>NC_062574.1:1241474-1841474 GCF_022837055.1 Prionailurus viverrinus | reverse complement strand
CTGATGCAGGGTTCAAACCCACGAACTGTGAGATCGTGACCTGAGCCAAAATCAAGAGTCGGACGTTCAACCAACTGAGCCACGAGGGGCCCCAACTGGAGTGATCTTTAAATGTAAGTGAGGACACGTTCCCCTGCTTGACCTGGGATGGTAAGGAGGTCTAGGATAACGTTTTACCTCCTTACCATGGTCTCGATGACCCACCAGTTCCCCCAATGTTGACGCTCTAGTCCACTTGTTTTTTTCTCTTCCCTTGGACCTCAGGGCATTTTGCACTTATACTGGCTGTGTATCTGCCAGAGATCTCCTCTTCCTTGATTTAAAAAAAAGAAATCTTTTTTTTTTTTTTTTTAAGTAATCTATGCCCAGGCGTGGGGCTCAAATTCATGACCCTGAGATCAAGAGTTGTGTGCCCCTCCAAATGAGCCAGTCAGGCGCCCCCTAAAAACAAACTTTCTAATTATTAACTTTTTTAAATTTATTTTTCAACGTTTATTTATTTTGGGGACAGAGAGAGACAGAGCATGAACGGGGGAGGGGCAGAGAGAGAGGGAGACACAGAATCGGAAACAGGCTCCAGGCTCCGAGCCGGCAGCCCAGAGCCTGACACGGGGCTCGAACTCACGCGAGATCACTCGAGATCTCGCGAGATCGTGAACTCCCGACCGCGAGATCGTGACCTGGCTGAAGTCGGACGCTTAACCGACTGCGCCACCCAGGCGCCCCTAAATTTATTTTTGAGAGAGAGTGAGCGAGCAGAGGAGGGGCAGATGAGAGAGAGAAAGAAAGAATCCCAAGCAGGCTCTGCACTGTCAGCCCAGAGCCTGACGCGGGGCTCCATCTCATGAACTGTGAGATCATGACCTGGGCCGAAATCAAGAGTCAGGCTTCACCCACTGAGCTACCTAGGTGCCCCCTAAAATACGCTTTTTGTAGAGCAGTTGCAGGTTCATGACAAAACTGAGCGGAGATTTCCCGTCCGCCCTTGCCTGCCCTCACAGGTGCACGGCATCCCTCCTACCAACATCCTGCGTCAGAAACATTTGTTACAACGACTCTACACTGACCCGTGCTTTCCCGGTTTCCACTTGGCTACGTACATTCAGGTCTCAGATGCCACCTTATCAGAAAGCCCCTAACTGACTGCTTGGAATTCCAAGCCCCCCCCCCCCCCCCACCCCTCCTGCCCAACGTTCAAGGTACCGCGTGACTCCCTCCACAGCGTTCGCCGCCCCTCTCTCTTAGCTCCTGTGTCTACGTGCCCTAGGAGGAGTTGAGCCCTGGGAGGGGTGGGGGTGGGGTGGAGGATGGGAAGAAGAGACGGGTCTCTGCTTGGTTCACTGATGCATCCTCAATGCCTGGAAGGGAGGGGACGCACATGCTTCCTCGCCTCATCTGCGGTCCCGTCTGGCCTCCAGCCTCTCCTCACCCTCAACTCTGAAGCTAATTTCGGGGCACCCTCCCTTCTGCCACCCCCACCTGGGCCCCGAGTTAGATCAGCTGTGTCACTCACCACTCCCGCGTCCCCTACCATAGGTGCTATGCTTCCCCCCCTGAGCGCCGCACCCCAGCCCCGGAGCTGGGGGGGGGGGGGGGGCTCGGCCCTCAACCGCTCCCCACCCCGCCCCCCCAACAGACACGCGCGCGCACACAGCACCTGGCAGCTCTGAGTATATTTAATGACAAGGTCGTGGGGGCTGTGGGGCCAAACAGGGATGACCCAGAAGTCTGGGGAGGGAAGGTTGCAAAGTTCAGCCCCCGGTCGGTCGTCCCCATCAGATGGTGGAGTCATTGGCCGTCGCCGGGTCGTGCAGCTGGTGGCGGAAGGAGAGTCGGGCCTTCCTGCTGAAGTAGGCGCCAGACCCTAGGGCGGGTATCCCTCCCTCAGCCACGGTGGGGGCTTCAGCCGGGCCGGGGTTTGGGTCTGGAGGGGCAGCCGGATCCAGGCCTGGAAGGGAGATGGGAGGAGGGAGAGGGGTGTTGCGGCCCGTGTTCTTCCTTCCTTCCCCACGGTGAGGACCCAAGAGGCCCGGGAGGCCACCTGGGGTCCTGGGGCCCCGAGAGGGGGTGTGGAGAGAGCAGGGCTGCTTTCACCGGCCTGCGACCTGGGCGGTCCCTCGGGACCTGCCACGCAGAAGGTCCTGCTTGCTGTGATGCTGCTGTCACCGTCACGAAGGTGCTATTTTTTTTTTTTTTTTACGGGGGCTTCACTTGCTCATTCGGCAGCGGCCCTGCGAGGTATTTAGGCGGCCCTGTGGGGAAGCCCACCTCCCACCCGCGAAACAGACCATTCTTTTCCCTCCACTGGCTTGACCGTGTACCTTTGTCCCCGGTGCGGTCTCTCTGCCTCCCTGCCAGCCCCCCTTTTTCCTCAGCCCCCCCCTCCCCATACCTGCTCCTCTTCCAGTCCTCCGCTGCCTCCGGCACCCACACCATGGGAAACACCATGCCCCCTTGAGACCCATCTCACCAGTGGAGGAGACCAGGGTGCTGGGACTGGTCAGGAGGGCCCCAGGAGGAGGGGTGTGGCTGGCAAGCCCCCCCACTGTGGGCCAAACTACCACTTAGCCTCAGACCGCCTGGTGATTATAGGCGCCAGGGGATGGAAGGAGGAGGAGAGGGAGGAGGGAAGAGGTGGACGGATACCCCATTCAGACACCTATCCTGTCGCGCCCCCTTAATTTGGGAGCCCTCTCTGATCTCCAGGGAGAAGCAGGAGGCCACTGGGAGGGGGCAGGTGGCAGAGACAGACACGGAGGGGCTGGGACCACCGACAGGAGCCGTGAAAATCCGCTGACAGCTTGCTTCCAGCCTGGATGCTGCTGGGGACTCACTGGTATTCTGGAATGAGAATTCAGAATGCCCATGACGTAAAATCATAAAGACAAAAAAAAAAAATAGTCTGTTCTCACGGAAGGTGAAATTGTGCTAGCCGAGGAAACGTTAGGTTCTCACTAAACGGTCCGGGAGCTCTTGTCGCCTTTAAAAAAAATTTTTTTTAACGTTTTTATTTATTTTTGAGACAGAGAGAGACAGAGCATGAACGGGGGAGGGGCAGAGAGAGAGGGAGACACAGAATCTGAAGTAGGCTCCAGGCTCTGAGCCGTCAGCACAGAGCCCGACGCGGGGCTCGAACTCACGGACTGTGAGATCGTGACCTGAGCCGAAGTCGGATGCTTAACCGACTGAGCCACCCAGGCGCCCCTCTTGTCACCTTTAATAGGACACTGACAATGGATTAGTTATGCTGTGCCAGGTAGATTCAAGGGACTTTTTACTTGTTATCTTGCTTAATCATGTCAGTGATGCCTGGAGGTACATGTTATCACTGTCCTGATTTTACAAGCAAGGTCACAGAGGCAGTTGGAGCGGAGACTCCCTCCACCCCCACCCCCTGATCCCAGCCCACTCTCTGCTCCGCAGTGAGCTTCCCCGCATCAGGTGCTGATGCCCTCAGCCGGGCAGGGGACAGGGGTGGGGGGAGCAGAGCACCCTCGTCAAGGACTCTAAACGCCCCCCAGCACAGCCGTGCAAATGTGCTCTTAACTTGGGAAGCTGCCGGCTCTATTGGACTAGCAGACTCAGAAATCTGTTTCTTGTTTCTTTCTTTCTTTCTTTCTTTCTTTCTTTCTTTCTTTCTTTCTTTCTTTCTTTCTTTTTTATTTATATAAATAAAAAGTTTATTTGTTTTGATTTTGAGAGAACAGCAGGGTAGGGGCAGAGAGAGGGGGACAGGGGATCAAGGACTCTAAACGCCCCCCAGCACAGCCATGCAAATGTGCTCTTAACTTGGGAAGCTGCCGGCTCTATTGGACTAGCAGACTCAGAAATCTGTTTCTTGTTTCTTTCTTTCTTTCTTTTTTATTTATATAAATAAAAAGTTTATTTGTTTTGATTTTGAGAGAACAGCAGGGTAGGGGCAGAGAGAGGGGGACAGGGGATCGGAAGCAGACCCTGCGCTGACAGCAGAGAGCCCAATGTGGGGCTCAAACTCACAAACTGTGAGATCGTGACTTGAGCCGAAGTCGGACGCTTCACCGACGGAGCCGCCCAGGCGCCCCTGTTTCGCACTTCTAAATTACCGGTCTCAAGGGGCGCCTGGGCGGCTCCGTCGGTGAAGTGTCCGACTTTGGCTCAAGTCGTGATCCAGCCCCGAGTTGGGGCTGTGTGCCAACATCTGGGAGTCTGGAGCCTGCTTCCGATTCTGTGTCTCCCTTTCTCTCTGCTCCTCCCCTGCTTGTGCTCTCTCTCTCTCTCTCTCTCAAAAGTAAACAAATAAATAAACATAAATAAGTCACCTTTATTGAAGTGAAAATTTACATGCAATTGAATACACACATCTGTGTCCAGGTCTGTAAATATTAACAAGGGTACACACTCGTGAAATAATCACCCCAGTCGAGATACAAGACGTTCCCATCACCAACTTCCCTTTCTTGTCTACGCCTCCCACCCCAGGCAGCTACTGATCTCATTCCTGTCCAAACAGATTGGATTTGCCTGTTTCCGGGCTTTATTTAAGTGGAGTCCTAGAGTATTACTTCCGTCTGTCTGACTTCTTTCAGCATAACGGTTTTTAACTTCGCCCAAGTTGTATGTGTTTGCAGCTTACTTGAGGGGTGTTTTTTTTTTTTTTTTTTTTTTGGTAACAATAGTTTTATTGAGATAGAATTGACATACCATAAAATTCACCCTTTTATTTTTATATATATTTTTAAATGTATTTAAAAAAAATTTTTTTTTAACATTTATTTATTTTTGAGACAGATAGAGACAGAGCATGAGCAGGGGAGGGTCACAGAGAGAGGGAGACACAGAATCCGAAACAGGCTCCAGGCTCTGAGCTGTCAGCCCAGAGCCTGATGCAGGGCTCGAACTCATGGACCACGAGATCATGACCTGAGCCGAAGTTGGACGCCCAACCGACTGAGCCACCCAGGCGCCCCTAAATATTTATTTTTGAGAGAGAGCACAAGCAGGGGAGGGACAGAGAGAGAGCGAGACACAGAATCGGAAGCAGGTTCCAGGCTCTGAGCTGTCAGCACAGAACCTGACGCAGGACTTGAACTCACAAACCGGGAGATCATGACCAGAACCGAAGTCGGACGCTCAACCAGCTGAGCCACCCAGGTGCCCCTAAAATTCACCCTTTTATACGATCCAATTCAGTGGCTTTTACTATACTCATCAGTTGAGAAACATCAACTAATTTTATAACATTTTCGTCACCCTTGAAAGGGAGCCTGTACCCCCTGTCAGTCGCTCCCCTGTCCTTCTTCTCCCCAGCTAGTGGCTAACCTATCTTCGGTCTCTACAGGTTTTGGACATTTCGTCTAAATGGACTCACATAATATATGGTCCTTTGTGTCTGACTTTTTTTCATTTAGCATATTCTTTTCTTCTTCTTCTTCTTCTTCTTCTTCTTGTTTTTTAAAAAAAAATTTTAACATTTTGTTTATTTTTGAGACAGAGACAGAGCATGAATGGGGGAGGGGCAGAGAGAGAGGGAGACACAGAATTGGAAGCAGGCTCCAGGCTCTGAGCTATCAGCCCAGAGCCCGATGCGGGGCTCGAACTCACGGACCGCGAGATAGTGACCTGAGCTGAAGTTGGATGCCTAACCGACGGAGCCACCCAGGCGCCCCGTTCTTCTTCTTTTTTTAGAGAGAGTGGGGTGCCTGGGTGGCTCAGTCAGTTAAGCGGCCGACTTCGGCTCAGGTCATGATCTCGTGGTCCATGGGTTCGAGCCCCGCGTCGGGCTTTTTGCTGACAGCTCCGAGCCTGGAGCCTGCTTCCGATTCTGTGTCTCCCCCTCTCTCCGTTCCCTCTGCCACTCGTGCTCTGTCTCTGTCTCTCAAAAATAAATAAACGTAAAAAAAAAGTTTTAAATAAAGAAATATTAAAAAAATAATAACAAAAGAGTTGCATGCTTAACCGACTGAGCCACCCAGGTGCTCCTTCCTTAGCGTAATATTTTCAAGACCTGCCCCTGTGGTAACGCGTGCTAGCGCTCCACTCCTTTTTGTGGCCCAGTGGTGTACCTTGGAGGAACCACCATGTTCTGTCTGCCCATTCAGCAGCTGAGGGACGTTGGGTTGTTCCCACGATTTGGCTAGTTGAGTACTACCGCGTGCAGGTCTCTGTGCGCCCGTGTGCTTTCAATTCTTCTGGGTCTTCACCTAGGAGCGGAATTGTTGGGTTGCCATAGGGTAGCTCTACCATTGACTTTTTCTCTTTCAGTTAAAGGGCGTTTGACACACAATGTGACCTCAGTGTTGGGCGAGTACGACACAACATAGCGATTGGACAACTGTATACATTATGCTACACGCCCCGCAAGCGTAGCTCCAACCCGTCACCACACGCGGCGCTGTTACAGTATCACTGACTATAATCCCTGTGCTGAACCTTTCCTCCCCACGACTCATTCGTTCCCTAACTGGAAGCCTGGACCGCCCTCTCCTCTCCCCCTCCCCTCTGGTAACCACCGGTTTGTTCTCTGTATTTCTGGATCTGTTTGTGCTTTGTTTGGTCATTTTTTTTACATCTCACATGTAATGAGATCATATGATATTTGTCTTTCGCGAACTTATCTCACTTAGCACCATACTCTCTAAATCCATTGATGTTGTTGCAAATGGCAAGATAGCATTCTTTTTTTACGGTTGAGCAATATTTCTGTGTGTGTGTGTGTGTGTGTGTGTGTGTGTACCACTCTTCTTTCTCCGTTCAATCAATCAGTGGACGTTTAGGTTGTTTCTATATCTTGGCTATTGTAAATTAAGCATCATTACTCCTCAGAGAAAGGCAAATAAAGCTACGATGATTTACTTACTTTAACCCTCAGAACAGCTAATGCTAAAAAGTGGGACCACGTCAGATGCCGGCCATGCCGTGGAATCCCCAGAAGTAACACAGACTGGTTTGGGAAATGCAAAACGGAGCGACCACTTTGGGAGCCAGTCTGGCAGTTTCTCATAAGGGTAAAATGCACTTTTTACAGGCCCTGGCAACGCCTCTGCGAGCTGTTTACCCAAGAGAAAGGGAAACGCTTATCCGCACAAAGACTCCTACAGGAATGTTTATAGGAGCTTTATCGCAATAGATTAGAAACAACCCAGATGTCCATCGGGAGAGATAAAGAAATCCGCATTTGAAAAAAAAAAGAGGGCATAGGGGCGCCCCAGTGGCTCAGTCGGTTGAGTCTGCGGCTTTGGCTCAGGTCGTGATCTCTCGGTCTGTGGGTTCGAGCCCCGCGTCGGGCTCTGTGCTGACGGCTCGGAGCCTGGCGTCTGCTTCGGATTCTGTGTCTCCCTCTCTCTCTGCCCCTCCCCTGCTCGTGCTCTGTCTCTTTTTCTCCGAAAATTAAATAGTTTTAAAAATTAAAAAAAAAAATAAATAAAGGGGGCATATTTTGTCTTTTAGAACCTGAGAGTTTCCCGCCTGCTCCCGGACTGTGGGTCCCCGGAGAGCCGGCTCGGCGGCGGCCGGCTCGCTCACTGTTGTGCGTCCGGAGCCCGGCCCGGGGCAAGTGGCGAGACATGGTGCAGGAGCGGTGTAGGAGCGCACGTTCCCCAGCCCCCAGCCGCTGGCCCCCGGGCCCTTGCACCGGCCCTGCCTCTACCGCCGCCCGCCGCAGCCCCCGGGGCCAGCGCTCGCTCGACGGCCTTGCGGCGGGGCTGGCGCGGAGGTGAGGCCGGGAGACCCGCCCCCGGGGGCCGGCCTTTCCCGCCCTTCCCGCCCCTTCCCGCCCCGTCGCCCGGGTGTGGGCCCGGCTCCCTGTGCCGCTCCCTCGGCTGGAGGACCGGCGCGGGCGCCGCCTGGGGCTGCGGGGTAAGGGGCCCGGGGGGCGCGCGGCGGCGGGGCCCTGGCCCCGGGGGAGGGGGGCGGGGGGCGGGAAGGGGCGCGGGCTCAGCCGCGCGCCGAGATTTCAGGGTGTCCCTCCCGGGCGGGGCGCGCGGGACTTCCTCATTCCCGCTGGACGCCCCCCCCCCCCCGCTCCCGGCCTGGCCTGGCCGGAGCCCCGGGGTCCCCGGCGACCCCCCCCCGCCCCGCCCTGCCCAGGCTTCCGCTCCGCCCCGGCTCCGGGCCGCGCGGGCCCGGCGGGAGCTCCAGGGCGCGCCGGGGACGGGACGGGAGGCGGGGCTGAGGGATCCTGGATGCGGGACCCGGGGACCGGGTGGAGGTCAAGGCGGGTCGGCGGGGCGCTGCAGACCGAAGGGGAAGGAGGGCGCGCGAGGGAGGTGGGGAGGGTGGGGGGCCCGGGTTCTGCAGGGCACGGCACCTCCCTGAGGCCTCCCCCTGCGCCCAGGATGGCGGCGACCCCCCAGAGCCTCTTCCCCGCGGGGGGCGAGCTGGATTCCAGCCAGTTGCAGATGGAGCCCGACGAGCTGGACACTCTGAGGGAGGGGGAGGACCCAGGTAGGCAGGGGGGACGGCCCTGGGGGCGGGCGGGGTGGGGGGCGGCCGAGACCTCCTGGGGTTCACATTCTCGCACCTTCTCTCCTCCCAGCTGACCGGATGCACCCTTTCCTGGCCATCTACGACCTGCAGCCTCTGAAAATGCACCCCTTGGTGTTCGCCCCTGGGGTGCCCGTCACAGCCCAGGTGGTGGGAACCGAAAGATACACCAGCGGATCCAAGGTGGCTGGCCGGGCACTGGGGACGTGGGGAAAGGCAGGGCCGGCCCGGAGGTCGGGGAGGAGGGGGCGCTGCCACCCGGCCAGGGGACAACCGCTGAGCGCCTCCCGCCCCCAGGTGGGAACCTGCACTCTGTATTCCGTCCGCTTGACTCACGGCGCCTTTACCTGGACAACCAAGAAGAAGTTCCGTCATTTCCAGGAGCTGCACCGGGACCTCCTGAGGCACAAAGTCTTGATGAGTCTGCTCCCTCTGGCCCGGTAAGGGGACCGGTCTGCTTCCTGTCGGGAAGGCGGTGCCCCATCCTGTCCCTGCCCCAGCCGCCACCACTGCTTTCTGCCTGTGGCACCCTCTCCCTGCCCCAGCTCTGGCCCCTGGTGGTGGTGGTGGGGGGGGGCCCCCCTTCCCTGACCCCGGTTACCAGGAAACCTTCCCAGCTCGGCTCTCCCTGTCCGTGGTCCTGTGCCAATATCTCAGCCGGGCGGGGCGCCCAAAATGCCCTTGGCAGCCTCCCTCGTCTCCGTTCTCAGGATAGGGGGCCTTTGCCAGCCTCCGGGCCTCCCCCAAGCCTCCCGGTCTCGTGCTTCAGGGATCCAGGCACTCAGCTTCCTGGCTCCCACTTGACCCTCTTCCCGCCTCGCCTCCGCAGCTTTGCCACCACCCATCCCCCCGCCGGAGAAGCCGCCAACCGCGAGATGCCCTCTCTGCCTCGCGCAGGACCCGAGGGCTCCTCCAGACACGCGTCCAGCAAACAGGTGCGACCCGACGCCGGACCGCCCCGGAAGGCATTTCGTGCGCCCATGGCTCCGGTCCCATCTGTGTCTGTCTCTTGTCCCTGCTTCAGAAATACCTGGAGAATTACCTCAACCGCCTCCTGACCATGTCTTTCTACCGCAACTACCACGCCATGGTAAGGCCCAGGGGCTGGTTTTAGGGGGGGCAGTTTCATCAGACCCCCGGGGGGCAGAGGACCCCGGCCCGTGGGGTCTGAGGGGCTGGAAGCCAGAGTCTCTCCCCTGAGCCTTCGTCTTCCTCGGCAGACGGAGTTCCTGGAAGTCAGCCAGCTCTCCTTCATCCCAGACCTTGGCTCCAAAGGACTGTGAGTGTGCGACGTCCCGCGCGGGCCACGGGCAAACCCGCGGATCCCTCCCTGCCTGAGGATGGGGAAAGCAGCGCCCGGTGCGCGGGCAGGGGCGGGGGCGCGGCGGGCATCCGGATTCCTCTTCGGGCATCTCCCCACCCCACGCCCGCTCCCCGACTCTGTCCACAGGGAAGGAGTGATCCGGAAGCGTTCGGGCGGCCACCGAGTTCCTGGCCTCACCTGCTGTGGCCGGGACCAAGTGTGTTACCGCTGGTCCAAGAGGTGAGCCCCGGAGCAGTCAGCGGGGCAGCGGTGGGGGCGAGGAAGGAGACGCCGTGGGCAGGGAGGAACGGACGGAGCCCTCCCGCTCCAGGTGGCTGGTGGTGAAGGACTCTTTCCTGCTGTACCTGTGCCTCGAGACGGGCGCCATCTCCTTTGTTCAGCTCTTTGACCCTGGCTTCGAGGTGCAGGTGGGGAAACGGAGCACTGAGACGCGGTACGGGGTCAGGATCGACACCTCCCACAGGTAAGGCCTCCAGCCGGTGTAGACGGACACCTGGTGAGCCGAGAGCGCTGGGGCGGGGGGGTGGGGGGGGTGGGTGGGCAGTGAGTGGAAGGAAAGGAAGCATTTCCACCCCATCCCCCACCCCCATCCAACCCCCCCCTGGAGCCGGCCTTGGTTTGGAACCAGAGAACTGGTCTGGCCACATGCCTGGGACTGCTCTTAGAACCTAGGCCCAGAGAGAGGGGGTCAAGTACAAGCTTGGGGGAGGGACTCCCGATATAAAAGAAAGGGCGCTCCGTTCATTCATTCGTTCCTGGGAGCAAACCCGAGTGCCGGGTGCAAAACTCCGTGCTGTGCCGGTGACCTAACTGTGTGCGAGGCACACGCCTGCCCTGTCCCGGTGGGGTGGTGAATTAGGGACTAAGGGAGGAAGCGGGAAAGAAGGGACAGCCAAAGAGGGAGGTATCGGGCGAGGCCGGGGCACGAAGGGTGAAGCCTGTGGTCCATCTCGTTGTTCCTGCTCAGGTCCCTGATCCTCAAGTGTGGCAGCTACCGGCAGGCACGGTGGTGGGGCCAGGAGATCACGGAGCTGGCCCAGGGCCCGGGAAGAGACTTCATACAGCTGCACCGTCACGACAGCTATGCCCCGCCCCGGCCCAGGACCTTGGCCCGGTGGTGAGACACTGCCGTCCCTTCGGAGCTTGTCTGTGGGCCTCGTGACCCTCTCCGTGTTTTCTGAGTCCTTTCCTTGGTCCTCTTTGATCTCCTCTGACCCGTTCTGGCTTCGACACCCTCCCCCTTTGACTTCTCCAGTCTTCCTGACCATCTGACCTCTAACCACACTGATTATCTGCCTTCCCTCTGATCTCTCTGACCCCCATACCCAGTCATCTCCAGTCATCTCCTCTGACCCTGGCCTCTCTGACCTCCTGTGACCTTTTTAACTGCCTTTTATCACACTGGCTCTCTCTGTGCCTTATGAGCTCTTAAAATCTCTCTGATTCACTCGTTCGTCCAATACACATTTTACTAAGCACCTACTACGTGCCAGGCCCAGTGGCAGGAATAAGACACCCAGTAGGTGATTCAGTCACAGAACAATGGTAACTTCCGGCCGTTCCGGTGGTAGATACAGGGTACCGGGCCCAGCGGGGGAACATCTGCCCCCCCCCCCCCCCCCCCCGTGGGGATGTCAGGACTGCCTTGCAGAAGGCAGTGACCCTGAGGTTGGCCTTAGGAAGAAAGCGGAGACTAGCCTGTGCACCGAGGCTAGAAGAAGCAGGCTGGCATGTTCGGTGACCCTGGCGGGGGGGGGGGCGGGGAGGGGGGGAGGAGTGGCCAGAGAACAGTCTGGGGGTTGACAGCGCCTGGGTGTGCCCCGTGTGCTAAGCTGAAGCGGTTGGACTTCATCATAGGCAGGAGGGAGTGGTGGAAGGATTTTTTTCTTGGAGGCGGTGTTGACATTCATTTGTTTCATAAGAACTAATAGCTGATATTTACGTAGTTCTCACTGCGTGCTGGGAGCTGCGCTAAGTATGATTAAACCCTCTCACGAACCCGACGAGGCAGGCACGGGTGCTGTGTCCATTTTACAGATGAGAATGTTGAGGCAAGGAGAAGCTGAGGAACTTGCCCAAGGTCCGACACCTTGTAGACAGTGGAAGCAGGATTCAAACCCAGGCAGTCTGGGTCAAGACCCCACTCTTCACCATCATACTATTTGTTATTCAAAAGCCAAAACGATACGACGCAGAAGCACAATAAGTGAAAAACTTAAGTTCCCCTTCGTTGCCCAGCCCTTTACTCCCTGGCCTCACGTCTGCCCTAGACCCAACAGCCCAGCTCTCTCCCCAGAAATAACCCTCACAACAGAGTCCTGTGTATCTTCTCCTTTCTCGGCCTGTACACTTTCATAGGCTTATGCGCATACATTACTTTTTGGTTTAATGTAAATGAGATCATGAACTTACTTTTGTGGCTTATTTTTTTTTCCCACTTAATGTGTGTGTTAGAGATTAGGCATTCAGATTCTTTCTTATTTTATCTTATCTTATTTTATTTTATCTTATTTTATTTTATTTTATTTTATTTTATTTTATTTTATTTTATTTTATTTTATTTATAAGTAGGTTTCCCTTCCCTCCCCTCCCCTCCCCTCCCCTCCCCTCCCCTCCCCTCCCCTCCCCTCCCCTCCCCTCCCCTCCCCTTCCCATAGGCTTCTCACCCAGCACAGAGTGCAACATGGGGCTTGAACTCACAACCCTGAGATCAAGACCTGAGCTGAGATTAAGAGTTGGACGCTGAACCGACTGAGCCACCCAGGTGCCCCAAATTCTCATTTTACAAATCTATTTTTTTTTTTTTTTAGGTTTATTTATTTTGAGAGAGGGAGAGAGGACATCAGCAGGGGAGCCAAATTCTCATTTCAAGCGATGTTGCACTGAACACAGTCTTTGCCTAAGCAAAGCATTTAATAGGATGCATCCCTAGAAATAGAATTACTATGTGCACTTAATGGTATTAAACAGTACGTGTGTCTGATATTCGGATACTGCCAAACTGTCTTCTAAGTAAGCTATAACCAGGGCGCCTAGGTGGCTTAGTCAGTTAGGCGTCCGACTTCGGCTCAGGTCATGATCTCACGGTCCGTGGGTTCGAGCCCCGCGTCGGGCTCTGTGCTGACAGCTGGAGCCTGGAGCCTGCTTCGAATTCTGTGTCTCCCTCACTCTCTGCCCCTCCCCGACTCACACTCTGTCTCTCAAACATAAATGAATGTTAAAAAAATAAAAATAAAAAGGCTATAACCGAAGTATATTCCCATAGTCTATGAGGATTCTCATTCTCCTGCACGCTAATGTTGAACATTGCCAGTGGTCTTTATTTTTGCCAATTTAGTGGATTAAAGACATGTTATTCCATTTTGATATCAATTTCCTTCTTTACTTTTTTTTTTTTAACTTTTTTTTCAATGTTTATTTATTTTTGGGACAGAGAGAGACAGAGCATGAACAGGGGAGGGGCAGAGAGAGAGGGAGACACAGAATCGGAAACAGGCTCCAGGCTCTGAGCCATCAGCCCAGAGCCCGACGCGGGGCTCGAACTCACGGAGTGCGAGATCGTGACCTGGCTGAAGTCGGACGCTTAACCGACTGCGCCACCCAGGCGCCCCTCCTTCTTTACTTTTGAGATTAAACATCTTTTCCTATGGTTGACCATTTTAATCTCCTCTGTGAACTGTCAGTTCTTGATCTTTGTTCATTTCGCCGTTGGCCTGTGTGTCTTTTTCTTACTGATTCGCTGGAACTCTTTATGTATGATGCGTTAACGTTCCCCACCTTTAGTCATCTTCTTTAGCTTATTGTGCCTTCTGTAATTTTTAATTTTACTTAGCTTAAACTGGCAAATTTGTCCCCCTTTCATACGTCTGACACCGTCTGATTTCTCTGATCATTCCTGATCTTTGACCCTGCCGTCACCTCTGATCCATGACTGTCCTCCGGTCTTCACTCTCCAGAGCTTTCTGGCTTCTGATTCTGACCTCCTTGGCTTGACCTTCCCCTCCCTCCAGGTTTGTGAACGGGGCGGGTTACTTTGCCGCTGTGGCAGACGCCATCGTAGGAGCTCAAGAGGAGATTTTCATCACAGACTGGTGGTGAGTAGGGGAAAGCTCAGGCAGGAAGGGGCAGGATAGGACCTGCCCCGGATCAGCTTACAGGCCAGAGGAGGGAGGGGCAGGGAAGAAGTGGCTGGCTGCTCGCCCTTCACCCCCTGCCCTGAATCCCAGGTTGAGTCCTGAGATTTACCTGAAGCGTCCGGCCCACTCAGATGACTGGAGACTGGACATTATGCTCAAGAAGAAGGCGGTGAGGAGAGTGGCAGGCGGGAGGGGAGGTGCGTGGAGGTGGGTCAGAAGGGAGAAGGAAAGGAAGCTGAAGCTTCAGGGGAGGAAACACGTCTATCGTGGGCTGCTGTCTGGCAAGCATCACCTCCTTGTCTTCCTCAAGAGGAACTTACACCTCCCCCTTCATGCTCCTCCTCTACCTGGTGCAGACTTCTCTCCAAGTACCCATTACGCCTTGTGGCATTACCTGGGGGTGTACGTGTCTGCCTTTCTCACGGGAATGACATCGCTGGCCTCAGTGTAAGGCCCGGTGTCCGCCATGTTGGGGACATCCATAGACATTAATGGATAGACAGATGATCGAGAGGAGGGGCCGGTGGGTGGATGGATGATGGCAAGGGGGGATAGATGGAAGGATAGGAGGGTGGAAAGGTGGATCAGTAGCGGGGGGAGGGGGGTAAGGGATAGATGGATGACAGATGGCACATATGGGGGTGAGTAAATGGCTGGGAAGATGGATGGATGGATGGATGGATGGATGGGCAGGTGAACAGTGTGCTCACCCACTGCTAAGTTTGCTGAGAGCATCAGAGCAGGGTGTGAGCACTGAGGATCCCCAGGCTGAGTGCACGGACGTACAGAACCCCAAGAATGGGGAAGGATTCGGGAGGTTGGAGGGGGGGCCGTTCTGACCCCCCCTCCCCCGCTCACCACCAGGAGGAGGGTGTCCGTGTGTCTGTACTGCTGTTTAAGGAGGTGGAGCTGGCCTTGGGCATTAACAGCGGCTACAGCAAGAGGGCTCTGATGCTGCTGCACCCCAACATAAAGGTGACTGTCAGGCGTCAGAGACGCCCCCAAAAACCACGACCCTCCTCGCCACACTTCCCCACCCCCTCGACCCTCCCTTTCTAATTTTTTTTAAACGCTTATTTATTCTTGAGAGACAGAGAGAGACAGAGGGTGAGCAGGGGAAGGGCAGAGAGAGAGAGGGAGACACAGAAGCCGAAGCAGGCTCCAGGCTCTGAGCCATCAGCACAGAGCCCAATGCGGGGCTCGAACTCCCGGACTGTGAGATCATGACCTGAGCCGAAGTCGGACGCCCAACCGACTGAGCCACCTAGGCGCCCCGCGACCCTCCCTCTCCTTGAACATCGCATCCCCCCATCTTCCTGTCCCCCCCCATCCTCCCTCCCAATGTCTCCATCTTCTCTCCCCTAAGCCCGCCCGCATGACCTCCCCCCACACCCGCTGCAGGTGATGCGTCACCCGGACCAGGTGACGCTGTGGGCCCATCATGAGAAGCTCCTGGTCGTGGACCAAGTAGTGGCCTTCTTGGGGGGGCTGGACCTCGCCTACGGCCGCTGGGACGACCTGCAGTACCGGCTGACTGACCTCGGGGACCCCTCTGAACCACCCGCCCCACAGGTGGTCCCCCCAGGCCTCCCTGAGCGTCGCTAGGCGCACCCCTCCCCAGCGCCAGCCCGCCCCCGCTGGTCACTCGCGTGCTGCCCGCCCCGGGGATTCCTCTTTCTGGGACCCCAGGAAGGTGCCTTGAAGGAGGCCCAGTCCTCGCCCCACCCCCACGGCCCCGTCCCACTCCCCTGGGGTAGCGAGTGCGGCCGAAGGGGAGGGCCAGGGTGGGACTCTCTCTGTCTCATTCTTACTCTCTGTGTCTCTGTGTCTCACACTTTCAGTGCTCCTCTCTTCTCTGTGGCCCTGGCTCTGTGCGGCCTCCATGACCTCTCCTTGCCCCTGGCTTGGGTGTGTTCCCTACAGCCTCCCACCCCCGGCTCAGACGCTCCGGCCACCCCAGACCTGTCCCAAAACCAACTCTTCTGGCTGGGCAAGGACTACAGCAATCTTATCACTAAGGACTGGGTGCAGCTGGACCGGCCTTTTGAGGGTGAGGGTCCCCTCCTCCCAAGCCCCCAGAAGCTGAGAGTAGGGGCAGACATCGAGGCGGGAACCAAGAACAGGATGAGCTGGGTCGAGGGTAATGTAGCTCTCCCTCTGGTCCCCTCGTCCTCCTCCCTGCCCCTGATCCTCCCGGGGGGCCCCCCAGATTTCATCGACAGGGAGACCACGCCCCGGATGCCATGGCGGGACGTAGGGGTGGCCGTCCACGGTCTGCCCGCCCGGGACCTGGCCCGCCACTTCATCCAGCGCTGGAATTTCACCAAGGTGCCCACTCCCTCCTGCGGGGGCTGGGGGGGGGGGGGGTCGGGAAGGGGCCGCCTCCCGCTGACTGCCATCACTCCACCTCAGACGACCAAGGCCAAGTACAAGACCCCCGTGTACCCCTTCCTGCTGCCCAAATCCACCAGCACCGCGGACCAGCTCTCCTTCACGATCCCGGGGGGGCAGTGCGCCACTGTGCAGGTGAGGCCCCCTCTTCAGCCCGTCCTCACGCCTCCCTCCCTCCAGCCCAGGGCCCCCGGCCCGAGAGCCCCTCCTCTCCTGGGGTCGGGAACCACAGCATATTCGCTGTTCCGCCAGGTCTTGCGGTCGGTGGACCGTTGGTCAGCAGGGACGATGGAAAACTCCATCCTCAATGCCTACCTGCACACCATCAGGGAGAGTCAGCGCTTCCTGTACATCGAGGTGTGACGGGGGTGAGGGCGGGGCAGAGAATGGAGCGGACCCCGGGGGATGAGAGGGACCTGACAGCAGCGGGATCGGTCCTTGAGGGCCAGGTAGCCAGGCCTGGAGAAATGCGCAGCCCGGGGCCAGGGCCTGGAGCCTAGGCCTGGGGTTGGCAGGGGGCAGGGGCCTGGCTGCTGATGTCTCTCTTTGGTCCCTGCCTCAGAATCAGTTCTTTATTAGCTGCTCGGACGGGCGGACCGTTCTGAACAAGGTGGGCGATGAGATTGTGGACAGAATCCTGAAGGCCCACAAGTAAGGGCGGGGAGGGGGGACTGGCCGCGGGATGGGGTTGCGGGCGTGGTTTAGCCCCTGCGGAGGGGCGGGGCTTGGGGGGGACAGGTGGGGCCTCTGACTCCGCCCCCTTCCCAGACAGGGCCAGCGTTTCCGAGTCTACGTGCTTCTGCCCCTGCTGCCGGGGTTTGAAGGTGACATCACGACAGGTGGTGGTAACTCCATCCAGGCCATTCTGCACTTCACTTACAGGTGACCCCCCCCACCCCCACCCCCAGCCAGACTCTGCCTCTCCGTGGCCATCCACCTGTGCCCCTGCCCTGACTCTGTCCCCATCCCTTCCTGCTGGACTTCTGGGGTCCGCCTCTCTCCTGACATCCCCCACCAGCTCCCCCAGCCTCCACCTCCCTCACCGGCTCTTTTCCCTCAGGACCCTGTGCCGTGGGGAATATTCGATCCTACATCGCCTCAAAGCCGCCAGTGAGTGCTGGGGGCTGGGGGGTTGCAGCCCGGGTCCTTCTTGCGTGTCTCTGGGGCTACTGCTCTGAGACGGCAGGCAGTTTTTACTGCAGGGAGACGCGCATAGACCTTGAAGTGGGGAGGCAGCTGGGACAGGGCTCCATCTGCCCATGAGGGCACCCCTCCCTACACCCCCACCCCCTTTCTCACAGTGGGGACAGCGTGGCGGGACTACATATCCATCTGCGGGCTTCGCACACACGGAGAGCTGGCCGGGCACCCGGTCTCCGAACTCATCTACATCCACAGCAAGATGCTTATTGCAGATGACCGGACGGTCATCATCGGTCAGTCCTGGATGCTGGGTCCCCGGCAGCGCCGGGGGTGGGGGGGGGTGGAGCAGGGCCCAGCGGGAGGTGATGGAAGCTGGCTGGTCCTCGGGCAGAGTTGATGGGGCAGGGCCCCCCCAGCCCCCCCCCCTCTCCCCACCCCCTGTCCCCGGGCTCAGGCAGACACGTTGCGTCCTGCGCCCATCCCAGGCTCCGCCAACATCAACGACCGGAGCTTGCTGGGGAAGCGAGACAGTGAGCTGGCCGTGCTGATCGAGGACACAGAGATGGAACCATCCCTCATGGACGGTGGGGAGTATCAGGCGGGCCGGTTTGCTTTGAGTCTGCGGAAGCACTGCTTCAGGTAAGGCCGGGTGGGGAGCTACCGGGGTGGCGGGGAGGCACAAGTTGGGAGGGGGTTACTCTGCCTCTGGAGCGGGTGCGAGGGTTTCCCAATCTAGCATAGGGTACCGGGAAAGTAGAGATATCAAGACCATGAGAAACAGATATATTAAAAAGATCCGAAGCAGGTTCCAGGCTCTGAGCTGTCAGCGCGGAGCCTGACGCGGGGCTCCGACTCACGAACCGTGAGATCATGACCTGAGCCCAGGTCAGACGCTTAGCAGACTGAGCCACCCAGGCGCCCTGAGAAACAAATACTTTAAAAATAACTTGGTAGTTTTTTTTTTTTTTAAAGCATCAAAATAGTAGCCAAAGAAGATACAAAGTAAATTCTGTTGGATTCATTTGTGCTTATTGTACTGTTTAACATCGGGTTTATTTTGAATTACCTGCGTAGGAATAATCTGACTTTTCTGATATTCACCTTCTCCAAGGATCTTTTTTTTTTAATTTTTCATTTTTTTTAATGTTTATTTATTATTGAGAGACAGAGACAGAGAGTGAGCAGGGAAAGGGCAGACAGAGAGGGAGACTTAGAATCCGAAGCAGGCTCCAGACTATGAGCCATCAGCACAGAGCCCAACGCAGGGCTTGAACTCATGAACCGTGAGATCATGACCTGAGCCAAAGCCAGTTGCTTAACTGACTGAGCCACCCAGGCGCCCCTCCAAGGATCTTAATCTGACCTTGGGGAGACCCTTTTGTCCCGTAGTGTGATTCTCGGGGCACATGCCCGGCCAGACCTGGATCTCCGAGACCCTGTCTGTGATGACTTCTTTCAGCTGTGGCAGGACACAGCCGAGAGCAATGCCAATATCTATGAGCAGGTGGGCACCGAGCGGGGCTGACTGTGTGGAAATCCACGGGTTATCCCGTCCGGGGTAGGATGGAGGCCCCACCGCCAAGCCGTTCCCAAAAGGGGGATGAGGGTGTGGGGGGCAGGCACATCGTGGGATTCAGTGGCTCAGGGTCAGCGTGGGGGGATATGGTGTGGGGAGCGGGGGCATCTTGGACTCTTGGCCGAGGGTCTCCAAGCCCCACTGGCTTCTGTGCCCCCCACCCACAGATCTTCCGCTGCCTGCCATCCAATGCCACACGCTCTCTCAGGGCGCTCCGGGAGTACGTGGCCGTGGAGCCCCTGGCCACAGTCAGCCCACCTTTGGCCCGGTCTGAGCTCACCCAGGTCCAGGGCTACCTGGTCCACTTTCCCCTCAAGTTCCTGGAGGATGAGTCTTTGCTGCCCCCCCTGGGGAGCAAGGAAGGCGTGATGCCCCTCGAAGTGTGGACATAGCTACGGCTTCAGCCCGGGACAGCTTACCTGCCGCCGGGCTCCACCGAGGCTGGCTCCCTGCCCCCAACCCTCACGCTGGAGGGCAGTGCCCTCTGAGACCAGGGGGAGGGCAGGCATGCCGGAAGAGGACTAGAGAAGAGAAGCCACGGGGACCCTTCCTTGAGAAGCAGCTGAAGAGGTCACTCCGTCTCTGGGCTGGCGGGACGGGGGTTGAGGGGGCAGGAGGGCATTCCGAGTTCCCCCCTGCCGCCCAGTTCAAACCACTGTTCCAGGGCAGAGGCAAACCCTTGCCCCCACGCCCGGGATGCCTCCCTGGGGGAGGCCCTGTCCTGGGCCTTCCTCCTTCTGCCCCCGAACCCCCTCTCTGCCATTACTGCCAAGGTGGAGGGAAGAGTGAAGCCCCCCCGCCCCTGGCTTCGCCCCCGCGGTGGGCAGGGCGGGGGCTGGGGTGCACACTTACCCCCTCCCCTGCCTGTGGACAGACACTAGCTTTGTATCCGTTCGGTGAGCATTTCATAAATAAACGCCTAGTCTAGACAAGGTCCCGGGCTCTTCCTGGGCCGAACCTTGGCCCGAGCGCACGCCTCCCCCTTCCCGCCCGCATGTGGCACTGGGGCCCCGCGCCTTTGCCCCACCCGCCTCCCGGCTCCTTCCTGCGGCCTCATCCCCACTGTACCTGCCTGTAGTTTCCGGAGCTCCGTCCCCTAGCTGCTGGGAAGGGGAGGTGTTGGAGAAGGAAGGGCAGGGCCACACCGGGACGCCTGGAGGGCCTGGGAGCCGCTGCTTCAGCTGCACGGGAGAGAAGGGCTGGGCTCAGAAGGGCCGTCCCTCGTTCCGCGGGTGACAGCACAGGAAGAGGTGTAGGGGAGCCCCCGTGGGAACGGTTAAGGGTACAGGCTTCAGGGCAGGAAGAACTGGGCCCGCATCCTGGGCTTGTCATCACCTAGGTGACCTTCTCAAGTCTTATCACTTCTCCGGGCCTCAGTGGTCCCAGCTGGGAAATGGGAAGGATTCTTCCATAAATGGCCGGCTGCAGAGATGTAGTCGGTGATTTATAGATTTGGGGCGCGTCCGCCATTTGCCACACGCCGCCCTAGCAAGTGCTCGGTGGCCACTCGTGCCAGGGGTCAGCACATCAAGCAGTTACAGGCCGTTTGTATCACCGCACAAAGTTCCACAGGCCAGCGCCACTGCAGAGGGAAGAGAGACAACCCAGGCATACTCAGCGGTAGAAAGGTCCCGTTCCAGACCGTGGCCATAAAGCCAACATTGCAGTAAAGTGACTCACATGAATGTTTGGGCTTCCCGGGGCACGTAGCAGTTAGGTCCACATTCTTGGTCTCTTTTACTTTGACGCACCAAGAAGCTGTTTCCGGTTAAACATTGTTGCGGCCGCTGGGTTTCATTGCTCTGTATTAACACAGGCATACGTGCCATTAAATCCTAACATCATAAAAAAAGGTTATGTTTACACTACACTGTAATCTATTCAGTGTGCAATAGTATTGTGTCTACCGACAAAAAAAAAAAAATCAATGTACATACCTTAATTAAAAAAATATTGCCAGGGCGTTTGGCTGGTTCAGTCGGAGAAACATGTGACTCCTGATCTCAGAGTTGTGAGTTCGAGCCCCACGCTGGGTATAGAGATTACTTAAATGAACTTAAAAAAATTGGTTTTTTAATTTTTTTAAATAAAAAATATTGCTAAAAATTGCTACACGTTATTCGAGCCTTTGGCGAGTCAGAATCGATCACTGATCACCACTGCAAACATAAGGATGAAGAATTTGAAATATCGCAAGAATTACCAAAATGTGACCCAAAGTGAACAACAAATGTTGTTGGGAAAATGGCACCAACAGACTTGCTTGACACAGGGTTGCCGCAAACCTCCCATTTTTAAAAAAAAATATGCTTGGGGCGCCTGGGTGGCTCAGTTGGTCGGGCGTCCGACTTCGGCTCAGGTCATGATCTCGTGGTTCGTGAGTTCAAGCCCCACGTTGGGCTCTGTGCTGACAGCTTCGGAGCCTGGAGCCTGCTTCGGATTCTGGGTCTCCCTCTCTCTCTGCCCCTCCCCCACCCACGCTCTGTCTCTACCAAAAAATGAATAAATGTTAAAAAAATTAAAAAAAAATATATGCTAAAACTAGGCCTGCCTGTAAATGCTATGAGTGTGGCACACATTGGGTTGAAGAAGGTCACGTCCCAGGGCAGGTGGGGAGGAGGCGATAATGGGTATACAGAGAGAGTTCTCCACGTGAATTGGTAGCATTTCTCTCTCTCTTTTTTTTAATGTTTATTTTGAGAGAGAGGGAGAGAGAATCCCAAGCAGGCCCCGTGCTGCCAGTGCGGAGCTCGACTCGGGAGATGGTGACCTGAGCTGAAATGGAGAGTCTGACGCTTAACCGACTGAACCACTCAGGCGCCCCGTGTAATTTCTCTCTTAAGCTGAGTGGTCGGTCGATGAAGTTGTAATATACATATACCTATCTCTTTCTGTATCCGAACTACTTTGCAATTAGAGAAAAAGTTGAGCATAGATTCTGGCTTTCCGCCCGTGATGTCCCTCAGCCTCGGTCTTGGAACTGACCACAGGAGCGGGGAGAAACGAGCTGGGGGTGGGGCAGGGCAAGCAGTTTAGGAAGGCTTTCTGGAAGAGGGGGCATGCTGGTGGATGACAGCCTGGAGGGAGGGGAGGCTCGCCGCCTGGCTCCCGGCCTTTGGATCCAGCCCTCCTTTCCTCTGAAGAAGCCCCCACCACAGAGAAATCCCCCCCTCCCACATCCAACGGTCCCCTGGTACTAATTGGCATTCTGCTAATTAGCCTCATTGTCAGCCTAAGTGCCTCCTTCCCTGGGGGACTTTTACCTCATTAACTGTGGAGGAGGGCGGTGGGGGCGGCAGCTGTCCCAAGGTGGGCTGGGGCTGGTGGGTTTCTGCACCACACTGCTGGTCCCTCAGCACCACCCCCGAACCCCACATTAGTCCTGGAGTTTCTCGAATGGAGGCCACCATAAAGCAGCGGGCTTGGAACCAGAAGAGGTGGCCCTAGACCCGGCAAGAGAAGGAATCCAGCCTCCCAAGGTGGGCGGGAGGTCCTGACGGCCCCTGGACCCGTGTGAGATGTTCATCCATCTCCGAGGGGTCCTATAAGTTGTTTTATTTTTTATTTTTAATATTTTAACTTTCCTTGAAGCCCGATCCAGGGTTTTCTCTACCACATCATCGCTAAGTTTTTATTACGGACAGTCTCTTATACAAAAGACAATACGGACCCTCATGTATCCATATGTCCCTTTTTTTTTTTTTTTTTTTTTTTTAAATGTTTGGGGCCGGGGCGCCTGGGTGGCGCAGTCGGTTAAGCGGCCGACTTCAGCTCACGTCACGATCTCGCGGTCCGTGAGTTCGAGCCCCGCGTCAGGCTCTGGGCTGATGATGGCTCGGAGCCTGGAGCCTGTTTCCGATTCTGTGTCTCCCTCTCTCTCTGCCCCTCCCCCGTTCATGCTCTGTCTCTCTCTGTCCCAAAAATAAAATAAAAACGTTGAAAAAAAAGTTTAAAAAAAATAAATAAATGTTTGGGGCCAAGCAGTTCTTTATTGATTTCATTTGTCCTCGGAGGAGGGGGTGTCTTTTTTTTAATATCTCAAGAAACCACTAAACTCTAGGTTAATTGACAGAATGCTTCCATAGGAGCCATGCAAACAGTGAGCATGACTCTGAGGACTGGGACAATTCTGCAGTGTATTCAGGTTCTAGCAGTTACTGTTAAAGGAACCCGAGGAAAACAAGTTCAGCAGGTCAGCCTCTCTGGAAGCCATCAGATGTGAAGATCCGCACAGAATGTGTCTGATTCACAACCGGAATAAACCAACCTGGGGATCCTTTATAATTCGTGTGTGTGTGTGTGTGTGTGTGTGTGTATGGGGCTAGGGGTCACTATTACTATTCTGTGGAGGCGGAGATTAGGGTCACTGTACATTGAATTTCTCCAGCTTCAGTAATTATGAGCACAGGGGGTCAGTCCTGTTTCTCTGCACTTCTCACCTTCCAGATTGCACTGCCTTTTGAGGTTTGAGGGCTATCCTATCCTTGTGGTCTTCATTTGCTCATTCATTGATTCAGTAGCTCCCCCCGCCCCTTTTTAAAAAATATTTATTGAGGGGCGCCTGGGTGGCGCAGTCGGTTAAGCATCCGACTTCAGCCAGGTCACGGTCTCGCGGTCTGTGAGTTCGAGCCCCGCGTCAGGCTCTGGGCTGATGGCTCAGAGCCTGGAGCCTGTTTCCGATTCTGTGTCTCCCTCTCTCTCTGCCCCTCCCCTGTTCATGCTCTGTCTCGCTCTGTCCCAAAATAAATAAACGTTGAAAATTAAAAAAAAAAAAATTTATTGAAAGAGAGAGAGAGAGAGAGAGAGAGCGCACAACCTGGGTAGGGCCAGAGGGAGACAGAGAGAGAGAGAATCCCAAGCAGCCTCCGCACTCCCATGAGGGGTTCCAACTCATGAACTGTGAGAACATGACCTGAGCCGGAATCAAGAGTCAGCCGCTTAACCGACTGAGCCACCCAGGTGCCCGAATTCAGTATCCCTTATTAAACACTGCCTATGAGTCGGGCATAAGTAAACTTATCAAAGACCTAGTATATGCCAAGTGCTTTACATATCTAATTTTACTTTATTAATCTCCCTATTATCTCTAAGTCTCTGAGAGATTAATGACCTGTCCAAAGCACTAACTTCGAATCGTTTTTTCCCTCCTCTCCCATGGTTTTGATCTTGCATGAGCGCCTGCCCAGATAACAGAGGGCTTCATTCACTTACGTGATACGGAACCTCTAATGGGTGCCAAGACCTGTACTGAACAAGGCTGACATGACTGCTGCCTTTAAGGAGATTCAACAGACACTTAAAAGTGTCAAACGTGAGCATGCATTGAAGCCAGGCAGCTAAAACAGAAGAGCTAAACTCAGCCCTAGTGGGTCAGGGAAGGCTTCCTGGAGGAGGTGATTTAGACACACGTAGGACAAAGCAAAAAACGCAGTGAGAGTGGGCATGGCCCGAATATTCCAGGGAGAAGAAACAGCGGGTGCACAAGCTGCAGGAGGGTCTGTTGCGTTCTGGCCACTGTGAGTAGATTTCAACATGGCTAGAATATATGAGACTGAATGGTGGAGTGGTGAAAAACAAGGCAGGAGAAGCAGGCAGAAATCTTGAAGGTCTTTGGTGCCGTACTGTATTCAAAAGGCAGAGGGGAGGGGTGCAGCGAAGGGTCTCAAACATGAGTGACATCAGATGTGAGTTTCAGAAAAATCACTGTGGGTATGGAAAATTGACTTAAGAGGGTCCAGGCAGGGAGACCAAGCAGGTGGCTTTAAAGAGTAATGGGGGTAAGTGGGGATTGTGGCTTGGACAAGGACAACGACAAGGTAAATAGGAGGGGAGGGGAGCAAAACTGGATGTGCATACGAACGGGCCAAAGAGAAGTGTCCGGAAAGGAGGATGTTAACCCCTATCCAAGGACTTTTCATTCTAACTCTCCTAAATGATGTTTGCATGAAGACCGCTGGCGCTGGCGGAGTCTTTCAGAGACAATACTGTTGCTGGAAGTGATCTCGGGGATCAAACGGCCTTCCTCCTCAACTTCACAGTTAAAGAAAAGCCCAGAGAAGCAAAGCAACTTACTCAAGGTCACACAGCACGACAGTGGCGGAACACGACTCCTCCTTCTTTTCACAGCATCACCCCGCCTCCCGTGAGGCTAATGGCTGGGGGTGCTGTGCCAACACCAGACCCAAGGTGACCCGCGCACGATTTGAAGAGGTTGGACGTGGGGTCCTCCTCCTCTCCCTACTACCCCTTCCCCCACCCGCGGCTCCAGCGATCAATGAATAATTGTTGAAACAGCTCCTTTGCGCAGAACGAGGGGTGCGGAGACAAAGGGGTGCGGTAGGATTCCCCGTCCCCTCTGAGGTCCCCCAGCCGGGGAAGGGGGTAAAGGGCACTCCGGAGGCAGCCGGCACCCCCGCCCAACTCCCACGTGGTTGCTCCAGCCAGATTCCCACCCTGAGGCCCCTCCCTCGGCGGCTCCACTGTTGCCATGGCAATCAGGTGGGTGGACAGCCCATCCTATCTAGAGGCCATCCAGCCCTCGCGTGGGGAGTTACCATAACAACCCCCCTAGTAATAGGGGGGCTAGGTCCCGCCCCCCTTCCCCCGCAAATTGAGGTGGGTGGCTTGATTGGCAGCTGGCACGCGAAAGAGGAGGAAAAGGGAAGGAAGAGCGTCAAAGGAGAGCGAAGGAGGAAATGCGGGAGAGAGAGGGCAAAACACAGGGGAAGGGGAGGAAACGCGTGTGCGCACGCGCACCGGCCGGTGGGCGCGCTCCGCGGCCGCCCGGCCACCGCCCACTTCTTCTCGCCCGGCTCGCGCGGTCGGTCGGTCCTCGCGCGCGCCTTGCGCTCCCTCTCTCTGCTGCGCCTGCGCGCAGGTGTCGGCGCCTAGGGGGAGGGGAACCCGGCGCGCTCGCGTCACGTTCCCTCGTCCACCCTCCCGGAGCGCGGCCGCTCCGCGCCTGCGCAGGAGAGTCGGGAGGCTCGGGTTGCGGACCGGGCGCCAGCTCCTGTCAGTCGGTGGGTCGGTCCTCCCGCCGGCCCTCCCCCTCCGCGTCCTCCGGGGGAGGCGCGGCGGAGTCCGCCCCCGGGATCCCCCCCGATGGGGGAGAAGCGGCGACGGCGGCAGCGGAATAACCGAGCCGGCGCGTGAGCGGCCCCGGGGCCCGGCTGCCCGCGGAGGCCATGGGCGACCCAGCCCCCGCCCGCAGCCTGGACGACATCGACCTGTCCGCCCTGCGGGTGAGCGCGCCGCCCCCAGTCTCGCCCCGGTTCCTGCCCCCCGCCGCCGGGGAGCGGCGCGGCCGCGCGCCTCACGTGCCCCCCGGGGCGCCCCCCGCCGCGGGGCCCCCGCCCTTGGCTTCCCCCCTGTCCGTGCACGCGCTGCGGATTCCGGGAGCCAGGTCGGTCCCCGCCCTGTGCTGCCCCGCCCCCACGCTCCCCCGCCGCCTCGGCCCGCACTCGGGCCCCGGACCCCTTCCCCCACCCCGCCTTCCCCAGACCTCGCCCCGCCACCTGCACGGTCGTGCCGGCGGTGCCCCTCCCTGGCCCCGTCCCCGCTCTCGGCCTCTTTCCAGCCTTGCCCCTGCTCGCGTCTCCTTCCTCCTCCTCCTCCCCTTTCTCGGCGCCTCGGATTTTGACTTTGCAACTGCTTCGACAGCCTCCCCCTCCTCGCCCGTCCTCCTCCTCGCCCGCCCCTGAATGGCACGTCCTCCCTGGCCGGAATTTCAGCCTTTCCGTCCGCACCCCGCGCCCCCCGCGGCCGCCGTGGTCCCCGTGCGCGGCTCTCCCTACGCCTGGTCTCGCGTTTCGAGTGCAGCAGCCCAGAACCAGGCATTTCCGGCCTCAGGGTCCCCGCATATTACATTACCAACTCTGCAGCGGTGTGGGGCTGGAGCCGAGACAAGTGCAGGGGGGAGGGGGGACGCGCTGGTTCCCTAAAGAAACCCAGGCTCGGGCTGGGGAGAGGATGTTTCTGTGCATGTACACACACATGCGTGTGGTCGGTGGGGGGGTCGGGATGGCAGCGGGCATGTCTGCGTGTGCTGGAGGGAAGGGGGAGGTGATGGGGTCTCCAGGGAGGGGCTAACCAGAAAAGGGCACGTGCACGCCCTCATTTGGGAGCTCGTCGGCCGCGTTTGTACTGCTCGCAGCGCTGGCTTAAGGAGCAACTTAGTGATCTCAAGGTGAACACTCCAGACCGCCACCCAGGTGCGCTTTCTGTCCGGTGTCCTTCCGGCTTCCTCAACAGGCCCAGGTGTGCGGAGCGCAGGATTTCCCCTCTCGGGGTTGGGCTTCTCAGGAGGCCCGGGTTTGGTGTCTGGCTTTGGAGTTCGCCGGGGAACGTGGCCAGTAGTGGGAAAAGGCGGTCAACCGCACGGGTGCCCCGGATATGCCCGGAGGGGAGAGGGGAATTGAGGAGAGCAGAGTCATGTCGTTAATTGGGTCTCTCTAGGTGACACAGTTTCTCTCGACATTCAGGTCATAATTTGTTTGGTGCAATGTTGGGCCAGTTCAGTGTTCTCTCCTGCCTTGCTGGAGAGAAGGTGATGAACAGTTGCTCAGGAGGGAGACTAAGTATTGGATTTCATTTTGTGTGTGTGTGTGTGTGTGTGTGTGTGTGTGTGTGTGTGTGTGTGTGTGTGTGTTGGCCGGCAGAGGGTCTGAAGCCTTCAGGAGGGAACTTCTGAGGGTCAGTTTGAACTGGGATACTCAGCTGATACCCAGGTGGAGTAGGACAAGGTGCAGTTGCAAGCCCCCCCGTAACAGGCTGTGCCCTAGGATGAACCCCCATCTTCCCTCCCCACCTTGGTTGTTGATTAACTCTGGCCACAGGCTCCCGTGGCTGCGGGGACTGACATGCAAGAAACACCGGGAGGGTCCAAACCGTGACCTTTGGTTTCTTCCCTGTGGGACTCTGCTTGGGCTTCTCTTTTCCTTTGGCCTCTTGGTAGTTTGGCCTGGAGCCCTAGCCTGGGATTTCCAGCCACTGTGCAGATCTGACCTTGGACGTGGCTTTTCCCTTCTGGATTTCTCTGCTAGAAGCCACGCTAGCCTCCTGCCTGATTCTCCTCTCCTTCCTCTCCGGAGAGGCCTCACACCTGCTCGAGGTGCTTTCTTGCCTCCTGCTTAAGGAAGTGCTCCCCTCCCCCTCCCCCCCCACTACTCCAGGGCAGGAGGGGGAGGGGGCTTTCTTTGAAATGGAGCTAGGGAGGGCCTGCCTTCTCCTCGCTGCTGACCTTTTCTCAGTGCCTGCTCCCTCCACCCCACCTCCTGCAGAGCGAGCACCCCACCTCCTGGAGAGCGAGCGGCTGTGGGTGGCTCATCTCTTGTTTTGTCCCTGTTTTCCAGTGACAAACGGCGACCCGGAGAATTAGCGGCGACACCTGGTCTCCCTGGCCTGCACCATCTTGTGTTGGGGGCCCGGGGAGGGGCTGGGAGAGGACCACGTCCAGTCCAGCCGTTTTGAGCGGGCCTGGAGGGCCCGGGTTGTCTCTCTCTGGTTTCAAGCTAAGGCGTGGTTCGCAGCTGGTGCTGAGACTAACAGTCTGGGTCGTCGGGGAAGGTGGGCCTGCCCGCACTCCCAGCACCGCGGGGAGAGGCCAGTGGACCCGCCCCGGGGTGACCTCGGGCTCCACGGGCTCGCTGGACCTCTCTGACACCCCGTTTCCCTACCAGCCTACGGGCTTCCTCACTCACTGAGTCACCTTGGCCCCCGACTGGCAGCAAAGAGCCTTTCCTCCCAGCTCTACGTGGGGACAGTAATGGTGCCAAAGTTGAGAGTTGCTGCCAGAGTTCTGCGCATTAAGTCCCGGGTCCAGCTCCCGGCACAGGGGGCCCGTGTGGCGGCCCTTACCGTCGTTGCTGTCATCAGACGGCAGTCACAGCAGCCTCCCAGCACAGCTGTATCTGGACTAACGCTCCTTGGCCTGCTTTATTTTTACGCAGGTTTTATATAGCGTTCCCTTAGTCGGCTTTTACCGTCCTTCATCACGTTCATCGTCATCAGCTGACATGCACATTTGTTTTTATCGACAGGTTCAGCGAGAGCTAGGATTTTTGACTGTTTTGCTCATCTTTGCCTTTCCGGGGCCTGTTTTGCACATAAGGGGGGTTCAGTGTTTGTTGAAGAAACGCGTATTCCAACAAGTGACGGTCCCCTAGCACAATGCTCGCTCAGAGAAAGCATTCAATAAATGTCACGCTTGTTAGGGTTCCTCTTGCCCCTCTCTTGGAGACACACAATTAAGAACATCTTTGCTGAGTTGTTTTTGGAATCAGGCTTTGTCTGGTGGTGCACAGAGTTCTGGAAGCTTCCATCCGAGCGATGCCCTTGGAGTAAAATTAGGATCTGCCAAGAGAAAATATGGGCCTCTTGCCTCAGACCCTCTCCGTGTCCAAGCTTGGTTATGTTCCAGGAGAATCTTCTGACTTGTGGCTCTTGGCTTCTCGCAAAGGGTAGAAATCAGTAAAGTGGACGGGATGAGGGGGGAGCAGCCCCCAGGCCGACCTCTTTCCTTTCTGCGTTGCTCCTTGTGGGTGACCCACCTCCCAAATCAAACAGCTTCTCTTTCCCGTGCGGCCAGCTGGAAGTTTCAGACGGCAGGGTCCTCGGAACTCTGGAGCCACCCCCCGTGTCGCTGGGTTGAAACAACGTCACGGAGCCCAGTGAAGAGGGACTGGTTGATGGGTAGTAATGCTGCCCGAGGTGTTCTTTTTTGGATGATTTTGTGTGTTGTGTCTCTCCTTCCTCTTCCTTCTCTCCGCGCGAGGCTGTGGGGCCGGCGCCCTGGGAGAGTGGCGGCTCCGGGCACGTGTTCCCGGGGGGACCCACCCGTGTTCCGATGTGCTAGCTGCCCAGACGCTGGCGGTGGGTGCCCCAGGCACACCGACCCCCTGCAGCCCCAAGTAACTTAAGTAGTGACTCTTTCCCTGGAAAACTGCAGGGGTAGGCGGGGCCGTTGGGGAGCCCACGGTGCCGCTTGAGCCCACGCAGGGGAGGCCACAGAGAGCTCGGCTGGAGCCAGGTGTTCGGCCACTGCCCCCTTCCTGCCGTGGACAGGATGGGACAGGTTGTGGGCAGCGGGAGGGGCGGCAGCACCCCCCTCACACTCGCCCCAGGAGCTCAGTCAACGCTGTGCCGTGCAGAATCCGGATTTCGCACTCGGCCTCCGTTCCTTTCACTGGACAGCTTGATACATACAGTGTCCTCCCGTCATTTGGGGGACGAGACGGCAGGAAGTATGTGGGACGCCCTTTATAGGCTTGTCCCCGGGCATCGGTCTATGAATGAGGAATGTGGTAATCTCTCAACCCAGAAACATCAAACAGCTCTGGGGCCAGAGAGCATCTCCAGAAGCCGTCCAAGAGTCGGCCTGACTAACGGTGCCGTCTCCAAAGTCGTACAGGACCTTCCTGCCGCAGTCACCGAGCGTTGGCGGGCACCAGGTTCCAGGTGCTCCGGGAAGGGTGTGACATCGGCCTCGGGGCTGCACTCAGCTGTTGACTCAGAGCTCTGAGGGCATTCAGCCTAGACATGCTTCCACAGGCTCAGGCTCCCCCTTTCGTTTTGTTTCCTTTAAGGTGTATTTATTTATTTTGAGAGAGAGGGAGGCTGAGGATCCCAAGCAGATTCCACACTGGCAGCAGAGAGCCTGACGCGGGGCGTGAGCTCACGAGCCATGAGATCGTGACCAGAGTCGAAGTCGGACGTGCAACCCACTGAGCCACCCAGGCGCCCCAAAGCTCCCCCTTTCTTAACTGTTACTGCTTTCCTCAGTATCTTGGAATCCTCAAGGTCTGAAAGTTTTTGTCAATTCTGATTCCCGGGGATTCTACTCATTTTTCTCTTGTCCCGTGTTCGGTCATCTTGAATCTCAAGTCCTTTCTCTTCCCCAAGCATCCCCTTTACATCCCCGACTCCCTCAGTCTCTTCCTACGTTTAAGGAATAGAATGAAAAGTAACCAGGTTAATAAGTCGACTTTCAGACCGTTTCCTGAATGCGCACGGAATATAGGAACATTAGAAACTTTACTTGGTGAAAGCAGTGAGCCCTGGCCACACCCATGTTCCCTTCTCTTCCATCCTGTCCTTCCTGCTGGTCTCCTCACCAGCCGGTCCTTGACTTGAGTCTGGGGTTCTGCCATCTACAGGAAGCACTTCCAGAGGCTAATTGAGGGGGTTCTTGAGGGTTTTTGTTCTTTAGAAGGGTAGGGAATGTGAGGGAGGAGAAAAGGAAGGTCTGCAATTATACTGGCCCTGGGAGCCCCTGGAGATTTAGTCTGGTGGCCAGGCAGCCTGAGGGTGTACTTGCTAACTGTGGGGGAGGTTTCTTGTTTTGTTTGAGGAAAGATCTAGAACTAGGCACAGAGGTCATATTGAGGCACAAGGTAGACGTGGCTTTGCTACAGTCTAGGAGTGGGGAGAGGCATTACTAAAATGGCCATGTACGTAGTTATGCACGTGCGTCATCACAAACCACGATAAAGGCTGTGGCAGAGAACTTTAGCGGGCCGCAAGAGCATATGACAAGAATCTTTCTTACTTTTCGTAAGACGAAAGTGTTTGGTGGTTGATTGAGGGACCGACAGGTCCCATGTCAGAAAAGCGAGCTGGCAGCACCGAGAAGGAATAGGGGGCACCAGCGGGAGGAGTTTGGCGATGGCTGGAGTTGGGAGACCCTGGAATGGGGCAGTTCTTCGGGCGGAGCGTTCGGTTGACAGCTGAGGACCCGGGGCCTCCAGGCTTCGTTTCCACAAGGATTTCTTCTGAGCCTTCCCTGGGGGGGGGGGGGGGGGGGGAGAAGTTTGTTTTGAAGGGTTAGGGCACGTATATGGGACGGGCCCATGACTCCTAGGACCCTCGTGTTTGTTTATTGAGGTAGGATCTCTGCGTGCTGTGTGTGTGTGTGTGTGTGTGTGTGTGTGTGTGTGTGTGTGTGAACTACGAGTGAGCGTGCCTGTTGTCTACAGCAGGTGTGTGAGGGTTGTCCCTAGATGTGTGATTTTAGGTTGGTGACAGTGGTACAGACTCGAGGCGAACAACGTGAAGTCGCGACGTACGCACTCTAGGTGAAATGATCACCACCGTCCGGTAATTAGCGTTTCCGTCTTCTCGCTCAGTCACCTGTAGGGGAGGGGAGGGTGTCCCCAGTTGCGGTGAGCTGAGTGGTGTCTGGGGCTGGAAGGTGGGGGCGTCCCCCAGAAATGGGCATGGACAGGCCCAGCCCCAGGCCTCGCTCCGGCCGGCCGTGGGAAGTGGGGTTCTCCCTGTTAGTAGACCCTGTGTATAAAGAGACGAGGTTCTCAGCTGACCCTGTGTGCCGGTGAAGGGTGAGTGGGGCGCGCAGGGGGAGTGTTCCCGACTCCGCGTGTCGCCAACGGAAAGGGCGGGGGCAGCCACAGTGCGGGGAGGGCGGCGGGCCGGGCTGCGGAAGGGGCCGCGGCCTCCGGAGAGAGACGGCGAGGACGGAACCGAGGAGACCGTGCCCAGGAAAGATGGAGATGGTGGGCAGGGGAGGGGGCCGGAAGGCCTCGGACTCCCCGGGAAGCGTCCCCACGGCAGGAGGACCTGCCTTCCAGGGGTGTTTGGGCGTCACTGTCACTGTATCCGGGAACCTCTAACGGCATCAGCGTGTGGGGCCAGTGTCCGCAGCACGGGGGACACTGGTCCCTCCGCCCAGGTTGCCTGTAGTGCCTCTTGTGAACCTGGCGTGGGCTCGGGAAGGCACAGCTTTCTGCCGTGAAGTCCCTCCTTCGCTGCCTTCTGGGTGGAGAGAGGGACGTAGGCAGTAAATGACTTCTGCATGGCACACGCCTCCCCTGACAGCTTTTATTTGTCTGCCAGCACACCTCCGAAGGTAAAACGGGCAGGCTCCAAGCCAGACCGGGAGGAAGAAGATTCTCGTGTTCTCTCTTTACCACCCACCCGCTCTTTCTCTCAAGGCGCATTTGTGAGAAGGTGGCTGAAGCGTGTGTTGTACTCGGTCCTTAATTCTGAGCGGCTCAGGAAAGAGTCTTCGAGAAAAGAGGCAGGGGCGCTCCAGAGCCCAGGCGTCAGCGGCAGGAGCGGGCGCCCACGGTGTCTGGGAGAGGAGGCTAGCGCACTTCTCTTTCCTCTCCCGTCTTTCTCTTTTCCAGTGTTTTAAATTGTTTTACTTACAGAGGGCATGTGTGTGTGTCAGAGCACGGGAGGGGCAGAGGGAGAGAGAGAGAATCTCAAGCAGGCTCCGTGCTCAGCGTGGAGCCCCACACGGGGCCCGATCCCACACCCTGAGATCACGACCGGAGCCAAAATCGAGAGTCGGTCCCTCAACCGACCGGGACACCCAGGCGCCCTCCTCTCTGGTCTTTCTGTTCTCTGGTCGTTGCCTCGAAGACAGAGGTGCGTGCGAACGTCCTCTCAGATTGCAGAGGGAGGAAGGCAGCCTTCCTAGGGTGTGCTCTGGGGGAGAACGGCCCCCTGCGGGTGGGTGAGTGACGGGGGACAGAGCAGTGACAGGGACAGGTGGGGGAAGCCGAGGGACAGGGCTGCCGTCCGCTTCCCGCTGCCCCTGGACCTTAGGACAGCACAGCTTGATGGGCTGGGCTGGTCTCACCACAGCTTGGAGACCCTCTGGCCTCGACGGGTTCTTCACACCGGAACCCCCCTGGGCCCACGTGTCCCACAGCCCTGGGTTGGGGGAAGGGACAGCATGTGGCTCCGAGGCTTGTCGGTTCCCTTGTCCCTAGACCTCCACGTGCTCCTTTCTCTTACTTCGGTTCGGAGCTCAGGCTGTTCCAGTACGAGTCCTTTATGCCTGGACGTGGGGTCGCTGCAGAAGGGGTGTGGGTGAGACCGGTAAGCAGTCCTCGCAGCGCAGTTGGTTCTCTCCTCGTGTAATCTCGCCGTCCCTCCCAGAGCCCTTGGGAGTGGGCGACTCTCCCCTCGTCGCCCGCCCCGGTCAAACACGCCAGGGCTCATGGAAGGGAGTCCACGGACCTCTCTGGGGCTGGACGGCCAGTAAACGGCGGATCCCGGGGTGGCACTCGGGTCTGACTCACTGCGGAGCCCGAGCGTGTTGGCTCCTGTGCCGTTGGCTGCCTGCTCCGGGAGGCAGGGCCTGGCGGTGCGTGGGGGAGAGAGGGCCCTGTGTGGCCCACGTCCTAGGCCGTGTGCTTTGAGAGTGGTGTTTCCTCCTGACTTTCATCGTGAACGCGTGGGTGCAGCGAGCAGGCCTCGCGACCTCTCGTGGGAACACACCGCTGTCCCTGTGTCTGTGCTCACGCTGTTCGGAGGCTCGGGGAGTGTGGCCCGCGTCGTGGACGGAGGCAGCCTGCGCGAGGACTGCCTGCAGCCGGGTTGAGGGGCACGCGGTCCGGATCTGTGTCTCGACAGAGGACAGGCTCTGTTCCTAGACGTGGGGCGTGTTTCGAGAAGCGGGAGTGGGGCTCCAACCCGAGTCTCTGGGGGCTGCGGGGGGCTGGCGTTGGCGGGCACGTGCCAGCAGTGCTGGCTTCCCGGGGCCCGTGCCCGGAACTGGCGGAGATTCGTGGGTGCCGGGCTGCCGGGCGGAGCACTGACGACAGGAGGGAAGGACACTCACGGGAATCCAGGAGATTGGGTTCAGAGGAGGGTAGACGGACTCAGAGAGGCCTGTCCTTCAGCAGGAAGAGAGGAAGACTCTCACTCCTGCCTTAAAAATGTTTTTTATCACAGCTAAACAGGCACAAAATGGAGCATTTTAGCCGTGTTAAGCGCACCGTGCAGCCGTCCCCAGTGCCCATGTCCACACCCGTCTGTCCCCATGAAACGTGAACCCCGGCCCGGGACCCACCATTCCCGCCTCCACCCTTTGTGCGTGTGCGGAGTGGAGCTGGCCTGACGCAGCAGGTGCCTCACTGGTTGAGTCGGGAGAGCTGACCCCTCGCCTGCCCGCCTCCCAGGAGGCGCCAGGCCTGACACGGATACGCACCAAGTGGTGCAGGAATCAGTGGCGGACGAGGCAGCGGGAAGAGAAGCCAAGGGTCTCTCTTCCGTCGTCAGTGCTTCTGGCCGCCACCCGCTTTCCGGCTCGGCCTGGACCCACCGTGGTGCCCGTACCGGCTCTGACTCCTCATCCTGGGGGCCCAGGGCAGGGGCTGGAGGAAGGTGGGAAGGCCATTCGGGGGACGACGGTAACAAAACGCGGCAGCATCTCTGTGCGTGTTAAAGGGGAGGAAGAGACGTGCCCTGTGACGGTCCCGTGGGCCCTGCACCTCGCCGTTCGCGGGGGGTGGCCCGCGGGGGGTGCCTCTCTGCCCGGGGGCTCGGTTCCACACACCTGTGTTCGCACAGCGCCAGCAACCTTTCTGGGTGCCCAAGGCTCGGACGTGGACGGAGGGACGATTCGAGTGTCGGGTGGTGTCTTCCGAGGTCTCTTCGGAGGGGGGATGGGCCGTAGGAAACCCTGAACGGCCCTTGAGGCCCCTTTGATGACAGCCTCCTGGGCCTCCTGGAGCCCGGGCAGGCCGTGTCCCCGGTGTGGTGTCCACACACCAGACTCGGAGGGTGACGCAGAGTCGAGTTGGGTTTCTCAGAGTAGAGGTGGCCGGCACGGAGGGCTGCCCCGCTCCCTGGCCTTCCCTTTTCCACGCCACGTGCGGCGGCGTCATCGGCCTTCAAGGGGAGACGGAGGTGGGCTTGGCAGTCGGGTCACCCGGGAGGACGGGAGGGCGGAGAGCCCCTCGGCACACGGAGGCCTGCCTCGCGGGTCAGCGTCCAGGTGGCAGAGGCCTCTGGCGGCCGGTGGGCATGGTGACTTAGGTCCACCTCTCAGGGCTTTGTCCCCAGATCACCAGTCTTTGTGCCGGATCCCAAAGACAGACGGACGTTTTCTCTGTCTTCTGTGCACGACCTAGACGAGGCCACACGTGCTCTGTCCCCTTTCAGGGTCTGCCCGGAGTGCCCTCGCGCTCCCGTCTAAAGCCCCCTCTTTTCTTACGTCGAGCCGGTTGTGAGTGGGGTTGGTGCTCTTCCTTGAACCCAGCCTGTCGTGCCCAGCCCTGGTGCTCAGAGTTTGAGTGAAGGAGTGCTCCCGTCGCTCACTCCTGGGGCCGCCGCTCGCCTTGGGTCTTACCCTGCTGTCCGGCATGGCGCTCTCCCTGGATGTGCTCGTCCGCACCGTTCGCTGAGGAGAGTGAGAAGTCACCTAAGTGCTCGCGTGTAAAGCAGAGCCCCCGCGGGTCGTCTCACATCGTTCCAGGTGCCCGTGGGAGGCCAGGGGGCTCAGAGCTCGCTAGCTTGGACCTCCGGCGCTGCTCGCTGACCACGGCGCTGCGTTGCCCGGCCCCGTCTAAGTCGGGGGCTCGCGCGCGCTTGGCGGGCTCAGGGTCGCAGCCTCCTCACGTTGGGTAGACTTGACGTCTCCCTGGCTGCTGACCCCAGGGGGCCGGTGGAGCTCCGGCAACACGATGCACGGGGCGGTGAGCGTGGCGTTCAGAGCCCGGAGACCCGGTTCCAGTTTCAGTTCCGTCTCTCGTTTCCAGGATGCGTGTCGTGTGGCTGGGACTTGGTTTCCTCGCTTGCAGGATGAAGGGGCTCAGTCAGAGTCACCTGGGTCACTTCTCCAGCCTTCAGGTGCTGAGCGCTGCTCCCGGAGGCGATCCAGTGGGTCCAGGGTGGAACGGTGACACGTTATTCCCCAGGTGATCTGATGCAGATCGGCCCCCAGAACTACGGGACCAGATGACCCCTAGGGTCCCTCCGGATCCAGGAGTCCCCTGCTCCCTTCTTCCCTCCCTCCCTCCCTCCCTCCCTTCCTGGAAAACCGCGAGTACCTACTGTGTGGGGTGCTGTTTGTTCTCAGTGTTGCCTTAACCGTGCGAGCAGGGAAGGGGTGCGATCTGCGATGTCCCGCGCGCAAGGAAAAAAGGCGCGCTTCGGGGGCGGTGACTGTGTGTGAAGCTGGGCGTGACTGAGTTGAGAGAAACAGGCCAGGGCGAGACGGCCAGGGATGAGGTCTGAGCTCGTCTAGGGAACACCGGCCCCTACTGTAGCGACTTCAGGGGGCCAAGTCGGGGTGTGGGTGGGGGGCTGGGCATCTGGGAAGGACGCAGGATAGGGGAAGGTTCAGAAGGCCTCCAGGCCTGTGAAGCAGGGACATCACCGTCCTAGCGCAGCGGGGACTGAGCCCTGAGCCCACCGGTGCCGCGGAGGGGAGCGGCCAAACCGGGGGAGGGCTGACCTGGGGAGATCGGGCCTTTTACTGGGCTTTTGAAGACAGGGAGGGGCCTGGAGTAGTGGGGCCTTCCCATCACCACTCATCCCTAAGGGCACAGGCCCTGGAGACAGAGTTCAACTGACGCCCCAGTTCTGTCACTTCCTGGGTGACCTTTGGCGAGGGCCCATTTTTGTCATCTGTCACATGAGGGTGGCAAGGCCAAGGCCTGCCTCCCAGAGCCATTGTGGGGATGGGACACGAGCATAGGTAAGGTGTCTGGTTGGATAGGTGGGGGCTGCCTGATTTCTCATGAAAGAAAGTCCCAGAAAGGGCATCTCCTGGGGTCTGGACATTCATGTTCTCCCTAGTGTTTTGTTTGGGAAAGAGAAGACCGTCTGGGCCGTGGGTGGGTGAGTCACTGAGCCCCCAGGTGTGAGCCCTCGGGGTCCCCTCTCCCTGCCCTAGAGCCCCTACAATCCCCAGAAAGTCCTCTAGCCTCGCCAGGGCCGGGACAGAGACCAAGTTCAGAATCTAGTGTCTCAACTTGAGAGTCCTGTTTGTCCTGCTGCCTGGGTGCAGGCTCTCTGGGCCCACCCAGCAGAAGCACCCGTGTCGGGGGGTGGGGGGAGCGGGGCCTCACCTGGGACGGTCTGATGGGGACGCGTGCCTTTGTTGGGACATGAGACCCGGGACCTGGAGACAGAAGTGTGCAAAGTGCTTCACTGACTCCGGCCTGGGGCGGGGGCTGCCGGGCCCCTGGCCCAGGGATTTAGCCTTTCCTGCCTCAGACTTCCGCTTGCTGGGTGATTCTTCCATTCCCTCTGGTGTCAGCTTACATGTCACTTCCCCAGCAGGCCCTTGGCCCCCTGGCCTGCTGTGACCTCACCTTAGTCCTTCCAGAAGCGCTGCTTCCTGTGGGCTCCGTGAGGGAGGCGGCATTCGTGGCGTGGTTTGGTCTCCGGCAAGCACTCGGTGTTTGTTGAATGAACGTGTGAACTGGCCCCCCAGGCGCAGCGCAGGTTTCTGAGGACAAACGGGAGAGGTGGGCCTGCTGAGAAGTTGGGGGAGCCTGTTGGCTTCATCCTGCCCCCCCCCCATCCCTGGGGCTGTCATTTATTCTGAGCTGGCCTTTGGTGGGGCCAAGGAGTATCTGGTCTCCACCCTTTGGAGAATAGCCCTGCTCTTCCTTTCTCAGTCTGTGATTCAGACACGCGTCCTTCCCCTCCCTGCCGGCCTCACCCTCCACCTGCTGTGCTGCCTGACTCAGCTCTGCGCCCTCTGCCCCCCTGCCCTTCCTGCTGGCTCTTTCCACACCCGCTCGTCCCTTGTCTTCCATGTGGCTCCCCCTGCCACCCCACGACACCTGGTTGGCCTCCCATCTAGAATTACTTTTATATTTTTTTAAAGTAATCTCTACACCCAACGTGGGGCTTGAACTCACAACCCCAAGATTTAAGAGGCGCAAGCTCTTCCGTTTGAGCCAGCCAGTTGCCCCCCCCACCCCAATTTAGAAGGAATGAGGGAAGAGATCGTTCACAGGCTTCCTTGGTCATGAGGCTTCCCTGGTCCCTTCCCTTGGATCTGTGGACACCTGACTCCCACAGGAGGAGGTTGGCAATGAGGTGTAATGATCTGTTTGTGCTGCAGCAGAAAACCAGCAGTGAGAAGGCTTATTATTATCCGGCCCCTGATTACTGTTGTCCTCCGTGAGCTCGGGCTCAGTGTGTGCCAGTCTGCACGGGCTCAGCCCATCCCCTGCCACTGCCTCCTCCCTCTCCCTCCTCCCCTTCTCCCACCCTCCTCCCCTTCTCCCACCCTCCTCCCCCTCCTCCTTTTCCACCTCTTCCCTTCTCCTCCCCCTCCTTCCTCCTCATCTCCTCCCTCCACCCTCTCCCTCCTCCTCCTCCTCCTCCTCCTCCTCCGCCTCCCTTTTCCTTCCTCTTCCCATACTCTGCCCTTTCTTGTTCTCACCAGTGTCGCCTCCCAGAGACAGCCCTCCCCAGCCCAGTCTCCGGGGCCTCGGATCTGTGCCCCCCCCCCACCCCCTCCGGCCCTCACCCGTCCTCCACTCGGTTCTACTTTCTGTCTGCTTTCTGTGTTCATGTGCCACCACGCTTCACCCTACGTCCCCGTGACCCCAATGGTCTTAACAAGTGACCTCTTGACAGCATTTTCCCTTCCTCTCCGGGAGGTAGTCTGTTCGTAATGATTCTGCAAATATGCAGCACTTCGTGGATTTCAGAGTGTTCTGACATCCAGGAATTCTTGTGTGCCGGGACTGGGGAGACGGGAAGGAGGCTCTCGGACGTTCTCGGACGTGCTGGTTTGCCTCCATCACATGGTGCCCAGGCCTTTGGTTCTCGGTGGCTGTTCCCTGCCGCAGTGCACTTACCATCCCGCACCTCCGAACCTTCCTGGGCTCGGTCTTCTGAGGTGGGACCTCTGCCCTTCCCTCCCTCCCTCCCAGCCTCTGCCCACTTCCGTTTCGTTCCCAGAGTGCGCTCCTGGCTCCTCCGGGACGCCTTCCCTTCATCTCTTCTTGCCCGGTTGCGTCCCAGTCTTTGGATCCTTATTAATGTTCTTGTTTGGGTTTTGCCAACTATGTACGAGTTCACTGCTTTAAAACAAGTGCCCTTTCCATTGACACGTAGTATTTACAAAGCGTATGAATCACGGAGCGCCGGTTCACGTGACAAAAAGGGACTCACTTTTACCGGCTGCCCGGTGCGTTGCTTTTAAGTGAATATTCGTGGATGATTAGAAGAGTGGAGAGAAACCCAAAACTAGCATTAGAAACCATTGATTGCGTCAGGGAGGAAGGAAGGTTTTTCTAGAGAGCATCAACTTTCTTTTCTCTTTTCTTTCTTTTTCTTTTCTTTTTTTTTTTTTTTTAAGTTTTATTGAGTAGTTTCTACACCCATCACGTGGCTCAAACTCATGACGCTAAGATTGAGTCGGATGCTCTTCCACCTGAGCTAGCCAGGTGCCCCAACTTTCTTTTATTTTTGTATTTATCATTCAGCAGACAGATTTTGAACGTGGCCCTGACCCCCAAGAACTTAGCCTGGCAGAGGAGACAGACGACTACAAAATTTTTCACGCGGATGTAACTGGTGCCGCGAAAGGGGCAGTAGAGGGTCCCGTGGGAGCAGGTAGGCAATCCGGGAAGCCTCCTGGAGGAGGCCGCGTCTGCACTGAGCTCTGGAGCGACGGGCCGGCCCGGGGCGGTGCGATTGGAGGAGCGAACGGCAGGCACAGAGCCCCAGGTTCCAGCTGCACCTTGGCAAACATGTCACTCCTTGGAGCCTTGGTTTTCTCATTTGTGAAATGGGCGATAACTCCCGCTTGGCTCCCTTCCCTTGCAGGTATGAGGTGCAAATGAGATGGTGGCCGTGAGCCATGCGGCTGCGACGTGCACGTGCGGCGTTTGGCTGTTGGCCGCGGTGGCCCCCAGCCGCAAGGTGACGGAACTGACTGCTGTGGCCAGAGACAGAAGCGGGTTCCGTGGCAGAGCCATGATCAGACTGCCGTGACTCCGTATGACACGGTGACAGCCAAGTCCCTTAGTCGCCGGGGAGGTGGAGGAAAGGCCGATGCGGGGTGCGGCCTTCACCCCGAGGCCAGAGGGTGCCCCCCTTCTCTCCCTCCCCCAGAACACCCTGTGGGCAGGCCGAGCCTCAGAAGCAAGCTGTTTATCTTTTAGGTGTTGGGGCTTATTTTTAAATTTCTGACTGTGGTGGTATTTATTTTTCCTTTCCCTTTCCCCGCTTTCTCCAGCTCAGCCTCAGAAAGAGACCATCTGTCCCCTGCCTTGCCTGTGGCCATTTTAGAACCAGCACCGGGGCTGCCGGCCCCCCTTCTCCTTCCCTCCCTCCCCACTGCTGACTCCCCTGCCCCTTGCCCCACGCCGCTCCCCGGGCACCCTCCAGCTCGCCAGGGGGGTCCCGGTCTGCGCAGCCGGGTCTGGGGGCAGCCCGGGCATCGAGGCACGCGGGGGACCGCTCCCCCTCTCCTCGCGTGGGCAGGGCCCTCTGCTCTGACTGGTTTCCCATTAGAGCAGTCTTTGTGCTTGTGCGTGCGTCGTGTCTGAACCTGTTCCTGCCTCTGCGCGTGTGTGTGTCCTTCTGCCACAGGGACCGGGAGGAGAGACTCGAACTGTCCCTCCCCCAGCACATAAACGTCTCCTGGTTTCTGTCCTTCCCCTCTGCTCCCTCCGTCCCGCGCGGCACCCCCACTGAGCACGTGAGGACACGTGTGGTGGTCACCGACCCGAGGGCCGTACTTCCCCTCGTGGAGCCAGAACCCGAGGGTCCGATTCGGCCCCAGTGTGAGGGGCAGGTTGGCCAGAGAGGGGTGGACGGTCGGGTTTGGGAGCAGGGGACATGGGGAAAGGCGTCTTTGCAGGTTTTCTTTACTACTGGACGTGCTGGCCTCCAGGGAGCCGGTGGAGGCTTAGCCCTCCTGGTGCTCACGCCCTCCTGGCCCTGGGCAGTGGGTGGGCTTCCTTCCTCGTTCCTGGGGCACGGGGTTCGCCAGAGGGCCAGGCTTGGCTTCGAGCCTGCTTTCCCTGCAAGCCCTCAGGGTAGAAATGGGCTGATGGCACCCTGCCCCCCACGCGTGTCGCAGGCACGGGGGTCCCGGGCACGACACTGGCTCCCCCAGGAGGGCCGTCTCCCGCGGGGGTGGGGGAGGCGGGGAGGTGTTCTGATGAGACCCCGGCCCCTCCGGTGCCCCGGCCACCGCCCCTACGAACCCCCCTCACCCGCACACTCTTCCTCAGAGACACGCCCCCACCTGTGGCACTGTGGGCGTCCATGCACACGCGTCCTCTGGCTGCTCACGGCCAAGTGAAGGGGGTCAGTGTGTACGTCCCTGTGCGGAGTACTGCCCCCTCCATGTGTCCCGGGGGCCGGCCTGCTAGGGCACCTGTCTACCCTGCCCCTCAGCCCCCTGCCCTGCCCGGCTTGGCTGCGGTGCTCCAGCTGGCCGTGGTCCTCTGGCCCCGGGGGTGGGGTTTGAAGCTGCTCTGCAGGGCAGGGCAGCCCCGTTCAAGCTCGCGCAGGCTGGGGCCCTTCCCCCAGGCCGGGCCTTGGTACCACGTCGCCCCTGCCCCTCGTCCCCTTTGTGGGGGCCTCCTCGGTCACAGGAAGAGCTCAGGAAAACAGGCCTATTGTGTGGGGCTGCCGTGTGCAGCCCGGTCTCTGCACCAGGTAAGTGGAGGCTCCGGGGCCCCGGCAGCCGCCGATCCAGGCTCTTCCACGCGGGAGAGGCGTCTGGCGCAGGATTCCGCTGCAGCGCCCTCGGGTCCTGCTGTGGACACGGCTCCCCACTCTCTTCCCTGGAGCCCCTTCCCCGTCCGCCTGGTAGGAGTGAGCCCGCCTCCACTGGGGGGGCGAGGGGGGGGGGCGCCTGCGGCCCCTCCCCCAGCCCTGGTCCTCCTGTCCAGGGCAGCGTGGCACCTCTGGGCCCCGGTTACAGTGGCAGGACCTGCCAGGGCACATCCCAGTGAGTGACACTGCTGGGCCTGCAGCACAGGGCAGACCGGCCCTTCCCCATCCTTGTGGTTCTAGTTCTTTCTACCACTCCAGAGCCTCCTAGAATCTTCTGGGAGTTCTGAGTGGATAGACCCTTCTAGCTCTGAAATTCTGTATTTATAAGACCCTGGTGGGGGGAGGGGAGGGCCTGGCTGGCTCAGTCAGTAGAGCACGTGACTCTTGATCTCAGGGTTGTGAGTTCGGAGTCCCATGTGGGGTGTAGGCCCCCAGGTCAGCAGAAAAGTAGGGGGTTGGTTTCCGCATCCTGCCTCCTTGCCCTGCAGTCGGCTAACCTCTCACGTGGTGGCATATGTGACTCCTGTCGGCGTGTTCCTTCCCTCTGTGTTGGTGTCTGACTTAGAAGCTCCTAGAAGGCACAGCCAGGGTATTTAAGGAGGCGCTGTTTGACAGGCTCTTAAAAAAGATGTGGTGATAACAATTTGCATTTGCTAAAGTACTCCACAAAACCTTCACCCCTCAGGGGGTTTCGTGGACCCGAGCAGACAGTGCAGGAGGTGTGGGGGGAGGCCTACCTTAGTGCAACCGGGCTGGAGACCCGGGCTCAGCCCTGCCAGGTCTGGGCCACTTGTGAGAAATGTGCCCCCAGCCCTAAGGTGCTTGCCTCCTTTGGCCCATCTGTCACCTGCCCCTTTCCTCCTGGACCCCGCAGGGCCCAGGCCCTCCTGTCCCTGTCTGGGAATTCCCCCCAGTTGTGAGGGAGGAGCTGGGGTCTCTCCTTCCCTTGCCCGACGGCCTTGACCTCAGCCCTGAACTTCAGTTAGTAGCCCCACTGCCTCCACATCGCAGCCCCCCGAACCCGACTGCTCTTGGGAGGAGGACGCGGCCTTCCTCTGCACCCTGACCTCAGTCCCAAGGGCTCCCTGCTTCGGGAAGGGGAAGGAGGCGTCAGCTGGGGCCCCAGCCCTGCTTGTCAGAGTTGTGAGTTGTGAGCACTGTTTCCCCTTTTCTTCCTCCAGATGGGAGTCTTAGGGGGGGAAGCAGGTGAGAGAGAGCCAGGCGCTGGCCCTGGGGGTCACCATTTAGGACTGAGGAGGAGGGTCCGGAGGGACAGTCCCTTCCTCCTGCCCTTGGTGTGTCCTCGCACGCGGTGTCTGTGCACCCAGCCGACCGACTCCCCTCAGCTGCCCTTGCTTTGTGGGGCCCACAAGCGCCAAGTCGCCCAGCATCGGAGGAGCACCTGGAACCGGAGGAGCCCGGCCTGGGGGCCGGGCGGTCCTGTGCACGGACCACACCACCCAGCTGGGGGGACACCACCCTTGCAGCGCACGTGTGGCCACCACTGCGGCCGCCTCTTTGCATCTGAACGTGCGTCATCGGACATGGCGAGTGGCGTCACGCAGGAAAGCCAGCGCCCCTAACCTGGCCCTGCCACTCTGCCCTGCTACTTGTGCCCGAGCCCCGCCCGCGTTGCTTCCGGCATTGTTATGACGCCCTCTGTGTCTCCCCCGTGGCCTGGAGGCTCACCTGGAGGCCTTACAAAGTTGTTTTTTTTTTAATTTTTTAATGTTTGTTTATTTTTGAGGGACAGAATAGAGACAGAGCGTGAGCAGGGGAGGGGCAGAGAGGGAGACCACAGAATCCGAAGCAGGCTCCGGGCTGTCAGTGCAGAGCCCGACACGGGGCTCAAGCCCACGAACTGCCAGATGGTGACCTGAGCTGAAGTCGGAGGCTTAACTGACCTAGACCCCAGGCGCCGCACGTTACAAGGTTGTAACGTTTGTAAAACATGGAAGGTGAGAAAGGCTTCAGTACAGAAGCTCTTGCGAGGGAAAGAGCACAGACGGTAAGTGTGCGCCCTCTCCGTGCAGCAACGTGCGGCCGACCCTGGCCCGCCGGGGTGCCCGGGGCACGGACGCCCGCAGCCCCAGATCTGTGTGGTCTCGGCCTCCCCGCAAACGTAACTACCGATGGCCTGCTTCCGCTGCAAGCCTTAGCGACCCACGGTCAGGGGATTGTGCGCTGCGAGAAAGAAAGCATACGGGAGAGAAAACGCATCTCCAGTGCTGGCCTGTGTTCGCGGAAGAAATCCGCACGTGCTCGGAGTCCGCTGTGGTCCCGCGTGTGATGCCTTTTCACTCAGGCCCGTCCGGCGTGCCGCCCGCGTACCCCCCGAGCGGTGTTCCATCCGTAAAGAGCTGCTGTCCCGGGCGGGAGATGAGACACGTAACCGTGTGACGAGTAGCGATGGGGTCCCGCTGGCTCGGGGCCGGGTCAGATCGAGGGAAGGTTGCGTCACCGGCTCCGGAGCCCGTCAGCTGCTTGCCTTTGGACAAGTCACTTCCCTTCCCCGAGCCTCCGTTTCCTCATCTGTCGGGCGGAAACGACAGCGGCTTCCGTGTCCTGCGGTCCTGTGGGGTTCAGTTACTCGGCACGTGTAAAGCTCGTGGAGCAGGGCTGGCCACCAGGAGTAATTTTCACTGACTTTCAGCCCAGAATCTCACTGCGGTCTGATGCGGCACAGCCGCTGTTTTGGCTCCGGGGGCGGTTCCGGGTTCCTGGTGACACCAGGGGACAGCTGGAATCCGTCGGGCGTCCTGTCCTCACTTCCACCCCCTCCGCTCTGCCCTGTTCTCGGGGGCCCTCCTCCCACTAACAGCCTCCGCGTTCCTGCGTCTGACCTGCTCACGGCCTCTCCAGCCCTGACTCCGTGTGCCGTCTGGCGTCTTCCCTCTGGGTCTTAGTCGGGGAACGGCTGGCGTGGGAGGTCCGCCCCAGCGTGTCTTTTCTCTGTGGCCTTGGACTGCCTACCTTGGGTCGGGAACCCGGCTGAGGGCCAGGAGCTGTGACTCGGGGAAGGAAGGAACCAAATCGGGGGGTACCTGGCCGGCCCAGCTGGTGGGGAACGTGTGGCTCTTGATCTCTGGGTCGTCAGTTGGAACCCCATGTTGGGTGTAGGTATTACTTAAAGCTTTAAAGAGCAAAGAAATGAGACCAAATGGTTGGAAACATGGTCCCTTAGGCAAAGGAGCTTTGAGCAGGGCAACGCAGGCCTCGGAGTCAAAAGTTTTTAGGGCAGAGCTCGGCTCTGCCACTTTCTGGCTGTACTCGACTCCGGGCGGGAAACGCACTTGTTCCAAACCCCCTTCACCTGTGACTCGAGCGAGCCACCAGCACCTTCCTCCACGTCTGTCCTGACCCTGTACTTCCGGAGCCCTCAGCAGCGCCAGGAAGAACGAAGATGCCAGGTTGCCGGCTACTTAATTGTTAAAGGGCTGTGGGAAGAGTGGGCCGCGAGACAGGTGTCTGAGACAGACATGTAGGCGGGACGGGTAAGGGCCACACGGAAGGGACAGGTGATAGCGTCCCCTGCCCGTAGGAGAGCACCGGAGGGCTCTTAGACCCTGCCGTCCTCACTAGAGCCCCTCCCTGAATTCCTGGACTTGGGAAGGGTGTTGTCCTAGTGCCCTGATGTGTCTGTGGCACAGACAAGCCCCTCGCTTATAATTAAAGTGTTTGCCTCCCCCCTCAGACTGTCAGCAACCTTGTGGCAAAGACCACCTCCTTTCATTCACCGCTGCATTCGTGAGCCCAGCATGGACCCTGGCGCACGGGGAGGAAGTGATGACATAGCCATTAGGTTGACAGCTTTGTGGGGAGTGGATTTGAGCATTTAGAACCGTAGAGAGTGAGCCGGAATGTTCTCTTGTTGACCGTGACCTCAGAGAGCTTAAGTGACTTACCCCCAGACACACAGCCTCTTAGCAGCAGAGCCAAAAACGGGAACCGAGTTCCCTAACTCTGAATCACGTAGATTTTATCATTTTCTGTGCTTGGCTCAGGACTTCGTATGTGTTACCAGACCAAGAGCACTTTGAGGGCCCCCTCCCACGTTTGTAGGGTTGCTTTCTTCGTGTGGAAACCGTCCCCGATCTAAAACAGTCTATTGAGTGCCGTGGGACATGCTCATCAGATTTTTTTTTTTTAATTGTGTTTTGTTTTTATGAAGTAATCTCTGTGCCCAACGTGGGGCTCAGACTCCCGACCCTGAGATCTAGAGTCCCATGTTCTTCTGCCTGAGCCAGCCGGGCACCCCAGCTTTGTCGATACTAGACCTCACATAGCACAGGGTTCTGTAAAGTAGACGATGGTGGCTTCACAGACTTGCTGTCGCCACAGTCCAATGTCAGAGCGTTGTCATCAGCCCCAAGTCAGATCCCGTGCCCGCTGGGAGTCACCGCCATTCCCCTGCTCCCGGAAGCCGCCACTACTTTCTGCCCCTACGGATTTGCCTGCCATTGACATTGCACAGAAATGGAGCCATTCAACACGGGGCCTTGCGACCGGCTTCTTCCACTCAGCGTGTTTTCAGGGGTCGTCCACGTTGTGGTGTGGGTCATTGTTTCATACCTTTCCGTTGCCAAATAATATTCTGTTGCACGGGTATTTATCCGTTCACCAGCTGATGGACATTGGGTTATTGCCGCTTCCCGGCTGCTGAGAATAACGCTCATGTGAACGCTGCGTGTACAGATTCCTGCGTGTACGTATGTTTTCCGTTCTCTGGGACGTCTGCTTGCTGAGTCATGTGGGAACTTTCTGTCTTACGTTTTGCGGAACTGCCAAACTGTTTCCCAAAGTAGCGGCACCATTTTACGTTCCCACCAGGGCTCCAAGTTCTCCAGTGCTCGCCAGTGCGTGACGTTGTCCGTCCTTTTGAGTTAGCCCGTTCGTGGCGTGTGTGGCTAATGATGCTGAACATCTGTTGAGGTGCTTATTGGCCACACTGTAGATCCTTGGAGAAATGTCTATTCAGATCCTTTGCCCGCTTTTTTTTTTTTTAACTTTTAATCTTTTATTTATTTTTGAGAGAGAGAGTGTGTGTGTGAACGCGTGTGTGTGTGAGCAGGGGAGGGACAGAGAGAGAGGGAGAATCTGAAGCAGGCTGCAGGCTCTGAGCTGTCAGCACAGAGCCCGACATGGGGCTCGAACCCACGAACCGTGAGATCGTGACCTGAGCCAAAGTTGGACGTTTGAGCCACCCAGGTGCCTCCTTTGCCTACTTTTTAATTGGGTTGTCTTTTTATTATTTTATTCTTAAGGAGTCCTTTTTGTATTCTGGATACAAGTCCCTTATCTGATATTTATTTTTTCATTTATTCTTTCATTTATTTGAAGCTGATTCATGTATTATTTCTGAGAGAGGGAGAGAGAGTGGGCGTGTGTGTGCGTGCACAAGTCAGGGAGGGGCACAGAGGGGGAGACAGAATCCGAAGGAGGCTCCAGGCTCTGAACTGGGGCTCAAACTCATGAACCATGAGATCATGACCTGAGCCGAAGTCAGATGCTTAGCCAACTGAGCCACCCAGGTGGCCATCTGATACATAATTTAAAATGTTTTCTCTCATTATGTGGGTTGTCTTTTCGCTTTCTTGTTGGTGTCCGTTGAAGCTCAAAAGTTTTAAATTTTGAGGAAATCCAATTTATGGTTTTTGTTGTTGTTTATGCTTTTGGTGTCATTTGTAAGAAACCATTGCCTGATCCAAGGTCATAACAATTTACTCCTGTGTTCTCTTTTAAGGTTTCTGTGGTGTTAGGGGGCAGGGGAAAAAAAGATTTCTATGATTTTAGCTCTTATATTTTTAGATTTGTGATCCATTTTGCGTTAACATTTGTCTATGGTATGAGGTAGGGATCCAGTGTCATTCTTTTGCATGTGGACACTCAGTTGCCCCAGCATCATTTGTTGAAAAGACTGTGGAATGACTTGGTACTCTTGTTGAAAATCAATTGACCACAAACTCAAGAGTTAATTTTTGGATTCTTTAGTTCCAGTCCATTGATCTTATGTCCATCGTTATGCCGGTACCACGCTGTCTTTATCGCTGTGCCTATGTAGTCAGTTTTGAAATCGGGAAGTGTGAGTCTTCCAACTTTGTTCTTTTTCAAGATTGTTTGTGTCTTCTGGATCCCTTGCATTTCCATGGGATTTTTAGGATAAGCTGGTCAGTTTCTGCAAAAGTGCCCACTGGGATTTTGATAGAAGTGCATCGAATCTATAGATACTAACAATATTAAGCATCCTGATCCATGAACATGGGAAATCTTTCTGTTTATGTAAGTCTTTAACTTATTTCAACAATGTTTATAGTTTTCAGTGCACGTGTCTGACACTTTGGCTGAATGTATTCTTCTGGATGCTAGTATGAATGGAGTTGATTTCTTAATTTCATTTTTGGGTTGTTCGTTGTAGTACATAGAAATACAGTTGGTTTTTGTTTATTAGTCTTAACATCCTGCAACCTTGCTGAATTCATTGATTCGTTCTAATAGGTTTTTAGTAGATTCCTTAGAATTTTCTGCACCCTTGATTATGTCATCTGCACAGAGAGACAGTTTCCTTTCTTCTCTTCCAACCTGGATGCCTTTTATTTCTTCTTTCCTCATCACCCTGGCTAGAACCACCAGTGTAACATTGAATGCAAATGGCAAGAGTTGACAACCTCGTCTTACTCTCAGATTATTTTTTAAAAATGCACGTCCCCTTAAATCTCACCGTCTCCACCGTGACATCGAAGTCGGAATTCATGGGTGGGATAGCTTGGGAAGACTTTCAGGGAGGACTTCCTGAAAACAGCGGGATTTGGCTTGGCTGACAGGAAAAGGTCATTTGTAGGCAGGGCTGGTGTGAGGACGGAGGGGCTGAGGGGCCATCACGGAAGGGCAGTCGTTCATCAGTTCGTGGCACAGAGATGCTGCCCGCGCTGCCGCCCGAGGTCACGCAGACCTACTGCTACCGGGGACCCCACACCCCATCCCCTGCCAGTACCTCCCTGAGGTGCGGCTTCTCGGAGTGTGTTAGAACCGCCGGGAGGGGTGGGGGGAGGGGGCGCAGGCGTCTCTTAAATGTACAGATTCTGCTCCTCCCCCCAGGCCTGTGTGCTAAACCAGAGCCCCTGGAGCCAGGTCCTAGGAGTCCGCTCCCGAGTGATTCTCCTGTACCGTGAGGTTTGAGAGCCCGCACCCCGGACATCCTGTGTAGGCCTCTCTTCCCCAGCTTCTCCTCCCTATCCGGCCCCCCCCCCCCCCCCCCCCCCGAGTGTGAGCACCGAGAGGAAGGGCTGGAGGAGGCCTCCAGCAGTGTCGTCATGGGGCTGGGCCTGCGTGCAGGGGCCGGGACTGGCTGGTACTCCCCAGGAGCAGAGCACCTCCCCTGGAGGGTCCTCCGGATCCCCAGCGAAGAGAGTGACTGAGCACACGGACAAGGCAGGTTCCACGGGCCCGCGTGTGAGGCCAGATCAGTGCAGGAATCCCATTTGAACCGGGCCTTCTGAATCCTCGGGTGTGTGCGTCGGGGAGAAGCCAGACTTGTGCCGCGTCACCACTGTAAGCCCGTGGGGCGTGCCGTCTGCACAAGGTGGGATGTATACGGACACACACGCCCTCACGGGCCCCGAGAGACCCATCCAGCGCGCCTCATCGGTCCCCTGTCTCTCTGTCTTCTTCCTCCGCGGTCATGAGACGCCTTCCCGTCTCCACAACCATTTGTCTGCCCTGCTGCCTGTCACCTGATCCCTTCCTCTTGGCCAGGCTTCCCCAGGGGCTGCTGTGCCCCTGGGCTCCGCTGCCCCTCACCCGCAGCCCCTCTGGCCACACGGATGTTCCCGGTGCTCCCCCCAGGCGTGCTTCCCCCAGGCTGTCCTGCTATCCCCGTGGGGATGCACAACTGTTCCTCAGGGGCCAGCCTCAGCTCCTCTGTTCCTCCTTCCTGTCCACTCCACCCAGTGTGGTCTCCTCCAGGAGCCTGTGGGACGTGCCAGGCCTGACTGACGGCTGTCCCTGAGGCTGTGAGAGGGACCTTTTCCCAGTTCGACGCCCCGAACCGGTCAGTGCCCGCGTCCTCCTGGAAGGTTGCTCTGCAGGAGCCTCCACTCCACTGGAAGCTTCTCGAAGCCTGGACAGCCCACAGTGTTCTTCTGGCATAAAATCCGCACCGCTGCCTCGGGGCACTCAGCCTGTCGACTGCGGGTCCATCGGGGACCCTCCGTGCTTCTTGTGTGTTGGGCTCCCGTTGTGTCCGCTGGGGGGTCGCCACCCTGGATTATCTGTGCTCGGTAAACGTTTAACAGGCGAGAGAAGCAAGGGACAGCTGCCTTTCAGACCTCCCTGCTCAGGGCCCAGCCCGGCCCAGGGCGGGCACAGACCCAGCCTCGGAAATGGTCCACCGGCTGGCTACCGATGGGGGGGCAACGCAACCGGCATGGAGGTGTCGGGACTCTGTTCCGGGAGCTGGAGGGGACCGGGAGGCAGGAGCCCGGGGCCGGGGCGGGACTGAGAGGAGGGGAGGAAGGACAGGGTGACCGGTGTGGAAAACGGTGCCACTGTTGACAGGCGGAGGAGGGACAGCCTCCCGAGCATGTTCCGTGCAAGCTGTCGGGCACCGTGACTGCGTGTCACATGCCTGGTCTCGACCTGATTCTCGGAACGACCCTTCCCAGCAGGTGCGGCCGTCCTGGTTTGTGGGTCAGGAAACGGGCCTGGAACCGCAAACCCGGACACTGTGTCTGACCTCAAGGATGGCCTTCATACTCCTGTGTCTCCCACACACGTGAGGAGGAGGCGGGTCGGGGTCCGAGAGGAGATCTGTCTGTGCCGATTTGAGGTGCTCGTGGTGCAGTGGTCGGACTCGTGGGGGCATCGTGCTTCCCTTGGCTGAGGAGCACCCCTCTTGGTGTCTCCGTCTGTGTCGGAAGCGGGGACCTGCCCACAGGCAGAGGTCGGAGGTGCCAGCGCGGGTGAGCCCGTCCTGGGGGCTGCGGGGCCCCCTCCCCGAGCGTGGAGCTGGGGGCGCTCGAGAGAACAGGGCCCGGTCTCCTCACACGTCTCGGTTCAGACAGACCTGGCGCTGGTCCCCCCACGGTGACAGCTTGTCCCTCTCCTGTGGGCCCGCTGTTTGTCTGAGACCTGGTCAAGGTTGCCTTGTTGGTGTGGTTTTGGTTTCGGCCACACAGAGCCACGACAAAACCCCGGGCCGGTCAGCGCGGCCCCGAGAGGAGGGGCAGCCCCGCCCCGCGGATGACCCCAGCGAGCGGTCGGGATGGGCCGTCGGCCCCGGGCTGCGCTCGCTGCTTCCCTTTCTTCCGGCTCCGGGACACGGTGGCGCACGCTGTGACCAGGGAGGTCGGTGTGGATGCTCTGCGGAGGCCTCGGGCTGGTGTCTCCCTGCTGATGGCAGTGGACCCAGGGTGAGGGGCTCTTGCGTTTGGTTTTCCAGAAATCCTAGCTTGGTTTTCAGAGTCGGGGCGAAAGGAGTTTCGGGTCGTATCCTTTTCAGGTTGTCGGCACAGAGGCCCCGGCCCGGCTCTTCTCGTGACGTCCTCCCCGCGTGTGGGGCCCCTCGGGCTGGCGCGCCCAGCCTCCCGCTCCGAATCGAGTCCCGCCGGCGGGGGTGCGGGTGGCCGCCCAGCAGCTGCGGTCCCGCGGGCCGTGAGCCTCTGTGGAGGCTTTGTCTGAGCCCCGTGCCTCTCCTGGCACCGCTGGCTCCGGAAAGCGGGGACTGAGAGTGCCGCGTCCCCACCGCCCCTCCCGGAGGCCCTCTCGCTGTCACCTGCTCTCCCCGAGAGTGCCCCCAGCCCCGGCCCAGAAGCCCTGGGTCTCAGGACCGGGAAGAAGAGGGACAGGGACCCGGGAGGGAGGCTCTCGAATCCGTCCCTGCTTCTACAAAATGAAGTAACAGTGCCGATTAACTCCCATTGCACACGCGCTCCGTGCCAGGCAGGGGCTCAGGCTTTTTATGGGCGTCGCCTCACTTCAAATTGACCCCAGCTCCAGGGGCGCGTCCTCGGGCGCCCCCGCTTCGCACGTGAGGCCACAGACTCAGCGTGTCACTGAGCGTGACGTCAGGAGCACGTCTGGAAAGCCACCTGGTCCCCAACGTCCATTTTCTCTCACCTTCTTCTGACTTTTCCTCTAGAACGTGAACTCTGAACCAGCCCAGGAAAAGCGCAGCTGGCCATCGGGGTTCCCCTGAGGCCCTTCGTAGTATGCCAGGGCGCCCTCTTCCCACTGGATTCCTCTTCCCCGCTCTGGCTCATAGTCCTGTTCTGAGGCCCTGACGCTTCCTCCTTCTCCCCCTCTCGTCCCCCTCCCTGCAGGACCCCGCTGGAATCTTTGAACTGGTGGAGGTCGTGGGCAATGGAACTTACGGGCAGGTGTACAAGGTGAGACTCACGTGTGGGAGGGTGCCCGTCGTCCGCGGGGCCCTTTTGGGAGGGTGACAGAAGTGGACCATAGGTCTGGGGATCTGGGGGTGGTGGGGAGGGGGCGCGGGGAGAGAGGGTAACGATGATGGGGGAGGGAAGCCCAGGAGGGGGGCTGTTTTCGCTGGCCTGTGTGGCGAGCGCAGACGTGCTGGGTGCTGCGGGAGCAGGCCTGGTACCGGGTGGGTGTGGGCAGGGGCGCGGGCCGGGGCGCTCCCCTGGGGACTCAGAGAGCGAGGCTGTAGGTTGGCTGCTCCCAAGGCCGCAGGGAGACCCAGCCTTGCAGTTGGTGGAGCTCCGGGGCCTCCTGGGCGGAAGTGGTGTGCCTGAGCTCCCGAAGCCGCCACCCCTCTCCCCCACACAAAGTAGCATCTCCCCACCGGCTGCTTGTAGCGTTAGCCTGGCGGCACCCTTGGAGGGGGGCGCTGCCCGCCCAGCAGATGAATCCAGGCAGGGTGCTGCCCCAGAGCTGGAGGCCCCGAGGGCACAGGCCCCGGCACGGAGCTGAGCCCGTTCACACGTCCCCGTGTCGCAGGGGTCACGGGGACCACCCTGTAAGCTTTGGGGAAAAGGCATCCCCGGTTCACCCATCTCTTGCCTGGTCGTTGCCATGGCAAGAGTAGCTCTGTTCTCTACTGCCTCTCTGGGCTTGGGGTCTCAAATGACTGCTGAGGATAAAGATAATCCGCGGGCTGGCCATACCCATGTCCGTCCCCACAAGGGGCTGCCTCCCCCCATCCTGCCCTTCCCTTGGGAGGGCTTGGACCTTCCTGTCCAAGGCTTCTGCTAGGAACGTCAGAAGGCTGGGGGGAGGGGGAATGGCAGGGACGCGTTCTAGAAGTTACTTTCCCACTCACACTGGTGATGGGGCATCGACGCACGTCAGCCAGTCTTCTCTGTTTCCCCGAGATTCCCTCCAATCTCAGCTCTGTCTTTATTCTTCCCTGTGAGTGCTACTAAAAACAGAGTAGGGGAGATTCTGGGGAAGGCTTCCTGGGCAGAGGGGGCGGGGTGGGAAACCAGGTGCTTTTGTCCTGCATAGAAGCTGCCAGAGAGGCAGAGCCCTCGTTCAGCCCCCTCCAGCCCCCTCCCAGGGAGCAGAGGATCTCTGACTCACTGCTCTATCCTCTAGACTGTGGCAAATCCACGCCGGGGAGGCCACAGCAAAGCGTAGGCGAACCCCACTCTCCTCCCTCAGCTGTTGTAGGCGGGAGGCCCTGGATCTCTACCCAGTGTAGCGCTTTTGGTCCTCGGAGCCCTGTCTGCCCCTGTGGCCGACCCATAAGTGAAGGGGTCCGGTACCACAGGGACACTGCCTAAGACAGAAAACAGCCAAAAGGGGTGGCCTCTCCCAGAATCCAGCCCTCCCCGGATGTAGACCCACACCCTCCACTCCTGGCTCTCTGTCCCGCAGGGTCGGCACGTCAAGACTGGGCAGCTGGCTGCCATCAAGGTCATGGACGTCACAGAGGTAGGGGCGGTGGGGGCCCAGGGAGAGTGGGGGCGCAGGGAAGGGCTGGGGGCTCGTGGGCTGACCCCCTCCCACTTACAGGACGAGGAGGAGGAGATCAAGCAGGAGATCAACATGCTAAAGAAGTACTCTCACCACCGCAACATCGCCACCTACTACGGGGCCTTCATAAAGAAGAGCCCCCCCGGAAACGACGACCAGCTCTGGGTGAGCGGCGCCCTCCCCACGCGACCCTGCGCCCAGAGCGGCCCCCTGATGCGCGTGGTGCCTCGCGTGTTGCCGCCTCTCGTCCACTGCGTGTCTGGGGGGCAGCGTCCTGGGGTTTGCCCACACTTCTGTCCTGACCGGCACCTCGCCCTGTGTGCGGCACGTGCTTACTAGGTGGCAACAAGCAGGGGCTGCGAGAGCAGGTGCGCCCGTCCGTCCTGCCCTGGTACCCCGCCCCCCGCGAGAGCAGCAGCCCCAGACGCCTGTGCTTCCAGCAGTTCAGGCCCTCCTGGCAGTGCACAGGCCCTCCTGGGTGATTAATCCACCCGGAGGTTGCTGAGGCCCCTTTGGGCCTCCCCCGTGTTCCCTCCTGGTCCAGAACATCCCTGAGAGTCGTTGCCCTCCCCAGCCCGGGCCTCTTCCCGGCCTCACCCTTTCTGCTGCCCAGCCCGGCCCCTAGGGGAGAGCGCCAGGGAGCCTGGTGGCGGCCGTGGGGCGCTTAAAGCTGGTGCTAGGTCCCCCCTCCCACCAGTTGCCAGACCAGTACTTATTGAGCACCTTCTGTGTACCCTGCACGGAGAGACGCGAGTCATGGTCCCTGCTGCCAAGGCACTTAGTCTTTTTAGAGACACTCACACAGACTGTGCACACAGAGCAAGGTGAGCAACACTTCCTGTGACGTCACGGAGGACTGGGGGCGCTGGGCTGGGCGCTCCCTTCCGGGCGCGATGGACGCCGTCCTTCCCCTCCCAGCCCGCTCCCCTGAGCTTGGTAGAGGGCGAGGCCAGGCCCGGGCGCTAGGCACGCGAGTGACCTTTCTCGCACTTGCACGTGTATATGTCCGACCAGCCTCCTTCTGCGCTGCACGTGGCTTTTGGAAAACGTGCAGGGAAGCACTTGAACAGGCGTCCGAGTCCCCAGGGGACCGATTTGGCCCCTGCCTCTGTGCTGGAGTCTCACGAGGTTTCCCCCTGCAGCTCTCTGGCGGACCCCCCGCACTGCTTCGTCTCTGGCGGACCTGGAGAATGGCTGGTCCTTATTAGCCCCTTGCTTGTCTCTGGGTCAGGCTGTGGCCGACTTTCTGTGAAGGGCCGGAGAGTAGATGTTTGGGGCTCTGCGCATCATACAGTCTCTGTCCCAGCCACTCAGCCTGGCCGCTGAACCGGGAAGGCAGCCACAGGCAGTGCATAAACGAATGGGAACAGGAATGTCGCTGTATTCCCAGAAGCCTTTATTTAGGATGCTAAACTTTGAAGTTTGTATGCTTCCTTTTTCGATTTTTTTTTAACCATTTAAAAATGTAAATCATCAGCTCCATGGCCAAGGTTGCCAACCTCCACGCCAGGGAGTTCTAGTTTGGGGCTTATGGGTCCCAGCGGGGGCCTGGTGCAAACATCGGGCGCTCCTCAAGGAAAACACGCACGTGCGCGTCATTTTGTGTGACGCGTCCCCGGTTCCTTGGGCTCCTACTTGGGACCCAGCCTGTCTTTCCCCCGGTGTTGCCTTTTCCTCTCCTAACCTCGGGGAGCCTGTGGCCTCTGTGAGCAGTCTCATACCCCTGCTCTGCGGCTCACGTCGGCTGGGGCCCTGGGGTCCTCCCCGCGGGAGGCCGGCAGGGGGACGCCTTGCCTGACCGATGCTTTTCCCTCCGGCGCTCCTGGGCCGTAGCTGGTGATGGAGTTCTGCGGCGCTGGCTCCGTGACAGACCTGGTGAAGAACACAAAAGGGAACGCCCTGAAGGAGGACTGTATCGCCTACATCTGCAGGGAGATCCTCCGGGTGAGGCCCCAGCTGGCACTTCTGCCCACACCCGGGCCTTCCCTGCACGGGAGGCCCCGCAGTGGCATCCTTTCCAAGCAGCGGTGGCCGAGGGGGGCAGGGATGGACAGGGCCCCAGCTTTGGCGTGATCTCAGGCGGCCGGGGGGACAAGCCTGCCCCTTTGCCGGTGGCCCTGCGGCTGCCGGGGACCCTCGGGGGCCACCACTCTGAGGACGCTCCCCGTGAAAACCCAGCCTGCCCTTGGGCTCCGGGGTGGCGGGGGCCGCGCCTTCCACCCGGCCCTGTGCATGCTGGTGCCTGCCCCGCTCCTTGGCTCCCGTACACGTCCTCCAGCACCGAGGCTCACCTCCCCACTGTCCCGCCCCAGGGCCTAGCCCATCTCCACGCCCACAAGGTGATCCATCGGGACATCAAGGGGCAGAACGTGCTGCTGACAGAGAACGCCGAGGTCAAGCTGGGTAGGTCGCTCTCTCCTGAGGCGAATGGGGCCCCGGGACAGACCTCCAGGACAGAAGGGGAGGCCCCTCTATTTCCTCTGATGGCTCAGGTCTAACCACCTGCAGGCTGGGAGTCTCTCTCCTGCCCTTCCTCATCTCCCCCGAGAGGCCCCGCCACCCATATGTCACAGGTGCTGTGTAGGTCCCCCGGGGAGACGGGGGATCCCAGCCCCTCCTGCCTGTCCCTTGGCTTTTTCACGTGGGTGTCTTGCCACAACACGGAGATTAGGTCAGGCTCTTCGAGACGAGACGTTGATGGGGCGGAAGGGCCAGAGAACGTCTGGGTGCCCTGGGGCGCACACGGCCCAGGGCAAGGAGAGCAGGCATGGCCCTCTGTCGTGACCCCTCCCTCCATGTCTTCCCAGTGGATTTTGGGGTGAGTGCCCAGCTGGACCGTACTGTGGGCAGGCGGAACACTTTCATCGGGACCCCCTACTGGATGGCCCCGGAGGTCATCGCCTGTGACGAGAACCCTGATGCCACCTACGATTACAGGGTACAGAGCAGAGTGGGGTGCACGGAGACTGCCAAGGGCAGGAAGCGAGGGGGGGTGGTAGGGAGACCAAAAGTCGGTCAGGGTGACAACACGAGCTGTAATGGTATGTGGGTGGTGAGGGGTGGTCAGGCTGGAGACTGGCCTGGGGAAGGGGTGGGGACCCAGACGTGGCCCTGAAGAGGCTTGTCTGGAACATGCTCCTGTCCCTTCTTCTGTCCCTCTGTAGAGTGACATCTGGTCTCTAGGAATCACAGCCATCGAGATGGCAGAGGGAGCCCCCCGTAAGTGTGGCGTCTGGGAGCGCAGGGAGGGGTGGTAGGAAGGGCTCCTTCCAGCTCTTGGCATGGCTGCGTGAGGGACTGATGGTGTTCCTCCCGTGTGCCAGCTCTGTGTGACATGCACCCCATGCGAGCCCTCTTCCTCATCCCACGGAACCCACCCCCCAGACTCAAGTCCAAGAAATGGTAGGTCTCTGGGGGTTTGCGTGTCAGGGAAGGAGGGCCTCTGGACAAAGCCCCACCACCACCTCCACCCAGCACCTCCTTACCCCCAGCATCCCCAACTAGCCTTACCCCTGCGTCCCCTGCTGCCTTACCCTGTGTCCTCTGCTAGCCTTGCCCTTTGCATCCTCCACTAGCCTTACCCCCCTGCGCCCCCACCACCTTATCCCCTCTGTCCTCCACTACTTTTACTCCCTGCATCCCTCACTAGCCTTACCCACCGTGTCCCCTGCTGTGTCCCCTGCCGCCTTATCCCCTGTGTCCAGGTGTGGGTCTGCACCACTAGAGGGCCAGGGCCAGGGCCCAGGGTCGGGACACGGATGAGACAGGAGAAATCGAGGGGGCTTTTGGATGAGGGATTTCCCTCTTCTGCTTGCGATCTCCCCCTGCCAAGAGGGCCCTCCCAGTGTGAGCACCGTTCATTTCCAGGTCTAAGAAGTTCATCGACTTCATCGACACGTGTCTCATCAAAACCTACCTGAGCCGTCCACCCACGGAACAGCTGCTCAAGTTCCCCTTCATCCGTGACCAGCCCACAGAGCGCCAGGTCCGCATCCAGCTCAAGGACCACATCGACCGCTCCCGCAAGAAGCGAGGCGAGAAGGGTCAGTGGGCGAGCGAGAGAGGCACCAAGTGTTGGGTCTCGGGTCTCAGGACGCACCCCCACCTGGCTCCTCCTTCCCGCGGAGACCGCCTTCCCGAACTTCCAGTCCCAGTGGGGTTTTCCTTCTTTGACCGCTGGTCCCAGGCGACCTTCCCAGGGAGGGCCACCCTTTTACATCCTCGCAGAAGCGCGTGCCTAAGTGCGCGGGTGCGGTCTGCCGCGTCCCGCCCCCGGCGGGGTCTGGGCCCAAGCTCCACACGGCAGGTGTCGGTCGTCCCCATCGAAGGTTTCCCTAGACCTGGGTGGGATCTGGGACGCTGGCTGAAGAAACAGCGGTGACCTCCCCCTGCAGAGGAGACGGAGTATGAGTACAGTGGCAGCGAGGAGGAAGACGACGGCCACGGAGAGGAGGGGGAGCCGAGGTGGGCCACCACCCCCCCGGCGTGGGGACCCTGGCTGTGGGGTGGTGGGCCAGAGAGGCAGAGGCCGTGGGACACCCCTGAGTGTGGAATGGGCGGAGGGGGTCAACCGGGGGCCGCGGGCTGGGGATCCGGGCGGCAGGGCCCCCGTGGGCAGGCAGGTGGGCACGCGTCCCGCCCCCTGGCCGTGGGCCGGAGACTCCCCCGGGGACAAGAGCGGTGGCCGGGCTCTGACCCCCGTGCCGGCCGGGCTGCCCTGCCCCCCAGCTCCATCATGAACGTGCCCGGGGAGTCCACCCTGCGCCGGGAGTTTCTCCGGCTCCAGCAGGAGAATAAGAGCAACTCGGAGGCTCTGAAGCAGCAGCAGCAGCAGCAGCAGCAGCAGCAGCAGCAGCAGCAGCAGCGGGACCCCGAGGCGCACATCAAGCATCTCCTGCACCAGCGCCAGCGGCGCATCGAGGAGCAGAAGGAGGAGCGGCGGCGCGTGGAGGAGGTGGGGCCGCGCGCCGGGCTCGCCCTTCTACCCCCGCCCCGGAACCGGTTCCCCTCGCGGCCCAGCCGCTGGCCTGCAGGTCCCTGCGGGGAGGCGCCGTGCGGGGTCAGAGGCCCGGCCGGCCCTGTGTGGGTGGCCCCCCAGGAGCCAGCCTCTCGGGCCGTCTGTCCCGGTGCCGCCGCCCGTTCCCCCCCCCCCCCCGCCCCCCGCCCCGAGGTCCCCCCCCAGTGTCTGCGCACTGCAGCGCCCCGGGCATCTGGGCCACAAGCATCTGTGCGCCCTGCGCGGGAAGCTCCTTGTAGAGACCCTTCTTTTACTTTTGGTTTTGGGGCTGAGATTTGCTGGCAAATAGCCCATCCGCTCATTGGAGGTGGATGGGGGGCGGGGGGGGATACCTTTTCATCAATAATCTTCCTTTTAGCTTTTTTTAAGTTTTATTTATTTATTTTAGAGACAGAGAGTGGGGGAGGGGAGGGAGAGAGGGGGAGAGAGAGAATCCCAAGCAGGCTCTGAGCTGTCAGCACGGAGCCCCGATGCAGGGCTCGAACTCACACACCGTGAAATCATGACCGGAGCTGAAACCAAGAGTCAGACTCTTAACCGACTGAGCCGCCCAGGCGCCCCGATAAGCTTCCTTTTAGATAGATGCAGGGTTTTCTTCTCACCAATTTAAAAAGCATGTATTTGTATACACCTGTGCTCAAATATATTTCCTCTGCAGGAGGGTCATGGTGAGGAAGGAGGTCTAGGTTGGTTTAAAAATTGCCTGAATGATGGGATTTGGGCTGAAACGTTCCATGGTGTTAAAGTGTACGGAGAGCCAGACTTCACACAAAAATCATCCAAGTGATGGTATAGACAGAAGCATCCCCACGCTCCGGGTCCGACTTCCCGAAGCGGCCCCTGCTTCCCCCGAACCAAGGACACCCTGTGGGAAAGCCTGGCGCCGCGCACAGATTGCCGGAGTGGTAAAGGCTGCTGGCGGCAGCGGAGGGCCAGAGTGTCCCCGGAGCCGCTCCTCCGAGCCGCGCTCCGCTCAGGTTGGGGCGGCCGGGCCTGGATGCCGCCGCGCCTGTGCGCGCCTGCCGCCCCCTTGTGGCCAGCGGCCGTCACTGCGCCGTCGCCCTCTTGCTTGCGGGAGGAGCTGACAGGTGTCCTCCTAGGTGGCCCACCGTGGGCAGCAGGCACGCACAGCCTGCACGTCCCCGGCGCGGCCGCCTCGCCCAGCGGTTTTTCCTGAGCCAAACCCGCCCCCCCCCCCCGGGGCTCTGGGGCCGGCGGGCTTGCGGAAGCAGGTGGGGGCCGCCGCCTTTCACCACCAGTGTCCCGAGGGGCAGGTTCTGCCCGCGCCGTCCAGTGGGCGTCTCCGCTCCGGCAGGGGACCCGATCCCCCTTCGGGCCCTGCCGAGTTCGGGGGCAGACCCGCAGACCACCCCTTCCCCCCTCACAGCAACAGCGGCGGGAGCGGGAGCAGCGGAAGCTGCAGGAGAAGGAGGAGCGGCGGCTGGAGGACATGCAGGCGCTGCGGCGGGAGGAGGAGCGGCGGCAGGCGGAGCGCGAGCAGGTACAGCGCCCGCCGCAAACACCCGGCCCTCCCTCGCCTCCCCCTGCGCCCGCCGCCTGCCTCCCTGCACCCGACACCTCTCCGCTTCTTTCCCGACCCCCCAGATTCCCCCTATCTTTTCCAGCTTCACTCTCTCTCTCTGTTTTCTCCCACCCTTCGACCCGCACCCCGGCTCCCTGCCCTCTTCCTGTCTCTGTGCCTTCATTCCCCATCTCTTCGCCCCATCCTCGCGGCCTCACCCCTGCACCGCCGCTCGCGGGGCCCTGCACGCCCGCCTCCTCCTCATTGCCTCCCCCCAACCCCGTCTGTCTTCTCTCTGATTCTCCCCGCTTTCCTCTTCATCCTCACCCCACCGATCCCGCCTTCCCACGCCGCCGCCGCCGCCGCCCCCCACCCCCTCGCCTTTTCCTCCTCTCCCCCTGCCCTTTGCCCTCCCACCCCGCCCCCCCCCAGGAATATATTCGTCACAGGCTAGAGGAGGAGCAGCGACAGCTCGAGATCCTTCAGCAACAGCTGCTCCAGGAACAGGCCCTGCTGCTGGTAACGGGGTCCCCGGCTTCCTCGGGGAAGATGCGGACTCAGAGCTCCCGAGCCGGAGCGGGGGCGGCGGCGCTTCCGGGGAGGGGACCCCGCCAGGCGCCGGGGGGAAGACGCCCGTTCCCCACCCGGAGCGGCCGGAGGAGGGCAAGGGCTCGCCCGCGCCCTCGTGGGGCCGCCCCGCGCTGAGCCGCCGTCCCTACCCTTGGGCCCAGGAGTACAAGCGGAAGCAGCTGGAGGAGCAGCGGCAGTCCGAGCGCCTGCAGAGGCAGCTGCAGCAGGAGCACGCCTACCTCAAGTCCCTGCAGCAGCAGCAGCAGCAGCAGCAGCAGCTGCAGAAGCAGCAGCAGCAGCAGGCCCCGCCCACAGACCGGAAGCCGCTGTATCACTACGGCCGGGGCGTCGGTCCCGCGGACAAGCCCGCCTGGGCGCGCGAGGTACCCGCGGCCCCCGACGGCTGAGACCGAGACCTTGCACGCGGCGGGCACGGGGCGCCTGGCGCGGGGGGGCGGGGGGGGGGGCGGGGGGGGGTACCTGTGGTTTGAGAAGGGGGGGACGCAAGCCCTTTCCCACCGCAGGTGGAAGAGAGAACGAGGATGAATAAGCAGCAGAACTCTCCCCTGGCCAAAACCAAGCCCGGCGGCGCAGGGCCTGAGACCCCCGTCCCCCAGGCCTCCCCCGGGCCCGCGGGCCCCCTTTCCCAAACTCCTCCTATGCAGAGGCCGGTGGAGCCCCAGGAGGGACCGCACAAGGTGAGTCTGTCCCCGTTCCCGCGATGACACACGCAGGAGCCTCGCTCCGCACAGCTGTGTCACGTGTATGTGTCTGCACGCGAGCGCGCGCACCCTTAGCCAGGGACCATGGGGGCGCTGCGGGCCCCGTCCTGGCTGTTCTCGGCCTTCAGGAGCACGTCTCCTTCGGCGGACACTCGGAAGCCCGAGGCTTTCCTTGCTCCTTCCTCCCGGGCCAGGCACCCCCCCCTCCCAGGTGGGGACGTGCCTCAGAGCGGGCAGCCCACCCTCCCTGGTCTTTCCCTGCAGAGCCTGGTGGCACACCGGGTCCCACTGAAGCCATATGCAGCGCCCGTACCCCGATCCCAGTCCCTGCAGGACCAGCCCACCCGAAACCTGGCTGCCTTCCCGGCCTCCCACGAGCCCGACCCTGCCGTCCCCACACCCACTGCCGCGCCCGGCACCCGAGGAGCGGTCATCCGCCAGAATTCAGATCCCACCTCGGAAGGGCCTGGGCCCAGCCCGAACCCCCCATCCTGGGTCCGGCCGGACACTGAGACCCCACCCAAGGTACGGGTGGGGCCGCCGGGTCGGGGAAACGGGAGACAAACAGCCTGGGAGGGAAAGGGTGGCGAGTGGTGGGGAGCGGGCGAGATGGAGAGGCACTCAGGGCTGGAAGGGAGGAGGAGGGCCGGCTGCCGCTGCTGGCGGGAGGGCGGGAGGCCTGCCCGGGGCTGTGTCCCTGTCCCAAGGGATGATTGAGAGGAGGGGAGAATGCCCAGGGTGCCAGGGGAGCTCTAGGGGCTGGTTTCCTGGGGTGGAGTCCCCGCTCCGTGACTGTGGACAAAGTCCTCAGCTTCCCTAGCCTCAGTTTGCCTGTCCGTGCGAAGCGGGGAGTGTACCCATCTGGGGCCTAGATGAGGCCGCACGCTTGAGGAGCGTCTGGCCCGGCGCTGGCACCGAGCACACTGACCCCCTCCCCGCCCCGCCCTCCTCAGGTGCCTCAGAGGACCTCGTCCATCGCCACTGCCCTTAACACCAGTGGGGCCGGAGGGGCCCGGCCGGCTCAGGCCGTCCGTGCCAGGTAGCACCCGGGGGCAGTCGCGTGGTGGCCCGGGGTGTGGGGCGGGCTGTGCAGAGGGGAGTCTACCAGGTTACCTGCCTCGGGGCGGGTAGGCCCCCACCCCGTCACCTCAGCGCCCCCGCCCCGCCCCCGGCACCCCTGTGCTCCCTCCACAGACCTCGCAGCAACTCCGCCTGGCAAATCTATCTGCAAAGGCGGGCCGAGCGGGGCTCCCCCAAGCCTCCGGGGCCCCCCGCTCAGCCCCCTGGTCCGCCCAACGCCTGTAGGTAATGGAGTTGTCTGTCCCCTCCCCAACTCACTCCTGCCCTCGCTCCTGCCACCTGCTTCCCCCCCCTGGTGGTGGCTCCCTCTGCTGTGCAGCTCAGCGCTCAGGGGGACACCTATCTTCCTGACCTGTCTCTGCCTTCCCCACAGTAACCCCGACCTCAGGAGGAGCGACCCTGGCTGGGAACGCTCGGAAGGTGCCCTCCCCTCGCACGGGCACCTGCCCCAGGCTGGCTCGCTGGAGCGGAACCGCGTGGGAGGTATGGCGCCAGCCTGGACAGCCTCCTCCGGGGCCGGGACCCAGTCTCTGTCACAGGGATCCTGCCTTTGGCAACTTTAGGCAGGACACCCTTGGGCCCCAGGCTGGGCCCGGCTGGATGTGGAGCCTGGCTGAGCTCTGGGGTCCGCCCCGAATGACCAGGTGTCCGTGACCTTCCTTCTCCCGCTCTGCCCCACGCAGCCTCCTCCAAGCTGGATAGCTCCCCAGTGCTCTCCCCCGGGAACAAAGCCAAGCCTGATGACCACCGCTCCCGGCCGGGCCGGCCCGCAGTAAGTCCGCAGCTGCGGCCCTGACGTCTCCTGGGTGGGGGCTGGGAGCCTCGGGAGCCCCCAGGAGCCAGGTGCTGGGCTGGGGCCTTCCTTAAGCCTCATGCCAAGGGGCTGCGGGCTGCACTTCTCGGCTACTGACCTTTCTTCACCTCTCTCCTGCTTCCTCCTGGCTGTCCTTCTCCCCCCGCCGCCCCTCCCAGAGCTATAAGCGTGCCATCGGCGAGGTTAGTGAGAAGGCCTGCTCGGGAGCCCCTCCCCTCTGGCACCCCCTGTACCCCCCCTCCCCTCCTCACGCGACGCCCTCTGCAGGACTTCGTGCTCCTGAAGGAGCGGGCCCTGGACGAGGCCCCGCGGCCTCCCAAGAAGGCCATGGACTACTCGTCTTCCAGCGAGGAGGTGGAAAGCAGCGAGGACGAGGAAGAAAGCAATGGCGAGCCATCAGAGGGGAGCAGAGATACCCCTGGGGCCCGGTACGGGGGCGCTCTGGGGGAGGGCAGGGTTCTCCTTTTCCTAGGGGACCCTGGCCGTCACTGCTGATCTAGACAACGGGGTCTGCTCCGGGGTCCCCATCGGCCCCCCACTGCCATGTCCACCAGGAGCCAGTGCGAAGCACCCGCCGGTCCCCCTCTGTCTCCACCCTGTGGCAGGCAGGACCTGGGGGCTGATGGCCGTCCTCTCTCCTGTGGCAGCGACGGAGACACAGACAGCGTCAGCACCATGGTGGTCCATGACGTGGAGGAGATCGCGGGGACCCAGACCCCCTATGGGGGCGGCACCATGGTGGTCCAGCGCGTGAGTGGGCCCCCCTTCTTCCCGGCACCTGCTCTCCCCCGTCCTCAGCCGGGCACTGGCTCCCTTCCCTCTGTCCCTGCAGACTCCTGAGGAGGAGCGCAGCCTGCTGCACGCGGACAGCAACGGCTACACAAACCTGCCCGATGTGGTGCAGCCCAGCCACTCGCCCACCGAGAGCGGCAAAGGTCAAAGCCCCCCGTCCAAGGAGGGAGGCAGCGACGTAAGTGGGCGGATGCAGACCCAGGGGGCAGTGGGCAGGGGCGCTGGGGGCCACTGCAGGGGGTGGGGCGGAGCTCGGCAACCTGGGGGTGGGGGCGGGGCTGGGGGGCCCAGGGGCCGGGTGTCCGGTGTTTGCCTGACTGCTGCCCCACCCCCACAGTACCAGTCTCGTGGGCTGGTAAAGGCCCCTGGCAAGAGCTCGTTCACGATGTTTGTGGACCTAGGGATCTACCAGCCCGGAGGCAGTGGGGATACCATCCCCATCACAGGTGAGGACAGGAGGACAGACTTGCCATGAGGCCTGGTGAAGGGCACAGGTGGGCCTCTGATGGCGCAGCTTTAGGAGGCAGTGGTGGCCTCCGCTTTGGCCCGACGCCCCTACCCTGGCACAGGGGCAGCAAGGGCGCCTAAGGCCCCTTAGAGCCGCGAGGAGAAATGCTCAGAGTGGCCCCGGCACCTGACTGGATACGGATTGTTTGAGGCCATTTGCTCCTTCTCCTCCCTCCCCTTTCCTGCTGAGCGTTCGTTCGTTCGCAGGGGCCTCCACCAGATGTAGGGCTGGGTTCAGGAGGGACAGGGGAGGGGGCTACAGCCCTCCTCCCCTCCCCCTTCTCCTCTTCCCCGCAGCCCTGGTCGGGGGAGAGGGCGGTCGGCTTGATCAGCTCCAGTACGACGTGCGGAAAGGCTCCGTGGTCAACGTGAACCCCACCAACACCCGGGCCCACAGCGAGACCCCCGAGATCCGGAAATACAAGAAGCGATTCAATTCCGAGATCCTCTGTGCGGCCCTTTGGGGTAAGCCAGGGCCGGGAAGGAAAAGAGGGGTCCGGCGCACCCCGGGGCTCCCGGTCGGGTGAGGGCCTGGCTGCCTCTCATCTGCCCAAGGGCTCCCGTTGCAGGCGTCAACCTGCTGGTGGGCACCGAGAACGGTCTGATGCTGCTGGACCGCAGCGGGCAGGGCAAGGTGTACGGGCTCATCGGGCGGCGGCGCTTCCAGCAAATGGACGTGCTAGAGGGGCTCAACCTGCTCATCACCATCTCAGGTGTGGGGAGGGGGGCGGGGGGAGGGCTCCGCTCTGGGCTGCCGGTGGCCTGGGAGGAGGGCCCGGAGGCGGGGCCGCGGTTGCTCAGCCCCTGTTGGGGAGGGGGGGGGCAGGGGAAGGATGGCGCAGAGGTGGATGCTGGACCTCGGGTGGCGGGGTGTGTGTCCTCCCTTCAGGGAAAAGGAACAAACTGCGGGTGTATTACCTGTCCTGGCTCCGGAACAAGATTCTGCACAACGATCCGGAAGTGGAGAAGAAGCAGGGCTGGACCACTGTGGGCGACATGGAGGGCTGCGGGCACTACCGCGTGGGTGAGGAGGGCTCAACGCGGTGGCCAGGGCGCGCTGCTTCACGAGAAGCCGGAAAGGGGGCCCTGAGCTCAGTGGCTGAGCCTCGAAGCCAGAGGCTGGGCGACTGGGTTTGGGGTCTGGTGACCGACCCGTGGGACTCCTCTTCCCTGCCCCCAGTGAAATACGAGCGCATTAAGTTCCTGGTCATCGCCCTGAAGAGCTCCGTGGAGGTGTATGCCTGGGCCCCCAAGCCCTACCACAAGTTCATGGCCTTCAAGGTAGTCCCCACCGCAGCCCCTCCGCCGGCCCAGCACCCTGGCCGCGTCCCTGAGCCCTTCTCTCCTCCACAGTCCTTCGCCGACCTCCCTCACCGCCCTCTGCTGGTCGACCTGACCGTGGAGGAGGGTCAGCGGCTCAAGGTCATCTACGGCTCCAGTGCCGGTTTCCACGCCGTGGATGTCGACTCGGGGAACAGCTACGACATCTACATCCCCGTGCATGTAAGTTTGGCGGGGCTCCGGGAGGAGCGCGACCGCCACCCCGGGCTCTGGACACGCGTGCGACGCGTGCTCTCGTCCCCAGATCCAGAGCCAGATCACGCCCCACGCCATCATCTTCCTCCCCAACACGGACGGCATGGAGATGCTCCTGTGCTACGAGGACGAGGGCGTGTACGTGAACACGTACGGGCGCATCATCAAGGACGTGGTGCTGCAGTGGGGAGAGATGCCCACCTCTGTGGGTGAGTGGGCCCCGCCCCCAGGCTGCCCGGGGTGGGCGGCGGGCCGTGGCCCACTCACTGCCGCCCGACCCCCTTCTCCCCCAGCCTACATCTGCTCCAACCAGATCATGGGCTGGGGCGAGAAAGCCATTGAGATCCGCTCCGTGGAGACGGGCCACCTGGACGGCGTCTTCATGCACAAACGAGCCCAGAGGCTTAAGTTCCTGTGTGAGCGGAACGACAAGGTGGGAGGCCCTTTGCCCTCCAGCCCTGGAGCCGGAGGGCGGGGGGGGGGGGCTGGGGGATCTTCGTGAGACGGGGTCCAGGGGGCATAGCCTGTGTCACAGCCCGCCCTTCCTCGCCCCCCGTCCCTGAGAGCGCCCTGGACACCCAGGAGGCCTGCGGCTGCCCCCCCCCCTCCCCGCCCCCATCACCAAGCACCTCTGCCTTTCGAGGGGAGGGCGCGGGGCTCTCTGAGAGGCTACTCGCAGCAGCTTCTCTCTGGCTCTGTCTCCTGGCTGAGACACCGCCCCCCCCCTTCCTACCCCACCCAGGTGTTCTTTGCCTCTGTCCGCTCCGGGGGCAGCAGCCAGGTTTACTTCATGACCCTGAATCGGAACTGCATCATGAACTGGTGACGGGGCCCGGGCTGGGGCTGCCCCAGTGGACCCGGCTCTCGCCACCACAGCCAGACTCCCCAGGCCTCCCTTCTTTCCCCTCCCTGGGCTTTTGCTTTTTACTGGTTTGATTCACTGGAGCCTGCTGGGAACGTGACCTCTGACCCCTGATGCTTTTGTGATCACGTGACCACCCTCTTTCCCGATAGGTTCTCCCCCAAAACCTGTGCCTGTCCCAGCTTCTGGGGAGAGGCACAGCTTCCCCTCACCAGGAATTGAGTGGGCCTAGCCCCACCCCCCCTTTTCTCCATTTCAGAGGAGAGCGCTGGGGGTGGGGGGGGGTTGCTCAGGCCCGGTCCCCCACTGCTGCTGACTGGGCAGGGCCCTGGGCCCCTTCATTTGCACGTCAGGGGAGCCGGCTCCCCCCTTGAATGTACCAGACCCTGGGGGGGGTCGCTGGGCCCTAGGTTTGGGGGGGGGGGGTCACCAGCCACTCCAGGGGCAGGGACCATTTCCTCATTTTCTGAAAGCACTTTAATGATTCCCCTCCCCCCAAACCCCAGGGAATGGAGGGGGGACCCCGCCAGCCAAAACATTTCCCCCTTTCCGACCCCATTTCTTTCTAGCCTCTGTCCTTCCCTGGTGGCGGGAGGGAGCAGGGAGCTCTCACCCCCTCTGCACCCCCTTGCTTGCCTCTGTATATAGTGTGAGCAGCAAGTAGCCCCGCCCCCCCCCTCAATGTAGTGGCCTTGGATATTCCGTTTGTTAATAAAGACAATTCAACCAGCTCCCACCATCTCGGGCCCCCTTTTATTTCCGTTTTCTCTCCCGGTCCTGGACACCAGCCAGGATAAGCCAGCAGAGGTGGGAGAGAGGGGGCAGACGGGGCGGGGCAGAAGCTGCAGGAGTGGGTTTTGGTGGAAGCGGTCAGGGGGGCCATGCTGGGTAAATCAGAAGTGACTGAGGGTGCCCCGGGGCACCCTCAGCCTTACCCTGTGGGCGGGGGTGGGGGGGGGGTGGATGGAAACCTTTGCTGAGAGCCTGTGGCCCCTGCCCACTCCAACAGGGAAGGGTCAGGCTTCCGTCAAGTCCTGCCAAGGGGCGTCTTCGCTTTGGTTAATCAAGGGATAAAGAGCGCTCAGAAGCTCACAGGGCTGGAGGGTAACGCGGGACGAGGGCCTCAGAAGAGCTGGGAGGTCAGCAAGGCTGAGCGGAGGGGCGGGCATCCGTTTCCAGACTGGCACCCAAGAGCCTGCCTGAACCGTCTGCCCTCTGCTTCTGCCCCCTGCCCGGTGGCCAGACCCACCACGCGTGTGCGCACACGACTCCTCTTGAGACGGAAAGGCCCGGGTTTATTATCGGCATTGGGAAAGAATCCCACTACGGTAGCGACCGCAACTTGGATTTTTCACGCCCGGTTTCCTCCCGGAGGCGGTGGAAGAGCCGTCTACATACACGGCGGGTAGGGCAGCTCGGGCACTTGATTGAAGTAGCCCCCCAGAAAGATGAGGCTGGACCCCACGCCGAAGAGCACCAGGGCGGCCCAGAAGCAGATGTTGTCGAGGGCCTTCCCCATGCGTACCCAGTCGGACACCTCCTGGGGAGGGAGCAGGCACCGGCTGGGGCCGGGAAGGGGCCTCCCCCGAGCCAGCACCCGCCCCGACCTCCCGTGCCTGCCGCACCTCGCCGGAGGCCTCCTGGTCTCGCGTGCTCTCGGCCACGAAGTTCACGGCGTCCACGCAGCAGCGGACCTCGGGGGCGGCGGCGCCCAGGCTCTGGCAGAGGGCGGCTGGTGGGGACGCCCGGGCGGGGAGGGGGGTGGTGGTCACTGGGAAGCCCGCCCCGCCGCGGGCGCCCGCGCCGACCCGCCCGGAGTCCTCCCCGCTCACCGGTCCAGGGCCCATGCCGGTGCCTCTGCCCCTCAAACACGAGCTCGCTCCGCGGCTTTTTCAGTATCAGCTCCTCGGCGCGGAGCAGCAGGCCCACCGACGACGCGCGCCGGGGCGGGGAGGCGGCCCGGGGGGGCTCGGGCGGCGCGCCGGAGCCCAGGAGGCGAGGCAGCAGCTCAAGCAGGACCTGGCGGCGGGGGGGGCGGGGCGAGCTCGAGGCCCCGCCCCCCCCCCCGGATCCACGCGCCCCGCCCACCCGGGCCGCCCACCCCGCCCCGCGCTTACGTGGCGCAGCCGCGGAGACGCGGCGTGCGTGGTGGGCGTCCGCAGTGACAAGTTGAGCACGATGACGCAATTCATGACGATGATCGTGGCGACCACCATGACGAAGATGAGGTACCTGCGGAGCCCGCCGCGCGTGACCCCACTGCGGCCCGCGGCCCGGCCTGTGACCTCACAAACGACCCTCTCCGGCGGCGGGACCGGACGCGTGCCCCGGTGGCCCTCCTTCCGCCGCCGCCGCCGGCCATGCAGGGGACCCCCAGCTCCCTGGAGACCCTGCTGTGGGTCTACCACTTCCACAGCTCCACGGAGGTGAGACTGCGCCCAAGGCTGGCAGCCCGAGGCCTTGGGAGGTCTCCGGTGCCCCCACCCCGTGACCCGACGGCCCCGCTGCCCCTGCTCCTCCTCCAGGTGGCCCTGCAGCCCCCGCTCCCGTCCTCCCTGGAACTCGCTGTGGCCGCGGCCCATGAATTTCTGGAGCAGAGGTTCAGGGAGCTCGAGTCCCTGGAGTCGCAGCGGGCGCATGCCCCGAAGCCCACCCTGGGGCTGGTGCTGAGAGAAGCCGCGGCCAGCGTCGTGAGCTTCGGCGCCACCTTGTTCGAGGTGGGGCGCGGGGGGGTTGCGGAAGGGCGGGAAAGGGGGACAGGGACCCCTGCGTCCCCACCAACTCCTACACCCTCCTTTCTCCCCCCCTCCCCCTCCCCCCCCACTCAACGGCAGATCTCCGCCCTGTGGCTGCAGCAGGAGGTGCGGCGGCTGGACGGCGGCGCCGGCAGCTCGGGCCCAGCCCGGGGCGCCGGGGATCCAGGCGGAGCGCTGGCCCGGGTGGCCCGGGCCGCGGTCCGGGGGGCGAGGCTCGCGGGGGCAGCGGCGGGCACTAGCGCCCGGCTCGCACTGCAGGGGGCGTGGCTGTGCCTGTGCGGGCGGGGCCTGCAGGGGTCCGCCTCCCTCCTGCAGCAGTGGCGAAGTCAGCTGGGCCTGGGGACCCCCGGGGAACAGGTGAGTTCTGGATGGGGGGGGGGGGGGAGTTGGGGGCTGGAGGCGGTGGGGCTGGGGTGGGAGGCACTGAGCCGACCCGCCCCCGACAGAGATACTCTGGAGACCTCCAGGTGGCATCCAGTGGCAGCGCGGAGAACGGGGGATCAGAGAGCGCGGAGAACGGGGGATCAGAGAACCCACCGCCGCCGCAGCCCCGCCCCGCCTTCCAATAAAGCCCAGACGGGACCGACCCAGAGCAGCTCCCGGTTTCGCGTGCCCTTGGCCGCGCCCCCGGCCCCGCCCCCACACGCTGGGCCCGCGCACGCGTGGGCTCCTCCGCGGCCCTCTGCCTTCACCTGCCCAGCATCGGCACGCTCAGCGACGTCTCGGGGGTTTTCTGGGCGATCAGGAACAAGAAGACGGTCTGCGCCAGCAGGACGTTGATGGATACGGTGCACTTCTGGCCGCCGGCTGGAGGGAGCGGCCGGTGAGAGCGGGTCCCGCTCCCAGCGTCGAGCCCGGGGTTGGCGTCCCGGCGGCCCCTTACCCTGCGCCGGCAGGAAGTAGGCGAGCAGCACCAGACCCGAGATGAGCACGCAGGGCACGATGATGTTGATTGTGTAGAAGAGTGGCTTCCGGCGGATGATGAGCGTGTAGATGACGTCAATGCCCCCCGGGTCGTCCGCGGTGCCCCCGTGGTGATGGATCAGTCCGGGGCAGAAATCGATGGCCCATTCGCCGTTCTCTGCGGGGTGGGAGGCGCGGTCAGCCCTCGTGGGCCCCACGCCTGGCCGCGGGCCCCCGGTTTCTGGGCAGAGGGAGCCGTTGCGGCCGGTCCGCCCCTAGTGGTCTGGGTGGCGCGGGCGAAGGCGGCTCGGGCTAGACGGGCCCGCCCGGTGCAGGTGCACAACAGACGCAGGCCAAGGAAGTCATGCCGGACTCACTGTCGAGGGTGGTTTCAGGAGGGGGTCAAGGTCGAGCCTGGCTGCCAAAGCCAAGGCCCAGTGTCGGTGGCCCGGGGCAGCCCCCCTCGGTGAGTGTCCCCTGTCTGGGCCCCGTCTAGAGGCGGGTTTTCGGAGCAGACGGGGGCCTCACCAGTGTAGGCCTCGGTGTCGATGTCGATGTTGCTGATGGTCTCGCCCTCGTCATCCACGGCGAAGACGAACTCCACCTCTCGGGCGTTGTACGTCTGCGAGCTGCGGGGCCAGGGCCGGCACAGACCGGGGCTGCTGGGACCCGAGCTGCGCCCAGCCCCAGCCCCACCCCCACCCCCGTCTCGCCGCCCCGCAACCACCCCCGCCTCTGAGCATGTGGCCCCACCGGAAGACGAGCGAGCAGTTCTGCCAGTCGAAGGGGAAGTAGGTGACCTCCACGGCGCAGCTGCTGCGGTAGATGGCCGGGGGCAGCCAGCTCAGGTAGCCGCCCTCGTAGACCAGCACGTTGGCGTCGTAGGCCACGCCGAACTGGCCGTCGATGCTGTGGACTCCGGGAAACGCGGCGTTTGCGCGCGGCCGCGACCCCCTCACCCTCCCGGCCTCCGCTGCCCTGGCCCAGCGCTCACTTGTTTTCCAGCACGATCTCAGGCAGCCACACGAGCTCCGAAGGGACCCGCAAGGTTTCTATGCCCCCGAAGTCGTCCTTACTGAAGTTGAGTCTGTAATCCTGCCAGTCCTGAGGGGTGGGATGGAAACACGTGCGCCCGGGGCCCCACGGGGGCTTGGGGGAGAGGGGTCCCCGCACCAGACCTCACCCGGCTCCCCACGTCAGACTCACGATTCCAATCCAGACGCTGGTGGTGAGGGTCTCCTCTTTCTCGTTCTGCAGGTGGGGGATCGGGGTGGTCGGGGTGGGGCCCCAGGGTCACACACACAATTTGGGGTTTCAGGCGGAAGTATCTTACTAGTGAGATCAGGTTGGTCAGGGTGACCTTGAGGGTGATGGTGACAGTGTCTTCAGGCTCCTTCACCGGCCGGCGTTCTGGGTCATAGTTGTCGAAAAGATGGTGGTAGAGACGTAGCTCTTCGTTCTTGCCGTCACCTCCACCTGGGGATGGGGTCACCTGGGCTCACCGCGGGGACGGGGCTGGGGGCCTCCTTTGCCTCTGCGTCTGTCTCTGAGGCTCTGTGATCTCCCCGCCTCCCGAACCACATACTGAGCCTGGGGACCAAGTTTCGGGCCTCAGCCTCCTTCTCGGCCCCTTGTCTTTGTCCTGTGCCCTGTGTCATTGTCCCATGCATGTGTCCCACCCCTGTCCTTACCGAGGAGCTCCAGGAGGAGCAGGGCACCCAGCAGAGCCCCCGCCATCCCGCCGTCCGGTCCTCGGGGTTATTCTGAGCGTTGAGGTTGGGAGAGGGAGTAAGGGGAGGTGTTAGTTCCGGGCTGGGTAGGGGACTGTCACCTAATCCTCCCCACCCCACCCCCCGCTGCCGCTGCTGCTCCTGCAGCCAGAGAGGACTTGGCCGTTTCCAGAGGCAGCTGCCCCATCCCAGCATCCTCTGCCTGGTGAGCGTCCAGCTCGAGGGCCGCGGACCCGATCCTCGTGACTCAAGAAGCCCGGTGCAGGTGGGGGTCCTTTAGAAGCACCTGGGACCACAAGCCCGGCAGTGGGGGTGGGGTAATACCCGGCACGTGTCCCTGGAGTAAGTTGCCTGTGCAGGTGACATCCGTGGCCTCCTGTCACTAGCGTGGAACACACACCTTGTCACCACCTACACGGCCCAGCCAGGGTCACGCCAATGCAGTTTCTGCCTGCGGTTTGGCAGAGTCTGCACAAAGATAGGGTAACGAGGCAGGCGGCCACGGGGGATTACTCAGCAGTAAACCTCGGTCCCAGGTGGGCCGGCCCCACCCGCAGCTCCTCTCTGGGCGCTGGTTCTCCCTGCTGCCACCTCGTGGCCGCAGGTGGTGATACATGTGGTCTTGGGGCGGGGGAGGGGCAGACTTTTTTTTAATGTTTAGTTTTTGAGAGACAGAAAGAGAAGGAGACACAGAATCCGATGCAGGCTCCGGGCTCCGAGCTGTCAACACAGCCCGACGCGGGGCCGGAACTGACGAACGGGGAGATCATGACCTGAGCCTGGGCTGAAGTCGGATACTTAACCCACTGAGCCACCCAGGTGTCCCCCCCCCCCCCGCCCCCCAGACACTTTACGGATTCTTAGAGTGTTTGTCCTAAAGTCTCCTTGGACCGGCCTGTCACCTGAGGTGCTCGCTCACAATTCGTGTTCTCAGATCCCACCCCCAAAGAACCCTGCTTCAGGAGGGTGCCGGAGACCTTTTTGAGGAGCTCTTGGTGTTTCCTCAGGGAGTGGGGGTGCCGTGTCTTACCTACTGCTTCCTCACAGCGGTGCGGGAAAGCAGTCCCCATAGGTGCGAAACAGGACTCCGTCGGGTCCGAGGTCACACAGGTGTAATGGCAGTAACACACGGGACCAGTCGATCGGCTTTCCTGACCACGAGCACCTGTGTTCGCAGAACACGTGCACGACCGTCATTTGGGGGGTCCCCTCCCTCTAACTGTGAGGGTCCGCGCAGCTGGGCCGTTTCCCACACATCCTGCAAGCCGCCGCTGACGCGTTCCTTGCCGTCCGGCGTGTCCAGCCCCCCGGGGGACCCGTCGGGCCGCCGCTCGCCCCCCTGCGGGTGGCCGAGCGGCGTGTGGGCTCAGATCTGCGCTGCCGCTCGGGCCTGGGCCGAGGGTTCTGATAAAGCAGAGACGTCTTCGGGCATTAACGGGCACCACGAGGTCCCCTGCTCTGGGCCGGCCGCCCCGATTCTAGGCGTGAATAAACCGTGGCAAAGCGGGAGAGCCGCAGCCGGTGACCCCGAACGGGCCCAAGGGTAAAAGGCAAGAGTCACGGGCGCTGTGGGCCGGGCACCGTGTGCTCGGCTGCCCTGCACTCCGAGCATCGGCCCCACCTGCAGCTCGGATGACCCAAGTCACCTGCTGCTGCTCTGCTCTGTGCTCCTCTGGCTCCTGAGCCGCCGCCGGTTCTCCCCGTGAGCCCCTCGGTGGTGCGGTCGTGGCTGTCTCGCGGGTCCTTCCACCGGGTTTTGGCCCCAGACCCACCTCTTGGCCGCACTCTACGGATGCAGCCCGTTCAGTCCTCGTTCCCGCTGCCCTCTGCCTAGCGCCGTGAGGCCGAGGGAGCGGCCCGGTGTCCCCAGAGGGTCTGCCAGGTGCTTAGAGACGCCCGCCCTCCGGCCAGGGTTGATGGGTCCGGGAGAGGACACCCAGCCCAAGCCAGGCCAAAGGAAGCCCTTCCCGGAGAACGTCGGGAAGCCGGCGCCTTCTGCCCTGGGGGCCACAGGAGAGGGCACTTCGGTGCGGGGTGGGGAGGGGGGCGGCGTGGTCTCCACGTGGAGAGAGAGACTGCGCCTCGGATACAGAGTCAAGCAGAGACGAGATCCCCCCCCCCTTTCTTGACTTAAAAATGGCATTAAAAAAAGGAATCAACTAGTAGAAAGAAAACAGAAATGCCCCCTAACACAAGACCCAGAAAACCCTTCTGACAGCAAGACCGTAATCCGTGCTTTCCAAATCTATTACACCGATCCTACGCCTCCGCCGCCGCAGACACGGAAACCTGTCCCCAAATAGCCCGGCGGCAGCACCCGCCATCCACTGACCAGCATCGACAAGAAGGGAAGCCCCCGGCCGGACTGTAGAGACGCGGGGTCCCCGCTGTCCCCAGACCTCGCGGGCAGCTTGGCACACAGCGCGTCCTTCATAAAAACGAGCTTCAGTGATTCTAATTCCGTTCTCGCCTAGGTCCGAACCATTTCTTTGCTCATAGAAGAAGGCATTTTCCTGCTCTCCGGGTCCCGGGGGGGACATTATTGGGATAGGTTCACGGGTCGGTGGTGTTGAGAACCAAGTAGTAAGGATCCAGGAGATGGTGGAATACAGAAAGCTGGAAAAGCAGAAAGCAGGAACCTGCACAGTGGGAACGGAAGGTCTGGAGGACAGGAGCAAGTTAACGGCATCGAGGTCAAGTCAAGTCAACCTGAACTCTGAGGGTAGGTACTGCCCCCCGCCCCGCCCCGTGATAAGCACCTTTTGTTCAGATCATAAAGTATATCTTCCCTACACGTGTGGGTAGAAAACGTGTACAGGTAAGAAAGCAATAATAAACACTCATGTGCCCACCACCCAGGCCAAGAGATAGAACGTAACCGTCCTCGGAAGCCACTCTGTGCCCTCCCTGATTGAACCCCGCTTCTCGGCGGTAACCACTATCCTGCAGTTGGAATTATTCTGGTTTTCTTCCAGTCGCCACAACCTACGTGTCCCTGTGTTGGAACAGGGAAGGATGGAAGGGAAGGGAACAGGGAACCTAGAAGAGTAATGTGTGTTTACAAAAAAAGTAGGGCTCCTGCTGGCTCCGGGGGCTAACTAAGCGTCTGGCTTTTGACTTGGGTCCAGGTCATGATGTCACAGTTCGCGGGCTAGAGCCCCGCATCGGGCTCTGTGCTGACAGCACGGAGCCCGGAGCCTGCTTCAGATTCTGTGTCTCCCTCTCTCCCTGCTCCTTCCCTGCTCACACTCGGTCTCTGTCTCTGTCTCTGTCTCTGTCTCTCTCAAAAATAAAGGTTAAACAAATAAAGTTCGTGCATTTAAAAAACAAAAAACTGTTGGTGACTTTTGCCAAATTGTTCGCCAAAGCACGTGCCCACTGACACCCCTCAGGCCGACAGAGCACAAGAACGCTGTCTTACTCCTTCCCCAGGACAGCATAGCCTCAAACTAAAAAAAAAAAAAAAAAATTTGTTTGCCAAACCAATAGGTGAAAACTGCTATTCATTATTTTGATTTACGTGTGCTAATCAAGAAGGTCGATTTTTTGTTCCAGTGTACGAGAATCTGCCATACGATGAAGGGAAAGTGGTACGTTTGGTGTAGAAAACGAGGCTTAATCAAGTGAGTCCCGTTGGGACAACTGGAAACAGTCATCAAAATGCCAGCAGACCCTCAGCTGTCGACTGCTGGGGGCGGGGGGAGGTCGGACACCTGCATGTAAAACCACACCAAGAAAGGCCCACGGTAAAGCCAGCATTTGTCCTCTTGGAGCGAGGGAGGCCTTTCTCCCCTTCCCTGGAGCCCCAAATCGGAGACCATAAAGAAAAAGAAAAATTTCCGTAGGGTCAAAAATAGAAAACCACAGGCCAGCGAAGACAAACCGGGAGCAGATGCCCGCAGCCCAAGAGCGGCTCATCTCTGTCCCTACAGAGCTGGCCGAAAGCCCTAAGAGGCTGGCGAGGTGCTGAACCCCCGGGGCTGCTGGGTCCCTCCCCAGGTGTAAAAACACCGACAGGTGGCGGGGGAGGGACTCCTGGCGGGGAGACAAGGCCATGAGCAGAAAAAGACGTAGGTGGTAAAGATTAAAAAAAGGAAAAAAAATGAAATGAGAGAGAGAGAGACGGCAGGGGTGGGGGCGAGAGCAAGAAAGTGGGGGGTGGCTGCCCCAGGCCCAGGAGGCCGCGTGCCGCGCCCCCTCCCCGGGAGGCGACCTCTTTACTCAACTTGGCTACCGAAGAAAACAAAAGTCCTTGGGACTTACCGGCGCAGGAAAGAAGGAAGTCCGTGGCGGTTTCTGGGCGCCTCGTCATAGGAGAGCTCAAGTCGCCTTCTCCTCTCAGAACAGAGGCGACAAGAAGGTGAACCGGGACGGCAAGTCTCCGCATCAGCCAGGCACAGACAGGACGTTCCAGGGAAGTTTCTAGGGCGTCGTGGGCTTGGCTGCAGAGAGAGAAGGTGGCGCGGCTTGTAGATTCTGCCATGAAGATTCCTCTGGTGATTCTGGAAGCCCGGGGAGAAAATGATTCCGACTCAGAGGAAAAAACCACGGCCAAGAACTCCAGGCTCCTCAGCAGCCGGCTGAAGCCACACTCTGCAAACAAAAAGGCTGCAAGAAACAGTTATAAAATGTTGCGAGTTAGATCCAAGGATTCGTACTCCGAGGCTCTTACTGACTTTTGATTCTTCTGGTATTAACACACAGTATCTATATGAGTCATATTGAGCTCAAGGGTTTTTGAGCTCAAGGGTTTTTTTTTTTTTTAAAGTCCACCAGAGGGGCACCTGGGGGGCTCAGTCGGTTAGGCGTCCGACTTCAGCTCAGGTCACAGTCTGTGAGTTCGAGTCCTGTGTCGGGCTCTGTGCTGACAGCTCAGAGCCTGGAGCCTGCTTCGGAGTCTGTGTCTCCCTCTCTCTGACCTTCCCCCAGTCACGCTCTGTCTCCCTGTCTCAAAAATAAACATAAAAAAAAAAAAATTTCTTTTTAAATAAGACTGAGCCAGACGGATGTCCCTCGTTTGATCCTGTCTATTTAATAATATGTAAAACTGATTCACATATGATCAAAGTGAAATTAATTTTCTCCCTGTGGTCTAAACGTAGAGAAAACAGATTCCTGTATCTGATCGTGATTTCTTTAACCACATCACCTAAACATGGGGAGAGGCTCTGTTGGGCAAGAATCTGAAACAGGAAATTGTCTTCACTTTATCCCAAACCTGGGTTTTGTTTTTATTCATTCTTATTCATTCATTATCAAAGGTAAGTGCCACTTTGTATATAAAAGTAGGGATGTCAGTTCCCTGAGGTAGAGGGCAGCAGTGAGAAGGCAGTGAAAGCCTGGCCCCCACAGCGGCCCAACGCCCCGGTAGCTTTATAGGTGAGTTCTCTCAAACTTTCTTTCTTTCTTTCTTTCTTTCTTTCTTTCTTTCTTTCTTTCTCTTTCCTTTCTTTCTTGGAGACAGAGACGGAGCATGAGCGGGGGAGGGGCAGAGAGAGAGGGAGACACAGAATCTAAAACAGGCTCCAGGCTCCGAGCTGTCAGCACAGAGCCCGACGCGGGGCCCAAACTCACAGACCGCGAGACCATGACCTGAGCCGAAGTCCGACGCTTCACGGACTGAGCCACCCAGGAGCCCTTAGTTCTCCCAAACTTCCAAGGCACGATCATCAGATTTCACACAAGTTCTCCCGAAAATAGAAGAAGAAGGCGGCAAGCCAACTTGTTTTACGAAGTTCTCGCTTCAGCTAAGGTGAACACGAGAAAATAAAAACACAGGCCTCATTCACTTCTGAACATAAATGTGAAAAATCCTCCATAAAATATGGGCCAACCAAACCCAAAAGTTGACCGAACTAGAAACTGCCAATTAAGTCAAGTGACTTAAGTCAAGTGTGTCCCACACGTGCAAGGGCTCAAGGCATTTCTCTCTTCCCAACAGAGCCCCGTCTTGTTGAGACGCGGAGCGCGTGCCCGGCCCCGGGGATGAGTCACGATGACGCACAGTGTCCCCGGTCTCGTCTGCCAGACTCTCAGAATGCAGCCCTGTCTTGCGGCCAGAAGCATGCCGCGATCCATTTCTGACCAATGTCGCCAGAAGTCGACCAGGGGACGGGGCTGCCAGGAAAGTCTGTCCTCTGCTGGTACAAGGACAGTCACTTACGGTGAGGCACTGCTGTGCCCCTGCTCCTTCCCTGTCACCAGGAGATGTACGCCTTGAAGGGTGCCCGCCATGTTGCAAGCATGAGGTGACAAGGACAGGGACATGAAAGCCAGCGTGCTAAGGATGGAAAACGGGAAGGACAGGTCTACTGGATGATGACATCCTGCTGCTAGACCCACCTGAGAGGGCCCGTCTCCAGACCGCTGGTTAAGAAGTTAACACCCTCAGGGGCGCCCGGGTGGCTCAGTCGGCTGAGCATCTGACTTCGGCTCAGGTCATGATCTCACGGTTCGTGAGTTCGAGCCCCGCGTCGGGCTCTGCGCTGACAGTGTGGAGCCTGCTTGGGACTCTCCGTCTTCCTCTCTCTCTGCCTCTCCCCCACGCACGCTCTCTCTCCCCAAATAAATACATAAACTTAAAAAAATTTTTTTTCGGGAAACAACTTCCTTAACTTGAAAAGGACTTTTAAAAACCTCCAGTTCACATGGGTCATGACGCCCTCACTGTAAAAACAGGAATAAGGCAGGACTGTCTTCACGGCAACACTGGGGGTCCTGGCCAACACGCTAAGAGAAGAAAATAAAAGAAGCAGAGGAAAGGAAAAGATTAACTATGTGAGGGTATAATTACCAACGTGGAAAGCCTTGCAGAGCAACAATAAGCCACCAACAGGAGAGTCAGGGACTTCCCTGGATGTAAGAAACATCGACACCAACAGCTCTCCTCACCCCCATGGTAAGAAGTCACAGACAACAAAAGGTCGCTCACAACAGTAGCAAAGTCTCTCAAGTATTCAGAACTCAAAGTAATTAAGGATGTTCTTTAAGTGTATGTAAAATCTTAACGGCAACAATGCGAAACTGCTGTGTGTGTGGGTGTGTGTCTTTAAGTAGTCTTCACGGCCACCACGACCCTGAGATCAAGACCTGAGCTGAGATCGAGAGTCGGACGCTCAACCAACTGAGCCCCCCAGACGCCCCATAAAAATGTGAAACTGTTAACGGGCATGAAAGTTGACTGTAAATGGAGAGATACACATTTTGTTTGGATGAGCTGATTCCCGATTATAAAGATGTCAGTCCTCCCCCAAGTAACCTATAAGTTAAATTTTTACAAACTTGAGGAACTTCTTCTAAACTGTTTATGACAATCTAGAGACGCATGGAGGGCTCAGTCGGTAGATCAAGCGACTCCTGGGCTCGGAGTTGGGAGTTCGAGCCCCACGTTGGGTGTAGAGATTACTTCAGTAAATAAATGTTAAAAAAAAAAAAAAGACAAAATGTTTATGACGGTGCAAAGGTCCGCGAATAGCCGCATCGGTTTTGAAAAAGAGGAGGGAGTCACCCCGACAGATTTTAAAACATCCAACAGAAGTTACAGCAACAACAATTACACAAAAGCCCAACTGGTTCTGCTTAGTTGCTAAAAACCAAAGAAAGGAACCGGGTAGGAGCCATGGAGCCACCCGTGTGCACACAGAAGTGTGATACGGGCTGCGTGACCTCAGGGGGGTGACCTCAGGGAGGACCGGTTAGATTAGCAGACACGGGGGGCCGCTGGGTGGCTCAGTCGGTTAAGCATCTGACTTCAGCTCAGGTCACGATCCCAGAGTTTGTGGATTCGAGCCCCCCCGTCAGCTCTGTGCCGACAGCTCGGAGCCCGGAGCCTGTTTCGGATTCTGTGTCTCCCTCTCTCTCTGCCCTTCCCCCACTCACACTCTGTCTCTGTCTCTCAAAAATGAATAAATGTTAAAAAAAAAAAAAAGATTAGAAGACACAAGTGGCTGCCTCCCTCTATAGAGAGAAAAAGAAATAAAGCTGTATCTCTATTTCATACCATACGCGAAAGTAAACTCCGGGTGGATTAAAGACTCTAAAACGAAAGGTGAAAAACTAGAAAGTTAACAGATGAAAACGTGGGAGAGTATTTTTGTGACCTTTGGGGTGGGACTTTCTTTTTTTAAGTTTATTTATTATGAGAGCGACAGAGAGGGTGCAAGCAGGGGAGGGGCAGAGAGAGCGGAGGGGGGAGAATCTCAAGCAGGCTCCACGCTGCCAGTGTGGAGCCCGATGCGGGGCTAAAACCCACGAAGCTGCGAGATCATGACCTGAACTGAAACCAAGAGTCGGATGCTCAACCGACTGAGCCACCCGGGCGCCCCTAGAGGTGTCTTATTTATGTGGCCACACCTCCTTCAGCCCATGGAACAGGGTCTACCCCTTAAGAGCACGGGCGGTGTTTCTGAGGGCCTGCTGTCCCAAAGTTTGCCAGCTAGAGGGGTGGACAGATGTTAAAACAAAGTGTCACAACGGTTTCGTCAGGCCTACAGGAATTTACAATACGGTAACTAATCCAGTCTAGACAGCTCACAGTCCACATTCCGCCCCACCGACCGAGGCCCACGCTTAGAGTCTGAGAGACCTCAGGAGAAGGCTCAGTTAGTGGCTTTGCCGTGAAAACACTGGGTAGAAACATTCCCTTCCAGCCGATAGCACTCAGGATCAGTTCCACGAAACCCTGCTTCTGAGTCTAATGTTCTGTTTTCACTGGGTTCTTTTGGTTACGAGGAAACGGAATGAACTGAAATCACCTAAAAATACGGTTTTACAATAATCGGCCCAGACGAGAGTCACCAACGGGTGCTGTACTTTGCAGGCCAGAGTTGAATTAGGAACAGGATCTCCCCACAAAAGTGCTTCTTCGTGAGAAAAGAGGAAGCAGTATCTTGACGGTGGAAAATCACGGATTCCACCTTGACCAAGTATCAAAGTTAACAGCACCCCCGCAATAGGTCAAATTGATATGAAGTATTTCCTGATATGATGCCCCCAGAAAGCCACATCCCTTATGTAACAGTCATGCCGGAGAAACATACGGCAAATCCAATTGTGAGAAGCATCAGACGAGTTGAGGGAAATTCTACACAGTCGAGGGACATTCTACGTAATTGCTGGACTGTAGTTTTCAAAAATGTCAAGGACATAAAGAATCAAGACAGTTTGGGGAACTACGGGAAACAAAAGAGCTATGGTCCCGGATGGGTTCCTAGACGTGGGCGGGGAGGGTGGCGGCGGGAGCTACGAAGGACATTTTTTGGACAATTGGCGAAATGGGAATATGAACTGCAGATTGGATCATACTATCCCATCGGTATTGAATTTCCACATTAATAACCATACTGCAGTTCTGTGAGAAAATGTCTTTGTTTTTAGGCAACACACGTTGAAATTTAGTGGCGATATCTCCGAGTTAGTTCAGGGAAAACCCTCGGAGACACAGGAGACACAGGAATAAAGCCAACGAGACCAAATGTTAACAAGTGGGGAATCCGGGCCAAGCGGATCCGTAAGATTAACCCTCACCCGGTATGTTTAATGCCAAGTGTGAGAAATTGAGAAGCCTGCAGAAGGTGGCAATACCCACCAGGGAGATCTCCGCTTCCGGCAAGATGGGTGTGTCCTTCGCTGTTCCGCCCATTAAGTCCCACCAAATCCGGGACATTCTATATACACCCAAGAAGTGAAGGAATTCGCAACCTAGAAACAAAAACGTTTACTGCCGGTGGGATGAGCCCTTTGTGTTTTTTCGGTTTTGTGTATAATTTTTTTAAAAGTTTATTTACTTATTCCGAGAGAGAGAGACACAGAGAGAGAGGTAGGGGCAGATAGAGGGGGAGAGAGAGAATCCCTAGCTGTACCCCTAGTGCAGAGCCTGATGCAGGGATCAAACTCATGAATGGTGAGATCATGACCTGAGCCGAGACCAGAGTCAGATGCTTCACTGACTGAGCCACCCACGTGCCTTAATAGTAATAATAATAATAAGCCTGCTCTCTCCAGCCAGAGGACCAGGAAAGGGGTAGCCTAAGAAGGCAGAACTTGGGAAATGGCCACTCTATTCCAGACATTCTACCACGGACAAACTGTGGCCACCCCCACACCAGCAGCCAAAGGTTGAGCCTAGATTTGCACCCTCCCCAGGCTTGTCACCAGGTGCCCCAACATCCCTGCCGGGCTGGCAGACTCTCTGGGAAGGCCAAGTAGGGGAGCAGGGACTTTCACCCCAGCCAGCTGGTAACCACAGGGGAGCCTGGATGTCCATCCCAGATTGACCACCATGCGGCACCCTTCCCATCCCCACTGGGATGGCGTCAGGGGGCCCCAGGAGGGTCAGGACCGTCAGTCATTTCTGTAGCCAGGAGGTCATCCTCACCCAGGTGGCTCCCAAAGGACAGAGGTGTTAGGGTTCTCTGGGGAATATTTTATTTTTTTGATGTTTATTTGTTTTTGAGAGAGAGAGAGAGAGTGTGAGCAGGGGAGGGGCAGAGAGAGAGAGGGAGACCCAGAATCTGAAGCGGGCTCCAGGCTCCAAGCTGTCCGCACAGAGCCTGACGTGGGGCCTGAACCCACAACCCATGAGATCATGACCTGAGCCAAAGTCGGACGCCTAACCGACTGAGCCACCCGGGCGCCCCTGGAAAATATTTTAAAGCAGCCACGATAAAAAGGCTTTAACGAGAAATTATGGATGCACTTGAAACAGATCAAACAGAACTTCACCAAAGCCACAGAGGGTCTAAGGAACTAAATGGAGACTGCAGAGCTGAAAGACATAACAGCTGAGATTACAGCTCAGGGAGTGGGCCCCACAACACAATGCGGGAACAGAGAAAAGAACCCGTGACCCGGAAGATCCGACAATAGAAACCACCCATTCCGCACGACAGAGGGAAAACAGACTTAAAAGCACAAACGTCTCGGGGACCTCTGGGGCTCTAACAAAATATCTGACGTTGTGTCATCGGAGACCCAGAAACAGGAGGAAGAGGACGAGGCTGAAAAAAGTTCTCAAATGATGGCTGAAGAGCACCCAAATCTGGCAAGAAACAGACACTCACACGTGCAAGAAAGCAAGCGAACCCCCGACAGGTCACACCCAAGGATAAACTCCCCTCCGACCCAGAAACCGCACTCCGGGGGCATTTTCCCAGGAAAATGAAGACTTTATGTTCCCACAAAAATCTGTATGTGAATATTCGTGGCAGATTTATTTGTAACAGCCAACAACTGGGATCTGCCCAGTCGGCTTTCAGTTGGGCAGAGGTTACACTGTGGTACGTCCCCACAATGGAATAGTACCTGGCAATAAATACCAGTGCACGCTACAAACCGCGAACCTCCAGGGGAGTGTGCCGAGCGGACAGAGTCGACTCCCAGAGGGCATATACTGTACGATCCCATTTAAATAATGTTCTTTTTTAAAAAAAAATTGTTTTAACGTTTATTATTTTTGAGACACAGAGAGACAGAGCTCAAGCAGGGGGAGAGGGGAGCACAGAGAGAGAGGGAGACCCAGAACCCGAAGCAGGTTCCAGGCTCTGAGCTGTCAGCCCAGAGCCCGACGCGGGGCTCGAACTCACAGACCGCGAGATCATGACCTGAGAAACAGTCGGATGCTCAACCGACTGAGCCCCCCCAGGCGCCCCAACATTCTTAATGTGACAAGAGGGCAGAAATGAATAGCAGAGCGGTGGGAGTCAGGGGGCAGGAAGGAAGCGTGTGTGGGTATACAGGGGCATCGTGAGGGATCCTTATGGTGAGGACAATGTCAGTGTCTGGGTTGTGATATTGGAGCTGGGGAAAGGGCACGCGGGATCTCTTATTTCTTACGACTGTCTGGGAACCTATAACGATCTCAAAAAAAAGTTTCATTTTTAAAAATCTACCTGAAATTTAAAAAATACCTTTGTGGGGGTGCCTGGGTGGCTCAGTCGGTTAAATGTCCGACTTCAGCTCCAGTTATGATCTCATGGCTTGTGAGTTCGAGCCCTGAGTCGGGCTCTCTGCTGTCAGCTCAGAGCCTGCTTGGGATCCTCTGTTTCCCTCTCTCTGTCCCCCCCCCCCCTCCCCGCTTGCTCTCCCCCTCTCTCTCTCTCTCAAAAAAAAAAAAAATAATAATAATAATAAAAAATATTTTAAAAAAGGAAAAAAAAATTTAAATACCTTTCTAAACAATACCACTTAAAAAAAATGGGGTGCCTGTGTGGCTCAGTCGGTTAAGCATCCAACCCTCGATTTCAGCGCAGACCATGATCTCACAGTTTGTGAGTTTGAGCCCCACGTAGGATCCCTGCACTTGGGATCCTCTTCTCTCTCGGTCCCTCTCCTGCTAGCATGTTTGTGCTCTGTCTCTCAACAAACAAAAAAACACTTAAAAAAAGGAAAAATGGAAAACGCAATCTTTACCTCCTAAAGCTTATTATGTTGCAAGTAACAATTCCAACACCAATTAAAAAAAAAAAATTAGGTTTCCCCCACTCAGTGATGTCAATGGTTTCTTTCCATTTAAAAAAAAAAATTATTTCACTATTTATTTGTTTTTGAAAGACAGAGCGCGAGCAGGGAAGGGGCAGAGAGAGAGGGAGACACAGAATCCGAAGCAGGCTCCAGGCTCTGAGCTGTCAGCACAGAGCCCGACGCGGGGCTCGAACTCACGGACCGCGAGATAATGATCTGAGCCGAAGCTGGATGCTCAACGGACTGAGCCCCACCCCCTGCGTCCTGCCATTTTCTTTTTCTTTTTTTTTAGTTGTAGCTTTCCTGACATTAGCGTCATCCTAGGGCCTTATCCCCTGTGATCATAAAATGATTCAATCGCTCATCCAGGGTCACATATTTCCTGCCCACATCCAGAGAAAGCATGCCTACTTCAGTCACCCCACAGAAGCCTTGGGCTTCGTTACGAAGGGACCCACTTACCTTTTCTTTCTGACCCTGAACCAGTCTCACTCTCACGGTGGGAGACTCTGACCAGCTTCTATGTGTGGGTCCTTGTGACTGGCTGAGGCCCACTCACGTAGCTCGAATAGAATCATTCCCACCAAGAATCCTAAGGGTGCAGTAGAAGTGATTTTTCAAAAGAAAAAAAGGAAAGTTGAGTGGATCTTGAGCAGACCTCCAACTAATGTTTCCTGCACAAAGCTCTTTAAAAATGCACCTCAGGGGCGCCTGGGCGGCTCAGCTGATTGAGCATCTGACTTCGGCTCAGGTCACGATCTCGCAGTTCGTGGGTTCCAGCCCCACGTCAGGCTCTGTGCTGACTGCTCAGAGCCTGGAGCCTGATTCCGATTCTGTGTCTCCCTCTCTCTCTATCTCTGTCTCTCTCTATCTCAAAAATAAACAAACATTTTTAAAAATTAAAAAAAAAATATATTAGATGGCACGATGCCATACTCAGATGAAAGGTATGAATTAAGTGGATTTACCTAAAAAGCAGGGAAGATTGAAAGTAAGTGAACTAAGATTTCAAGAACTCAAGAAGGTAGAAAGGGGACATGAAAGTAAGCTCAAGGCCTGAGGAATTATTAAAGGTGGGAGTAGACATTCATCGTCAAAGGGAGAGGGGGAAAAAAAGAAGTCGACTAGTAAAACTAATAAATCTGGTTATTTGACTAGTCCAATAAAATAGACTAATCTTTGGCAAGTCCGATGAAGAAAAAAAAAATGGGGGGTGGGAAGAAAGAGAGAAAAGAAAAAGAAAGAAAATACAAAAAACATTAGGGGTCACGACTACAGATATGGAGATTTTAACAAACGGTGAAAGCATAAGCATTCAAACTTGCGATACTACATTTGAACAGCTACATGAAATGGATGTTTTAATTAGAAAATATCAATTAATTGGGACACCTGGCCGACTCAGTCAGTGGAGTATGTGACTCTTGGTCTTGGGGTGGTGTGTTTGAGCCCCACACTGGATGCAGAGATTAAAGATAAAATCTTTACAGAAAAATATTAAGAAAGAAAATATCAGTTCCCAAAACTGACTCAACATCAGAACTGACTTAAGGGGGGAGGATCACAAAATTTGACTCAAGAAACCTCAACACACCAAAAATGATAGTAGGAATTGGAAAGGTATTCAGGAAGCTATCTCCCAAATGGCATCAGGTCCAGATGGTTTTATGGGTCCACCTAACCTGCATTGAACAGAAAATTCCTATAATCTCTAACTTATCCAGAGAATATAACATTTTCTAACTTAATTTATAAGGGCAGCATAACTCTGATAACAAAACAAAACAAACAGAACTCAAGGGGGCTCAGTCGATTAAGCGTCCAACTTCAGCTCAGGTCATGATCTCACGGTTTGTGAGTTCGAGCCCCGCGTCCGGCTCTGTGCTGTCAGCTTGGAGCCTGGAGCCTGCTTTGGATTCTATGTCTCCCTCTCTCTCTACCCTCCCCAGTTCATGCTCTCTCTCTCTCTCTCTCAAAAATGAATAAATGTTAAACCAAATTAAAAAAAAAAAAGAAATCTATGGGCCACTTTTATTTTCTAACTTAGATGTAAAAGTTTGTATTTTATAAGTAGGCTCCATGCCCAATGCAGGGCTTGAACCCATAAACCTGAGCTCAAGACCTGAGCTACTATCATCTATAAAGAACTCACCAAACTCCACACTGAAAAACAAATAATCCAGTGAAGAAATGGGCAGAAGACATGAATAGACACTTCTCCAAAGAAGACATCCAGATGGCCAACCGACACATGAAAAGATGCTCAACGTCACTCATCAGGGAAATACAAATCAAAGCCACAGTGAGATATCACCTTATGCCAGTCAGAGTGGCCAAAATGAACAAATCAGGAGACTATAGATGCTGGAGAGGATGTGGAGAAACGGGAACCCTCTTGCACTGTTGGTGGGAATGCAAACTGGTGCAGCCACTCTGGAAAGCAGTGTGGAGGGTCCTCAAAAAATTAAAAATAGAACTACCCTACGGCCCAGCAATAGCACTGCTAGGAATTTACCCAAAGGATACAGGAGTACTGATGCATAGGGGCACTTGTACCCCAATGTTTATACCAGCACTTTCAACAATAGCCAAATTATGGAAAGAGCCCAAGTGTCCATCAACCGATGAATGGATAAAGATGTGGTTTATATACACGATGGAATACTACTTGGCAATGAGAAAGAATGAAATCATGCCATTTCCCACAACGTGGATAGAACTGGAGAGTGTTATGCTAAGTGAAGTAAGTCAGGCAAAGAAGAACAGACACCATATGTTTTCATTTGTATGTGGATCCTGAGAAACTGAACAGAAGACCATGGGGGAAGGGAAGGGGGAAAAATAGTTTCAGACAGAGAGGGAGGGAGGCAAACATAAGAGACTCTTAAATACAGAGAACAAACTGAGGGTCGATGGGGGGGTGGGGGAGAGGGGAAAGTGGGTGGTGGGCATTGAGGAGGGCACCTGTTGGGATGAGCACTGTGTTGTATGGAAACCAATTTGACAACATGTTATTTTTAATAAAAAAATATAAATAAAAGATTTTCAAAAATGGAAAAAAAAAAAAAAAAAAAGACCTGAGCTGCTATCGAGAGACAGACGCTTGACCCACTCAGCCCTACCCAGGCATCCCTAGATGTAAAAATTCTAAATAAAATGTGAGCAAGCCAACCTAGAATTGTATTAAAAGAGGGGCACCTGTGTGGCTCAGTCCGTCAAGCTTCCAACTTCGGCTGAGGTCATGATCTCACGGCTCGTGGGTTCGAGCCCCGCGTCGGGCTCTGTGCTGACAACTCAGAGCCTGAAGCCTGCTTCGGATTCTGTGTCTCCCTCTCTCTCTGCCCCTTGCCAGCTCACACTCTGTCTCTCGATAATAAATACACGTAAAAAAAAAAAAAGAATAATTCACAATGGCCAACTAGTGTTACTCCCAGGCATTCAAAGATGCAAGATTAGAAGAAAAAAAAAAATCAGAACATTAACATGTGAAGAAACTAAAACACTGGATCATTTCAGCAGGTGCCAAAGCGTATGAATCCCTCGCTTCTACGTCTGCAAAAACCTTCAACGTAGGCATCTTCGAAGAAGCCGACGCGGCCTCCTCTTACAGAAGCTGGGAAAACGCCGTTGGCTTTCCTGGGCTCCCTGGCAGCTGGGTCACCCACCGGCTTACGACCCGTCCCCCTCACACCCAGCCCTGGCTTCCCAAGGCGGTAGGTACCGCGTCAGGGCAGGGAGGCTGCGCTGTTTCCGTATCAGCAGCTGGAGCAGCTCGAGCAGCTCGGGCTCCAGTGACCCCGGTACTCTGCAGGAGCAGAGTTTTGCTCACCAGACTTGTTCCGCAGCCTGGCCCTATTCCAAGTCTGGTTCTCTAGCCCCTTACCGGGTACAGCCGGGGGAGGAGCCAATGTATTTGTAACAAATTCCCTTTCGTTCTAAGTCAGCCTGAATGTTCTCTGAGGCTTACACGAAACCCCTGACCTGTACAAATGCAGCCAAGCTCAGCAGCCCCAGGGGCCCTACTCCACACGTGGTCTCTCTCTCTCTGCAACTTGTCACCTCACTTCCTGCTGCTTGACTCCTTGCTTTCTCCATGGTTTCAGGTACTCTTTGCAGCCGGCTAATGAGATAAATGGCAGATCTGGACATTCACTGCATCTGGCTCAAGTGTCACCGGTGCTGAGCAGACAGGAGCAGGCCCGTGATGTCCCTCGTGGGGACAGTAGGTGGGACATGTTCATCATCGGGAAGAGAACCAACAGACACGGCAGCTGACTTTCTTATAGGCACCTAACTTGGTCTTGGGAAGCTTTTGTTGTTGCTGTTCTGTTTGTCTGAAGTAATTTCTACACCCAACGTGGGCCTCGAACTCATGACCCCGAGACCGAGAGTCACATGCTCCACCAACTGAGCCAGCCGGGTACCCCAAGTCTTGGAGGTCTTAAAAGGCTGTCCAAAGGAAGAAATTCTGGGCTGGAACTTCCCAGATAAGCGAGGGTCGGGCAGAAGGGAGGCCAGAGTCGGGAGACCAGCTGGGAGGCTGTTGCAGTGGGGTGTGGAAAGAAAATGGTACCTCGGACTGGCGATGGTGGCGGTGGGAACAGGAAAAGTGGATTTCAGAGAGATTAGGAGCTGAAACGAGTGTGACCAGGTGACAGGTTGGACAGGGAATGAGAGGGGAAGGGTTCAGGGTGGCCATCAGGGATCTGTCGGTACTGAGCGGCCAAACGCGTGGACGGTGGTACCATTCGCCGGGTTGGACAACAGGGGGAGTATCTCAGTTTTGAGCACGCAGCTTCAATGCCTGTGGGACATCCAAGGATGCCAAAGGGCAGGGGGACCTAGGGGTTTGGGTCTCAGGAGAGGGGTCTGGGCTAGACATAGGTTTGAGTCACCGGGGTGTAGGTGTGGTTGAAAAGCAAGGAAAAGAGCGAGGGTGATCCCAGGTGTTTGTTTAGCACAAGAGGAGGGGCGTGCGCCTGGGTGGCTCGGCCGGTTGAGTGTCTGACTTCAGCTCAGATCATGATCCCACAGTTAGTGGGTTCGAGCCCCGCATCGGGCTCTGTGCTGACAGCTCGGAGCCCGGAGCCTGCTTCGGATTCTGTCTCCCCCTCTCTCTCTCTCTCTGCCCCTCCCCACTTGTGCTCTGTCCCTCTCAAAAATAAATGTCAAAAAAAAAAAAGAAAGAAAGAAAGAAAGAAAGAAAAGGAGAGGGCCAAAGGCCAAACTCTGGGGATGAACTTCTCACGAAGGGCCAAAGAGGAATCTACAAAGAAAGTCCAGCCAGAGAAGAGGAGTGTGCGTCATGAGTCCCAAGTGGAAGAAACGGTGGCGATGTGGGTCGCAGAAAACACGTTAAGATCATAATGGAGAAGCGCCCAGTGGGCGTAGAGCGCTGGCACTGGCGACCTCGGCCAGAACTGAGCCAGTGGGGTGGGGGTGGGGTGGGGGGGACCATGCTAGAGACAGGGGGAAAAGGCAGAGGGAGGTGAGGGTCAACATTGGCGACCGTAAGAAGACAACAGTGAGGGGCAGTGAGCGGCGGCCAGAGGCTTAAAAGCCGGGCGAAGGTGGTGGTTGGAGTCCCGTCCCAGTCCGCCCGGTGGGAGAACGGAGCCACAAGGAGCGCGGGGGACAGCCGTGGAAGGAGATGATAAGGGCCTGTGTCCGGGAGGGAGACAGCTCCCGGGTCACAGGAGTCCCTATCGGGCTGGCGTTTCCTCCCCCTCCCCGAGCCCTTCCTGCCACCCGCCCGAGCAGGCCCTCCCTGGAGTTGGAAGAGCGAAGGACGGAGTCACCGTGGCAGCAGCTCTGTGCCTTCGGAGGTCTTTGCGCTGGCCCGTAAGCGGGACTTGGGGGCTGGGGGACGGGGGCCCCGAGGGAGGGGTGAGGACGAGGACGTGGTGCTGTCCAGGCTTTGGGGGGCGAGGGTGGGAGAGGGCAGCGGCGGGGGGGGCGGGGACAGGATGTGTGGGAGCTCGGTGGGCAGGGGTCCCAGAGGCTGGGGGTGGGGGTGGGGGGGCTAGAGTCTGGGCGGGGCCTGGAGCCCACTTAAGCGCCCCCCCTCCCCGGCCAGGCCCCCATGCCTCTCCTCCTGTTGCTGCTGTTGCTGCCGAGCCCTTCCCGCCCCCAGTCCGTCTGCGAGGTCTCCCAGGTGACCAGCCAGGTGGAAGTGAACTGTGACAACCGGGGGCTCAAGGCGCCGCCTCCCGACCTGCCGGCCGACACGGCCATCCTCCGCCTGGGCGAGAACCCCCTGGGCACCTTCTCCACGGCCTCCCTGCTGCCTCTGACGCGGCTCGCCCAGCTGCACCTGAGCCACAGCCAGCTGACCCACCTGCAGATGGACGGGACGCTGCCCGCGCTGGAGACCCTGGACGTCTCCCACAACAAGCTGCGAAGCCTGCCCCCGCTGGGACGGGCCCTGCCGGCGCTCAACACCCTCGACGCATCCTTCAACGAGCTGACCTCGCTGTCCCACAGTGCCCTGGACGGCCTGAGCCAACTCCACGAGCTCTACCTGCGCGGCAACAAGCTGAAGACGCTGCCGCCCGGGCTCCTGGCGCCCACCCCTCAGCTGAGGAAGCTCAGCCTGGCCGACAACAAGTTGAACGAGCTGCCCCCCGGGCTCCTGGAAGGACTGGAGGAGCTCGACACCCTGTACCTCCAGGGGAACTGGCTGCGGACCATCCCGAAGAACTTCTTTGGGGACCTCCTCCTGCCCTTCGCCTTCCTGCACGGCAACCCCTGGTCCTGCGACTGCGAGATCCTCTACTTCACTCGCTGGCTGCAGGACAACCCCAATAACGTCTACTTGTGGAAGGAGGGAGTAGACGTCAAGGCCATGACCCCCAACGTGGAAAGCGTGCGATGCGTCAACTTGGCCAACACACCCGTCTACACCTACCCGGGGAAGGGCTACCCCACCCTCGGGGATGCGGACATAGGCTACGACGAGTATGAGGACGAGGACCCCTTCGCCACGGCTGCAGCCGCGCTCTCCACCAACGCCAGAGCCCGCACAACCCACCGGCCCACATTCTACCCAACGTCTGCTGATTATCCACACAGCCAGATGCCCTATCTGTCTTCTACCCAAGAGTCCACTGAGAGTCAGAATACCTCCGTGACCACCCCGGAACCCACGACGCCCCCCCCCACCGCGGAGCCCCCCACGCCCCCCACCATGACGCCCCCCACCACCACGACCTCCCCCACCCCGGAGCCCCCCACGCCCCCCACCATGACGCCCCCCACCACCACGCCCCCCCCCACCCCGGAGCCCCCCACGCCCCCCACCATGACGCCCCCCACCACCACGCCCCCCCCCCACCCCGGAGCCCACCACACCCCCCACCACCCCAACCACCTCTGAAATAACCACATTCTTAACCACCCCCAAAGCCACCTCATTCCTTACGACCTGGCCACGTGCCACAACTACCCTCCCAGAGGCTCAGGGGGTGGCTCGAGAGAATGCCCGCGGCCCCAGAAACGACCCTTCCCTCGGCCGGGACACGTGCTGCCTCCTCCCCCTGGGCCTCTACGTTTTGGGTCTCCTCTGGCTTCTGTTTGCTTCCGCGGTCCTTATCCTGCTACTGGCCCGGGACCGCCGTGTGACGCCACAGGCCCCGGCCACAGCCACATACACCACGCATCTGGAGCTGCAGAGGGGGAAGCAAGTGCCCGTGCCCCGCGCCTGGCTCCTTTTCCTTGCAGGCTCACTGCCCACTTTCCGCTCCAGCCTCTTCCTGTGGGTGCGGGCTAACGGCCGCGTGGGGCCTCTGGTGGCAGGACGGCGGCCCTCAGCCCTGAGTCTGGGTCGTGGTCAGGACCTGCTGGGCACGGTGGGCATTAGGTACTCTGGCCACAGCCTCTGAGGCTGGGGGGTGTGGGGACCTTGAGAGGCTGTGATGTGACGGCTTTCCTGTCGGGATCTAGCTTGGGGGGTGGGGGGGTAATTACTTTTCCTTTATCCGAAGCCTCTTCTCCATAGCACGGGCACAACCTCGGCAAAGCCGCGGGGGTGGTGAGATGCGGGAGCCAGGAGCTCATAGAACAAGGCTGCCCACGCTGCGGCGGGGGAGGGTCCCAGACCGCTAGGCTATTGCCATCACCTTGGGGACGCTTCAGGAAAAAGGAGATGCACCAATCGGCACTCTCACACGTGTGTACTGAAAAGACCTGGAAAGAGACATATCGAGATGGGAGCCCGGGGCGCCTGGGTGGCTCAATCAGTTAACACTCAGCTCACGATATCGCGGTTCGTGAGTTTGAGTCCCGCGTCGAGCTCTGTGCCGACAGCTAGGAGCCTGGAGCCTGCCTCGGGTTCTGTGTCTCCCTCTCTCTCTGCCCCTCCCCTGTTCACGCTCTGTCTCTGTCTGTCAAAATATAAACATTAAAAAAAACAAACGTGAGCCCTGATGACCCCTGGGTAGCATAAACACGGTGGTTTTATTTTCTTTTCCTCTGCTTAGCATTTCCTAAGTTTTCTACCACTGTAAGGTATTTGTGTTTAAAAAAAAAAAAAAAAAAGCTTCACGAAGAAAAGTTCCTTTCCTTTGGAGAGGAAAACGGTAGCCCATCTGAGGCCCCGCTGCCCCCACCCTAGTTGGATCACTCCTCACCCAACAGCCTGGCCACCCACGCCCCCTGCCTCCTCCAGGGGGGCAGCCCCTCACCACCGCGAGCACTGGTGTCAGCTCAAAACCTAAGTTTCCTGGAGCTGCCCCCGTGCCTGGGGCCTCCGAGGAGCCAAGGCGGGGCCTCCTGCTCTGCTCAGGTCCGAGGCACGGATGGGAGTGGGGCTGGTGATGTGCCCACCTTAGTGGGTTGTACCGAGTGGTCTCAGCGAAGCCTCCCACTCCTAAGCTAGAACACAGGCAAACGGAACCCGCTTCCCCCCTGCTTCTCTCGACTCTGCCCTTTCCCCAGCGCACCGAGCCGGGCTTTCTCTCCTCTGGGGTCGCCAGCCCAAGCCAGGGCTTGCAGCCCGGACAATGGGAGTGCGAGCTGAGCCTTTCTGGCTCCAGACCCCCTTCTCCAGATGGCGCCGGCTTGAAAACCTGACCGCGCTCCTCTCCTGCCTGGAATGCTTCCCTGGATACATCAATCTTGAGCTTGGCCGCCAAGGGCTTCTATGCGCTGACCCAGCGAACCTCTTGCAACAGGCGCCTCACCACCCGTGTTCCAGCTGTTGCAGACTTCCAGATCACCGGCTCTGCAGCACTCTCCCTCTGAGCCTCTGCTCTCCTGCCGGCCAGGAGCGCTGCCCCGTCCAGCCCAAGTACCGCTAGCACAGGCCTCTCTCCCAGGCTGGGCCAGATGCCCCGCTGTTCACCGGCTCTACCTGCGTTACCCTGCGACGGTCTGCTGCTCTCCTCCCTTTACCGCCTGCTCGCGGGCCATCCTCCCCGCTGGACTTGGAACCTCCTAAGGACAAGCTCCAGGCTCCCAGTGTCTCAGAGTGGCCGCCACGGCCAGGCCAGCAGGTGCCCAGAGAGGGTAAGGCGAGAGGCAGAACTGGGAGGGCCCGGCGGGGGCGCCAGACCGCCGAGCCCCACCTCTTCTCCGGACAAGGCTCTGCCAAGGAGACGGTTCCCACCTGCTGCCTGCCTGTCCCCCGGCCTGGCTCAGGAGCCTTCGGGGCCTCAGGTTGCCCAGCCTTCCTTCCAGTTGACCTTCCAGTGCCCTTTCATGCCCCAGGATGTTTTTAGGCTCCTTGAGGCACCGCCTGGGAATCTTTCTTCTCAAGAAAACAGGGAAAGTAGTCACTCTCCGCAGGGTAGGGCTCAGATCAGGATTCTAGCTAACACACCCCATCTCCTCAAGCCTCCAGGCTTTGGGGGCCCCAGCTCCACGCTGATTTCTTTCAATCACCCTCTTCCCACAGGTCAGCCTTCCCCACTGACTCCTCGTTCCCTCCTCTTTGGGCTGCAGTAAGAGCCACGGGAGCCCGGAGGCTCTTCCTAGGAATCACGTGAGGTGATTCTGACATCCTCGGACTGACTCTAGTGGCGACAGGACCCGTGTTTTCATTTGCCTTACCTGCTGTGACGACAACGCTGTTTTACACGGCGGCGTTCGCCTCTTCTTTTAACAACTTTGCTTAGCAACTCCGGTTTTTGTTTCCCAGGGACCTCCCCTCGTCCGTCCGGCTTCCTCCCCTCCACCCCCCCTCACAACTATCCAGATCTGGGGGTGGTGTCATCAATCCGATTTATTGATCATGTCCTCAGTGAGGTGGAGGAAAGGTCACGTCCTCCCACTGCAGACCTTATGACCGTCCCAACGGCTTCTGCCGTCTCCTGTCCCCTCAGCTCTGCCTTGGTTTGCCCACTGAGAAGGCGGGTCCTCTGCTGTCCTACATGCCCTGAAACTAACACCCAAGAGGAGACCGGAAATCCTCAGGGAGTTTCCCAGCTCCCTCTGAGGCACAGCCAGGGGCAGAGATGTCACGAGGATCGGGACAGGGAGGGCGAGGTGACGCAGGGGTAGGACAGACCAAAGTCCTTTACCGCAAAGGAGAGAACCAGACCGTGGAGGAAAAATAAATACAGGGGCCCAGGGCAGCGGAGTCCAGGCCCCCGGGGGCACATTGACTGTGGGGGCAGCGGGTGAGGGGAGCCCTGGCACACCGGCTCTGGGCCCCTTGCCTGCCTCAGCCACTGAGAAAGAGACGCTTGTAGGCCTTGTTCATCTGCTCCAAGAAGATGAAGGTGAGGACAGTGTGGGGGCCCAGGCGGGCGTAGTAGGGCGTGAAACCCTTCCACAGGCTGAAGAAGCCCTCGTAGCGGACAACCTTCACCAGCACGTCCTAAACGGACAGGCAGGCAGGGTTAAGGCCTGGCTTCTAGGGCCGTGTCCCTCTTCCCCACCACCGTCACCACCCTCTAGCCTGAGCCCCAGCCCAGCTTCCTCACCAGCCCGTTCTTGTATTCTGGCTTCCCGTCAATCATTCTCATGTTCTGGATCCTGGAGAGGAGGAAGCAGGCGCTTGAGAGACATAAAGCGGGCCCTCCTATCCCCCTCCGGGACCGGGCCTGCACGCTCACCGGGTCTTGGCGATGTCCACGGGCATGGAGGCGGCAGTGGTGACCAAGCCACTGATCATGCTGGCGCAGAAATGGCACAGGATGTTGTCGGAGAAGTAGCCTGGGGGAGGCAGAGTGGGGTGACAGTCAGCTCAGAGCTGGCCCAGGCCAGGCCAGGGGCCAAGAGCCCAGCTCTGGGTCTCACCTGAGTCCAGTAAGAACTGCTTGGACTGGGAGTAGGAGGCGAGCTGGGCCGCGTTGACCACGACAGCACGAGCCATGGTAGGGATGCAGCCCTGTGGAGGGGGTGGTGTGTGTCAGAAACGGTGGGGACGTGACCGCCCCCCCCCCCCCCCCCCGCCCCAGCCTCCGGCCCCTTCACTCACCCTCCACAGTGTGGGCACTCCCTCCTCCCGGGCGATTCGAATCAGGGCATTAAACACGTTTTTGTAGCCCCGGCGCTGGTCAGGCGGAAGCCTGGTGGGAAGACAGGAAGGGGTCGAGCTCAGGAGACACCCCCCCCCCCCCCACCCAGCCCCACAGGAGCAAAGAAAGGGAGGCCAGAACACATCAATGCTCAGCTCCAGACCAACGATAAGAAACCAGTCCTCTGACTTTAGATTCCAAGGAATGGAGCTAGGGTGCCACCTGACCTGGAACTCACCGGCCATCGGCGGTCATGCGGATGAGAGCCACTTCAGCTGGTGTTCCCACAAAGGCACCAGTTGCACCGGCCGTCATGCCAATCAGGGCCTTCAGCAGAAAGCCAGGGGGTGTACCGTCAGCCCCAGTGAGGCGCTCAAACAGCACCGTGTAGATGCCAAGGCGGGTGGTGGTGTAGGTGGCCTGGCGCAGCAGGCCAGCTGACAGCCTGGGGAGTGAAGGAGTCAGTGCATCAGGCCAAGGTCCAGGAGCTGCCAGCCCATACCCTGCCCCCTCTCCTGTGGCCTCAGTACCCAGTGTAAATGCCCCGCAGCCCTTCTGCCCTCAGGATGCTGGTGAGGGCATGGAAGCTGGTTTTGTACTCTCGTGTCTTGGCTCCTTCCCCGCTCAGCTGCATCCGGTTCTTCACCAGATCCAGCGGTTGCACAAAAACTGTGGCTCCCATCCTGGAGGAAGGCAGAAGCAGAGTCAAGGGCCGCATGTTTTGGACCTACCAATGCCCACTGGAACCTAGCAACAAGGGATCACAAAGTGCAAAGCCTCTCACGTGATTAACTAAGCGTTCAGGAGACTAGTGGGTATGTGCATAAGCTTCTACTCGGACCAAGAACAATAGATCTGAAAAGTCCAGTGATCCAACGAGGACCGTGCAATGAAAGTGCTCCGGTCAAGGGGGTCAAGCGGTGACCTGGAACTGGAAGCAGTCCGACCCCGGGGGAAAGGAGGTGGGCATTCATGACCTGGGACTTCACGTAGCGCGACAGGAGCCATGCAATGACCTGGAACCCCACACAACCCGGGAAAGCCGAGCAATGACCCAGTACGCAGACCAGCAGGGGTCCTGCAGTGGGTGAAGAGGTCCTGACGGCCCATCAAGGACCTCACAATACGCCGGGGGCCGCGCTGACCCCGAGCCGGCTCCGTTCGCCGCAACAGACCCAAAGATGAACCGGGCTCGGTTCCTTGCACCCGTCCCTTCCTCCTCCCGTCCCATCCCTGGGGCCAGAGCTTACCCGGCCAGGCCCCCAAACAGGAACTTGACGGACTTGGGGGAGGTGCGGGGCTTTCCGTCCATCCCGCCGGCCCCGGGACTCGCCGTCGCCGCCATCGCCACTCAATGGCCCCCAGCTCCGGGTCCTGCGCGCGCGCGCGCGGCCCCACTCGCGCCCAAGGTGACACCGCGCGCGCAACAGGGCCGAGGGCGCGCGCGCACGCCCCTCCGGCTCTCGGGTCCAGCTCCAGCTGGAAGCCGGCGCAGGCGCAGGCGCAGGCGCAGGCGCGCGGCGCAAAGGAGACCGGGAGGAGGGCGGGGCCGAAGGCGGGGCTTCGAGGCTGGGTGCGGGAAGGGGTGTGGCTGGTTTAGGAAGCCATCGCTTAGACGCAGTTTTCACCGAATTGGACTCGCGGGGAAATAGTCAGGAGATCTCGCGAGACAAAGTGACCTCGAGAAGCCAGATTTGGGGGAGGAGGGGAGGGAGGAAGTGTCTCTCGCGATAGACACGGCAAGCACACAGCTCGTGGAAGGGAAGGTGTGGTGAGGACTCTCGCGAGACCTGAAGGCACCGCAGCCGCCGCGGCGGCCGGAGTGGAGAGGTTTGTAAAGCGGGCGCCTCCAAAATCCCGGGCATTGAAGGGGAAGCGATTAGGTTTTCTGGGGTTTCGACGCTCCCTGCATCTGCAGAGGCACTCCCTCTACCTCTAACCTTTCTTTCGACGGCCTTTTAGGACCGGAAGTCCTTCCTCCCGAGCACCCAGTGCTGGAGGCGGCCTGACTTTCTTTCCCGGAAGCCCTGCTCTAGCAGCTGGGAAGACAGCCCACCTGTCCGGAAGTCCCGCCTCTTCGAGCGCCCCCACCCAGAAGTTTTTCTGTCACCTGTTTGCCTTGGTCTCCCTTCCCGAGCTTGTCCCTGTACCCGAGTAGGATACGTTTAGTGCCTCCTTCCCCGCCCTCACCGAACGGGTTGGCTGCCCCACTCCCGGACCCGGGGTTCCTTCCCCGCGCCCCCATGTAGCTGGGAAGCGGGGCCTGGGGGCGGTTGGACCCCTGGGAGCCTGAAGGAGAGGCGGAGAGGGCGCGCACCTCCGCTGCTGCTCCTGCTACCGGGACGCGGCCTCTCCTGCCGCTCCCCTCCCGCTGCCATGCACCCCGCGGCCTTCCCGCTTCCTGTGGTTGTGGCTGCCGTGCTCTGGGGAGCGACCCCCACCCGCGGGCTCATTCGAGCGGTGAGTCCGGGGGCTGGCGGGGGAAGGGTACGGGGGGGCGGGGCTGCAGGCTCAGGGGCAACATGGACTCTCTCGTGCGCAGACCTCAGACCACAATGCCAGCATGGACTTTGCAGACCTGCCAGCGCTCTTTGGGGCTGCCCTGAGCCAAGAGGGACTTCAGGTGACTTCCTTCCCTTTTGTCTGTTTCCCTGCATCCTGTCTTCTGGGTGGGGGTGGAGGAGCCTTGCCCTTGCGTGAAGCTGGAGGTGGGAGAGGAGGCAGGCAGGTTAGGAGCTCAGTGCAGGAGCACATCTAGCGTGGAATTCAGAATCTGGAGGGAGAAGACCAAGTCGGCTCCTGGAACTCTGAGCCCTGTGATGGACACGGAGATAGATAAGAGGCGGGGCGAAGTGGTGCTTATCAGTAGCGTCTTAGGAGCCACTCGTAGGTTTTATGAGGTTGGGCAAAGTCGTTGTATGTCTCTGCACCTTTGGTTTGTTTCGCTGTAAAATGGGGTAAGAGATATTTTCCCAGGGTTATTGTGAGAATGAAGTTAGATAAGGAGTTTTGGGGTATTTCACGAAGGCTGCCGTTCGGCCAGAATTTCTTTGGGCCAGTCGTTTGTAAGATGGATAGTTGAATAAATGAAGGCAGAAAAACAAAGTCTAAGTGTGGGACTTTTAAAGGGTCTGACCGCTTTAGATAACATTTTGGCTAAATTGGACGGCATCCTAGCTAGCAGACGGGACTTAGAAGAGGTATACAAAACAAAAAGGCTTTTTTATAAGCAAGGAAAGGCAGAACAAGTAAGTTAGGCTAGCAGTAAAGGTGATTGTGGGAGGATACTTTTCTTAAAGGGAGGGCAGGGGTCCATCCCACAGAGGACCTGTCATTCTGACCAAGTGATTTCCAGATCGACCGGTTAAGATTCCATTCTCTCGGGGAGGCTTGAAATTGTAATTCAGTCAGGTGTCAAGTTTGGCGATGTGGGGCCTAGCACAAGGGATTCGATTTGGGGATTTTTTTTTTTTTTTTTTAACAGAGGGGTGTATGTTCTGTAGGAGTTTGTGCTGCAGAAGGAGATGTGAAGTGGAGCTTGAGAGAAAGGGACGTGGATGAGTGGAGAATTGGTTTATAATGTGGGAGCCTGGAAGGTGGCAGGGTTTGAATCAGCACAGAGTGTGGGGCGTAAGCCCATCCGGTGCAGGGAGAGAGGTGGTGGGAGGTCTGGTCACGAGATGCTGTTTGATGTACCTGACTCAGGCGGGGCGCCCCCACCCCACAAACGAAAAGTGAGGGGCAGGGTATGTGCAGCACGAGGGAGCCAGTGTGCTTGGTGGGCCCTTGTGGGGAGCGGACCCCAAGCAGGTGAAACCCAACTGCTGTTTGCTTCCCTTCCCCAGGGCTTCCTTGTGGAGGCTCACCCGGCCAATGCCTGCAGCCCCATTGCCCCACCGCCCCCAGCCCCGGTCAACGGGTCAGTCTTTATTGCACTGCTTCGAAGATTCGACTGCAACTTTGACCTCAAGGTTGCTGAATGTGGAGTGGGGGGCTGGGAAGCGGAGGGTGACAAAAGGCGCCGGGAGTGGAGGGAGGCGAGGGCCGCGACGGTCCCTTACACCCCATCCCGTGCCTTGTCTCCCTAGGTCCTCAATGCTCAGAAGGCAGGGTACGGTGCAGCTGTGGTGCACAACGTGAACTCCAACGAGCTTCTGAACATGGTGTGGAACAGCGGTGAGGTCGGGGGTGTGGACGGCCGGGCTGAGGCTGAGATGGTGGGGGCGCTGAGAGCTTGGAGAAAACGAGTCAGTCCTTTGGGCGGGATGGAGCGAAAGAGCCACCGCGTTAGCAGTGTTAGCAGGGGATGCGAGGGGAGGACCGGGTCCCCGGGGTGACGCACTGATCCCTGCAGAGGAAATCCAGCAGCAGATCTGGATCCCGTCTGTGTTTATCGGGGAGAGGAGCTCCGAGTACCTGCGCACCCTCTTCGTCTACGAGAAGGGGTAGGACGTGCCCTCCTTCCCGCTGCCCCCGTCTTTCCACGCCACCCTGGAGGCCAGGCCCCGGGGCCCTTCATATGCTGCCTCTGGACTTTTTTCTCACGCCTTCCCCGTCTGTGGGCCTCACCCAGCACCACCCTGTGCCTCTTCCTTGTCTTTCCTGCTCCTCTGATACCGGTCTTCCTTTCTCAGGGCTCGGGTGCTGCTGGTCCCAGACAACAGCTTCCCTTTGGGCTACTACCTCATCCCTTTTACAGGGATCGTGGGGCTGCTGGTTTTGGCCATGGGAGCAGTGATGGTGAGTAGCCTGGGCAGTGCGGTGGGAGGGCTGGAGGCCTCTAAAGCCAGACGGGATCTAGGTCGGGAGGTGGCGGTGGTTTGTGCTGGGTTGGCCCGGTCTTGCTCCCTAAAGTGGATCCGTCCGCTCCCCCCCTCCCCAGATAGTCCGTTGTGTCCAGCACCGGAAACGGCTCCAGCGGAATCGACTGACCAAAGAGCAGCTGAAACAGATTCCCACACATGACTATCAGAAGGGTGAGGGGCACAAGGGGGAGACGGGGCCTTTCTCCCAGATGGTTCCAAAGGAGTTTGAGCTCAAGAGACCAGGGGCAGAGATGCCACCCTTCCTTCGCTCTGTCCACATGGCCGGTGAGGACAGGACGGGAATAGGGCAGGCGGTGGAAAGCACGGGTGATCAAATGGAAGAGTTGGGGGACGAATGGAGGACTGACCTTGCCTGTAGGGGAGGTGGAGAGAGCAGAGACGTGGCAGGAGTGGGGAGGAGCTGGGCCGAGGAAGACACAGGTGAGGGGGGCTGGGTCTCTGGGTCCTGGAGCCGCCAGTGCCCATATAAGGTTGTATTCAGAGCCCTGCCCCCCCCCCTCCGCTCCTCCCCCTAAGAAACCCACTTCCCTTCTTACCTCTGCTTCTCTTTGCTCCTCCCTTCGAACCCCTGATTCCTCGTGCCCTCCTGTGGCCTCACCCTGCCCTTTCTCAGCTCTTCTGCTGGCTCAGGGTGGCTCAGCGGGAGGACTCCCTTCCTCCCCGCAGGAGACCAGTATGACGTCTGTGCCATCTGCCTGGACGAGTATGAGGACGGGGACAGGCTGAGGGTGCTCCCCTGTGCTCATGGTGAGGCCTCCACTCCCTGTGCCCGGGCCCCCAGGCCTCCCCACAGGCGCCAGTGCCTCACCCCTTCCCCCCACCACCCCACCCCGTGCCTCTTGCAGCCTACCACAGCCGCTGTGTGGACCCCTGGCTCACCCAGACCCGGAAGACCTGCCCCATCTGCAAGCAGCCTGTCCATCGGGGTCCTGGGGACGAGGAACAGGAGGACGAAACTCAGGGGCCAGAGGGTGATGAAGAAGGGGAGCCAGGGGACCAACCTGTCTCAGAACGGACCCCGCTTCTGGGCTCCAGCCCCACACCTCCCACCTCCTTCGGCTCCCTGGCTCCAACCCCTCTGGCCTTCCCTGGATCTCCAGCAGATCCCCCGCCTGCTCCCTCCTCTTCAGCTGCCGTGCTGGTCTAATAATCCCCTTGCCCCCCCCGCCCCCCCAGACCTATTTGCACAGCCCCTTTTCCTCCCTCCGGTTTCCTGGCTTGAGGGACAGGGGACATGTCCACCCCAGGTTTCTCCCTTGCCCAACCCCATCCTTTTGAAGGGGTTGAGGGTGTAGAGGGACTGGGTCTTCGTTTTCGGGGTTAATAAAACAGTTTTTGTGAACTGAGGAAGAGTGAGCTCGTTCTCACATAGGTGAACGCCTTATCCTTGGGGGTAACTGCCCCCCTCCTTTTTTTGCCATAAAGGGGCAGGGGTTGTGCCTGGAGAATAACCTGTAGCCATGGGGACAGCCCCAGCAGGCATTTACTGTGACTCAGAGAGGGGGAGCCCCACCCACACTAGGATGACTCAACTGGCCCTGCCTTGCCCGCAGGCCTGGACCCATTCTCTGGGACGGACTGGCTCTTTTCCATTATCTCCCAATTCAGCTAGGAAGTGCCACTGTGGAAGGGCTGGGCCACCTGACCAGGTAGGCTAGAGGCAGGTGCTTAGGCCTGGCCCAGGCGCAAGGAAGCTCAAATTTCTAGACTCAACCCCCTTCTGACCCAAAGCCAAGATAAAGGGGGTTGTAATGCCCTCAACCCCCTTCTAACCCAAAGCCAAGATAAAGGAGGCAGGTCATGGGGACAGTCCATCCTGACACCCAGGCCAAACCACACAGCACCTTGTTAGTAGAATCTTTTTTATTCAGAAAAAAAAAAAAAAAACAAAAAACAAAAAAGTTTTCCAACCACACACAGGAGGGGTACAGGGAGGGGGAGGTGTCTGTCCATCCAGCCCCAGCCCCCAGCCCATGTGGTTTTGGCAGCAACAAGGGGTGTGGGGTAATGGCCCAAAAAATAAAAATGGTGTACGTGTGTGTATGGGAAGGAGAGGGGTGCAAAAGCAGTGGGGGTGGTGGGGGGGAGGGGTGGACGAGGTCAGTACTGGGAACGCCGCAGGTGGGAGGCCATTTCATAACATTTCTTGTTGATCATCCCGCCGTGGACACCTTCTTTGCCCATCAGCAGGACTAGCGCTGGAGGAAAGAGAAAGGAGGCTAGAACCCAGGTGTCCCGATTCCACCCCCCCCCGCCAGCTGTTCAGCAGCTGTCCAGCCCTGGGGGCTGTAACCCAACCTCCTCTTTCCCACCCGCCCCCCCACCCCCCCACACAGGCAGGCTGTCAGTCACCCTGAAACAATAGGGCTTTTCAGGAGGGGGAAATCAAGCTTAAAGCTGGAGAGGAACAAGCTAAAATTTAGGGGCCAAAAGCCTGCATACCGCGGACTCTGGTTCAGGCTACAAATAACCAGGGTTGGGCCCGCCACCTCCAGGTTTTAACAAAAGAATTCAAAAGACCCAGTTTAAGTGCCAACTTCTGACCACCAGTCTACCTCTTCCAAGAAAACGGAGTTTTTCCTCTGAAAGTCTCAGGGCAGGAAGGAACTGAAGAGGTAACACAGTTCAACTCTTTATATTACAAGATGAGGAACTGAGACACAACCGGAGGGACTATCCGGCGTCCCAGCATCCAGCAGGCTGTTAGGATCCCTTTGTACTGGGGGGGGAACCACACAGAAAAAGAACCCAAAAGACGACCAGGAGGTACACTGGGGATCTTGGAGCAGGAGAGATTAAGAGAAACTCACTCTTGGCAGTCATGGTGACAGTGATGTTGAAGGTGGGAGCTCCGCCGGTGCTCTTGGTACGGAGATCCATGGTAAATTCCCCGTCCTGCAGCAGCGAGTCCCGGATAACAGAGCATTTCTGGCCCCCAAGTGTCAGCCCGTTCACGAAAAAACTTGACCGGTCTTTGCCAACCAGGACACCAACCTCAGCTGGCTGGAAGGGGAACGAAGCGCCCATCAAAGTTAGTACACGGAGGTTCCCACCCTCTTCTCCAAGGACCCACCTGCCCCCGACTTCTAGGGGGAAGCTAGAACCCCTCCCCCACCCCCGAGCGAGGAGGACAGGTTACCTGCTTTGTGCACATCTAAGAAATTTGAAAAACCCTTAAAAGGGCTGTTGAAAGTTCGTGCACAAAAAGATCATGGTCCTCAAACCCAGAAAATGGTCCTAGGAAGGGACTACATATTCCTCTGGAAATTTCGATCTCATTTAATAGGGAAAGCAAATCCAGGAAATAAAGGGGGCCAAAATCCAGGGAAAGGAGTGGAGTGGAATGGAATGGGGAGCCTTTGGATGCACAGAACTCTCCTTCAGGAAAAGCAGAAGCTCAGAGGGGAAGGGAGGGGGCGGGCGAAGCAGGAGAAGCAACTTTGCCCTTATTTGGTCAAAGGTTCTGCAGGAGTTGTTAGGGGCCCGGACGCCTGGGTCTCCAAGTGACTTAGGGTAGGTCCAGGTATCTGTGCCCCAAGATGAGGAAGCAGAGCCCTGGGGGCCTTCCGGGAAAGTTGGAAAACTTCTGAAGGGGGCCCAGGGCTACACCCGCAAACCCAGCCCTCGGGTCCACTACCCCAGGGAACCTTTCTCCCCCCTCCCCCTAACCCCCCAAACCCCCACATCCGGTCCCCTCCCGCCCGGAAATCCCCTTCCCCCCTCCCGAACTTCCGCTCCCCCTCCCCACTTCCGGGCAGTGTGGACAGGGGAGGTGGTGATGGGGACAGCAGGAGTCATCCCTCATTCCTCAGCTCACGCTGCCCTACAACTTCCCACAAAGTTCCCCCGCTCCGGGCCCCGCCGGATGGCGGGAAGGGAGGGCGAGGGGACTTCCGGGACGGGCCTCCCAGGAATGCGGGGCACGGCGTGCCGACCCGTGGGGGGGGGGGGGGGGCGTGTGGCGGCCTCGCCCTCTCTAACGGAGCCGGGAGGGCGGGGAGCCCCGGGGACCGGCGTGCGACCCAGGCCACGCGCCCGGGGCTCCCTCCCGCGGCGGGAGGAACAAAGGTGGCGGGGCGAGAGCCGGCCGCCGGAAGGGGGCCGGGGGTCCCCAGGCGCCTGGCCGGTCCCCGGCCCCGGCGGAGCCCGCCCCGCCCTAGACGAGGCGGAAGTGGGCCTCGGCACCGGGCGGCGCGCCCCTCCCCGCCCTGTGCCCCGGATGTAACGCCCCGTCGCGGGGAGCGGGGCGGCGGGAGGCACGGGCGCCGCCGCCCCGGGGCGTAGGGCTCGGGGGGCAGCGGAGGGCCCGCTCACGTGCAACCGCCATCCGCGCCGTGTCCGGGGCCAGGACCCGGTGGCGGCCCTGCGCCGTCCTCCCCGGACCGCGCCCGCCCCCACCCCAGTCCCTCCCTCCGGGTCCGGGCCGGCCGGTGCCCCGGGGCGCGCGGGCGTCGCACTACCGTGATGTTGACGAAGGTTTTCCCGGGGACGGCGGCCCAGACGGAGGGCGAGTCCTTGTAGCCCACGATGGCCGCGTCCTGACAGGTCCCGTCCGCCATGAGGTTGTCGATGTAGGCGTTCCACCCGGCCATGGCGCTGCTGCTGGGGCTGCTCTGGGCGCTGCTGCTGGGGCCGCGGGCTGGGCTCGGGGGCCTCGGGCTGGCGGGCGGGGGGAGGTGGAGAGCTCGGGGCACGCGCTGCCGTCCGGACCGCGGCTCTGCTAGCTGTGCAGCAGCCCTCGCACCGCCACTTCCTGCTCCTCCCCCCCCCCCCTAGATTTTTATTTGCAAAGGGCGGCAGGGGCGGGGCCTGCTCCCCGTTCCCTCCCTCCCCCCCTCGCCTGCCCAGAGACCGAACTTTGCAAATGCAATTTTAAAAATCCCTCCCCCTATTGCAAAATTTGCAGAGTTGGGTGGAAAGCTATGTAAAAGGATGGGGGGGGGGGCGGTGGCAGGGGAAGGTTAGGGTCCGGGCTCGCTCCACTTCGCCTGGAATATAAATCGGACTTTGGTGTCGGGGAAGGGAGTGAGCCCGAGGGAGGAAGGAAAGTGAAAGGAGGAATTGGCGAGCTGCGAATTGGGCGCAACGAAGAGGGTGCGGGGTGCTCAGGGTTAAACGGAACGGCTCCCCCTTCCCCCACCTCCGCCGGAGGGCAGGAGCGGCGGCGGCGGCGCGTGCGCCCGCGCCTGCGCGGGCCGGGCCGGGCCGGGCGGGAGGGCGCGGGGCCGTTGGAGCCAGCGGCCGGCTGCGCGGGCGCGCGGGGAAGCGGGCGGCGGGACCCCCCGCGGAGGCGGGCGGGCCGGGGACGTGTCTCCCGCCGACCGGAGGGGGCGGCGGCGCCGCTGCTCCGTTCGGCTATAGGCAGCTAAGGCGCGCGGGAGCCAAGAGGGATGTGACAAGTACCCAGGCCGTCTTCGGAGCTCAAGGCATCCCCGCGGGGACACCCGTGTCTCTAGCATCAGCCCGAGTGGCACAAGCCGAGCTCCCGGGGATGACCCTCCGCAGGGTCAGCTCCGGTCCCAGGCCTCACCCGCACTCCCCGGGCTCTCCGCCCCCCTCCCCCGGCCGAGCACTTCGCGCCCCCGGCCGCGCCCCTCGACCCGGGGCCACCGAGGTCATCGCGCGCGGGACTGAGGGGCGGGACTACTTTTCAGAGCGGAAGAATACCAAGAGGCCTCACGCTTTGCAACTTTTTCAGTCAGGGGAAAGTCCCTTCCCGTTTGGGCCCCTTGGGTTTTTTCCTTCTTTTCGGTAAAACTTCGGCTGAGAACTTGAGCGCGGCGAGCGCACCCGGCGCCCGGCGCGGAGCGGTGGGCAGGGCCCCGCGGCGGCTCAGGTGGGGCAGCCCCGCGCGCGCCGGGCGCCGAGGGGCTGGGCCGCTTCCGGTGCTGGGGGAGGGGCGTCCCGCTGGTCCTCCCAGGCCTGGGGCGCGCGACCCCGCGCGGCCGCCCCGAGCTCCCGGCACCGACGCCCCCCGAGCCCGTTCCTCGACAGCCGCGCGGCTGAGTCACCGGGAGCTCGGGCGGGGCCGGCGCTCGGGCACGTGGCGGCGCTCCCCGCCCGCCGGCTCCCGACCTCTGCCCCGCCGCACCCCCGACCCCGGGCCGGAAAAATCCCGGGAGGGCGCGGCCGGGGGTGGGGGGAGGGGCGGGTGTGCGCCCCGGCAGACACCCACCTCCTCGCAGGGGCCACCCGTCCTCCCGCCATTCATTTTGTGCACTCCCGGTTAACATCATTCACTGGCGGGCGGGGGCCGCGCCCCTAAGCGCCCGAGGTCGGCCGGGAGAGAGGCTCCCCGTCTGCCAGTCTCCACGCCGGGCGACAAGTGCTGTCCCAGCGCTATCAGTAGGGAGCCGCGCCAACTCTTGGGGGCCCATCTAAATTCGTCTCCCCGCCCCCTCCCCCACCCCCCTCGCCCGCCCGGAGCGGGGAGGGTGGGGTGAGGCCGAAAGAGGCCACAATGAGGACCCTGAGAGGTGAGACTCTCTCGCCTTCCGAGTGGGGGGGGGGTTACACCTCAAAGCTTGCCCACGCCCCCGGCCCCTTCTCCGACCGACGGCAGAGGCGACCAGGCGCCTGCCAAGTGAGCTGAGCATGTGTGGATGTCAATCCTGCAGCCCCTCTTCCAGGCCCCCTCCCCAGCCCTGCAGGGCTCAGGTTACCCTTGGCCTTTGCTAAAGGGCACTGGTTCCTCTTTAACCTTTGCAAAATGGTACGGTAATCCCGGGGAGGGGGAGACCCCCGATCTGAAGGCCCTCCCAAGCCCCTCCCCGGGGCTGGAATTAAAAGTAGGGGTTTGTGTTGAGGGATACAGAGGAAGGAGGGGTCGTCATTGACCTTTGGGAAGGGGGCAGGTGCCCAGGGCCAAAGGCTTCTGATTTAGGCTGTAGTGGGCACTTGGCTGGCAGCCCAGTGCGGAGGAGGGGGGGGGAGGGGGACGAAGAGGGAGAGAGGGGCGGGGCTGGCCGGGGCACAGGGTGGCTCGGGGATAAATGCCCGGCCTGAGAGGGGGTGAGCTGACACTGTCCCAGCTGCCATCCAGACTCGGAGCTCACCCCAGACCCCCAGCGGAGACATCTCAGGTCTGGCGAATCTTGCAGTCCCAGACGATGGGGGGTAGTGAAGGGGGACGGGGGTGCTGGTTTGAGAAAGGGGGGGCTGTGTCAGGTGTGTCTTCCTCCTGGGACCCCCCCCCTCCCGCTGGAGAAAGCTTTGATTGGAAGGGTTGGAGCACGCAGGTTGGGGGTGCCCAGGACCAGGGACTGACGACACCCTGAAGGCTGTGAAGAGAGGCAGGTGGAGGTGGATTGCAAAGGGGAGGGGGAGTTGGGGCCAGGTGGGGAATTTGGGGTCCCCGCGGATTTTGGAGGTGCGGGAAGATGCGAACCAGAACAGCAGAAGAGGGTCTGAGGGCCAGCGGGGCCAGGGAGAGCGCAGTGCTCGAGCGGAAGGCTGAGGGAGCAGGCCTCAGTGCAGCTTTGCGGGGACGGGGGTCCAGGCTGCCCACAATCCAAGCAGTTCTAGGAGGGGCCCCTGGATTCCCAGGTTGGGGGTGGAATAGGAGCTGCCCTGAGTGGGGGAGGGGGCTGCGCCAGCCTTTTCCTCTGTGACCTTTTTGTGGGGTATTTTTAGCTCCAGCACCTGCCTTCTTGGGGTGGGGAAGACTCTTAAAGGGCAAGGGATTTCGGGCTCCTTAAGGGAGATCAACTGTCCACACTAAGTTACACCTCCTGTCCTGCAGCCATGGCCATGCAGAAAATCTTTGCCCGGGAAATCCTGGACTCCAGGGGCAACCCCACCGTAGAGGTGGACCTGCACACAGCCAAGGGTAACACAGGCCCCAACGGGCTCTGCCCACCCCACCCCACCCCTCCCCCGTCCCGCTCCACATCCTCTCCTTTCTGTGGGATCCCCTCCCCCAGGACTTCTCCCCAGGCCTTGTCTCCCAGAGAAGCGGGAACCTCCCCCTGCACTGCCCCCTGCCTCTGGGCTCAGAGAGGACGCCTTGGCCCCTTGGGTGCGGCTGGGACCCCACGTGACCTTCCCATTCAACCCGCCCAGGTCGATTCCGAGCAGCTGTGCCCAGCGGAGCTTCTACGGGCATCTATGAAGCCCTGGAACTGAGAGACGGAGACAAATCCCGCTACCTGGGGAAAGGTGAGGGCGGCCCATCGCTGGAGGCGCCTGTTGTGGGTGGTGGTTTCAGGACTGGGCCCGAAGCCCTTGGGGTGGGGGTGGGGGTGAGGGGGTTAGGGCACTGGAGCCCTCAGGAAGAGGCCTGCTGGCATCAGAGATCTGAACCCCCTTCTCCGGCCTGTCTAGGGGTCCTGAAAGCCGTGGAACACATCAACAAGACCCTAGGCCCCGCTCTGCTGGAAAAGGCAAGAGGGCGCCTGCTTCCCACCGCGCCCCACCCCCAGCTGCCTCTCCCTAAGCCCCCCCTCCTTGGGAGGCATGAGGGGCCCTGCTTGGCCAGCCGTCCTGTCCTGTCCACCCTAAATGCCCGCACTGCCTCCCGCATGTGACCTGTGTTCTCCCCTCTCTGACCTCTCCTTCCAGAAACTAAGCGTTGTGGATCAAGAAAAAGTTGACAAATTTATGATCGAGCTGGATGGGACTGAAAATAAGTGTGAGTCAAGCTCCAGGGGGAGGCAAGGGATGTGGGGGGATGGGAGAGACCCCAGAACTGAGGTCCGGTTAGGTGATCTCTGTGTCCCACATTTCGGGGCACATCGTGGCTGGATGGATCTTTATTCACCGCACAGGCATTTCCTGAGGCCTGCCCTCTGCCGGGCCTGGCGGGCCGTGGACACGGCTGTGAGGCTGACACATTGCCCTGGGGTGGGGGCTCCCAGAGCACCTTGGGCGGCTGGGGAGAGATCTGTTAACGAGCTCTTGACGCCCAGTGGTGTGGGGTTCCAGATTCTTCCTGGGGTGACGCCAGACGCTGGGGGAGAAGCTCTCACTGTCTCTTTGTGCGTGCCTCCTCTAGCCAAGTTTGGGGCCAATGCCATCCTGGGCATATCGCTGGCTGTGTGCAAGGCCGGCGCGGCCGAGAAGGGGGTCCCGCTCTACCGGCACATCGCAGACCTCGCCGGGAACCCGGACTTGGTCCTCCCCGTGCCTGTGAGTGCAGCTGCCCTCGCCGGATGCCACAGTGGCTGAGCCGCCCCGCCCAGGGAGGGGGGCACCAGCTGCCCCTGGAAAGGCCACCTTCCAGACCCAGCGCCAAAGAAACGGTTTCCTGCGGTGGAACGTCTCCAGCCGCGGCCCAGCCCCTCCCTCTTTCCCACAATCCCAGCCTTCCCTTAAGCCTCTGCTGCCTTCCCTTGGCACAACCCTGTGCCTTCGCATTCCAGTGCCAGACTCAGTGAGAGCTCCAGCGTCTAGTCCCAGCCCAGGCCCCCGGAGCAGATCAAGTGCTTCTTCGTGGCGAGGATCTCGGCATTTCTTTCTGTCTCCCCTGATCCTTATTAAACCCAATTTCCTGTTGCTGGAAACCCTTTGAATTTTATCTCGCTAATAACGTTGCCACTTATCGTTAATTAACGGGGCAGCTCTGGAGACAAGCCGCTAGGTTCCTGCCTGTTCACCAGCTGTGTGGTCTCAGGCAAGAGTGTGTCACCGCTCTCTGCCTCGGTCTCCCCATCTGTGAAATGGGGATGATCACAGTGCCTAGTTGATAGGGCTGCTGTGAGCATGAACTGAGCTCACAGAACACGGGGAGCACCGGCTGTGGTAACCACCACGTCAGCGTCACTACCCGGCCCGAAGCGGCCGCACGCTGAGAACGCTGCGTTCCGCTTCTGTAATTTTCAGTGCGAGGTCCTGCAGGTAAGCCGGTGGTATCCCTGTCTTACCGCAACAAGGAAAGAGACCTTGAGGAGCGAAAGTACTCCCCCCCCCTAGAGCACTCAGCGGGTGATCAGGAGAGCCAGGATTCCACCTGGACCCTCCCCATTCCTTCTAGATCCCTCCCAGCCCCTGGCCCGGGGCTGAGCTCCCCCTCCCCCTCACAGGCCTTCAATGTGATCAACGGGGGCTCCCATGCCGGGAACAAGCTGGCCATGCAGGAGTTCATGATCCTGCCCGTGGGAGCCAGCTCCTTCAAGGAGGCCATGCGCATTGGCGCCGAGGTCTACCACCACCTCAAGGGGGTCATCAAGGCCAAGTACGGGAAGGATGCCACCAACGTGGGCGACGAGGGCGGCTTCGCACCCAACATCCTGGAGAATAACGAAGGTCAGTGTGAGCTCTGAGGGGCAGGACCCTGCGTCCCCACAGTGGAGGGGGCCGCAGAGACGGGGCACCCTGGAGCCTCAGGCGCCCTCTTGCCCCTCCCCCAGCCCTGGAGCTGCTGAAGACGGCCATCCAGGCGGCTGGCTACCCAGACAAGGTGGTGATAGGCATGGACGTGGCGGCGTCGGAGTTCTACCGCAACGGGAAGTACGATCTCGACTTCAAGTCTCCCGATGACCCCGCGCGGCACATCACTGGGGAGAAGCTGGGGGAGCTGTACAAGAATTTCATCAAGAACTATCCTGGTGAGACCCCCACGCGTCCTGTGGCTCCTGCCCAAGCCCCTGGCTGTCCTGAGCCCCGTCGAAATCCCCATCCCAACTCTTCTGACCTTCACCCCGGTTCTTCTCCCATCCCCTTCCAGTGGTCTCCATTGAGGACCCCTTTGACCAGGATGACTGGGCCACCTGGACCTCATTCCTCTCGGGGGTTAACATCCAGATCGTGGGGGATGACCTCACGGTCACCAACCCCAAGAGGATCGCCCAGGCTGTTGAGAAGAAGGCCTGCAACTGCCTGCTGCTGAAGGTCAACCAGATTGGCTCCGTGACCGAGTCCATCCAGGCGTGAGTGCCTCCTGGCCCCGGGGGGCCGCGGCCTTCCTCCGCCCCAGCTCTGCTTGGCCAGCCACGTCCGCCTTCCCTGGTTCCCGCCCCGTCCCCACCCTCCTGACCCCGGAGCGTTGCCCAGGTGACCCCGCCGTGTCCTGCCCCCACTCCTCCCTCCTAGATCCTGCCTTCCTTCCCACCAGCACGTCCAGGGCCCAGACTCAGAGTCTAGAGTCGCCCCTTCTCTGCTCCTTCCCCAAGAACTTAGTCATTCCCCTCCCTGCAAAGGGCCTCCTCCCCCAAATGGAAGGGAGAAGCCCCACCGGCCCTTGGTTTTCCCTCTGGGGCCCCGGTCAGTTGGCCTTATCGAGCATGCTCTCTGCCCAGTTGCAAACTGGCCCAGTCCAACGGCTGGGGGGTGATGGTGAGCCACCGCTCCGGGGAGACCGAGGACACGTTCATCGCTGACCTCGTGGTGGGGCTCTGCACGGGACAGGTACTCACGACTCCCAAACGTCTGACCCAAGTTTCCTGGGGGCCCTGGGTTCCCATCCCTGGGTTGGACCGCCACCATGGGAAGCTCCCTCCGGGCCAGGCCGGATCTGGCTTCTCTAGCCTCACACAGTCCTCCAAATTCCCTTTTCTTCCTCAGATCAAGACTGGTGCCCCCTGCCGCTCAGAGCGCCTGGCCAAGTACAACCAGCTCATGAGGTATGGGGGTGCAGTGGGCGCAGGGGGCCTGGACGAGGGGAGCCGAGGGCCGTTGGGTAGGAAGGCACAGCCCTGACTTCACCTGTCTTCTAGGATCGAGGAGGCCCTTGGGAACAAGGCCGTCTTTGCCGGACGCAAGTTCCGTAACCCGAAGGCCAAGTGAGAAACTGGAGGCTCTGAGACCCCACAAGACACCATGGGACAGACCTAGGCCCACAAGCCCCTCCTTGGGAAATAAACGCTGGTGCCAACATAGACACGGTGTGGTCCTTGTGGCGAGTGAGCAGGTGCGGGTCTCTGAGCGGACAGGCGGGGCGGGAAGGGAAGGAAAGACGCATCACCCGCAGGGACCAGAGGGCGGTGGGGGGGGGGGGGGGTCACACTTTGGAAGGAGGCTGGGGAAGGGGGCGCCGTGTACGCAGCCAGAGGGGCACTGAAGGCACGTGGAACCAGCTCCGGGAAGGGAGGGGGGCGGGGCCGAGGGTGTGACCCACCCGAGGGGCAGCTCCGTGGGAGTGAGAGTGTGAAAACTCTCCAGGGAGTGTGCCCCACAGATCGTACCTCTTCGGAACCCCCTCCCCCATCCCCCCCCCCCCCCCCCCCCCCCCCGGCCCTGAGAGCGCCAGTATCTGGCCATCCTTGGTCTACACAAACAGCAGTCACACTAATCAACCTAAAATTCCCTTCCTCCCCAGGACCCCCCTTTCCCTGTTCAGACAAATCAAGACATTGGGTCAAACAGTGTTTACTGAGTGTAAAGTAATCCCAGCCCCGTGGGGAAGAAAATTCCGAGGAGAAAGGAGAATAATACACGTTAAATACCCACCTGTGCATTCACACTCGCACACTCACGCGCAAGCGCACACACACCACTCGAGGGTCCGAGCTCGGACAGTGACAAGTCACATACCCGCCTCCCCGGCCCGGTGCCCGCAGACGGGAGGCGGTGCGGAGGTGGGGCTCCAGGATGGGTCCTAATAGCAGCAGCCTGTCCCCCTGTCCCCGGCCCGCCCCGGTTGCTGGGGCGCCTAGGACGTCGGTGGCAGCTCTTCCCCGCTCTGCCGCAGCCGCTTCTTGGCCCGGATCTCGTTCATGGCCTCTTCGATGGAGCGCGTGTCCCTCTTGTTGGCCACGGGCACTGGGGGGCGAGGAGGGTGGGAGCCCCGTTATCACAGCCTCTCCCCTGCCTGCCGTCCAGCGCTCCCCCACTCCCTTCTGCCCTCCCCAGCCCCGCCGGGGCCTCACCACAGCCATAGGTCTTGTTGGCCTGTAGCATGTGGGCCGCGTCCTTGGCCGCCCCCTTGCCGATGAGGTGGCTGTACTTGTCTTTGTAGTCGCTGGCGGGGCTCACCACCACGGGGCCCTGCTGGGCTGCCTCCTCCTCCTGCCGCTGGGCCAGCTCCTGGGGGTGCAGAGGGAGGCCCGCGCTCAGGGGGCCTGACTCGGGGTGCTGGGCCGCAGGCTCCAGGGCCTGCCCCTCGCGGCTCACCTTCAGCTTGCGCTTCTCCTCGGCTTTCTGGGGGTCCCACTCCTCGCCGCGACGGTAGGACTCCAGCTCTTCATCTGAGGGCGCGAACTCCTAGGGACAGGGGAATGCCGGGGTCAAGGGTCCACAGGCACCCCAGGCTTCTCCCCCGGAGGGGGGAGCGGACACAGGCCGAAGACGAGACAGGGGAGCGCGGAGCTCGGGCCTTTCACCTTCTTGAAGATCATGACGTAGCGACACTCATCATCTTCCCCGAAGGAGAAGGACGTCAGGCCAGCCACCTCCACCACATCGTGTCTGGGAAGGGAGGGCGGAGGGGAGAGTGTGCGGCACCGTGGTGGGGGGGGGGGGGGAGGGGCGGCACCCCCTTCTCACGGGTCCCCGCTGGCCCTTCCCCGCCCAGCCGCCCAGGCCGGGGACACTCACAGGATGCTCCTCTCGATCTTGTTCATCGGCTGAAACTTTTTCTTGATCTGCCGGCTGTCTTGGATGAAATCAGACACCTCTTTCTCCATCTTGGGAGAAGGAGAAGGACGGCATGGGAGGGCCGCTCCGCCCCAGCATCCCTCGCCCTAGCCGGGCCATCGGGCCATCGCCTCCCCACGCCTTTCCCAGCTTCCACGCCGCTGGCTTCCAGGCTCCTCCCCGGAGACATCTGGGGAAACCTGAGTCCTCCACCTTCCAAGTCTAACTTATCCGAGGTCCTCCCTGAAGCTGCCTGTGACACCTCCAACTGTCCTCACCCTTTTACGAAACTCCACCTTCTGTTGTTTTTCTTGTTCCTGTAGCTTCTTCAGGCGGGCGGCCTGCTCTGGGGGCAGAAAGGGCAGCGTGAGGCCAGGGGCGGAGGCACAGGCGGGGAGAGTCCGTCAGGCTGCCAAGGGGACCCGGGCCCGCTGGGAGAGCGGGAGGACTGCTGCCAAGCGTCGGTTCGTACGTTCTCCGTACGTGGCGCTGTGTTAGGTCCCGTGGCACAGACACGGACCGAGCTTTGCCCTGCAAGAGCCCGCCGTGCAGCGGGAACAGCAAGGTCCCGTTTCCCAACCCCGCTGGGGAATCCGATTAACATTTATTTCATGCCCACGACACGCGAGGAACCGGGAGACAGCTGGGGAGGTCAGGAGAGCGGATTCGGGCCTGGCCTTCAAGAGCTTCCTGTCACAGCGTCTACGCAAGAAAGGGGAAATTATTTAACTTCCTATATTTTGTGACACCCCCACTTCTCACTTCTACGGACAGGATGACGCTGGAGGGACAGGCCCCCTCCTCCTCTGGGAGCGCAGGCATCCAAGTCCAAGGTGAGCTGCGAAGGAGCTCCCCCAGCTCAGGTCTCAGCGCCCCCGCCCCTTTCTGGCCACCTCAAATCCCTCACACCCTTGATTCCACTTCCTTGGACCAAATCCCGGCAGCTGTCCCGAGCCGCCTCCCGCTTGCCTGGCCACCCCAGGCCTTTGCACCTGTGCCTCCTTCTGCTTCGAGTGCTTCTCCTCCTCTTGCACACCGAGACCCACCATGAGTCACAGTTGCCGCTTCCTCTGGGCCCAAAGCACATTTGGTTCAGACAGCCACTAGAGCAGGTGCTGAGAACCCACATAATGTCACTTTGTATTTGTCTCTCCGGCCAGACTCTGGGCTGCTGGAGGGCAGGCGCCCTGCTCACCTCCCATCCCATTAGTCTCCGTGGCCCCAGGGCCTGATAGCTCAGGCTAGGCGTTCTTTCTCTCATCCCAGGGGCTTTGCCATCAGTGCATCTTATCTTGACCACTGACAGCTCTCTAACGGGTCCCTCTGCATCTGAGGAAGTGGCATTAAGATTAAGGTTAAGAATGTTGGCCAAGGGGCGCCTGAGGGGTCAGTCGGTTAGGTGCCCGACTTCGGCTCAGGTCATGATCTCAAGGTTCGTGGGTTCGAGCCTTGAGTTGGGTTCTGTGCTGACAGCTCAGAGCCTGGAGCCTACTTCAGATTCTGTCTCCCTCTCTCTCTGCCCCTCTGCCGCTCATGCTCTCTCTCTCAAAAATAAACGTTAAAAAACAAAAAAATGTTGGCAAAAAAAAATCGAGTAGGCTTAACTCCAGTTTAAAGCCAGGTGTAAAGCCCTACCACTTAGTAACCCTGTGACCTCAAGCGAGTACCTAACACTATGCACTTCAGCTTCCTGGTCCACCAACTGCCGCTGGTGAGCCCCGCCTAGGCAGTCAGGGAGAGCACGAATTCCAGTGTCCAGTTCGCACACGTCCCCGATCTCCTCCGAGCTCTGTCCGCTCACCGGGTCAGGGCCCCTGGGTCATTGCCCTCGTGACAATTATTTTGCAAGGTGGCTACCAAACTGCGGGGTGATCATTTCCTGCGCGCTCGGGGCTGCGGGATCCGCGACGGTACCCCAGGATCCCGGCCCCCGCGCGGAGGAGCCCGCCCGCAGGGAGCGGCTCAGGGGCAGGAGCGTCCCTGTCCCTCCAGTCAGTAGCGCGATCCGCCGGCAGCCGGGGGCTGGGAGGCTGACCTCGAGGGAGGGGCGGCGGGGACGCGGCAGGGCAGGTGTTCGGGGAGGGGGCGTAGGGCACCCGAAGGACCCGGCCGCCAATAGGAGGCGCTGGGGGCGGGGTGGGCCCGAGGAAGGTGGGACAAGACTTCGTGGGCAGAGCTCTAAGTGGAGCTGGCCAATAGAGGCGAAGGGGTGGCGGACGGGCGTGCCCTGGACCCAATCGGAATACGGCTGGGGGTTGCCAGGACTCGCAGGCCGGGCACGCCCCCCACCCCACGAACCGCGGGCGGGGCGAGGCGGGCGGGCGGGCGAGGAACGCCCAGGGGCTGGAGGCAGCCAGCCAATCAGAGCACGACAGCGGCGGACGGGCGGGCTCGCCGGCGAATTGGAAACAAGGACTGCGGAAGGCCAGTAGGGAAGAGGCGGGGGCGGCGCTGGGCTTGAGGTAGCCAATCACCGCCCGCTAACAAGAGCGGGCGGGCCGGCAGCCCTTTTAGGGACTCTGGGGGTCTCCGTAGGGGCCTGTGAGGGGGTCTTTCAAGGTTGAGGCGGCGGCAGCGTCCGAAGGGGGGAGAGTGTGGTCCTGAAAACCGGGCGAAGAAAGGCGGTTGCGGATTTGGGGTCCTCACCTCGGGCCTTGCGCCGAGACTCCTGGTCCCCGAGGCTGGGTGGCTTCTCCATGGAGCTCAGGATGGAGCCCAGTAGGTCCGCCATCTTGGGAGTGACTGAGAAGGGGCGGCGCGTCTTAAAGGGAAGGGCGAAATGCCTTTAAGGCCGGAAACACGTCGGAGGCGGAGAGCCCCGCGCCGGCCGCGCCCCGCCCGCTGTCCCCCGCCGCCGAGGCTCCGCCCGCCCGCCCGCGCGGCGCAGACAGAGGCGGGAAGCTGGCTGGTGCAGCGATGTTTAATGGTAACTCGTAGAAACCAAGCCCATGCACAAGTAGAAAGTGCTCGTGGAGCCGGCCGGGGGCCCCCGCCGCGCCGCCCTCCCCCCGGCGCCGTAAATAGACTCTTCACTCTGCTCTGTATGTTACAGTATGTACAGGCCCCTCCCCTCGGGGGCGGGGCGGCCCGGGACGGGGACGCGCGCCGGCATGCGGAGTCGGGCGGGGGCGCGCGGCGGGGGCGGGACCGAGGCGGATACATTCAGAGACGCGTCCAACAAATAAATAAGGCAAGTCGGGAGGGGGCCGGGGCGGGTGCAGGCAGCGGGGAAACGTGGAGCAGGGGCAGGCGGGGCTCCGGAGGTCGCGGCTGAAGATGCGGGGAGGTGGGGCGCGGGCCCGGGGGGGGGTGGGGGTGGGGATGCCGAGAGACGGGGCGCGCCCCAGCGGGGCAGGGCGGGGGCCCCGGGAGGGTTCCGGCCGCCGCTTAGCGGGACAGCGGCCGACGGGGGCTCCCCTCCCGCCGAGGGCCCGGCCTCGGTTAAGACTGCCAGAAGCGGCCCCCGGGGCGGTGAGGAAGGCGGCGCGGCGGTCAGGTGGCCAGTCCGGGCTGGGGGAGCCCTTCCAGCTCCTGGTTCTGCTTCAGTTCCCTCATCCTGCGGGGAGATGGGGAGTGGGTCAGGACGCCGGCCGATGGGAACGGGGCGGGGGGCGGTGGAGGTGGCCGCGGGGAGCGGCCCGGGACGCGGGTACCTGTGCCGGCAGCGCCGCAGGAATCTCATGATCTTCCGGGCTGCCTGGTCCTGCTTCTTGGTGAGAAAGGAGCCCCTGCTGGAAGAAAGGAGCGATGAGCAGACGTGGCCCGCCGGCGCCCCCGCCCCCAGCCCCTGGGCCCTGGCAGGGGAGGCAGGGGAAGGCGGGGAGGGGGTCCGCGGGCCGTACCTGGTGCGGGCGGGCAGGCTGCCTGCGGGCCGGCGGCGGTAGGAGCGGTAGTGCTGCTGGATGAGCACGGCCGCCCGGCGGCTCTGCTGAAACCGCTTCTGCTCATAGTAGCTCCGGAACTTGCTCTGGATCAGGATGGCCGCCTGGGTCATCTTCTTGTACAGCGCAAACTGCAGGGACGGGGAGCGGGGACAGGGGGTGAAATGGAGCACCCTGAGGTTCGCCCCCAAGTTCGGCGGGTGCCGGTCTCTAATCCACACGCTGGTGGAGAGGCCGGCTCGTCAGGGACAAGCGCACACCCAGACCTCATGCCTAATACCTTGAGCGCGATCCAGGTCAGCTTGTGGAGAGAGAAGGGGGTTAGGGCTCCCGCCGCGCTCTGGGCGCTCAGGGGTGGGGCGTGCTTTCAGGGGAGAAAGGGCTCACCTGCTTGTACTTCCGGTAGCAGCGCTGGATCACTGCAGCCGCCACCTCCTGCTGCTCCTTCAGCCTCCGGCCCTGCGAGAACCAAGCCTCAGACTTCCAGCCTGGAGCCCACCGCGTCCCCTGACCTCGGGCTGCTGGGATTCATCTCGCGGGACCCCCGGCCTCTGACCTTGTACTTCCGGAAGGCCGTCTGGATGACTCGAGCCGCCTCGTACAGCTCCCGCTGCTCGTGATCCGACAGCGTTAGCAGGGCGAAGTCGCTCTCCATCTTGCCGCTGGCAGAAGCGGACAGAAACTCTGCCCAGGAAGGGGCGGGAGGGACGGCCAGGCGACCACGCTCGAAGGGCAGTTCGCTGCAGGGACAGGGAGAGGGGGTGTCCTGGGGCCCACCATGAAGCGTGTCCAGCCACAGAGCCCGGAGGGGGACTTGAGAGCCCCTCAGCCGGTACCAGTCTCTTCCTCGGGGGCTGGGGCCCCGGGCCAGAACGGAGCACTGGCTCCAGGGAAGGACCTCCCGCTCCCTGCTTGCCCTGACGAATCTGGACATGCTGTCCTGAGCTGGTCACCTGGGCGGGGCTGAGCTGGGGAAATGGTCCACGTTCTCCAGGTAGCTGGCCAGCCAGGACATGGTCTCGCTGAGCCCCAGGGCCCCTGTCCGCTCCCTCATTGGTGCTCCAGCCTCGGGCAGCCCCGTGAAGTCCTCTCGTTTAATCCGCTCTGGTGTGGCGTCAATGATCTGCTTGGCCAGTGAGATCATGTCCACCTGCACAGAGGAGACGCTCGGTGAGTCGGGAGCAGTCCCAGCCGCCAGACATTCCTGCCCCGCCAAGGCCGTCACCATCGTCCACTTGCTGTCTTGTCATTCCCCTCACCACCAGACAGGCCTCGGGGATGGCTGTCCCTGCTCCCCAGTCCTTCTCGGCCACTATTTACATATGCCTGCCAGGCTCCCACTTGAGTTTATGGCCCTGTGTTGAGACGGCGTGGAAAACGGGACGGGATAGACCTCCTCCGAACAGCGTGGCAGGAGTGGAACAAATGAAGGACCTGCCCTTCCAGGCCAACTGCCCGCTGGCCCCCCTGCCTCATGCCAGCTGACCAACTTGTGCTCCCCACAGGCTCGGCCGTGCCTGCAGCCCCCAGCCCCCTGAGCTCGGTGCCTGCCACCTACCGGACACCCTGCCAGATGGCTCTAGCTGTGAAGCCGGCGCACTGCCAACTTCAAGCATTTTGTGCTTCTAGTACTAGGTACCCAGTTAGTCCGTTGGCCTCTCCGAGATGGGTACCTCCCCAGGTCTTAGCAGAGAAGTGCGCTGCTAGGTTAGAAGATTCATTCCTCTGTTCACTCCCGTCTCAAGACTCGCTTCACTTTTGTCCCGTGCAAGCCTCGTCCCCACCCCAGATCTCTGCCAGACCCGCCAGCTTGTCAGCCTCTGCTCCACACAGCACCCGCTTCCCTCCGTCAGGCTGCTTCCCCCAAAACCTCATCTCTGCACGGACCAGCAGGTAACCTCTCAGCCCAGCTCCAGCTGAGGCTGTTCTCTAGAATTTTTGATCTCTGACACCTCATGACTTCTGAGTCACAAGGTCTGACGGGAGTTAAGCAAAGGGTTGCCTTGCCCGTCCCAAAATAAAGGTAAACGGCCCTTTCCTCCCAAACTGAAGCCAGACTCAGGTTCTGCTTCATGGGATGATCAGCGTCTGCTCAGTCTTGCCACCCCCCCCCCCAACCCCCACCCCGTGCCATTTCTAGCCTTTACCGTCCGTGAGCACGAGCACGAGCAGTATACCGGGATCACGTCCACGGCCAGTGGGCCGTCTGCTTCCTCAGGAGCAGTCCCCCCTTCGGTGGTTGGTCGGAGAGGAGGCGGTGAGGGTGCTGGCCTTTGGGAGTTGGTGGTTTCACAGTCCATGAGGAACAGGGGGGCCTCAGGGGCCCCAGTGGAGAGTTGGCCTGGAACAGTCTCTTCCATCGGAATCTCTGAGGCCGGCAGAGGAGCGGGGGGAGGACTACCGTCCGGGGCGCTCGAATAAGCTGATGTGACAGAGAATGTGCCATCCGACAGCTCTGAGGGCGACGAGACCCCGCTCAGCCCTGCAAGGACAGGGGAGAGGCAAGGGCAGCAGGAGCTCCGTGACCCCTCCCAGATTGTTCTTCCCACCCCCCTCTCCTCTTCCCTGCTCCTCCTCTCGCTCTCCCACCCACAGCCTCTTAGATCGGGGGCGACCCTCACCAGTGTCTGGGCTGGAGGAGGGGGGCGACAGGGCAAGTGGGGGCTCCAGCGAAGCTTCCTGTCTCTGCAGCTCTTCCAGGCAGCGGGCGAGGCGCACGTGGCCCCGGGACTGTGCCACGGACAGGGGCAGCCGGCCCAGTGAGTCGGGAATGCTCAGCGCCTGTCTGTTCCAGCGGAAGAGGAGCACGGCGGCTTCCAGGTGTCCCAGAGCACAGGCCCACATCTGAGGGTGGAGAGCGTGGACGTGAGGCCCGGGGCCCTTCCTCCCCAGGCCGGGCCTTCAGTTCCCAGCTCCACCGGCTCCTTCCCTGCGTCCCTCGACACTTTCCCATGGCCACGCGCCTGGCCCGCGCCGCCCCACGCACGCTCACCAGAGGGGTGCAAGAGAAGTGGTCCACGTTGAGCGGGTCAGCCTCTTGCTCTAAGTCCAGGCTCCCTGTCCCCACGCTCCTGGAGGGTTTGGGACAGGGACACGAGCCCAGTCGGTAAAAGCGGGCAAAGGAACGGGGGAGGAGGGCAGGCTGTCCAGAAGCACCGAGGTCGGTGCGGCAAGACGGTCAGAGACGCATAACGTGAGGGGCTGAGAGTCTGTCACGAGTGCAGATCCTTCCCTCTTGGTGGGGCTCCGGGTCCTCTGGTCCCTCCTCCGTCCCCTGGTACTTCTGCCCCAGTCCCCCTGCCCTGCTCACCGCCACTGGCTCAGGGTCTCGATGAGGCGGGCGTAGCCCTGGGCGGCAGCCAGGTGCAGGAGGCTCATGCCCCGGAAGGGGCTTCCGTGGGCCAGACGTTCAGGACCCCTCCAGGTGGAGCGAGGGATCATGCTCTCTACCAAGACCACCACACGGGCCTCGAACCCGGGTCCCTGGCCTTCGTCCTGCAGTACAGATACCCTTGTGCAGGGACCCGAGCGTCTGGTCCCCTGGCTCAGGATGGCCCTGGCCACCCCACCCCTGTCCTCTCCGCTTCCTGTCCTGCCCTCCCCACACCTCCCGCACCAGCTTTCCTGCCACCCGGAGCTCTCTGGGCCATCCGTGTCCCTGGTTTGGGGTCCTGGGTGTCCCCCACCCCCGGTTAGCTTCCTCCCCCGCAGACGGCTTCTCCCTCTCGGAGCCCAGAGTCCTCTCGCCGTCTGCTTCCTCGGAGACTTGGGCCCCTGCTCTCCTGGCCCCCTCCCCCCACCCTGTTCAGATCAGAAATAGTCTGAAGCCCGTCGTGCCAAGAGGGTGCCCAGAATAGCCACTCCCGCCCCGCGGTGGAGCCGGAGTGGGGTGACGTCAGGGAGGAGGAAGCCGGGGACGGGAGAGCCACACACGAGAGCCATCTCCTCCGGGAAGACCCTCCCGAGCTCCCTCCTCACACAGGTACCTGAATCGGAGGCACGGCAGGACTGCGGCAGGGAGCCTGCCCGGCTGCTGCCAGGTCGGCCATCCGTTTCTCCATCTGCTCCAGCCGCTCCAGGATGGACATCCGGAACTGGTTGTCTGAGGGGCAAGAGGTACGGGAGGAGGCTGAGTGGTGGGTAGGGTCCGGGTGATGCCCCGAGCACAGCTGGGCCTGTCCCAGGCTCTGGGGGTGAAGAGGCAGACTCACGTTCTTTCCTCTCCCCCAGAACGACGGCCCCTCTGCCCCACCCTCCCCGCCCCAAATACGGTCCATCAGGACGCAGGCCTTAAACTGGGGCTTTTAACGCTACCCACTGACCGGGGACCAGAACTGTGTCCTTTGAGACGCAGACATGGCGGGAACGCCCCAACAGCCTGCGGCCCCAAGCCGGCCCAGATCGCACTCACACACACCCCCAGCCTTCTAGACGCACTATTCCGTCAGCTCTCCTTGCCCCAGATGCTACCTCCGTCCCCCATGCTGGGGCTGAAGGACACCGGGCCCCTCTTCTCTCTTATCCGCTGCCCAGAGAGCTCAAGGGCTGTGATTTAAAAAGCACCCCCCCCCTCCTCCCAGTCCCCCGGCAGCTGTCCACAAAGAGGGTGGCAGGGCCGGAAGGTGACAGAGACGGACGGCCACGTCCATTCCTCCTCTTCCTCCCCCACCCTGTGCACAAAGCACACACGCGCGCGCGCACACACCCCAAGCTATATCTGTCCCCTCCCGAGATCACACAAGGACAAGGAGGGGAGGCGGGAGGGGATCGGGGCCGTGGGAAAACATGCACAGAGACACGGTGGAGGTTGAGGAGGTCCCACTTGAGATGCCAGGACGGAAGGGGGACTAAGGAAGAGGTGATGGGGGTGGGGAGTGGAGAATGGACAGAAAGACAAGGGAGGGGGCAGGAGGGTAAACCGGGTGAAGGAGAGGAGAGGAAGGGCGGGAGAGCGGAGGGGCGCACCGAACAAGCAAGAGGAAGGGAAGAAGAGGGGCAAGTCAGGACACTAGTCCAAGGAGCAGGGGGGGGTGGGGGGGGGGTGGAGCCCCACAGGAGAGCCAGGAACACGTAGGCCTGGAGCAGCCACGGCGGAACTCATGAGCAGGCCAGGCTGTGGGGGGAGCGCCCCCAAGAGTGAGGCAGATGGGGGCTGGGGGGCAAGGGCGCTGAGGGAAGGAAGTCCGGGTGGGGGGAGAGGGGCACCTGCAGGACCAGGAGAAGCAGGTGCCACAGGGAAACAGCTGGAAGCCACGGGAGGGATAACCCATAAGGAACACACGTGGGTCTAGACTTGATACACATATGCGTGAGCATGTGCACCTCTGTCCGTGCAAGAAAGTACATTAAAGGCGAATGTCACCAAGTGGTAACATTACAAGCAATTTTCATTTTCTACCGCATGCTTTTCTGTTATTCCTAACTTTCTTACAGCAACCACCTATTTTCATAACTAGAGAGAAAATTAAGGGAGGAAATTAAATCCACATATAGGTACATACATACGCTTGTGGACACCCCACATGCACTGCCCCACACCCTGTCCCTGCTCCCGCCTCTTGGCCTCGCCTGCCTAGAGCCCATCTTTGGGACAGAGGACAGGCCAAGAGCTGGGACAGAGACGGCTCCGAGGTTTCTGGAGAAGAGGAGATTGGGGGGGGGGGGGGGAATGGCTGCTGCATTTAGAGATGACCAATGAAGCAGGGGTTGGGAAAAGGGGGGTAAACTGGGGGCTGGGCGGTGGCCACCGGAGTCCTGAGGGGTTTGGAGCATGTCCTCAAAGGCTGTGGGGCCTGCCAAGGGGTCGGAGGGCTAAGTACTCACCGTCCAGAGACAACCAGTCAAGCTGAGTACTAGGCAGTGACAGGAATCGGCGGGCTCGATACTCAAAGAGCACAGAGGTGGAAAGGGGCCCCTCCCGCCCCGCCACCTGCAAAGACACCAGCCCCACCTCATGGGCTGGGGAGGGCAGGGTCAGCAAGATGGGCTCTCTCCCTGGTTCCTTCTCTGGCCCCCACGTGAAGGCCACACATGATCATTTCATAGCCGGCTCCCCTCCACCCTTAAGTGGCCTTGGTCCTGATGGGGAAGGGACTCCATTCCGTTCATTCAGGAACTTAAAACCTCCTATGGGCCAGAGACACCTGGGACTGCAGACTCTGCAGGGAAGATGCTTCTTATTCAGCACCAAGGCCTGGAAGCTGAGGGTCAGGAGACACCTACGCTTACAAAGAAGTTTGATCCCCCAAGGTCAGAGTCCAGAGGTCGTGAGCCCATGATGAGGCTGGCGGAAAAGATGTAACTGCTCACCAGCAGTGTCTAGTGAGAGCTGTGTCCCAGGCTCTCCGCATCTGTGGCCTCGAGAACGACACCACCAGGCCGGGGTCCCAAGACTAGAGGCCAAAACCACCCCCGATCCCAGCTTCTCTGATCTCTCTTTTCCTTCCATGCAACGCTGAACCAGGCTGTTGCGGGGTGGGGGTGGGGGAACACACTCACAGACGGCAAACCTGTCATCCTGTCACTCTGGTGGCCCTTGAGGTCCCAGTAACGCTGACTGTTGGGTGCACGGTAAGGAGGCAAGGTGGTGGCAGACGGACCACCTCGGTGGAGAGGTTCTGTGTCTGCACTGCCCAGTGGGGGAGCGCTAAGCCACGTGTGGCTACTGAACACTCAAAATGTGGTTCGCGAGAGGCAGGAGCCGAATTTTATATTTTATTTCATTTTAATTAATCTCAGGCACATGTGGCTGGTGGCTACCATACCGGACAGCCCAGATCTAGAAGGCAATGTCCTTCGGTCCAGGACAGGTTGGAGGAGACCAACGCGTCTCCCTTCTCATGCTCCCTGGATTGGGACCAGAGACTGACTCTAACCAAGCCAGAGGGCCTGGATGGACACCGGAGACCCGTCAGGGCAAATGCCTGCCCCCAAAGGAGGGGCGGCCACGGACCCAAGAAAGGAGCGGACCTGCCCGAGGCCACCAGTGAGCCGAGGACTAGATTCCTCAGACCAGAGCCTAGACCTTTTGACACATAAGCCTGGGGAACATCTGCCCGTTGCGGGGACACAGAACTCAGGCTCAAGATCCGACAGGGTCGTTCCCAGCACTTCCTGGAAGCTAACCGCCCAGGTGCTATCCTGCCGTCCCCAGTCCCCGTGCCATCCCTGGTCCCCATACCAGGACAGTAGCAGCGCAAGACGCCAGGCTGGACGAGTGAGCCTGGCACCGCGATGTGATCAAAGACACAGGAGTAATGCTCGGCGGCCTCAGTCCAGGGACCTGTGATGAGCACCTTGACCCCACCCTGCAGAGAGAAGGCCGGGCGCCGTGTGACCGGAACCCTGTGGGGTGCTCACTCGTGCACCCATTCATCGAGGGCACTAGTGCTGCAGGGCGGGGCCCTGTGCTAGATTCCGGGTACACGGACTGGGCGGGCTGCAGCGGGGCGAGGTCAGCTAGCCTGTCCCTCCTCCCGATGCTCCTGCCCAGATCGGGGAACCCACTGCTTCCCTTGCCTGAGGCTCCCACGGTCCTTCCCCTCTGTGGGGCAGCTGAGAGCGAGCGGGACTTCTCCACTGCTGAAGGCAGACTCTGCCATCACACCCCGTCATGTTCTCTCCAGGCCGGGCCGCCCTAGTGCCCTGCCTGTGACACAGTCACCGAGAGGACAAAGTTCCCCAGGCACCTGGGGGACCCACACCACGCCACCTGGCCCGCAGAGGGGGGAAGGCAGGAGGGAGGGCTAACTAGGGAGACAGCGAAAATAGGGTGGGACAAGTGAGCGGTCACACAAACCAAGGGAAACCAAGTGGCGGCGTGGGTAGGAAAAATAGGGGAGCGAGGCCTGAGGCTCACCTCCGGGTAGGACCACTCTGGGGAGAAGTCCGTGATGCTGCTAAGAGCAGGAGAGAGCGGGGCGGCTGGGGCAGGGGCGCCTGGAGCCTCGTCGCTGATGAGCTCTCCCATGAGGTCAGGGAATGACGAGAGACCGAAGGGCTCCAGTTCGCTGGCCCCAGCAGCTCCTCCAAACAAGGCCTCCCCTCTGCCTCCCCTGCCTGCTGGCTCCAAGGGGGCAGGTGAAGGTGGGGGCGAAGGAGGGGGTGAAGGTGCGGGTGGGGCAGCCCCCTGGGCCTTGAGCTCCTCCCCGCTACCGTCATCTTGAATAAAGAAACGGTTTCCTCTTCTCCCACCTGCTCCTGGCGGTGGAGGGGGACCCCGAGCAGCCGCCTGGGGCTCCAGGGCAGCAGCGGGTTCTAGGGCAGGGCAGGGGGTGTGGGCGGCCTCTGCCTCGGGGAAGTCCGGGCTCACCCCCTGGCCCCCTCCGTATGTCTGGCCCCTCTGGGGGCTGTTGAGAAAACGATCGGGGTCGAAAGCAGGGCTGGGAGGAGCTGGTGGGGCAGGGGGCTCGGAACCTACAACTACGGCCAAGCTCACGGAAGGCCTGGGGTCAGCCTGGGGGGCCAAGTGCCTGGTGGGCGTCAAGCCCCCAGTGCGCTGCTCCAGTCCCGTCAGGAGGAGGATTGCAGTGCCTCCTCTGGATGACGCCCCTCGAGAGGTGGGTGGGCTAGGTCTGATCTCTAGGGGTTCCGCAAAGCCTGAGGAAGAGGAGGAAGAGGAGGAGGAAGAAGAAGGGGAAGTATGTGCCTTGGGGAGCTCTGGGGGAAGAGGGGCGATCAGCGGAGGAGGCTCAGGGGGGTGGGGGTGGGAGACAGAGGTCAGGGTTAAAGCTCGGGGCTCCACTTTGGGAGAGATGATGCGGTGTTTCGTGCTGCTGCATTTGTGGGTGAGGCTCCCGGAACCTGCAGCGGAAAAGGGTGGGAGGAGAAAAGGGAAAGGGCACTTCATTCTCCACCTTCCCTTACCGGCAGCCTCCAGGCGTTTCCTGGCCCTTTGCGGGTGTACGAGATGTAATACCGACTGTGGCCACTGGGAGGCAGAAGCGGTGCCCCCTTCTCCCCAAATTAACAGGACTGCAGGAGCCGGCAGAAGAGTAGCTGAGAGAGACTCGTAAAGGCACAGAAACAGGACGAGAGAACAGAACCGAGGCGGTACCGTCTAGGTGTCAACCACCGGGCTGGGGTGGCCCAGAGTTGCTAAGAGTAGGAGACAGAGAAGGAGCCAGGGCTGCTGGAACTCCGGGGAAAGGAGCCCGTGTGCAGCCAGCCGGGAAGGCCTCTGCTCCTCTGGCCCAGCTTTCTGGGACATGCAAAAGACATGCAAATCCTCATGCAAATCCTGGCAGGCCGGGGGAGCCCTCGGCCAGAGGAGGCGCGGCGTGGCCGGGTTGGTGGGGGGGGGGGGGGGGGGGGGGAGCTCCGGGGCCAGGGGTCACTAACCGAGGCCTCCACTGCAGAGGCAGGCGTGGGTTCGGGGTGCGGGCTTGGTCGGGTGGCTGTCCAGGATCTGCTGCACCAGCTGCTCTACGGAGAACTCCTCTGTGCCGTTCCCACAGCTCCACTTGATGCCGTGAACTGTGGGGGTAGGGGTGGGGTGCGGGGAGGGGGTGCCATGGGGCTCGCACACCGTCCCCACAGCGCCCCGCCGGCTTCTCCAAGCGCCTGACACGCTCCGAGGCTTCTGGCCAGCTGCCTCAAAGCAGGTCGGACACGCAGCTCCCGAATGTCCCTCAGCCCCCTCTCTCGGCGTTCCAGGACCTCAGGACATGGCGGGAGTCCGGGTGGCCCCTCGGAAAAGCACCCTCCCGGGCTCCCGGGGCTTCTGGGTGTAGAGGCCCTCGTCCGCACGCCCCCAGCAGCCCCCAGCAGTGCCGCCCTAGCCCCCCGCGGGCCTTACACATGGGCTTCAGCTGCCCCAGCAGCTCCTCCCGGGGCCACTTCAGCCACTCGCGACGGTCGCCGCTGATGGAGCAAAACATGGGGCTGCAGCCCTTTCCGCAGTCCTCCAGAGCTGGGACGTTCAGGTAGTGCACAAGCACGATGTCAGGGTTCTGGGAGCCCAAGGCAGACACACAGCGCCATGGGGTCCATGGGGGGCTCAGCTTCCTCGTCCTGGCCTTCTTCCCGCGTGCCCCCGGCCTCACCGCCCCCCTCCCCCGACGTGTGACTTTCTCCACCCCCTACCCCCCTTCTTCCCAGCCCCCAGCTCCCTGAGCCCCGCGGCCTCACCTGGAGCAGCCAGTAACAGCGCCGATGGAATGTGGGGACGATGGAAGAGTGAACGTAGCAGCCATAGAGACACTGCCAGGAGACAGGCTGGGGTGGGGGGAGGGCTAGTCTGCTCCCCGACTCTTCCTCTGTTCAGTCCCTTTGCAGGAATCCCAACCTTTCCAGCAGCTCCTCTTTCCCCAGCCCACCCCCGCCCCCTGCCCCGGGGGACTCCCCATGCGCCTTCCCAGTCCTAGCACCCAGACGAGGCCCAGACTGGAGGCGGGGGAGGGGCTGTCTGGAGATGGGGAGGCAGGGCGAGAGCACAGCCCAGCAGAGGAGCCGCCGTGACTTGAGCTCAGGGCTTCAGGACACAGGCCCCCGAGGGCATCCAGGAGAAGCGAGGGGCGTGGGCGCTGATGCCCTCCCGGGAGCCTAATCCCAGAGAGCTGGTCGGGGAGGGGGCCGTGGCACGTGAGTGAGAAGGGAAGGGTGGCAGGAGGGAGGGGGACGCGGGTCACCGGGCCCCAGCACGGCTGGGACCGGGCCGAGGACGGATGGCTGGCACCCGGCTCACCTCCATGCCCTGGACTTTCAGCTTCATGTGGTCCTCGCGGGTGGTCTTCCCGTCCTTGCGCTTCTTCCAGAGGTAACCATCCTTCCGGTACTTCACCTTCTTGCGGTTGTAGAGGATAATGGAGCCGTTCTGAGGCCTGGGAAGGGAAGGGTTGGCCCTGCGTTCTGGAAACAGGATCTGGGACCCCCTGCCACTCCCCACCTCACGAACCTCACCTTGTCTTTGGGGCACAGGACAGCCACTCGTCATGCTTCTCAAAGGTGATCAAATAGGACGCAATCTCCTGTAGGACAGGGGGCGCTCAGGTGGGTGTCCCCTCCGCAGAGTCTCAGCCTGGCCTCCCACTCCTGGCCCTCGGCCCCACTCTCTCCTGAGTTCCGGCGGCCAGGGCGGGCTGGCGCCCACGTCTGCTCCCAGCCAGGACCACCACCTCCCGAGAACCCCGGGCTTCATCTCAGACGAGAGTCTAACCTCTCCTTCCCTCCTCTCGATGGGGGCCTTGACCTTGGGGTCAAGTCTGATCTCTTCATCATCAACTCTTCATGCCGCCCTGTTACTTCGCTCTTTCTAAAACCCATCTTCGTGTCTTCTCCTGACTCAAGAAACCTAAATGGCTCGACACGGCCAGGAATTCTGGATTCCTCAGCCCGGCTCCAAGGTTCTCTCAGACCAGGAATCAAGTCACTGCTCTCCCTGTTTACCTATATCCCATCTACCACTCCTACCAGGCCGGTCCATCGACTCTCCTCTGACCGTGCCCTGAGCAGTCAGCTCCCGCGTGTCAGTATCCTATAGGCCAGACGTGCCTAGATCTCCTAGCCACCCCATAGGCCAAATCCCTTCCCACCTCTCCGAAAAGCCCTGCTCGCTGCCCTTAGCTTCCCCACACTTTTAACATCACCACCCACGTACGTTTTTGCCGATGATCCTCGTTTAATGAATTAAGTCAGTGATGATCAAACAGCACAACGTATTGTGTGTGCGGAGTGCAGAAGGGGTGTAACACGAGGGCCGTGCCTCCAGAAAGAGCCAACACCGGTGGCAGTTTTATTAACAGCAGAGGCTCTATGGTCAAATAGACCCCACAAGGTAGACCAGTTGCCTCGTCTACAGCACAGGGATGACAGGGTCTGCCCCACAGAGTCATTCAAGGACTGGATGAGATAACACAGGTCAGCACGGTACTAGGTTTGTAAGGAAGATTTTGTAGGTGGTAACTGTTATTTTTACCCAGGTGGACGTGCCCAGAAGCGAGCTCCTACGAGATACAGGTCTTTACACCTCCTCCGTGACCCGCGAAGAGCTTAGAGCAACACTATGCAATAGGAGCATGGACACAGGAAGACCCCCACTGGCCTTCCTCCAACCCGCCAGGCCTTGCGAGGTCCTCCTCCCCCCAGGCTCCCTGGAGAACCTCATTTGTATTCCAGCGAAGCCGCTCTGGAGGCAGCAGCGGACAGCGAGGAAGACACTCCAGCAGCTTCTTGGGGAGAAAGATCTTCAGGTGGTGGCTGTTCTCTAGAGGGAAGCAGAAGAGAGGGCTTCCGTCAGGGCGGCCTCTGACACCTCTGTGACGGCCCAGGGCAAAAGGGCCGGATCCAAAGCCCTGGGAGCATCTGGAACCAGGACAAGGAGAGCAGGGATCCAAGAACCAAGGGTCACCACGGACTGTGTACTCACCAGCAACCTCGGTGGTGTCCTTGGTATTCATGTTGAGGGCTCCAGGGGGCAAGATCACCCCCGGCCTGAGAGGCCGGGGGGAGGGGGAGTCTGTGCTGGGAAGGCAGAGAACAAGGTCACCGCAGAAGGCCCATATTGACCCAGGATGAGGAGAATAAGGCGGGAGAGGGCTGCGGAGCTGGGTTGCGGTACCCGGGAAAGATGAAGAGGCGAGGGGAAAGGGCTAGACTGAGATGGGAGAGTAGAGCGGAACCGAGCAGAGGGAGACTCCAGACCTCGTGCGAGGAACCAGCAGGAGTGGGGAGACACCCCCTCTCCGACAGAATCATCAGGAAGAGACAAATGGGGTGGGGGAGGGGAGAAGGCTGGAGGGGTGGCGCTTCAGAGGCCCCAGAGTGAGTGAGTGAGTGAGTGTGCGTGTGTGTGTGTGTGTGTGAGGGGGGGCGGGTCTTGTGGAGGCTGGGGCTACAGTGGGGTCAGGGCCTGGGGGTGGGACTCCGGGCACCTGGTCCTTGGAGGATGGTTTGGCAGACGACAGCCTGGACGCTGGGGGCAGGGCGGGAGATCTAAGTCCGCTGGAGAGCTAGGCCTTACAAGACACACCCTGAGTTCCTTCTCGATTTGATATTTGCAAGGGGAAGGGCATATCTGACGACTGATCCTAACCTACGCCCTCTTCTCCAGGTTGGTCAGGGCCCGGGAGGATCCATCCGGGCCAGGTACTCAGACCCCAGCTTCCCTCCCTCGGGACGACCCATCCTCCACTCTGAGGCCGACGGCCCTCCCCACCCCTCCCCCACCAGCTCTCTCCCCAAACGCCTCTGCCTGCCCCCGGCCTCCAGGCCCACCGTACCCCATCTACCACTCGGGCTCCAGCCTGAGCCCCCACCCTCCCGAGGGCACAGATGGAAGCGGGAGGATGCTCTCAGCGCGGGCTCGGGGCTGAGGGCTCCGCCAGATGTCCGGGGCGGAGAGGGGAGGAGGTCGGTCCGCGCCGGCAGAGCTCGGGGCAGCCGGGTCTGGGTAAGGACTCCGCCCCAGGGCGCAGGTGCGCAGTCCGGGCCAGGCAGCCTGCCAGGGTGCGGAGCGGCCCCGGGCGGGGGTCCCCGGAGAAGCCCCGACGTGGGAGGGTCCGCCTCCCGCCCTCACGCAGGGGTGCCCCGGGGACGCCGCGGGACAGAGCCCGGCGGGCGCGGGGCGGCGGGGGCCGGGGCGGGGGCCGGGGCGCGGGGTCCGCCGCGGGGCCCTGCGCGGAGCGGCGCCCCCTGGCGCGGGGAGGAGGACGGGGGCCGGCGCGGGGGCGAGCCGGGCGGAGCGGCGTGCGGGCCCGGGAGCGGCGCCCCCTGGCGCGGGGGCGAAGAGGCGGGCGCGAGGCCCCGGCTCTTACCTCCCGGGGTCCCGCGGGTGACGGCGGCAGCGGCCATTCTCCCCCACACCGACCCCCCCCCGGCGCCCGCTGACAGCGGCGTCCGACGTCACTGCGCACGGGGCGGGGCCTCGCAGTTAAGGGGACGTGTGGGGGGTGGGGGGAGGCGGGGAAGCCCTGGCGGCGCGGGGAGCCGGGCGGGGGTCCAGCGGCCGGACTTGGGGGGCAGACTTCGGGGGTCCCGGGGGGCGGAAGTGCGGTCCGAGGCCGGGCCGAGAGAGCGGGGCGCGGGCCGCCCCGGGGCTGGAAGAGCGGGGCTCGGCGGGACTCTTCGAGTTCGGGGGGTCCAGCCCGACTTCATCTTAGCCGGGTCCTCGAGGTGACGCAGCCCTCCGTGCGCGCCAGCCTCGCCATCACTGCTCCACGAGCAGAAAGACACTTCGGGCTCAACGCGCTTGCTTTTTAATACCCGAGCAGAGCAAAGAACACAGTGCCAGCCAGCGCGGGCGGGCGGTTGGGGGGGGGGGGGCGATAGGCCGTGCGGAGCCCTGGGGGATGGCTTGACACGGGCGGCCAAGGGGGCTGTTAGCGCCCAGTGCCGAGCGCGGGGAGGTCGCTGGGAGAGGCTGCGGAAGGGAAAGGCCTCGGCGTCACAAGGGGGAGGCTCCAGGTCTGCCGGCGAGCCTGCCCGCCCCCTCCCCCCACCAGGCAGCGCGCGGACACCTAGGGCCTGGGGGTTCCTCCTTACTCCGCAGACTGCACCTCCATGCCCCAGGGGGAGCGGAGGCGGTTCCTGCCCGCTGGGACAGCGCTGTAGGAGGCCAGAGAGCCCAGTCGTCTGGGGACACCAGACCCCCCCAGGCCCAGGGGGCTCCAGGGGGACCAGAGCAGCTGTAAGGATGAGAGAAGTTAGGAAAGGAACGGAAGAACGGGAAAGGAGGTCTCTCCAGGTGTTCTAGCGCCCCCGCCCCCTTCACCTCTCCCTGCCCGCGTTTGTGCGTCTCCAGTCCAGCCACCCAAACGGGCCCTGGGCGTCCATCCCCGTCACCCTCCAGCACTCCGCCTAGCTCCTCCGGCCAGACCTGGGTCCTGCCAGTGGTGAGAGGGTGGCCCTCCTGTGGATAGGTAGCCCTCGCCTCTTCCAGACCCGGGTACTCGGTGGCGCTGGGGACTCCGTAGCCGGCAGTGGCAGGTGCCAGGGGCTCAGGTGCGGCCCCCGAGACGTCCCACTGAGCCTTCTTCAGTCTGTGGGGACCGGAGGCTTAGGAACGCGGCGCCTGAAGGCCAAGCTTTCTGCCTCTCCAGGCTTCACCTTTCTGCCCCGAAATACTTCCTGCTGGGACCCAGTGGTGTTACTGCTTCGCTCCCAACCCTCTGTCCCCCCCTCCCCTCCAGTCCCTGCTGCCCTGGGCGGAAGCACCCTCAGTCCAGGGACTTAGAGGTGGCCTCTGGCTGCCTACTGTCCTCCAGCTCTGTGGACTGCTTTCCTGCCTCGGTGACCCAGTTTCCACCTTGTCCAGCTCCTGAGGCTCAGCCTGCGTGCTCAGCTCCCTCCTCCCCTCCACACGGGGGACCTTCCGCACCAAGTCCGGGCCTTCTTCCCATACAGCCGCCACTTCCTTCAAAGCCCCTTCCTTAGTTCAGACCCTCCTGTCCCCAGACTCTGCCCAGATGTCCCTCCTTACTCATTGATGATTCTCTGTCGCCTCCTTAGATCCTCCAGGTGATAAGTGACAGCCCTCACCTGGGCTGGGATGCCCGCAGGTCCCTGCTGCATTCCCGCCAAATGTGGCCTCCTTCTCTTTCTTCTGCAAAGCACCTCAGGGGGTGGGAGCCTCTCAAGGGGGTACAGGCCAGGCTGGGAGCAACCAGTGGCTCTCTGTGCCAGAGAATGGGGTGGGGGCAGGGGCTAGAGGGCAGAACTGGGTCTCTCAGGAGAACTTGGACTGAAGTAGGGAGTCAGAGGTCTTGGGGAGCCCAGATCGTGACAACACAGGTGTGATCTGGAAAACACGGTGACAGATGCATACAAAGGAGGGTGCGTGGTCAGTGCACCGGTTGGGGGGCAGCAGGGAAGAGGTGACCAGGAGGGCTGAGGATAAGACGGTGGTGGGTGCGGTTTTAACCCAAAAGTGCCTTAAAAGGGCAGAGTTTGTCCTACCGGCGTGGGAGGGATGTGCCATTCTTCCGTCCAGGTGGGGCTGTAAAGCACAAGCGGGGAGCTACGTGCAGAGAGGACACCCCCATCCATATTGCTTCTCTGACGGCCCGTCCCAACCACCTGTCTATCTGGCAGTAGTTGCCCCAGCGTCCATCAGCCAGTGGGCCAGCTGTCCCCAGACTAGGGCTCACTGCCACAGGGCTTAGTTTAAAATTGTCCGGCCTTCCCTTCCCTGCTCCTTTGCTCTGTTTCTACCCACCTGGGCCTTTGGCTAAGGCTCTCCCAGAAGAGGTCTCCATACCGCTGGGGCATCAGCGTGAGGCTCTGGGAAGGCAGGCGGGGTGGTGCAGGTCGGCTGACCACCCTGGAGCACCTGAGGACAAGGTAGGCTCAGGTCTGGCTCATCCCTCACAGCACCTGCTCGCTCCTGGGACTCAGTGGTCCCGTCTTTCCATGAGACCACACGGCTGTCCGGCCCCCCTCGGGCCATGTGCTCTCTTAACCCATTTTGGCTGCGGAGATGGTGAGGGCTTTGAGACTGGAGCTGGGGCGAGGGTAGAGACTGCCAATTGCTTGAGCCCCAGATCTCAAACGACCAGAGAACCCATCACTGGGCTGTTAAAGAGGAGGGCCCCAGCTACTCAGGGGATGTGACAGCCAGGTTCCCTTTGGTCACCACAAGGACCCAGCAGAGCTGAACCTCCGTTCATTCCTGCTTTGTGTCCCTGTATCTCAGAGAGACTAATCTTCTAGGAAGCAGGGGTGTGCAGAGCCGGTGGTGACCAGTGCTCAGCACTTCCAGAGTCCCCAGACTGGATGCTGACTCCTCTCAGTGTCCTGGGGCTTGGCCTGGGCCCTTATCTCCTCATCTCCACGCCTCCTTACCTGACCTCAGCCCAGCCCATGCCTGTAAATACCACCAATGTGCTAACGACTCCCAAATCCGTATCTGCAGCCCCGGCTTTTCCCCTGGACTCCAGACTTGCAAGTTCAACCACCCCCTCAACCTCTCCTCCAGAGCCCCCCCCCCACCTCACGGAAAGGCACCCCCAATGCCCAGTTGCTAAGGCCCAAAAGCTGGTATGCCTCCGTTTCCCTCAATTTTCATGTCCAGTCCATCGGGAATTCGTGTCAGTTCTACATCACAGATACACCCAGATTTGGGGCGCCCGGCAGGCTCAGTCGGAAGAGCACGTGACTCTTGATCTTGGGGTTGAGAGTTTGAGCCCCACGTTGGGTGCAGCGATCACTTAAAAATAAAATCTTAATGCATCAACGTGGATGGAACTGGACTGTATTACGCTATGTGAAATAAGTCCATCAGAGAAAGACAGATATCATGATTTCCCTCGTGTGGAATTTAAGAAACACAACAGGTGAACATAGGGGAAGGGAAGGAAAAATAAAATAAAAACAGACAGGGAGGCAAACCATAAGAGACTCTTAAACACAGAGAACAAACCGACGGTTGATGGGTGTGGGGAAAATGAATGATGGGCATTGAGGAGGGCACTTGTTGGGATGAGCACTGGGTGTCCTATGTGAGAGATAATCCCTGGGCTCTACTCCTGAAGCCAAAACCACAGAGTATATAACAAATTTGTAATTAAAAGAAACAATAAAAAGTAATTTTAAAAAATATGTGTATATATATACATGTACATACCCTTCCTATATATACATGTATATACATATGCCTGAGACCACATGGCTGTCCAGGCCTCATGCATGCGCATATGTGTGTGTGTGTGTGTATATATATATACACACACACACACACACACATATATATATATATATATATATATATATATATATATATGTATGTATGTATATAGTTGTTTACTTTGAAAAAAGATTTCACTTAAATTTGGGGCATCTGAATGGCTCAATCGGTTAAGCATCTGACTCAATGTCAGCTCAGATCATGATCTCATGGTTTGTGAGTTCGAGCCCTGCTTGGGATTCTTTCTCTCTGCTCCTCCACTGTGCTCACTCACTCTCTCTCTCTCAAAATAAATAAGTAAATAAATAAATAAGTAAATAAACAAATAAATAAAAACTGTCTCAGTCAGTAGAGCTCTTGATCTCAGGGTCTTGAGTTCAAGTCCCACGTGGGTAGTGGAACTTACTTAAAACTAAACAATTTAAAGGGTGCCTGGGTGCTTCAGTTGGTTAAGTGTCGACTCCTGATTTCAGCTCAGCTCACCATCTTGCAGTTTGTGAGTTCAAGCCCCATGTCCGGTTCTGTGCTGACAGCATGGAGCCTGCTTGGGATTCTCTCTCTTTCTCTCTCTCTCTGCCCTTACCCCACTCATAAGCTCTCTCTCTCTCAAAATAAATATTAAAAAAAATTTAGGGGCACCAGGGTGGCTCAGTGGATTGGGTGCCCGACTTCGGCTCAGGTCATATCTCACGATCTGTGAGTTCGAGCCCCTGAGTCGGGCTGTGTGCTGACAGCTCGGAGCCTGGAGCCAGCTTCAGATTCTGTGTCTCCCTCTGTCTCTTGCAAAAAATGAATGATATAACATTAAAATTGCTTTTTAATTTTTAAAGTTTCACTTAAATTATAAAAAATTAAAAATCTAATATACCCTATTTGACCACTCCTCACCATTTCCACCTCCACCACCATATTCCAGCACGTCTTTCCCTGCCTGGCCTATTCAATGGACTCCTCCTCCTCTCCCCGCTTCCCCATTCTAATCCCCTAGTAATCTATTCTGCCCAGAGCAGTGTGAGTAATCTTTTAAAAGTGGTCCTCTGAAATAATATACACTTTGAGATCTACTTCAAAATAATCAGAGGAGGAGGAGGCTGGATGGTTATATAGATAAAATTATATTCAATGTAATTATAATTACTGACCAGACTGAAAAGGGTACACTGGCCTCATGATGATTGTTTTTTCTAACCTCTGTATTTATTTGAAAATTTCCATGATAAAAAAGTCGAAGAGGGGCACCTGGCTGGCTCAGGTGGGGGAGCGTGCGATTCTTGGTCTCAGGGCCATGAGTTCAAGCCCCATGTTAGGTGTAGAGCTTATGTAAATGGATTTTAAAAAAGTTGGACAGGGTGCCTGGGTGGCTCAGTTGGTTAAGCATCCAAGTCTTGATCTCTGCTGAGGTCATGATCTCATGGTCATGGGATCGAGTCCCGCATTGGGCTCTGTGCTGACAGCTGGTGCCTGCTTGGGATGCTGTCTCTCCCTCTCTCTCTCTCTACCCCTTCCCCACATTCTCTTCTCTCTCAGAAATAAATAAATAGGGGCGCCTGGGTGGCTCAGTCAGTTGGGCGTCCGACTTCAGCTCAGGTCATGATTTCATGGTTTGTAGGTTCAAGCCCCGCGTCGGGCTCCGTGCTGACAGCTCAGAGCCTGGAGCCTGCGTGGGATTCTGCATCTCCCTTTCTCTCTGCCCCTCCCCTGCTCACACTCTGTCTCAAAAATAAACATTAAACATTTTAAATAAAAAATAAACTTAGAAAAAGTCTACTTGTCATTTCCCTGCTTAAAACCTTCCAGTGATTTCTACTGTCCTCAGGCCTCTTTTTCAATGGCCTATGAGGTCCTATATGAGCTGGCCTCTGCCTGACCGTCTGACTTGGCTGTCTACTCTTCCCTTGATCACTAAGCTTCCGTGACACTGGCCTGCTTCCTGGTTGCAGATGATACCAAACTTCTTTCTTTCTTGCAGCTTCCCCCCCCAACCCCTCACCCCTACTATTCCTTCTCCCCCCCCCCCCCCCCGAACCCCGGGGCTATTATCAGACTGGTTGCTTCTCATTTTTCAGATTTCAATTCAAACTCACCTTCCCACAATCACCCTATCTAAACTCGTGTCTCCAAGACACTCTATTTCCTGTTATGTCCTCTTCCTATTTTATTTTTTTAATGATACTTATCGCTAATTGAAATTATGCTCATGTTCAGACGTTCTGTCTCCTTGCTCGGGAACCTCAGATCAAAACCCCTGATCTTTCTAGCTGCTGAATCCCTGGTGCTTAATACAGTGCTGAGTTTAAAGAGAAAAAAAAAAAAAAAGAAAGAAAGAAAGCTTAAAAAATTAAAAAAAAAAAAAAAAAAAAGGGTGCGCCTGGGTGGCTCAGTCGGTTGTGTCCGACTTCGGCTCAGGTCATGATCTCAAGGGTTCCTGAGTCCAAGCCCCGCGTCGGGCTCTGTGCTGATAGCTCAGAGCCTGGAGCCTGCTTCGGATTCTGGGTCTCCCGCTCTCTGCCCCTCCCCCACTCACGATGTCTGTCTGTCTCTCTCTCCCTTGCTCTGAAAAATAAACATTCAAAAATAAAAAAACAAAAACAAAAAACCGTTTGTCGAACAAGTTCACAAATCCTTGATCCCCCGAGACCGGCCATTGAGCCTCCCATGCCTCCTTTGCGATCGACTCTCCCATGCCAGGCGTCTCCACCCCATCCCCGCCGGGTGGGGAGGACTCACTTGGCGAAGGGGATGAGGTCGTCTGCACCGTCCTCTCCCTGCACCACTGGCCTGGGCTGGGCGGCTGGACCGAGTCCCCTCATTGGCGCTGGGAGGAAAAAGGAGGATGAATCACTCACTCATGCAACAGGGACGGGACCAGCCGAAGATGCAGAGATCGCAAAGGGGCCGCGTGCGTCCGGGAAGAGGAAAGAGAGAGCGCGCTTCGGGGGTTTTTCCTAAGAGCCGGACGTTTCTAGGAGCTGAACGCACGCGCGTACGGGCTACAGGCGGTGAGCGCGGGGAAGGCGGGAGCGGCCGAAGACCGGGGAGATTCCTTCTGTGCAGACTAAGTGGGACGGACACACGGCAACATGGAACGAGGGCGGGCAGGGGGAGACCACGGATGGGGCACAGGCGTCTGGGGGTCTGGGCCGGGGCAGGCAGGGAAATCGGGTACGAGGGGGTTCATGGACGCCACGTGGGGACGGAGCGGTCGCTTGGCGCAGCTGGGGGTGCCCACGGGGAAGGAGGGCGAGCCGAGGATCAGGGGCAGCCGCCGATGACCTGCCGGCCGCTCGGGCCGCGCAGACAGAGCGAGCAAGGCTGCGTGATGAGGCAGGAGAGCCGGCAGGGGTCCGAACGGGGCGTCCGGGGCCAACGCGGGGAGGGGCGCGCTCAGGGGGGGGTCTAAGCGGGGCCGTCGCTCTCCCGGGCGGCGTGCAGCTCAAGGAAGCCACACGGTACTCAACAGCGGGCCGAGTGGGAGCCCGGGGGTGGGGGGTGGGGGTAAGGGGGCGGGTCTGGCCCCGGGGCGGGGTCCCCTGGCAGGTGGGCCGGGTCGCAGGGGGCGACCCAGGCCTCAGAGGGCGGAAGGGGGCGGGCCCGTTGGGGAGGGGGGGGGGGGGACCCTGGCAGGTGGGCCGAGGGGTAGCGCCGGGCTCGGGGAGCGGGGGAGGCGCCGCCGGCCTGAGGGCATCACCGCGTGAGGCGGAGGCCCGGCCTGGGGGGCAGTCCGAGGCCTGGGGGCGGGGGGCCGGGCCCGAGACGGCACCCAGACTGAGGCGGCGGCCGGCCGGGCAGGGACAGGACAGCGCCGCCCCCGCGCTCGGTCGCGGCACCTGAGGTGGCGGCGGCGCGGCGGCTTTCTAGAACGCCGGGGAGGGCGCGCGGCAGAGAGAGAGGGTGTCGCTGACTGGAGTCAGGGGCGGAGCCTGCGCGCCGCGCGCGGCCGGGGGCGGAGCCTGGGCGGGGACCACCCCTGGGCGGGGCGCGACGGGCGGCCCCGCCCCTGGGCGCGCCTCCGACGGCGGCGACGTGCGCGGGTCCGGGGCCTGGGTCCCCTCCAGGACCCGCCCCCACCCCCCCTCCTGTCCCCGGCCCGGCTCCTCCGGCGCCGTAACCCTCCCGAGGGCCGGTGTCCTGCGTGCCTCTCTGCGTCCGCAGCTCGGTTCCCTGTCCGCGCCCGGTGGGCCCCACAGTCCGGAGGGCATCGCCCCTTTAACCGCAGTCCAGGGCGCTCCCGGGCCGGTGTCGGGACGGCGCGCGCGCCCGCTCGCGTGCGCGCGCCCGCCGGTCCCCCGCCCCTCGCTCCCGCCCCAGCTCGCGCTGCCCGGGCGGGCGCCGGCCGCTGGCGCCGCCGCTGCCGCTCCTGCTGCCGCCGCCCCCGGGGCGCGAGTCCGTCGCCCGCCGCCCGGGCCCCCGGCGAGGGGCGGGGGCCGCCCGGAGCCCGCTCCGGACCTGCCCGCCGCCGCCTCCCGCGTCCCGGGAAGGTCGCCCCCGTGCTCCCCGCCGAGCCGCTCCGGGAGCCCCGCGGCGACGAGGTGAGAGCCGGGGGGAGGGAGGGAGGGGACGCCCGCCGTGGAATGTGCCGGCCTGGGGGCGGGGAGCCGGGGTCCCCGGCCGGCCGCGAGAGCCGCGGTCATGTGCTGTTTGTCCCGCGGAGGCGCAGAGAGGTGCCAGGCCCGGGGCGGCCGTCGGGCGGCGGGCCGGGAGCGCCGGGTCCGCGTGGCCGCGCCGACAGGCCGGGACGGGGCCCTGCGAGGGGATGGCCAGGCGGGGCGAGGCGCAGGTGCCCCGGCGGGGCCCCGAGCCCGCGCCCACCCGCAGCCTTGCCCCATCCGCCGCGACGGCGCGGCCGTGGCGGTTCCCTGTCGTCGCCCCTTCCCTGCCCGGCTCAGGGTCTAGGGGGTCAGGGTTGCGCTTCCTGAGACAGCCTCTGTGATTTGAGCTACTCCCTTCCTGTCCTGGGGCAGACCGGCCCTCTCCCCCTTTCCCATGCCCTGCCCAGGAAGGGCTGCGGGAGGTGAGGCCCAGCAGGACTTGGGTTCGGGGCCCCAGCATCCCGGCCCGGCTTCACAACCCTCCACCCTCCTGTCCGTGGGCGTGGGCTGCTCAGCCTCTCCTCCCAGGGTGTGAGCACTAGGTCACCCACATTCCTGGGCTCCAGCCTGGCACCTTCCCCAGGGCGGTGGACGCCATAGCGCTAGCCCCAGGCTGGGGCCCCGACATACCTGTTTCCTCTTGGGGGAGACCCCAGCCCTTCTTCCTCCCCCCAATAAACACGCAGGTATTTCACCGGGGTCCCCCAACAGAAGAGCCCCGGGGGGTTGGTGTGATGGATACAGGATGACCCCACCCTCCCCTGCCCATTGTCCTGGATCCTGAGGAGGAAGCGCTGGGGGGCTGGGCGAGGGGTTTGGGGCCCCCTGGCCGGTCCTGTGGATCCCAGTCCCGGGCTCTACCTCCAGCCCTTGGACTTTGCCCAGTGGCAATTCCTGCCTATGTGGGGCTTGTGGGCTCTAGGTGGGAGCTGGTTTCTACTTCTTGGCTGACCCTGTGGGGGAATTTTAGGGCAGCTTTTATATTTGGGGTTTTCCTTCTTGTCTCTTCTGGGCTCCCACTTTGTGCTTTTGCCCCAGACCTCCCCTCCCTGTCTCACATTTCTGTGTTTCTTCTGTGGCCCCTTCCATTATTTCTTTCGTAGCATGACCTGGATCTGGTTTCCTCTCTCCTATCTCTCCTTTTCTTGGTGTCTGAGACTTTGTGCCATTTCTCTGCCCCTCTTCCTGCCGCCTTCGGTGTCTCTGCCTGTGTGTCCCTCTCTCTGAACCACCCTCTGTCCAGCCCCCCTCTCTCTCTCTCCTCTGTCTGGACGTTCAGTACACTTGTGACTGACGAGGAATAAAAATATCACGGTCCCTGCCCTTGGATTCACATTGCATTCAGCCACTGCGGCGGGACATCGTCCTTACCTTTCCTAACGTGACCCCCTGCCCCTGACCTCCGGCCGTGGAGCCCCTGACACACCTCTGGAGCCACAGACATAGCTCCTAACCACTCTTCCCCCACAACCAGGGTTTCCCCCACAGCCCCAGCTGGTGTGGCCAGGCCCCAAGTATAGGATGGGGCTTCCCCTACGAGGGCCGGTGGGAGCCAGAGCTGATACAGCCCCCCTGGTCTGGGGCCGGGACACCAGGTAACTCTTGGATGACGGTCCAGGTCCCTGCGAGCTGGGATATGGCAGGGGAGAGAGGCAGGAACACCTTCGGGAGTCCCTGAGGAGAGTGACATTGGGGAGGGGGGCCAGAGACTAGGAACTAGGTCCTCGGGGGGGCTGGGGAGCTGGGGAAGTGGGTGGAGAGACTGGTTCCTAGGAGAAGACAGGTCACAGATGTCTGGGTCCCCCCCAGCGGCTCTGACCACCTTTTCCTTCTCTGTCCTCCAGCTGAGGAGGGTGAGAGTATCTGGAGCCATGGCTGGCGCCTCGGTGAAAGTGGCAGTGAGGGTTCGGCCCTTCAACGCCCGTGAGACCAGCCAGGATGCCAAGTGTGTGGTCAGCATGCAGGGCAACACCACCTGTGAGTGCGTCCCCCGGGGCCTGGCTGGGCACAGGCAGGGCAGGCGGGCCCACCACGCTGGCCTGTCCTGCTGGGCCGAACCAGGGGAGCAGGTGCTAGGCGAAAGGGTGGGGGCAGGCTGGCCTTTCCATGCTCCCAGTCTCTGGGAGGGGGAATGTTGGCCTGGAGCCCTCCATTGCCCAATCGGGAGCCTGCCGGTGGGGGGCGGGTCCTGGGAAGCCAAAATTAGCCTTGGTGGCTGGAGGGGGTGGGGAGTATTAAAGGGGAGAGATGAAGCAGGACAGAGGTGGGGAGTGGGCAGAAGTTGGGCGTCCCTGACCTTGGCCTTCCGCTCTTTCCTTCTGCCGCCTCAGCAATCATCAATCCCAAACAGGGCAAGGATGCTCCCAAAAGCTTCACTTTTGACTACTCCTACTGGTCACACACTTCGGTGAGGCTGTCAGGGTGGGGGAAGAGCTAAGCAAAGAGGGAAGGGGATTTAGGTCCTGGGGAGGGGGCGCTGCTGGGAAACAGGGCCTCCATGACATGGGTCGGGACTGGGTTGGGAGAACCAGGATCCCGGGTGGGGACGGGTAGGACCCGTAGGCTGTGACCGGGACCCGGATGGGGGAGGGAGAGTCTCTCGGGATAACTGGGTCAGGTAGGAGCCTACATGGGATCCTGTCACAGGTGATTAGGCCCACGGATGGGGTTTGCCGGGGGCACATAGGGCCTGTGGGCCGTCATCAGATAGGAGCAAGACTCTTGGGACCCGGACGCTACAGACAAAATTATTTAGAGCTCCTGCTGTCTTTCCCGCCCCCGCTCCACCTAGGCTGAGGACCCCCAGTTTGCGTCTCAGCAACAGGTGTATCGGGACATCGGCGAGGAGATGCTGCTTCACGCCTTCGAGGGCTACAATGTGTGCATCTTTGCCTATGGGCAGACCGGGGCCGGCAAGTCCTACACCATGATGGGGCGGCAGGAGCCGGGCCAGCAGGGCATCGTGCCCCAGGTGTGCACGGGACCCGGTGGGGCAGAGGGGACGTAGGGCATCGTGCCCCAGGTGCGCACGGGGCGGGAGGGCAGCCAGGCCGGGAGCGTCTCCAGCTGCCCCAGGCGGGGAGGAAGGACAGGGGCCTGAGGATTAGGGAGCAGAGACCTGGCTCTCTGAGGCTGTTAGGGAACGTGATGGGGATAGCAGTTGGCTGCTACATGGACTTTGGGGAGGGGTCTTTGCCCCCCCTAGAAGCAAGAAAGCTTAGTGACAAGAGCCGAGCTTTGGTGTCAGAGAAGCCTGGGTTTGAACCCCGGTTCCACCACGTGCTGCAAATTCATCTTGTCTCACCATCATTTACAAGCATAGTTGCCCTGCAGACGTGTGGACTGTAGGCAAAGGGTTGACCGTAGAGACAGCCGGTTGTCGGTAACTGGAAACGGACCGTAATCCTTCCTGACTGTGCAGCACGGGGGCCTTGTTCGGGGGTGTGGTGTTAGGACATCTGCGTTGGCTTCCTGGCTCCCTGAATACTACTTTGTGACCCTGGGCAAGCATGAACCTCTCTGAGGTTGTTTTCCTGTCTGTGAAATGGGAACACCCCCTCCCTCAGGGCTATGGTGAGGGTTAGAGCTGCTTGGGACAGGGCCTTGGGGGCGCGCCGTGAACAGCAGCTTCTCTGTGTCCGCTTCCAGCTCTGCGAGGACCTCTTCTCTCGTGTTAATAAGAACCAGAGTGCTCAGCTGTCCTATTCTGTGGAGGTAAGCCTGGGTCTCGGCAGGGCACGGGGAGGGCACGGCGGCCCTGGGCTGGGATAAGATCAAGGGCCGTCTCTGGAGTCAGGCCGCCTAGGGTCCACTCTCAGCTCTCCCCGCCATTAGCAGTGGCTTCGGGCAAGTGATTTCGTGTCCCGGCCCCTGAGTGTGTTCGCTCCTGTGGTGATAAAGACCGGCCGGCCCCTCCGAGGGCTGCTGGATCGGTGAGCCCGCATGTGCGGAGCGCTTAGCGCCGAGTCTGGGCATCACGAACCCTCGGGGTCCTCCAGCCGCAGTCGCCCGTGTCACGTCCGGGGGAACGAAGGGTGAGTCTTGTTATCGGTATTTTCGCTACCTTTCTCACCTCCTGTGTGTTTCTGTCGCTCAGGTGAGCTACATGGAGATCTACTGTGAGCGGGTACGAGACCTCCTGAACCCCAAGAGTCGGGGCTCTCTGCGGGTCCGGGAGCACCCCATCCTGGGCCCCTACGTGCAGGACCTGTCTAAGTTGGCCGTGACCTCCTACGCGGACATCGCCGACCTCATGGACTGTGGAAATAAGGCTCGGTGAGGCAGGCTGACGAGCGCGGGGAGGGGGAGCCAGCATCGGGCAGGCGAGAGGCCGCATGCAGTGACCGCTCCCTTCCCCACCCAGGACCGTGGCCGCCACCAACATGAATGAGACCAGCAGCCGCTCGCACGCCGTCTTCACCATCGTCTTCACGCAGCGCTGCCACGACCAGCTCACCGGGCTAGACTCCGAGAAGGTGGGCTTCCTGCCTCCCTCGCTCCCCCCCGCCCCGTTCCCTCGCCGGACGGCACCCAGATCTGCCCACCCCTAGCCCCCTCGGCCCCCTGACCCCCTTACCTCCGGCCCTTTCCTCTGACCCCAGGTCAGTAAGATCAGTTTGGTGGACCTTGCCGGCAGTGAGCGGGCCGACTCCTCGGGGGCCCGGGGCATGCGCCTGAAGGTGAGGGGGCTTAGGAGGGAAGGTTGGGGTCAGTGCTGGGGGCTGCGGGTGGTGGTCTCTGGCAGGGGAGGGGTGGGGGGATGTGGATGGTGTCGGGGACGAGGGCCTCATTCCCACGCTCCTCGTCCCTTTCCAGGAAGGGGCCAACATCAATAAGTCCCTGACCACGCTGGGGAAGGTGATCTCGGCCCTGGCGGATCTGGTAAGAGCTGGGGCTGGGAGAGAAGCGGGTCTGGGACGCGGGACAGGGGTGCCCATCCTGACCCCTCCCCCTCCGTCCTCCAGCAGTCCAAGAAGCGGAAGTCGGATTTTATCCCTTACAGGGACTCTGTGCTCACCTGGCTGCTCAAGGAGAACTTGGGTGAGGCCGCCTCTCTCTCTCCACTGACTCTGCCCCTCCCATTAACCCCTTTGACATGTCTGACGAGTCCCCTTGCCACCCCTAGAATCTCACATCCCTCCCCCACCCCGTTGTCCCCTGACCGTCCCCCCTGCCCGGGGAACATTCTCGGTAGGTTTCCTGATGCTGAGGACCCACACCGGGGGGGCCTCACCGCGGGGCTCCCCGAGACCCCTCCCTGACTGCGTGCTGGCCGCTGGCTCGATCCTCCTCCCACCCTCTCTGACCGTCGCTGAGATGTCTGGTGTCTCTCTGCCTCTGACTGCCACCACAGCTAGTCTACAACTTGTAGCTTCACCTTGCCTGGGACAGTGACCCCGCCAGACCCCTGAGGGCACTGAGGCCTCCCTGACCCCGAGACCCGGTCTGACTTCTCTTAGGGCCTAGGCCAACGACAGCTCTGCCCTTTCCTTTTGCAGGTGGGAACTCCCGCACGGCCATGATTGCAGCCCTGAGCCCTGCAGACATCAATTACGAGGAGACCCTCAGCACCCTCAGGTGGGGCTCCGAGGGAGCTCAGGCCGGTGGTTAGGACCCTACCCGCCAGACGGGCTGGCCAGGATTTAACGGTCAGGGAGAGGGAGGGAAGCAGGCTGGGGGGCGCCCCCGTCTGGGCTGCACCCAGCCCTCCCCGCTCCCCTCCCCGCAGGTACGCTGACCGCACCAAGCAGATCCGCTGCAACGCCGTCATCAACGAGGACCCCAACGCCCGGCTGATCCGTGAGCTGCAGGAGGAGGTGGCCCGGCTGCGGGAGCTGCTCCTGGCTCAGGGGCTGTCCGCCTCCGCCCTGGGAGGTAGGGCTCCAGAGGAGGGCGGCTTACGGTCGCCCCTTGGCCCGCTACATCTCTTGGTGGCCTTCGCCCAGGCCCGAGGCCAGAGGGGGGCCACTGGCCACGAAGCTCTCTGCGTGCACAGTGGCACGGATATAGGTGTGAAGGGGGACGTCGCGTGCCTTCAGGCGTTTCAGGGAGGGACTGATTCCCCAGGGGCGTCAGAATGTGCAGGGGCCTGGAGAGGCCACTGGGACCGCTAAAGTGAGGGAGCAGGAGCAAAGGGCCAGGCCTGCGTCTGTGGTTCAAGCGGTAAAGCGGTTAGGATGGGCCGTGGGGGCACCGGCCCTGATCAACCTTACAGAACGTGGGGCTCGGCTGGCCGTGAGCCGCGGCCCAGGTTCTACGGCGTAACGCTCAGCCATACTATTGCCCGACGTGTCCTTGTTGGAGGCTGTATGATCTGTGTTCCACGTCCAGTCCTGGGGGCTCTCCTGCTGCAGACGGCCGGGGGCTGGGGGCAGAGTGAGGAGAGCGGGGTGTCCGTTCTTGGGAAGACAAGAGTCCGGTAGACATGGTGTTTCTTTCCCACATCTGAATGGTCATGTTGCAGAAGCGAGAGCTACACAGGCTCTCTTCTCCCGGAAGGCAGACCTGGACACGAGGGCGCACGTGACGTGAGGCGGGTCGCAGCCACAGCTGACCTTCTGATGGTGCAACTCACCCAGCGGTGGGAGGAATTGGCTGCCTTGTTCAGTAGTGCCCCTGGAGGGCCACAAGTAGGGACTGAGTACCCGTTTGTCACAGCTGCTGTAGGAGAGCTCCCTGCTTGGCGAAGGTTGACCAGATGACCTTTGCGATCCTTATGGGCTGGTCCTCTGCGAGGCCTTCTCTGAGTCTCTGATCTGTCTTTTCTTAGCCTCCTTTGATCTCTGTCTCCTTCCCAGGTCTAAAGGTGGACGAGGGGAGTTCCGGGGGTGCTCTGCCGGCTGTATCGTCCCCCCCTGCCCCAGTGTCAGCCTCACACCCCCCGGCACACAATGGGGAACTGGAACCGTCATTCTCCCCCAGTGCTGAGCCCCAGATTGGGCCCGAGGAGGCCATGGAGAGGCTGCAGGTGGGAAACTGGAGCTGGCCAGGTTGGCGGCGGGGGGGGGGGGGGGGTAGGGGCAGCAGCTGCTGGGGGTCTAGTTCTCCAAAGCCGGAGTTGAGGAAGAGGGAGTCCCAGGAGTGGTGTGGCCCCATGGTGGGTCCTCGTCCCAGACCTCCCCAACCCGTGCCTGTCCCGTGCCCCCAGGAGACAGAGAAGATCATAGCTGAGCTGAACGAGACCTGGGAGGAGAAGCTACGTAAGACGGAAGCTCTGAGGATGGAGAGGTGCGAGTGGCGGGCTGGCAGCCGGGGCCCCGGGGGGCGGGGGGTGGGAGGGAAGGTCAGGCCCTGCAGGGAAGGGGTGCACGGTCACGGTCACGTGTCTCTTTGCCTCCAGAGAAGCATTGCTGGCCGAGATGGGGGTGGCCGTCCGGGAGGACGGCGGAACTGTGGGCGTCTTCTCTCCCAAGAAGGTGAGCGAGGGGTCTGCGGAGGAGGCTCTGCTGGTCGTGGAAGCTCATGGGGTTTGGGGGGTACAAGGCGAGCCCCAACTCGGACCCCTGAGCGTGTCCCTGCGTCGTCTCTGTCCCCACGCCTGCCACCTCCTGTGTGTTGTCAGGCCTCTGTGTGACAGCCTGGGGTGAGGTGCCTTGTTAGGTGCCCGTGGCCGGGGCTCCAGGGTCCCTAGAGGATACTAGGGTCCCTGCCCCTCCGGGGAGTTTTCAAGGGCTGTTTGGAACCTGCGTGTTAACAAACGTAAACCTGCACTGGTACGTGAGTTTGCTTCTGGATTCGCAAATTGGTCTCAGTAGTTATCCCGGGAACAGGGGAGGAGGTGGGAGGTTGGAGGCTGGTTGGGGTCACGATGTACTGGCTACGTATTCTTCTGCACGGCCGAATTTTGTGCCCCGTGCGTGTGTTACTGCTTAGAGAGGTACTGAGAGACGCACCGCGAGAGGGTCGCTGGAAGACGAGCCTGTGGGGAAGAGCCAGGAACAGGCAGCGAACCCTAGGACTGGGGTTGCGAACGTGACAGGAGGCTTAAGGACGCATCGGTGCAGTGGGAGATGCGTGGAGGCGGTGTCCCGGGGAAGGCAGTCTGGCAGGCGGACGCGCAGGTTGGGGGTGGCCGGGGGGCCAGGCTAACATCAGGCCGAACGGCACAGCTGGTGTCTGTTGCACGCCTGCCGTGTGGCGGGTGCTCGAGAGGAGGGAGGGAGGAGAGGCCTTCAGTCGTCTCCGGCCAGCACGGTCCAGGGCCCGCCAGTCAGGGCGGGTGCAGGCCGGAGGCCGCCAGGACGCCTGTGCCGGAGTGCACGGTGAAGGGTGTCGTGGAGGCCCGTTCGAGCGAACGGGAACTTTCGTCCTTCCGGGGAGTCAGCCTCGTCTGTCTGGGCCGCGGTCTGAAGTTTGGAGGCTCAGGCCCTGGTCAGGTGTGCCGTGCTCAGAGCTGCTTGGAAGCGGTTCTGGGTTATGGGAAGGAGGCTCCTGCCGATCGATGAGGTCACGGCCGTCCGGGAGACGGAGTCTGGAAGGAGGCAGAGGCGCAACAAGAGGGGAGGGGTTTGCCCGCCCTGGGGCACAGCCGGGGAGCGAGAGAGCCTTGGCGGGGGTGCTGGGGCGTGTCCGGGGCTGGGCACTCAGGGGCCCCTCTGTAGCCTATCTCTGGGACACAGGACCACAGGTGGCTCTCTGTGTGGTCTACAGCCACACGGGGGTGCTGGGGGCCTGGGACGCTTCCAATGCAGGTGCAGCGTTAGAAAGATAGGGGGGTGCACGTTTCTTTCTTAGAAGGCTTCCGGCTGCGTGGAGATGCCTTCTACTAAGGTCCGGGGACCAGCGGATGGGGTCTTGTTTTCAGTTCTCGTAAGGGGACCATGCACGCAAGGCCCGCCCCGTCCTCCGTTCCTCCCGTGTCATCCAGAGGTGGTCCGTGCACGTACAGGCGTGTGGCACAGTTTTGCACTGTGCGCACACACAGCCTGTCTCTGGAACAGCCGCGGTTCCACGCCTGATGCTTCTCGTGTTATAGCGTGTGCGCGCTCTGTCTGTTCTGTCTCATGGTGCCAAAATGTTCGCGTGGACGCGGAGTCATTTATTTAACCAGTTTCCTGCTGACGGGCGTTGAAGCTGTTTCCTGTTCTTTGACGCCACAAGCGGTGTTTCGGTGTGTGGCCTTACGGGAAAGGTTTATCATTTCCAGAACAAGTTCTTGGAGTGCAGATTTGGAGTCAGACGGTAGCTGTGTAGGATTTCCACGTATTTCTCTGGAGTGCCTTCCAGAGATTATAGCCGGGTCACTTTGTACTCCCCAGGGCAGTGCAAGAGAGCCGAGTCCCCTCACCCTTTTCAGCTTTTGGTCTTTGCTGGTCTCACTGGAGACAAAGGTGTCTTAGGGTACATTTCTGTTGCACTTGCTTTGCGTGGAGAGTCCTCACGTGAACGGGCGTGCGTATTTCAGAAGGAAGGGTGGCTGGATCTGGGGAAAACGGGTTTGGTGGGGGCGGCTCCATCCTGGGAGTGCCCCCGTGCGGGTCGGGTCCTGCGGGAGAAGCTGGTTTGTCTCCGAGAGGGCTTAGAGCCTGCGGGAAGGCCCCCCTTTTCTGGGCTCCCATCGTCAGGCCCGGGGACCTCTGCCATCAGTGATTTTTCAAACCTGGCTGGGAGCTTCTGTCACGGGGGCCGAGGGGGTGGGCAGGACCAGACTCTGGGCCCTCCGCCCCAGCCTCGGCCCCAGCGTCTCCCTGCTTATCTGCTGGACGTGTTAGGCTTTCAGGTACGGTTTCGTTTGAACAAAGGGTTCCAGGGCTGAACAAAGATTGAAAAGCACTGCCCTAAATCGTGTCCGCTCTCCCGAGGGATGGATCGCTTTCTGCTTCCAGAGCCCATTGGCGTTTGCCATTCCTGGAGCAGGGCTGAGACTGCATCGAGGGAGGGTGAGAGCGTCCCTGGGGACCAGAAGAGGGTTGCAGCTGTGATGGTTGGGTGCCCAGGTTGGGGCACACACGTGGACACACGTACCCACCGTGGACATCGCAGGGGCGCTCCGTTCAGGGGGCTCCCGGAGAACCATGGCCGGTTACCCCCACCCTGCACTTTCTTGACTCAGGGCTTTTGTCCTCACCCCTCCTTTCACCTGGAACTCTCTTCCTTCCGCTGTCCACGTCCTCCTCGTGCTCAGGGACGAGCTGCCGTGCTATCCTTGTAGTTCTTCCTTGGTCCTTCTTGCGAGCCCCTCCCTGAGGTGGTGGCACTCAGCTCCCTGGGGACAGAGGGGCCAATGGATGAGTGAGCTGAGGGAGGGCGTGGAAAGGTCAGAGACCACTGTAGGACATCTGTTTCCCACTTGTGGTGTTTTCTTGCCAGTGACTCTGATGGCCCTACTAATGATAGCAGCGGCTGGCGGGGACTTGTCCCTGAGTCCCCAGCACTCTGCCAGGGTCTTGCACATAGAAAGCTCGCAGTAGATCCTTGTAGAACTCGGGCAGAGCATCTTGTGTTGGGGCAGAAGGCTTAAGGAAGCTTCGTGGAGGAAGTGGCATTTGAGACCGATCTTGAGGGGCAGGAAGTGAATGACTTTGACAGGTAGGGGTGGGGTCGGGAGCAAGGCTGTTCCAGGCAAGGAGACCTGGGAGTGGCCCAGGAGGGTGGCCAGAGGTGCAGGGGACCTGCTTCTGGAAGGGTGTTTGGATAAATAGGCTGGGGCACTGATGAGGAGAGCCAGGGGACCAGCATAAAGTCAGGTGGCCGTGGGCTGCCCACCAGAGTGGCCTGAGTTGTGTGGTGAAGGCAGGAAGCTGGAGACCTTGTGCAGAAGGCAGGCCTGGGGCAGGGAGGGCCAAAGGAGGGCAGCAGATGAGAGCCGTCCCTGGGGGGTGTGGGGCAGGGCCGTGAGGGGGTGTGGGGGGACCCAGGCCTGGTGGACAGGGCCATGAAGGGGTGTGGGGGGACCCAGGCCGGCTCTCCTGGCTGCCCAGTTACAGCCTGGGGAGGGCGGGGGTGTCGGCAAAGAAACGCCACCCAGAAAAAGTGTTTCTGGGGAAGGGACCGGGCTGGGTTTTCCGTGTAGAACAGCGTAAGAAGCAGCCAGCCGGGTCGGAGGGATGGACTTCGGGGAGGGAGGCCCCGGCTGGCACCTGCCGCGGGGACCCCGGCCCCAACGAAGTGGGAGTCTGTCTGAGAACCGGCTGTGTTTCACCTGCTTTTGAATCGAGCTGGCGCTTTCCGTTCTTTGGTTGTAAGAGTCGCCTGTGTTCCTAAGACACGCAAGCTGGAAGGCACATGGGGAGCCCGACCCCTCACCCCGTGCCCGCTTGTGCTCTCCAGAAGGGGCAGGATACGTTTTGAAGGAAGAAATGAGGCGGGGACGGGGCGTGCAGGGAAGGCAGAGGCGGGGCAGGTGATTCCCCAGGTTTCTGCCGGAGGCCGGGGGCGGGGGACGGTTGGGTGGGCTGTGGGAGGTGGGAGGGGTACACGGGTGGGCACCTGGGCCCCTTGTGTATGTGGAGAGGTGGCTCGCTGTGTCCTGCGGTGACCTGTACCTGGGGGTCGGGCGGCTGGGGGAGCTCCCCGAGTAGGGGAGCGGCCTGCGGTGCTGGAACCTGGGGGGACGTTGCCGAAGCTCCCTCCCGCTCCCCTGACCGCTCCCCTTCTCCCTCAGACCCCCCACCTGGTGAACCTGAACGAAGACCCTCTAATGTCCGAATGTCTGCTGTACCACATCAAGGACGGCATCACCAGGTAGCGTTCGCCCCGCAGTCTCCGGGGCCGCCTCTCCTCTTGGGGTGTGGCTGCAGACAGATGGCCACGCTGATGACTCCCTTCCCTGGTGACCTTCCTGGAGACACCCCAGGTCTCAGGACAGCTACCTGCACGGCCCAGGTCGCCCTCCAGGCTTCCCGAGAAGGTGTGAGCCTGGTTGCTCAGCGGCCGTGCCCTGTACCCACCACTTCGGGACGGGGACGGGCCTCGTTTGTGGGGATAGATCCCAATTTACTGGGACACAAGGGGGCGCGGAAAGCTCCGATTGCCGCCTTCTCAGCCTCTGGTGGTGTTGCCTTGGCCTCCCCTGGTGCACCCTGCCTCGCAAGGGGAGACAGGAAGCATGGCTTCATGTTGACGAGAGTGCCCACGCGGCAGTGGGTTCGCGGGTGGCTCTGACCAAGCCCTGGGGCTCGGGGCCTCGGAGGTCACCTCCTGCAGTCAGTCAGAGGGGTGAGGATGTCCCCTCCCCCAACATAAGCATTACGGCTGATGATCGTGGGTAAGAAGTGAGCCCTCGGGCGACCAGCCCCGGGGACAGGTGGGAGGCCCGTGCTGAGGGTGCCCGCCACACTTCCGGCTCCCTTCCCCCTTGCCACGTGACCCGTGGGTAGGACCCGGGCTTTGGAATCAGGCAGGTCCCGTCTTGATCCCTGCGTCCCCCCGGGCAGGCTGTGTGACCTTGGGCAGGTGGCTTTATCTTTCTGAGCCTCGGCCTCCTTCTTCGTGAACCGGGAATGACCGCTTGGCTCACTGAGATGGGCGAGCTTGTGTTCGGAGGGGATGCGGCGGACGTCTGGCACGCGCTCACAAGATGTTGGCCGTTGCCTCCCCAGGGTGGGCCAGGTGGACGTGGACATCAAGCTGACTGGGCAGTTCATCCGGGAGCAGCACTGTGTGTTCCGGAGCATCCCGCAGCCAGACGGAGAAGGTAACGGCTGAGGGGCGAGAGCTCAGTGGCCGAGCACAGAGGCCTGGGTCGGGTCCCCACGCTGGGACTGTGGCCGTGTAAGAGGGGACGTGTCCGTCCTCAGAGCGGCTTCAAGCTCAGGTTAAGCACTGGGAGAGCGTCCGGGGCCCGGCCGTGTGCACCCGCCCCGGGAACGAGGTCTGCTGCAGCAGGCGGGAGCGACGGTGTCCTCACGGCAGACACACGACACTGAAGTGTGCCGGGGGTGGGGGCAGTGAGGTTCTGCTGAAGATGACATCTTGTCCTCGTCCTTGGTCTTGTAGCCTCAGAAAGCAAGCACTCTGGTTGTTTCTTATGGAAAGCCGTGTCCGTCTCGGTGGGGTCTCTGAGTTTATGTCCTGCTTCTGTCCAGCTGTGACGGTAGAGGTTTCTGGGAGTTCGCTGGCCCACGTGCCCCTCTGGTTCCAAAACTTGAAGACTTTTAGCCCTAATTCAGCCGTAGTAGTAAAAGCTTTGAGGACTCACAAAAGCTGAGGGTGGAGGTAGCAGTCCGTCTGATATTGCAGCAGAACGGTACTTGTGCGTTTCCGGGTGTGTTTCGAGGTCGCCGTTTTGTTCTGGTCCAGTCTTTATTTTTTTTTTAATGTTTTATATTATTTTTTGAGAGAGACAGGGCACGAGCAGGGGAGGAGCAGAGACACACACACACACACACACACACACACACACACACACACACACACACAGAATCCGAAGCAGGCTCCAGGCTCCAGCTGTCAGCACAGAGCCTGACGCGGGGCTCGAACCCACGAACCGCAAAATCATGACCTGAGCCGAAGTCGGACGCTCAACCGACTGAGCCACCTAGGCAGGACCACCCCGTCTCTGATCCACTCATTTTTTTAAAAGGAATAGTTTGGGTGTATGTGGGCCCGAGTGAAGTCGAGCCCTGGGACTCGGCTAGGGTAGGAGGCAGGGTGCCGTCCACCCAAGCACTCGCGGAGCCTGGAGCCTGGAGCGGTGTGCTGTGCCTCAGGGCTCTGAAGGAGGGGCAGGGAGTTGGGGCGCACACACTTTTTAAATAAGAAAAGACGCTGCCCTGTGGCTTACAGCTCAGGTTGGACACGTGCCTGGCGGGCTGCACGCTGGTTCAGGGTCTGCAGGTTAATGCAGCGGTTCTGGTCTCATTCAAGTCCTCAGTGGCAGCAGGTGCTTCCGGCGTTGGCGGGCCGCAAGCTGTCGAATCAGTTCAGCCCAGTGACTTGCGGCCGAGTTCCTGTTCTGTGGTCGCCTCAAGCCACGTGCTAGGTTACGACCAAACCGTACAAGGCCCACGGAGCGAGCCCAGCCTTGGGAGCTCAGAGCACGTTTGGGAAGGTGACGGGCAGGCAGGGGACGGTTGGTTACATAGCAGTGAAAGGAACCGATGATCCTGTGCCCCAAAGGGTGGGGTCTGTGAAGGTTCAGTCCGATCCGGTCTCTGTTCTTAGGGCGGATTTGAAACTTGAGCAGACAGGCGGAGGGGCGGTGGGCAGCCCAGCCAGAGCCGTGGACGTGGAAGAGCGTTTATTACTGACCATCCAGCTTGTGCTGTTGTGTTGTCTCACGCAGCTCACAAGTGAGGGACCTGAGGCTCTCGGGGGTCAGGGGACTTGCCCAAGACCACGCAGCTAGAAGCCGGCGGAGCTGGATTGGAACACTGCTTGGCGGGCTCCAGGGCTGTGCTCTGAGCTCCGCCTGGGTACCGGTGGCTGTGGGTCCGGGAGAAGGCTGGAGCAAAGTCGTCTGCTCGCCCGGCCCCACTTCCCTCCACAATGCTCGTCCCTCCAACTTTAGATTATCTGCTCATCGACTTGTCTGACTTACCAGCTGGAAGTGAGCTCTGGGAGAGTGGGGACGTGGTGTTTTTTTCTAACGTTCATTTACTTATTTTGAGAGAGACCGCGCATGCTCATGAGGGTCAGAGAGAGGGAGAGAGAGAATAATCCCAAGCAGGCTGAGCGGAGTTTGGTCTCACAGACCGCGAGATCATGACCTGAGCCGAGATCAGAGGTTGGACGCTCAGCTGATTGAACCACCAGGCGCCTAGGGATTTGGGTTTTTATCTCCAGTGTATTTCTAAGACCTAAAATAGCGCCGGGCATATAGTGGGGGTGCAAAGCACTCACGGAACGAACAAACGAACGAATGAATGAATTTGGGGCATGGTGGGAAAGGGTAGGGAGAGACTGGTCCCCATTACAGCCACCCCACCCTCTCTGCCACATCCTTCTCTTTCCCGCTGTCACTACCTCCGCTGCCCCGGAGCTGAGTTCCCTGCCTGCTTTCTTCTCCCGCGGCGTCGGGAGCCCCCTCTGCCTTACGTCACTGTTCGCTCTGCTTCCCTTGTCACTGTTAGTGTAAGAACTCAGCTCCGTGTAGCACTTTGTTTTTCTGTCCCTCAACCATTCCGTAAGGGAGGACTTGATCATCCCAGTTTACAGAAGCCGCAGAAGTCAGGCGATCTGCTCAGTATCCCTCAGCGAAGGCGTTGCAGAGCCTTTGGGACACCAGGGTCCCTCGGTGCCAGCAAGGCGCCAGTCCTCGAGGGTGGGAAGCTGCCTCGTGCTCGGTGTCCCAGCGAGCAGCGGGCTCCGTGGCTTGTACAGAGGACCGAGGAGCACCCTGGCACACGTTGGAGTCCAGTCGGCTCTGTCTTGTCACGTGGACACCGTGCTCTGCGGGCCGTGGCCCGAGAAGAGTAGTCAGGCGGCAGTTTGCGAAGCGCATCAGACAGCAGCGGGCTGGGGGCCTGCGGGAGGGGTCCAGGCTTGGCGCAGGATAGCGTTCGTTGGAAAGGAAGGAGTGGGCATCGGGAAGGCAGAAGTGACAGCCTGCCTGGACGCGAGGGACAAAGCACTCTGAGAATTACTGTCTTGCTGAGCCGCTGCTGGGGAGGTTGGAGGGGGGGCACTAGGGAGCTTCTACAGAGGCTTCTGGAATTGTAGCTGGGGCTCTAACCCTCCTTCTGCTCTTCCTTTCCTGTGCTGCCTGCCACCAGAGGGGCCGTGGCACCCCTGACAGGTACTGGAGGGCGGGCCTGGGGGCGCGTGCATGTCTTTTGGGGGGACTGCAAGATGGGAGTCTGTGAGCATCACCCCCGCCCCCAAGGGCCTAATGCCCCCCCCCCTCTCTCCCTCTGCTCAGTGGTGGTCACCCTGGAGCCTTGCGAAGGAGCCGAGACCTACGTCAACGGGAGGCTGGTGACCGAGCCCCTGGTGCTGAAGTCAGGTAGAGGAGACCGTGTGCTGCGAGCGCTCCGGGCAGGCTGGGCCAAGAGGGTCCTGGGCAGAGGTTGCCGGGGCAGCACCCGGAAAGAGGAAGGGACTGGGAAGTGAAGAAGACGGACCCTGCCCTTGGTTTCTCCCATGGCCCTGGGGAAACGGGAAGAGTGCGCATGCTCCTGGGCTCCCTCTGGCTGGCAGGGACCAGTCGGCAGGGGCTCAGACTGCCCTCGGGCTTGGGTGGCCGGAGACCTGGTGGCAGGGCTCCTGGGCTTGTGGGCAAGGCCCGGCTTCCCGTGGGCGCGGGGGTGGGTTTGCCGCCGTGGGGAGCGAGCCCACCCTTCTCTGCTCCCGTCTCCAGGGAATAGGATTGTGATGGGCAAGAACCACGTGTTCCGTTTCAATCACCCGGAGCAGGCGCGGCTGGAGCGGGAGCGAGGGGTGCCCCCGCCCCCCGGGCCGCCCTCCGAGCCCGTCGACTGGAACTTCGCCCAGAAGGAGCTGTTGGAGCAGCAGGGCATCGACATCAAGCTGGAGATGGAGAAGAGGTGCGGGGAGGAGTGCTCTCTGGACCGCCCCCCTCCCGTTGTCGGGGACCCCACTGCGGTGGCTTCAGAGCCTCATGCTCTTCCCCCCCTGCCCCCCAACCCCAGGCTGCAGGACCTGGAGAATCAGTACCGGAAAGAGAAGGAGGAGGCTGACCTTCTGCTCGAGCAGCAGCGACTGGTGAGGGCCGGCCAGGGCATGGGGGACAGAGAGGTGGTGAGGGCCGGCCAGGCATGGGGGGTGCACGCACAGAGGGGCATGGGAGGGGGGAAGGGAGGTGGTGAGGTGTGTGGAGGGGCATGCAGGGTGCATGCAGAGGGGCACGCGGGGGTGGGGGGAGGGAGCATGTGTGCGTATGGAGTGTGCAGTGGGGGCCAGTGGGGTGCATTGGGGTGCAGAGGCAGGAGACGGACTGGCGACGCGATAACCCAACTCTGCCTTTGGTTCATGCTGTGTGAGCCAGAGTGGGGAGTGGGCATGGGGTCGGTGCGTGGCCGTGGCATTTAGGAGGAGATGGGACCGAAATGTGACTCGGGGAGCAAGCTGGGTGCAGGGAATTAGCGTCCCTCCCACGTGAGCAGGGCTTCCTGGACTTGACCTTTGTGATTTTCACGCATCCAAGTACTGTTTGTGCTCTGAGACTGTTCTTTAAGCGGGCCTGCCCTTAGCGCGGCCCCGTGTGCGGACCACCCGCACTCGGCACCGCCGCAGCTCCGCTCGCGGGGCTCTCTGCCAGTCAGTGTTCCACGGGCGCGCGGATTTGCGGGGGAGACGCTAGGGCCAGCGGTCCAGACAGGGCGTCTCTGGGGTCGCGGGGACCGGCGGGCCCTGGGGTGTCCTGAGCCCCCTCCCCGTTCTGTGTGTGTGGCCCCAGTATGCGGACTCGGACAGCGGGGACGACTCGGACAAGCGCTCGTGCGAGGAGAGCTGGCGGCTCATCTCGTCCCTGCGAGAGCAGCTGCCCCCGACCACCGTGCAGACCATCGTGAGGCGCTGCGGCCTGCCCAGCAGCGGCAAGCGCCGGGCCCCGCGGAGGGTGTACCAGATCCCCCAGCGGCGGCGGCTGCAGGGCAAGGACCCGCGCTGGGCCACCATGGCCGATCTGAAGATGCAGGCGGTGAAGGAGATCTGCTACGAGGTGGCCCTGGCCGACTTCCGCCACGGCCGCGCCGAGATCGAGGCCCTGGCCGCCCTGAAGATGCGGGAGCTGTGCCGCACGTACGGCAAGCCCGAGGGCCCCGGGGACGCCTGGAGGGCCGTGGCCCGCGACGTCTGGGACACGGTGGGCGAGGAGGAAGGCGGCGGCGGTGGCGGCGGCGAGGAGGGGGCCCGCGGGGCGGAGGTGGAGGACCTCCGCGCCCACATCGACAAGCTGACGGGGATCCTGCAGGAGGTGAAATTGCAGAACAGCAGCAAAGACCGGGAGCTGCAGGCCCTGAGGGACCGCATGCTGCGCATGGAGAGGGTCATTCCCCTGGCGCAGGTGCGGAGGGGAAGCCGCTCGGGTCCTCCCAACACCCCTCCCCCCTCCCCCCAGCAGCCCCAGCCGCCCACTAGAGGGCCCCCCTTCCTGCCCCTCCTGGCGCATTCCAGGCTAACAGAAAATGCAGATTGCTGCCCCCCCCCCCCCCCCAGAGCCTGTCTTTGCGGGTGACTCCGCATTTGTAATGAGTCCCCGGATGTTTCAGCAGGGCCCCGCACCCCCCTCCCCCATTCGGTCCTGACCGCAGCCCCGCCAGTGGCGGTGGGATCACCGAGGCCGTTTCTGCTGGCTTTTGCCCAACGAGTTAATCTGTGTCTTCCGTGGGCCAGCCTTCGCGCTGGGCACCCGGGTTACTGGCTGCAGATACGCTGTGCTCTTCCTGCTTGCCCTCTGGGGGCACAGGATGGGCAGGCAGCCCTCAGCCCCCCGGGGGTTATTGGCGGGGTTATTGGCGGCTTACTGCCCCCACCCACCCAGCACTTCCAGCCCCAGCAGCTGCTCCTTGACCTTGCTGTGCACCTACCGCCTGGAGGCCGTTGCGCCTGGAGCGCCTTCTGCTCACCTCCTTCAGGCGTTTATTTCAGAGATAGCCTCCTGGTAGATGGGTCCCTGCCGTGGCCACCTTCACCCTGGCCCCATCCCCTGCCTGGCTCTGCTCTTTATCCCGGTATACGTGTTTTGATAAAGCACATCATTGAATACATCACATATGCTGTTATGTAATGTACCCGATGTATATCAATATAAATATTCTACTTTTAAAAAGTTAACTTGAGGAAGAGAGCACGAGCAAGCGGGGGAGGGGCATAGGGCGAGAAGAAGAATCCTAAGCAAGTTCCGTGCTCAGCAGCGGAACCTGGGCTCGAGCCCACAACCCTGGGATCATGACCTGAGTGGAAATCAAGAGTCAGATGTTCACCTGAGCCATCCAGGCGCCCCTAAACATGCTCTTATATTTGACTTCTTATTGAAGCATAATCTATGTACCATTCCACGGTTTTTCTCGTGGATGGATCAGCTGTCTCTCTCCCTTAGATGATGGCAGGTATCACCGACCTTGTATTCCCAGGGCACAGAAGGTATCGGCAGGACTTACCGAGTGCCCACCGGGCGCGGGGCATGGCTCTATTCACCCCGCGGTGGACTCACTGAACTCTTACAGCCGCCCCCGCGGTGGGTGCCCTTACTGAAGGGCTCTTGCACAGGAGGGGCCTGGGTGCGGAGGCAGGGACAGAAGTGGCAGGCCAGGAAGGGTCTTAGGTCGCTCGTCCCCCACCCCCCCACAGGCCTGTGCCCTTAAACCACTGTCCCAGCCCCCTTGTCTCCATGCTCCTCTGGGGCCCTCCTGAATCTGTGCTCACCGCCCTTCTCTGCCCCTCTCTTCCTCCCAGGACCACGAGGATGAGAACGAAGAGGCCGGGGAGGCCGCCTGGGCCGCGCCGCCCGGGTCAGAGGCGGTGGAGGAGGAGGCCCCCAGCGAGCGCGCGGCCCCAGCGCGGCCCCCCTCGCCGCCCCTGTCCAGCTGGGAGCGGGTGTCGCGGCTCATGGAGGAGGACCCCGCCTTCCGCCGCGGCCGCCTTCGCTGGCTCAAGCAGGAGCAGTTGCGGCTCCAGGGACTGCAGGGCGCGGGTGGCCGGGGCGGGGGGCTGCGCAGGCCCCCCGCCCGCTTCGTGCCCCCTCACGACTGCAAGCTGCGCTTCCCTTTCAAGAGCAACCCGCAGCACCGGGAGTCCTGGCCGGGGGCCGGGGAGGCCCCCCCCGCACCCCAAGCTCCCGAGGAGGTGGCGCCCCCTCCGGCCGCCCCCGCGCGCCGGCCCCCCAGTCCCCGGAGGTCCCACCGGCCCCGCAGGAACTCCCTGGACGGAGGCGGCCGCTCCCGGGGAGGGGGCTCCGCGCAGCCCGAACCCCAGCACTTCCAGCCTAAGAAGCACAACTATTACCCCCAGCAGCCCCAGCCGTACCCCGCGCAGCGGCCCCCGGGGCCCCGCTACCCCCCGTACACCACTCCCCCGCGGATGAGGCGGCAGCGCTCGGCCCCCGACCTCAAGGAGAGCGGGGCGGCCGTGTGAGCGCCCCGACGGCCGGGGCGGGAGCAGAGCAGATGCCGGAGCCGTCGCTTTCCCGGGAGCCCTGGGCAGGGAGGCGACAGGTGGGCGAGAAGGTCCGAGTAGGTGATGGACGGCGTGGCAGAGGCTGGGCCGGAGGCCGCAGGAAGGAAGCGCGCACGGAGTTGCCAGGAGCAAACCAAAGTGAAGGAAGAGAGGGTGGGGGCTGCCTCTGGGCGCCCCTTGCAGAGGGGGGGGTCCCACAAATGCTGCTAGGGGTGGGGTGGGGGGTAGGGGTGCCGCGTAGCCAGTGTTTGACTTTCTTTTCAAGTGGGGACACCGAGGGGGGGTGGGGGGGGGAGGGGAGGATCCAGGGTGAGGCGAGTTCTCTTCCCTGCCCCGACTGTCTGTCTGTCTGTCTGTCTGTGGTGGGCTTCTGTTTCCAGGGAGGTGAGGTGTGGCCGACCGGAAGTCATTCCCCTCCCCTTCCGGGCCTCCTGCTATATTTGGGGGCCCTGTCTGGATTCTGGTTTGGCTGGGGTCCCACGAGGACGGGGGGCCCTTCAATAAAGGATAGCAAACAGAGCCGGTGCTGGTTTGGTCTGGCTTTCAACAGAGGGGTAGATGATCCAGGGAAAATGCACAGATCCTAAGCGTGCGGCTTGGCGGAGTTTTACCTAGGTGCGCACCCTGGGAATCATCACCCAGCTCAAGATACAAGAGCGGTCGTCTTGGTTTCTTGGACGTTCCGCCCCATGACGCTCCCTTCAGGGTGCCGAACCCAGTCCTGATTTCCCTCCGTCCGTTTTGGTTCACCTGGCGCCTCCCTTTCTGCCCCCCACGGGGCGCGTGGTCACCGACAGAGGAGAGCGGGAGTGATGAGGGCCGGGAGAGGGAGACCCACCTGTCCGTTCCTAACAGGACTTGCAGGATTTGGGGGCAAGGCGGGGTTCAGCTCCACCCAGCCCCTCGCCGTTTGAAAGGTCTTCCGCAGAGGGAGAATCCCCCCCCCCCCCCCCCCCGGGTTCTGTTGTCTTGGACTTTGGAATGTTGATCAAGCCCACTGCACCCACCTGATTATTTTCTTCCCATCTGTGATCCCTGCCTTGGGGCAGGGCGCGTCCCGCATCCCAAGAAGCCTTGTGTCTTGAGACTGTAGCAGGAGGATGCTGCTTGCTCGCTTGCTTTCGTGTCCTGGCCTGGCCTGGAGGAACGAGGTTAAATCGTATCCCTGCCCTGCGTGCACCTTGCCAAACTCCGGAATCTTCCTGTTCTCAGGAAAACACCTCCCCCGTTTGAAACTGTGAGCTGTTTGCCCACAGCTTCCTGATGTCAGTCTCCAGGCACTAGCGGCCAAAACCATAGACACGATCCCCAACTGCAGCCAAAACCACGGCCCTGGGCAAGGGTACGATTGTGTTTACTCTGGGTTTCCGCGCCCTGGTGCTGGCTACCTTCATTTTGGCAGCTTTGACTGCCAGTTCTTCAGGGACCTGTTGACAGTGACCCAAGATCCAGAACGTAATGGATAGCTTGGCGGCAGTGTTTACTTGAGCAGTTTATAATCTGGGCAAGGAGATTAAATGTGAGCAAGAAGATGATAGAATACAAAGTTCCCCGCAGGTCAGAGCAAGCTGAGCAGTTGGGACAAGTCATGTGGGGGCTGAGATGGGAGAGACAGCTCACTGTTGGAACACGCAGTTGGGTCGGTTTGCCTGGGTGGCTCAGTCGGGTAAGCGTCCAACTCTTGATTTCGGCTCAGGTCATGATCCCACAGCTCCTGAGATCGAGCCCCAACATCAGGCTCTGTCTGCTGGGATTCTCTCTCTCTCTCTCTCTCTCTCTCTCTCTCTCTCTCGCTGCCCCTACCCCACCCATATTCTCGCTTTCTCTTTCTCAAAGTAAATAGACATTAATTTAAAAAAATAATAATAAAATACAGTTGGGTTATTTTTCCCTAAAGCTGCCTTATATAAATGTGTATTATCTACTGTAATCAGTCTTTTAGAAGTGCCCACCAATCTTATTTGCTACACGTGCTAACATTCCATAACCATGCCAGACGGCCCTGTAACGTCGATCTGTTTTGTCTCCATTTTTCAGACGGGAAGACAGGTTTGAATATGATTAGTGAGCTGCCCAAGGTCGTACACTTCCTAAGAGAAAACGTTAGGATTCCCACCCAGGCGATTTGACTGAAGCCCAGACCCCATACTGTGTCTCACACCCCCAGCTTTCCTTCTAGAAGCCAGCATCCCTTCTCGCCTTAGGTATTCTCGAGTATTTCCTGTGTCTGCCTCCAGTTTCTCGCCCCTGAAGACCTGAGAGCCACTATCCCCCCCCCCCCCCCCCCCCCCCCCCCAGGAATCATGGGCAGAATCTGCCAGTTTTCTTGTCTGCTCAGCTTGGACATTTCTTCAATTTCACCCTTGGTTTCCTTGGAAATTTCATTCGCTTTTTTTCATTTCTTTCTGGGGGGGGAGGCTTTTTCCTTTTGTTAGGTACCCATTTGGACTTTTTGCTTTTTCACTTGGAGTTTCGGGATCTTGAATAAATACATTTGGAGATCCCAAAACTTTCTTGAAAAAATAGCCTTCTTCATACCTTTCTATATATTCCCAGCTTCTAATTTGGCTCGAAGATGTAAGGTCAGCGGGGACTTGATGACATTTCTGTGCAGGTAGACGTTGGGTACCTTCCACTAGCCATCCAGAGAGACCCTCCTTTCCTGCCCGATCACCGACTCTGCCCACACCGCCAATGTATCCCTTCATGTGAACTCTCTGAAACCCTGGGTGCCACTGGGCTCCTGTGTCCTGTACCAGTAGAATTTTGGGGGACGCTGCCTACCCAAGGCAGGCTGGCTTTCAGTATCCCCCCTAACCTCACCCGGGTCTCAGGCTCTCCCCATAGCCCCACCGCTCTGTGCTGCTTCCTTAACACATCCAGCTGCCTGCTAAGGCTGGCTTTAGTGCCTGCCCCCCCCCCCGCCCCCCTGCCGAGGTCAAAGACCAGCAGACTGTGGCATCGTCTGGAGACAATGTCTCCTCTAAAGGTCTGGCCACCAGATGGGTGCTGTAGAAACTGCTCCTCTCAGCTTTAAACAATTGCGCAGTGGTGGGAGCGGCCCATTAACCTACGGTATCCCTGACAGCTTTATCCGTGAGCGTTTCCACCTCGGCTACCCCGCCCCGCCCCCCCCCCCCCCCAATCCCTGGAGAAGGAACATGTTTCCAGATACCTGGGAAGGTGTGGCCCTGAGCTCCGATAGCTCCAAGTCGATGCCCCAGGCACATGGACTAACCTGGAGAGCTCTCCTGCTTAGCAAGCGAAGCTTCTTTAGAAATGACCGTGGAAAGTGTTCTCATGTTTGTGAGCTTTCTCAGCTGGAAGAAGCAGCTCTGCCTTCTGCAAGTGCAAGTCTGGATCCCCATGGCGGGGGCGGGGGGGGGGGCTGGGGGGGCTGCCCTCCGCCCGGGGAGCGCCCAGACCCGCATTACGGCCACCTCACTAATTAGCTGCATGGGCCTCAGTTTCTTCTCTGGACCCGGGACTAACAACCCAATGGCGCTGTTGGGAACATTTAATGAGATACTGCATGCATGCAAACGGCCTGGCACCTATGAGGAGCCCAAGGTTGGTGCCTTCCCTTTTCCCTTGTTCTGAACTGGAGATGAAGCCTTGGGAAGCACAGCGAGGTCAGGTCTGGCGTGAGGTCAAAGCTCTTCTCCAGCTCAGCCCTCCGCAGGGCGGGCACCCCCGCCCCTCAAAACGTCTCCCTCCAGCCTTGTTGTTCCGCTGCCTCCCGCCAGGGGGAGATAAGGCGCAGGTTCCCTTTGGGGCCGCGCTCGCTTGCGCGTTCACAGAGCCTCGGGAGCGCGGTCGTGCGCGGCCCCGCGGTCGTGCGCGCCCACGAGGTCCCCAGGGGCGGGGCGCGCAGGCGCAGAAGGCGGCGCTTTTCGCGTGGACCGGGCTGGTGGTTTGAGGCTCCGGCTCCGCAGGTCCGGTGCGAGAGGCCGCGGGACCTCTTCTTCCTGCCAGACCCGTTTGCCTCCTCGATTTGCAGAAGGGACGACCTGACCCCCTTCGGAGCTGGTACTTCTTCCCCATCAATGACGCTCTTGAGTCCCAAAGGGGACAGAAGGGACATTGCTGGGGCATCTTCAGCTGCAGGGGTCTGTGCAAGGGGAGCGGACAGACCTCAGGGGGACCGGTGCCCCCACACTAGGGATTGCTTTGTGTGAAGCTGAGCAAGTACAGAAATTTAATCCCAACATCCCCACGGAGACGTGCAGCGGAAGGAAGGGAGGCGCCTCGAGCTCCAGTGAGTGGCCCGCGCTCCTCAGTGGAGGGACCAGGACGCTGGGGCCGTGGTGATGGTCTGTGCGCTGGATTAGGGTCCCCCTTCGCCCCCAGGCCAGGGGCAGCTGCCCTTGCTGCCACCTGTGAATCGGCTGCCACAACTTATGGGCGAAGTTACCCTATGTGTTAAGGGAAGGAAGGGAACGTAATAAAATTTTTTTAAGAGTTTTTTTTCTTTTAATGTTTGAGAGAGAGAGGGAGACGCAGAATCCGAAGCAGGCTCCAGGCTCTGAGGGGTCAGCACAGAGCCCCACGTGGGGCTCGAACTCAGGAACTATGCAACTGTGAGATCATGACCTGAGCCGAAGTCGGACGCTCAACGACTGAGCCACCCAGGCGCCCTTGGTAGAGATGACTTAAAAAACAAACAAAAAAAAGTCTTAGAATTGTGAAAACAACTCTTTCAATGTTAATGAAAAGGTCCCGGACACTTTCAGAAAACAGAAACCAACAGAAACCCAGTTTTCACAGCGCAAGATACAGAGTAAGTAGAGATTTCAGTTTTATCCTATCGCCTCCAGTATGTAAGTTTCTTCGCCTCATTTCTCATCCCTCCGAAAAGCACAGGCTCAAGGGGAGCCCTCGGCTTCGCACTTCCCAGGCACCTCCACCTGCGTCAGACGTGTTGCCTTCCTCTGGCTGAGAAGGATTCCCATGAAAGGGGGCCAGAAGGTCAGCGGTGGAGGATGGGGGTGCGGCTCCCCTGATGCGGGTTCCTGCGGTTAACCCTGGGGGAGCAGAATGCCACTGGCCTCGCTCTGCAGATGATTTCTCTTTTAGAAGCTTTCCTAATGCGAGGCCCCAGCTGCGAGGTGTAGTAAACACAGGAGCTACACGCGGGGCCGGAGGGCGGCATGCAGGGGACGGGGTCTCCCCAGCCCTGCTTTCTTTGGAGGAGGGGACAGACCACAGACACCCTGGCTTGGGAGTCTTCCCAGTTTGTGCTGGGTTCTGTGCAGACCGGGGAGGAGGAGGCTGCCTGGGACGCCTCGTCCTCCTGGGCCTCCCCCTGCCGCGGCTTGTCTCCTTTTAAGGGCATTGCTTTTGTTTCTGTTTTGACAAACAATAAGGTTTTCCTCGGAGGCCTGGACAGTCGGAGGAACCGGGAGGCAGGGGGAACCGGGAGGCAGGGGACACCCGCAGCGGAGGAGACAGCAGGGACCACTCTTGGGATGCTCAGTCCGGGTGTGAACACGGCCAGCGGGAGGAGGTGCCGAGGTTAGACTGTGCTGGAGCTTTTGACCTTGGAGTAAATCCTGGCGAGGAGGTGCCGAGGTTAGACTGTGCTGGAGCTTTTGACCTTGGAGTAAATCCTGGCGTCACTGAGCTTTTTGAAAGACTTCAAGAAGCAAAGGCAACATATAGTTCGGTTGTAGGAAATGTTCAGAGCAGGACAGGAGGTGGTTGAGTGTCTTGCCTGGGGCTGCAGCGCCTGGGGGGGTGACTTCTCTTGGCGCATGGCTACAATGTTTCTGGGGATGAGGAAAATGTTCTAAACTTGGATGGTGGTAAAGCCACTGAATTGTACCTTGTGTGTGTGTGTTTTAGAGAAAGTGCATGCGGGTACAGGAGCTGTGGGGAGGGGTGGAGGCAGAAAGAGAGAGAGACTCCCAAGCAGGCTCTGTGCTCAGCACAGAGCCGGACTCAGGGCTCGATCCCACGATTCTGGGAACCCAACGTGAGCCAAAAGGAGGAGCGGGAGGCTCAACCGACTGAGACACCCAGGCGCCCCTCAGTGTATATATTTTTTAAAGTTTTTATTGGGGCGCCTGGGTGGCTCAGTTGGCTGGGCATCCCAACTTCGGCTTAGGTCATGATCTCCTGGTTCCTGAGTTCAAGCCTCACATTGGGCTCCCTGCTGTCTGCACAGAGCCCACTTTGGATCCTCTGTCCGCACCCCACCCCCCCGACTCAAAAACTAAATAAACATTAAAAAAAAAAAAACAGGGGCGCCTGGGTGGCGCAGTCGGTTAAGCGTCTGACTTCAGCTCAGGTCACGATCTTGCGGTCCGTGAGTTCGAGCCCCGCGTCAGGCTCTGGGCTGATGGCTCAGAGCCTGGAGCCTGCTTCCGATTCTGTGTCTCCTTCTCTCTCTGCCCCTCCCCCCTTCATGCTCTGTCTCAAAAATAAATAAACGTTAAAAAAAAATTAAAAAAAAAAACAACCTGGGGATTTCATTTAGAAAATCCCATAAGTAAGTAAATCAAGTTTTTATTTACATTTTTATTTATTTACGTTTAGTAATATCCACCCCCAACATGGGGCTCAAACTCACGACCTTGAGATTAAGAGTCACAGGCTCTTCCAGCTGAGCCAGCCAGGCTCCCCTGGTGAAATTTATGATATGTGAATTATATCTCAGTGAAGTGGTTTTAAACTCTCCTCCCATCCCCCGAGAGAAGCAGATTCCAACTCGCGCCATTGCGGTGGAGGAAGCCGTCCCCCCTGCGGTTGGGGCGTCAGTGAAGCAAGACTAGCTGCCGGTCGATGGGATGGTCTTTGGATGGAGGTCGTGAGTACTTGGTGGTTCCTGGTGTTACTGTGTCCACCTCGGTGTGTGTTGGAAAATTTCCATAATAACAAGTTGAATGAATTTTTAAAAGCGAAAACACACCCAGACCACCTAAAAATGTGAGAAATGAAAGCACAGGAAACAGGTGATGGAGGAACTTGAAACTCACAGACACCGCTGGAGAAGGGTTATGTCCTGTGTCAGGGGAGCGCGAGGAGGAGTCACTGACATAGAGCAATCTGGACTGGCTGTAGCAGGTCCCTTTTTTAATGTTTATTTATTTTAGAGACAGAGACAGACAGAGTGTGAGCTGGCGAGGGGCAGAGAGAGGGGGAGACACAGAATCCGAAGCGGGCTCCAGGCTCCGAGCTGTCAGCACAGAGCTCGATACAGGGCTTGAACCCACGGACCGTGAGATCATGACCTCAGCCAAAGTCCGGATGCTTAACCCACTGAGCCCCCCGGGCGCCCCACTTGAGGGGCCTTTTTCACACCTGGCTGCTTTTCTCTGGTCCTGGCTGCAGCCAGCAAGCCGGGAGAGCGTGTTCATCCAGCAGAAACTAAGTTGCCATGTACTCAGCCCACACTGGTCTTTGATGCACCCAGCTCGGCCCTTGGCTGCGCCCTTTGCTTGATGGGCGTGCCTCCGAGTGTGGTCGCCTTGGCCGCGCCCGTACCTCCGGCTCGTCACTCACACCTGTGTGGTGTCTTCCCCGCCGCCCACCTTGCAGCCCTGTGGCCACGTCTGTCTGTGCCTAGATGGGACGCTTCTGGGGACACAGCAGTGAGAAAAGCAGGTGATAATTCCTACCTTTATGAAGCTCTTACATCCCAGCGGAGGGACAAAACGATAATTAGGACCAGTAAACAGGATACACCGCGTGTGGAATAATTACACCTGCTGAGAAAAAGAGCGGGGGGGAGGGGGGGGGGGCGGGCATAACGTGTGTAAGCGGAGGGAGGCGCGATGTGCAAGTCCTAGATGAGGCGTCCAGACCTTTGAGTGAAACACAAGGGGGTGAGAGAGTTAGTCATCAGACCCCTGGAGGGGGAGCACGCCAGGAAGAGGCCGGAGGATGTGCAAATGTCCTGAGTCTGGCGTGTGTCTGGCACCATCCGGGAGCCCCAAGGAGACCACGGGGCTGAAACTTCGCTGCATGTGAAAGAATGAATGAGTGAGGTTAAGGCCTCCAGAACACCACCCCGCGGGATGGGCTTACGCTGGGCGGCCATTATCCCACCCCGCGCAGCCTGACTCTCTCCTCTGGGGGTTAAGAGGCCTCGCAAGGCTCTTCCAGCTCCTCTTCCAGGCAGAAACCTACAAGGGACCCATCTCTGTCCTGGGTGTCCCAGCGTGCCTGCACCCTGCCTCCAAGGGGCGACTGAAGAGGGGGAGCCTCTTTGTGCACCGGGGGCAGGGGGAACAGAGCTCCCGTCCCACGGCGTGAGGCTCTGCGGGGCAGCGATGCCTTGTAGCTCCTCCTCGGCGATTTTCTCCCCACCCCCCACTTTGAAAGGCACCATTTGACTTGACACTGTTATTCCCGTGGTGGTTTGTATTTGTTTAGGCTTTCACTTGGCCTCTCTATAGGCTCACTGTCCTATCGCTGTTTAATCCAATTTTCTGAAGTTCTGGCCAATGCATTAAGACTGGAAACAGAGATCCAGAGTTTTCACCATCTGCCTCCTCATCGCTGTAAGTCTTTGTCACTCCAGAGTCACAGCATCTTGAAGAGACACCTGCACATCCGTGGTCACTGCGGCGTGATTCGCAATAGCCAAGATATGGAAACAACCCAAGGGTCCATCAGTGGACGAACGGATGAAGACATGTATTATACATACAGCAGAATTTTTTTTAAAATTTTTAATGTTTATTTATTTTTGAGAGAGAGAGACAGAGCGTGAGTGGGGGTGGGGCAGAGAGAGAGAGGGAGACACAGACTCCAAAGCAGGCTCCAGGCTCCGAGCGGTCAGCGCAGAGCCCGACGCGGGGCTTGAATTCACAAACTGCGAGATCATGACCTGAGCCGAAAGTCGGATGCGCAACCCACTGAGCCACCGAGGCGCCCCTGTACAATCTTATCCAGCCATGAGAAGGAAAGAAATCCTGTCCTTTGTGACCACGCGGATGCACCTGGAGGACACTTCGCTGAGTGAAGTGGGTCACACGGAGAAAGACAAAGGCTGTGTGCTCTCATTTATATGTGAAATCTAAAAATGTTGAACTCACAGGGCGCCTGGCTGGCTCAGTCGATGAAGCATCTGACTCTTGGTTTCGGCTCAGGTTGTGATCTCACGATTTCATGGGTTCGAGCCCCGAGTCAGGCTCCGGACAGTGTGGAGGTTGCTTGGGATTCTCTGGCTTCCTTGCTCTCCCCCACTTGCACTGTCTTTGTCTCTCTCAAAATAAATAAAACAAAAAAGACGTATATAGAAACAGAGTGGTGGTTACCAGGGCTGGGGGGAGGGGGGTGGCGGGGAATGGGGTTACAGGGTATAAACTTCCAGTTATGAGGTTAAGTTTCTGGGAGCTAACGTACAGCATAGTGATAATAGCTAATAATGGTGTGTTAGGTACTTGAAAACGGCCAAGCGGTAAATCTTGAATATTCTCACCACAAAAAGGAAATGGTAATCATGTGACGTGCTGGAGGTATGTGGTGATCATGTTATAATATACAAGTGTGTGAATTAACACGTGGTACACCTTAAGTGTTATATTTCAACTCTATCTCGATAAAGCGGGGGTGGGGAACAACAAAAAATATTGGAAACAAAAAGCTGCATAACTGTTGGGGTGCCCGGGTGGTTCGGTGAAGCGTCCGACTCTTGATTTCGGCTCAGGTCATGATCTCGTGGTTTGTGGGCTCGAGCCCCGTGTCTGGCTCGGCACTGACAGCAAGAAGCCTGCTTGGGATTCTCTCTCTCTCCCTCTCTCTGCCCCTCCCCTGCTCATGCATGCTCTCTCAAAATAAGTAAACATTAAAAAAAAAATAAACCCTAATTACACCTACCTTAAAAAAATGTCATAACTATCGACAGGGAGACAAAATTATCCTTTGTATATGCGCTAAGTTTTACCTCAAAACTGCATGGAAATAAAATGAACAACAACCAAAAAAGGTGGACATAATAATGAATATTTTCCAGTGACAAACCAGAACCAGATAATAAATAGGAAAAGCACTTCCATTCATAATAGCAACAAAAAAAGCACTCACGAGATACTAAAGAATTATCTTTCGTATGTGGGCATGTGAAATTGTATCAATAGCTAACATTGACCGGGCTTGCAAGCCCTGTGTGAGATCCTTTATTGGGGATAAGTTTGGTTTTCACCATCTGCCTCCCCATCACTGTCAGTCTTTGTGACTCCAGTGGGCTCAATAAACAAACAGAGATCTGGGGCGCCTGGGTGGCTCAGTTGGTTCAGCGCCCCACTTTGGCTCAGGTCATGATCTCACGGCTCATGAGTTCGAGCCCCGTGTCGGGCTGTGTGCTGACAGCTCAGAGCCTGGAGCCTGCTTCGGATTCTGTGTCTCCCTCTCTCTCTGCCCCTCCCCTGCTCACATACTCACTCTCTCTCTCTCTCTCTCTCTCTCTCTCTCTCTCTCTCAAAAATAAACAAAATAGGGGCACCTGGGTGGCTCAGTCAGTTGGGCAGCCGACTTCAGCTCAGGTCATGATCTCACGGTTCATGGGTTCAAGCCCTGCATCAGGCTCTGGGCTGATGGCTCGGAGCCTGGAGCCTGCTTTGGATTCTGTGTCTCCCTCTCTCTCTGCCCCTCCCCTGCTCACCCTCTGTCTCTCTATCAAAAATAAACATTGGGGCACCTGGGTGGTGCAGTCGGTTGAGCGTCCGACTTCAGCCAGGTCACGATCTCACGGTCCGTGAGTTCGAGCCCCGCGTCGGGCTCTGGGCTGATGGCTCAGAGCGTGGAGCCTGTTTCCGATTCTGTGTCTCCCTCTCTCTCTGCCCCTCGCCCGTTCATGCTCTGTCTCTCTCTGTCCCCCCCCCAAAAAATAATAATAAATAAACGTTGAAAAAAAATACAAATAAACATTAAAAAAAATGAACGGAGATTCTAAACTATGTTCGATGGATTTTATTAGGCTCTTCTAGGTGGATTTGACTTAGTTTAAGGTTACAACTTGTCTAGTGGAGGCCAGTAATCCCTTTGTTTTTTAGGGAACCCCAAGAGCTCTGGGAAGGAGGAAAGGTTGGAAGGGAAGAGGGATGAGTGGAGGGACGCCAAGAGACTCAAGGGGAGAAGAAATGGCCAAAGGGGAACAGCAAGTGCGTGTGCCCCGGAGAGCAGCGGCCCTCAGAAGCACCCAGTGCTGCCTGCACCGGCCTCTCCGTCCATGATGACTGTCCACGCTTGGTCCTGTGTCCCGTCCTCCTGTCCTCCCTCGGCCTTGCTCTCGTCAACCTGGCGCCTTTCCCCCGACACGAGTTTCTCAGCTTGTCGAGGGCACAGGCTGTGTTCCCTGTTGGCTCCCCTGGTACCATGGACTGAATTGTCCCCCGCACCCCCGTGCCTCCCCCAGTTCCCGTGTTAAAGCCCTAACCCTCAAGGGGATGGCGTTTGGAGGTGGGGCCTTTGGGAGGGAATTAGGTTTAGATGAAGTCGTGAGACTGGAGTCCTCACGATGGGGTTAGTGCCCCTGCGAGGAGACAAAGGGGGACCAGAGCTCTGTCCCTGCCCCGTGGGGACACAGAGAGAAGGTGACTGGCGAAAGAAGGTGATTTTATTAAAGCACGGGGACAGGACGTGTGGGCAGAAAGAGCTGCTCTGGGGAAGGTGATGGGAGAGACCCTCACCAGGAACGAATCTGCCGGCACCTTGTTCTTGGACTTCCCAGCCTCCAGACTGTGAGCAGCAGACACGAATTGTGAAGCCAGTCAGCGTGTGGGGTTTTGTGAGAGCAGCCTGAGCTGACTTAGACGTGCGGGGTTCTCGGGGACCACATGTTTAATAGGGGTCCCCATGAGGGGTGCTGTCGAGATCACAGCGATACGGACTTTGGGTTGGAGAGACGGTGGCCGGGGGAGGCGGGGTCTGGCTGCTGTAATTGGTAGAGTGTGCGACTCTTTTTTTGTTTTTTTATTAAGGAAAAAAATTAAAAAAAAATTTTTTTTTTCAACGTTTATTTATTTTTGGGACAGAGAGAGACAGAGCATGAACGGGGGAGGGGCAGAGAGAGAGGGAGACACAGAATCGGAAACAGGCTCCAGGCTCCGAGCCATCAGCCCAGAGCCCGACGCGGGGCTCGAACTCACGGACCGCGAGATCGTGACCTGGCTGAAGTCGGACGCTCAACCGACTGCGGCACCCAGGGGCCCCAAAGAAAAATTTTTTTAATGTGTATTTTTGAGAGAGAGACAGAGTGTGAGTGGGGGAGGGGCAGAGAGAGGGGGAGACACAGAATCCGAAGCAGTTTCCAGGCTCTGGGCTGTCAGGGCAGAGCCCGACACGAACTGTGAGATCATGACTTGAAACTGAACTGAAATCAAGAGCTGGAGGCTTCACTGACTGAGTGAGTGAGTTTTATCAAAAATTAAAGGGGCGCCTGGGTGGCGCTGGGGCGCCTGGGTGGCGCAGTCGGTTAAGCCTCCGACTTCAGCCAGGTCACGATCTCGCGGTCCGTGAGTTCGAGCCCCGCGTCGGGCTCTGGGCTGATGGCTCGGAGCCTGGAGCCTGTTTCCGATTCTGTGTCTCCCTCTCTCTCTGCCCCTCCCCCGTTCATGCTCTATCTCTCTCTGTCCCAAAAAGAAATAAACGTTGAAAAAAAAATTTTTTTTTTAATTAAAAAAAAAAATCTTTACCAGTGAAGTAGGTAAAAATGCCATGTGTGACCAAAAAAATTCACACCGTACTCCATTGTGGATAATTCATACTGGAGAACAGTCATGGAAACATAATGAATGGCAGAGGGCCAAAGGGAGGCTAGTGCTCGTTAGATACTGTTGAACTCATCGTGGGGGGAGAAAACTGAAGAATTCAAGAAATGTAGGAAAAGGCTTCCCGTTCCAAGAGAACCGATTGGGACGTAACAACTGCGGGAAAGCCTTGCCTCGGAGGCCACGACTTCTACATCACTGAGTCTACTCCTGAGAGACACCCTGTAATTTACTGAGGGTGGCGAAACCTTCCATCAGAGCTGAGTCTTACCCAACGTCAAAGCATTCATTCTGCAGAGGAGGCCTGTGAGTGTCGTGTCCGAAGGCCTTCGATCATCGCTCGCACCTTAACTGACCCCGGAGGATTCATACAAGAGACAGACTGCTTGGAAGCAATCGATGCGAAGGGGCTCTCTGGCCTAAGTCGAGTTCTACAGCGTCAAAGAATGTATTTCAGGGAAGACTGCCACGCGTGTGCCGGAAGTGAAAATCCCTTCCGCCGGACTCTTGCATCTTGTGGAAAAAGAGATGACAAAAAGTCAAGCGATTCGAATGTACCCGCGTATTTATCGTGCGATGCGCAGCTGCTCGCTGCCCCTTGTCCTCACCTCCTTGGTCCGTACGTTGCTTCTGTGAATCGCGGTCTCTGGACGAGAGACAAGGCAAAGAGCCTGGCTGTGGTTGGCTGTCCCGGAGGAAGCCGTCTCTCTTTCCCATTTGCTGGGCCTCTGGTCTTAACCCTCAAAGTATCCCTTGTCCTGGAAGGAAAGGCCAGTGCTAAGGACACCGTATTATTTAAAACTTCCTATCACGCCAGGAAGTCTGAGGACATACGAAAGAGAGCCATTGCTCGGAAAAGGTGCCCGTCGACGGTGAGTCCACAATGACGTATGGAGTGATGACTACCTTACAATTCCCCTCCCCTCGTTACACTGTCATCTCAGGAAATTATGACCCTGAGTAAGCCCCACTAGTCACTGCTGTCGTGACTAATTTCAGCCGGGCTGGCGGGAGAGACCAGGTTCCTTTAATGGCGGGAGGTGGCAGGCGCTCCGGTTATGACATTTTAAATTCTAAGCAATACTCTTACGGCTATAACATACAGTGTGCATGTGTCAACACGTCCCTGGATGCAGAAGTAATCAGGAAGCATCTAGAAGAGGGGGATTGGTCTGTACGTGGACTCTTATGGGCTCACGGACGTGTGGACAGCTGATTTAAGACACCCCATGACACAAAGTGGTGGCCGTGCCAGGTTGAGAAGCACTCTGACACGCAACGTCCTCCTTCCTTCTCCTCTGCTTTCTGGCCACAGCTGGACTCTGGTTCGTGGCTCGTGGCTCCACCAGACACCCATCGAGGACACTGTGTCTTCAGCCCCGCGCAGGGAGAGGACACGGGGACACATACAGGCATCTACTGCTCCTGTACCCCTCAAGATTGCTTACCTACAGGGGCGCCTGGGTGGCTCAGTCGGTTAAGCATCTGACTTCGGCTCAGGTCATGATCTCACGGGTTGTGGGTTCGAGTCCCGCGTCGGGCTCTGTGCTGACAGCTCAGAGCCTGGAGCTGCTTCGGATTCTGTGTCTCCCTCTCTCTCTCTGCCCCTCCCCCACTCGTGCTCTGTCTCTCTGTCTTTCAAAAATGAATGAACGTCAAGAGAACATTTTAAAAAGGAGGGGAAGAGACAGAGAGAACCCCCAGCAGGCTCTGCACTGCCAGCCCAGAGCCCTATGTGGGGTCTGAACCGATGAACCTCAAGACCGTGACCTGAGCCAAAATCAAAAGTCGGATGCTCAACCGACTGAGCCACCCCAGGTGCCCCTGTGTTGCATCATTTAACACTTAGGGCTTCACTTAAGAGAAGAGAGTCCCCCTGGTTTTGACAAGCCTGATAATCATTTATATCCCTCTCCATGATGCCCGGTCACCTCCAAGTTCAGTGCCCATGTCCCCTCCCCCTAACAACCCACATCTCATATTAAGCAGTATGTATTAGGATGATGGGAGCTGTGACCTACATGTGCAATTTGAAGACGTTTCTCCATTTCCTGTGATGCTGTTTTGCTTTTGGGGGGGGGGTGCCCTGGGGGCTGTCAACAATTACGCACGACTGCTGGAAATGGCCCCAGACTCTTCTAACGTCTTGGTTAGACGTCTGACCTACGACACCGATTAGATCAGCGTGTCATCCCCTGGGTCCAGCACAACAGATCAAACCCCACGCTCGGTCGTGAGTAGGGAAGGGTCTGGTTTTCACCGTCTAGAATGTATAACCTACAGAATTGATTACGGCGCGTCTGGGGGTGGCCCTGTCCGAAGGTGAAGAAATACTGGGTGGAGCGTAAAACGTGTGTCCAGGGAGACGAGAAAAAAGAAGGGAGGAGAGCGTCTGGCCGGCCCGGTCGGTGGAGCCTGTGACTCTTGATCTCGGGGTCGTGAGTTCAAGCCCCACTTTGGGGCTTTAAAAAAAACAAGAGAGGAACAAAAACCAAGATGTATTTGAACTGTCTGCAAACTCCAGCCGCTTACACTGGTTGCTCACATTCTTCATCCCAATTCCACGCGAGAATCCTTCCCTTTCTGAGCTTTCCCAGTTTCCTCAGTCACCAGGATCAGCCAGTCTCCTCAGCCGGCCCTTTGGTGGTTATATTTTGGTTCACTGACCCCCCCCAGATGTTACATAGAAATTGTGGATTCTGGTGCCAGCCAACATTCCTCATCCAGGCCTATGAAAAAGTTCTCAGCCGCGTGATGACTATTGATCTGATGGGATGGACAGGCTCTGAGGAGTTCTTTATTAAAAAAAATTTTTAAAAAATTTTTTTTTATTTGTGAGAGCAAGAGAGACAGAGTGCGAGTGGGGGAGAGGCAGAGAGAGGGAGACACAGAATCTGAAGCAGGCACAGAGCCTGACATGGGGCTCGAACTCACAGACCGCGAGGTCATCCCCCGAGCCGAAGTCAGTCACTCAAGCGACTAAGCCACCCAGGCGACACTCTTAAGCACTATTCCTTGAAGGCCGTTGTTGAAATTCAAGTTAACCAGGGAGGACTTTCCCACGAGCGTGTCTCAGCACGCACAGAGCGTCTGCGGTCAGGGCTGTGTTACAGGCACAGTCACAGAGGGCAGGTCAGGCTCCCGTCACTGGGTGGGGAGGTGGCAAACGGTCTTACGAGAGAACACAAGCCGCGACAGGTCAGGGGAGCCCAGGCGCCAAGGGTCAGGAAGGTCGGCGGGTGAGTGTCAGAGCGAGAAGAAGGGAAGGGAAGGGGCAGAGAGGGCTTTGCGCATGCGATTGTTCTGAATCAGGTGTTACGGGAGGGGAGCCCCCCTCCCGGGTCAAGAGCCCCGCCTGCACCTTGGGCGTTTTATCTTGGTGGATGGGAGACGCTTTGCACAGGTAAGGTAAATGTGGATTTTGTAAGTGACAGATCGGATGTGTCCTCTCTGGAGCTAATGGTCAAAGGACTGGTGCGCAGCCGGCCTGGGTCATGCTTCGGGGCCCCTTAACGGGGTGGAGGCTGATTGTGTCCTGAGTGGGACTTCAGGAGGGCAGTCGGGTTGGAGTGAGAGGGACCTGGAGAGGAGTCTGAAGGTGTGGGTGCTGACCCTGGTCTCCCTGCTTCTGATCTGATCACACCTGGACAAGTCACCGAGTCCTTTGGGCCTCCTCCTGGTTGTTTTTTTTTTTTTTAAATAAAGTTTATTCATTTATTTATCTAAAATTTTTTTTTTAATGTTTAGTTATTTTTGAAGGAGACAGAGACAGAGCATGAGCAGGGGAGGGGCAGAGAGAGAGAGGGAGACACAGAATCCAAAGCAGGCTTCTGGCTCTGGGCTGTCAGCACAAAGCCGGACACGGGGCTGGAACCCACGAACTGTGAGATCATGACCTGAGCTGAAATTGGATGCTTAACCAACTGAGCCACCCAGGTGCCCCAAAGTTTATTAATTTATTATGAGAGAGAGAAAGGGAGAGAGAGAGAGCACACAGAAGCCAGTCTGGGGAGGGGCAGAGAGAGAGGGAGACACAGAATATGAAGCAGGTTCCAGGCTCTGAGCTGTCAGCACAGAGCCTGACGCGGGGCTCAAACTCCGGAATCGGGAGATCATGACCTGAGTCTTAACAGACTGAGCCACCCAGGCGCACCGCCTCTTGGTTCTTTTAAACCAACCCTCCGGCGCCTGGGTGGCGCAGTCGGTTAAGCGTCCGACTTCAGCCAGGTCACAATCTCGCGGTCCGGGAGTTCGAGCCCCGCGTCAGGCTCTGGGCTGATGGCTCAGAGCCTGGAGCCTGTTTCCGATTCTGTGTCTCCCTCTCTCTCTGCCCCTCCCCCGTTCATGCTCTGTCTCTCTCTGTCCCAAAAATAAATAAACGTTGAAAAAAAAAAATTAAGCCAACCCTCAAAAGGGGCGCCTGGTCGCTCATTTGGTTAAGCATCTGACTTCAGCTTCAGCTCAGGTCATGATCTCATGGCTTGTGAGTTTGAGCCCCGCGTCAGGCTCTGTGCTGACAGCTCAGAGCCTGGAGCCTGCTTCCGATTCTGTGCCTCCCCCTCTCCTGCTTGCACTGTTTCTCTCTCTCAAAAATAAATAAACATTAAAAAAATGAAAATAAAATAAACCAAGCCTCAAAGCCAAGCATTTTGCCCACTTGGATATGATCGACACATTGGGATTTCTTTTTTTTTTTTTTTTAAGTTTTTATTTATTTTGAGGGGAGGGGGAAGGGCAGAGAGAGAAAGAGAATCCCAAGCAGGCTCCTTGCTGTCAGTGAAGAGCCCGACGCGAGGCTCAAACCCACAAACCGTGGAATCATGACCTGAACAGAAATCAAGAGTTAGACGCTTAACCCCCCGAGCCATCCAGGCGCCCCGACACATCGTGATTTCTTACGTGGCTTCAGTGTAGTAGTGCGGTCAGGGATCATGCGAGGGACTCACGCTGCAGAATTCAGTGGGTTTCAGCAAGAGGGGAAGGCAATGAGCCCGGGATGAGTCTAGAAAGAGAATCTGAGGGCTAGGCAGCAAAAGCAAGCCTCGGAAACAAAGGGACCCTTTTGTCTGAGAGCGACCCTGAGGGGTCATCACAGTTAGCAGATTTCAGTGGCGATGGGGACGAGGACAGTATTGTGGGTGGGCGCATGGTGTCAGGGAGGACACAGCATGAAGAGCGGGTGAACAGCGTGGACTTTGGCAAACGGGCTGCGTTAGCCTCGGGAGGAAGGTGGCATCACGGAGAAGGGATGTTTCCGGAGGAATGGATAGTTCGTCTTAAGATTTTTCTGGTGGGCCACGTCTTGAGCTGGGAGAACGACACCATGAAGGTAGAATTAGGTGTCACTGTGGCAGGTGTAAGCTTCTCTGGTCATGTCGGGAACTCACATGACCCTGTAACGCGGGTAGATCCTGGGACTGAATTTTCCCTCTCATGCTGTTTTCTCAAAAAGCCGCCTCAGAGGGGCTCAGTCGGTTGAGCGTCCAAGTCTTGATCTCAGCTCGGGTCATGATCTCATGGTTGGTGGGTTCGAGCCCCGCTTTGGGCTGTGTGCTGATTGTTGGGAGCCTGCTCGGGATTTTCTTTCCCTCTGCCCCTCCCCCACTTGTGTTCTTTCTCAAAATAAACTTAAAAAAAGAGAGAGTGAGCCTCAGAAATATCCATGTAGGACTGCCTGGGCCCTGGGGATGGCAAATAACTTCTACTCATATGGGAAAGCGCCTTGTGATGAGGGGGCTCAGAGGCAGTTCTTGAGGCAGATGCCCAGTTTTTTTAATTAAAAAAAGGTTTCATTTTTTGATAAATATTTTTGATTTAGTTTTGGATTTTTGAAATCAAAATATATTTGATTTTATTAAATTTTTTTGATAAATGAAAGTTTATTCATTTTTGAGAGACAGAGCAAGACAGCACAAGTAGGGATGGGGCAGGGAGAGAGAGAGAGAGAGAGAGAGAGAGAGAAGCCCAAGGAGGCTCCAGGCTCTGAGCTGTCATCACAGAGCCCTAAGAGGGCTTGAACTCACAACCCGTGAGATCATGACCTGAGCTGAAGGTGGACGCTGAACCGACTGAGCCACCCAGGCACCCCAAGGCAGATGCCCATGAATGCAGGTAACCTAGATCCAAATCAGTGGAACCAAATGCCTCCCACCTTCCATGCTGAGGCAGGATGCGTCTGCAGTCTGGGCATCTTTCCTTGAGAGGAATATTGCCTGAAAGGACTGTGATGGTGGATCATGGGTTGGATAAAAGCTTGGGCAAAATGAAGAAGGTCGAAGTAGAACTCTTGGAAAATGGTAGACAAGCCTACGGGAGAAATAGAACATTTCTGGGCAGCGGTTGAAAGGCCTCCGGGAGGGAGAAACGATACATTTATCTTGGGGCTCTTCTCAAAAAACACTTTTCCCGCTAGCTGTTGGCAGCCTAGCCAAGGACATTTCTGCCGATCCAGGGTTGACAACCTTCTCGGGCAGGTGCAAATGGGTAGGGCAGAGGAGTTCAGGATATTGGTGTGGACGGCTGCAGTGCTGGGCCGAATTCCATGACCACAAGAGAGTTTTCCTTTGTGATGGGGTGTGCGCTGGACACACACACAATATCCCTTTCTGAGGGCAGACGCTCCCTTCCTTACTCTGCAGGATGGCGGTGGGGCGGACAAAGAAGCGGGGCCCCGACGGCTGGGGCGGACCGGGGACCCTGACTCGGCTGCTCCTACCACTCCACGATGTGAGCGCCAGACCCAATCACAGCCCTGCCCTGCGAACTGGTGTTCGGGAGGAGAGCGGCAGTGTGAGGCTACCCTGGGTAGGACGGAGCCCCTCGGCGATGTCAGCTGTGAACCGAGACCTGAAACCCAAAGGGCGGGCACGGGAAGTAACCGGCAGTGAGCACAAGGGCTGGGGCGAGCCGGGCACCCTCGATCGGGACGGGAGAAGGCCGGCGGCGGATGCGGAGCCGCGGCCCGAGCCGCTCGCCCCGCACTCTCACCCGGGGTCCCTCCCGCGAGCAAGCCCCCCGGACCTCCGGGCGGACGGCCCGCCCGCTCCCGGGCCCCCGGCGCTCAGGGAAGAGGGCGGCTGGCCGAGAGGCGCGGGAGGCGCAGCCGCCCGCTCGGGGCGCAGGTGCACGCGGGGGGAACGACGGCGGCGCGCAGAGCGGCCGGCCCCGCGGCGGAAGTGCGTCCCGGGGGCCGCTCTAGGACGGCCGGAGGACCCGGCTCGTCAGTGACCCCGCGCCAGACTGGAGCGCCGTCGCGCGCCGGGCGTCTCCGGGCAACCGCGCCGGCGGCGGCGGGGAGGCGGGGCGGGGCGCGCGCGCGGGTGGAGGGCAGGGCAGGCGCAGCCGGGGCGGGGAGGGGGGCGGGCGGGCCGACCACCTGTTCCTCCGCCGAGGGCGGCGCGCGCCGATTGGCCGAGCACGCCGGAAGTGGAGGCGGCCGCCGCGGTCGCCCGTGAGACCGAGATCGCGGCGGCGGGGAGCTCGGAGCCCGGCGAGAGCGGGGCGAGCGGAGCGCGGCGGGGCGGGAGCGCCCGCGGTGAGACACCTAACACCCCACCCCCCAACGGCGGCGCGGGGCGGCGCGGGGTGGGACGGGGCGGGGGGCCGGTCCCTGGACTGCGGCCCGCGGGCCGAGCGGACGCGCCACACCAAGGCCCGGTCCCGACCCCAGCTGGACGCGTGACCTTGGGCTGTCTGCTTCCCTCCCCCCCCCCCCCCCCCCCCCACGAATTTCCCCGCCTGTTCAGGGAGGACCGTCCCCGCGCGGGTCGCGTTCCAGTCGGGCGCGGGTGGGGCCGCCGCCCCCACCCCTCCCCCTCCCCCTCCCCCCACCCCCCTCCGAGTGAGCGGCGGGTACGCGAGGGCCGGCAGGTCACCCCGAAGGGCCCCGCGGCCGCCTGCGCCCCGGCTCGGCTCACCGGGCCCTGGCGTCCGGGGCTTGGTGGGGACCGGGGAGAGTAGGAAGACCGTGCTTTAAATCCCAAATCCTCCGGACCGGGAGAAGGGGCGTGGATTTACAAATAGTGATGGGCGTCGGCTGTGTGTCGGCACCGTTCTAGGCTCTTGGGATACAAAAATGAATGAAGTCTCCGGATAGTCCTCAAGGGTGTCACAGGTTCGTTGTGTAGATGAAACGTCTGTACAAATTCATGTAACAGAGGTGTTTCCCAGCTCCCCGAAACGTGCTGGGCGCTGGGAGTCCCAGGATGCATAGAACAGCGGCCTTGCTCAGGGGCGAAAGAAACCATGATCTGAGGTCACTGCTCCAAGATGAAGGAGGCTCAGGGGCAGGGAAGGAAATGGGCTCTCTGTGCTGGAGCGGAGTCTCGTGGATATTTGTGAAGGTGCCCGAGGTGGGCAGTAGCATTCCAGGAAGTGGGAATAACTTTCCAAGTGCAGAGAAGCCTTAAAGAATGGGAAGTGTTTGAGCTGCAGGGCCCTGGGCAGGACTACAGCTTCCAGGGGTCGCTGGAGAGCGTGGGCCAGGAAATGGGAAGGGGCCGGGCCTGGGGGCCACGTTGGGAAGTTTTTATTATATAGGTCATGGGGGAACAGTGAGCAGGAAGCCACATGGTAATTAGAGTGCGGAGAAAGAGGTGAGTGAAATGCAATTCAGAGGTCCAAGGGAGAACCTTCCTTCCAGAAAGTGTTAGTGAAGACTGGGGGGAGGAGTTGGTCCTTGCAGTTAGTTGATAGATAACGAAAGCTTTCGAGGACCTGGCCTTTCAGAAGTTCTAGGGGGAAGGTGTGTCCGTTAAGATGTTTTTGTCTGTAGTAACGACCCAAAGTGGCTTAAAAATACGCGGGTGCACAAATTCTCATAATCGGAAGTCGAGAAGTAAGACGCTTGCAGGATTGAGGTAGTCTAGTGGCCCTCGCTCCACTGGCCCTCAGTTTCCTTAGCTCTCCCTGCCTTCATCCAGGAGCTGGTAGGGAAATGACAGCAGCAGCTCCAGGCGGCCACGTATAGAAGTCTCGCTGTGGCTGTGTCGCGACGGTCGGAACTGTTCCCAGGAGCCCCCAGCAAACTTCTCCACATATCGTTGACCCAGATGAAGGCATATGGACGTTCCTGAACCAGTCCCTGCCGTTGTGAGCAGTCACTGGCAGGGGAGATGCTATTGCTTTGACTGGGTTAACTCTGGGGGCTCAGTCCTGGAGCCCCTTGCTGAGGTCAGATCTGCAGAGCGTGTGTAGGGGGCCAATGTCAACCTCTTTGCTCAAATGCTCCTTTAAATAACTTGAAAAGCTTTGCGTTCCCCATGCTATTTGTAAGTCGGCTTCCAAAATATTTCATCGTACATTTGAACAGTTGAACAAGTGATTGTCCACGTGGGGTGGTACAGGTGTGGGTTCTGTGGATTCTGACACTGCGAGGAGCTGGGCGATGGTGGCTGTAGGACAGAGGGGGGTGACAAGGGGAGACCGGAGAGAGGCTGCGGGTAGACAGGGACTCAAGTACCTGCTTGTGGCACTTGCTCTCGGCCGAGTATCGGAGAGAGAGTTGTTTTTTTTGTTTTTGTCTTTTTTAACGTTTATTTATTTTTGAGACAGAGAGAGACAGAGCATGAACGGGGGAGGGGCAGAGAGAGAGGGAGACACAGAATCGGAAACAGGCTCCAGGCTCCGAGCCATCAGCCCAGAGCCCGACGAGGGGCTCGAACTCACGGACCGCGAGATAGTGACCTGAGCTGAAGTCGGACGCTTAACCGACTGAGCCACCCAGGGGCCCCTGGAGAGAGAGTTTTTTAAGACCGTCCTGCCCAGTTCACACGGTGCCGTGGATGAAGAAGTAGCTAAATTCTCTCAGTGGGTCATTACAGTTGTATAGATACATACTTGGCTATAATTCCCAAAGAGTTCAACAGAAAGGAGAAATCCAGCTTTTGGGTGGCTGCTCTTCCCCATGGGAAAGCCGGAGGAGGTGCTGGCAGTGGGTGAGGGGGGAAGATGGCAGGTCATTTTGAGGGGCAACACCAAGCGCTTCCCAGAACTGGGGCTTCCTATAGGAGATCAGCTTAGGATCCTATAGGAGATCTTCCTATAGGAGATCTTCCTATAGGAGATCAGGGTGTAGGGAGATGTTGGCGGAGAGGGGGAGGGGAGGGGATGGGAGAGGCCCAGGCGGGGCGGGGCTGGCGGCCACCATCCTGTGCGTGCCTGTGGCTTGGCCCAAGTCACCGGGTCCCCTTCCCTCACCGCTCGTCCCTGGTCTCTCCTCCTTGTCGGCGTCTTCATTTCTTCTGTGACGTCGTCTCGCCGCCTTCTTAACCTGACTCTCCACCGGCACCGTCCCTTCTAACATAAACACGTTCAGGGCTCTCCCGTCTCCCGTCGGCGAACACCCTTGCCTTTTCACACTAGTGCCCATCGTGTTCCTCTCCTTTCATCCGGACTTTTTTTTTTTTTTTTTTTCCTTTAACGTTTGTTTATTTTTGAGAGAGAGACAGAGTATGAGCTGGGAAGGGGTGGGGAGAGAGGGAGACAGAATCCGAAGCAGACTCCAGGCTCTGAGCTGTCAGCGCAGATCTCGACGTGGGGCTCGAGCCCACGAACCGTGAGATCATGACCTGAGCGAAGTCGGGTGCTTAACCGACTGAGCCACCCAGGCACCCCTAAGACTTTTTTTTTTTTTTTTTTTTTTTTAAAGAAGCAGCAGATTCATTGATCAGCTCACCACCTGGCGGCTTCTCCTGCCACAGTCTGTTGTCACAGGTCACCTAATTGTCCCAGGAGACACTTTGCAGGCGGCCCTTTCTAATTCTCTCTGCCAATGCTGTGCTGACTTCTAGAACATGGTTCCAGTTCTTTCCTCCTTCACTAACCGTTCTTTCTCTTGTCGGTGGGCCCCTCTTTCCTCTACTCACCCCTTTATCGTTAGGGTCCAGCAGGAAGCCACTCACTCGGATTGGGATAAGTGAGGAAGGTTACTTGCAAAGAGGTTAATGACACGGTGGAGGTGTGGGCAGGGTATCGAGGAGCCTGGGGATGGCAGCCCCGGAGGGGTCGCTGCCCAGGCCTCAGGAGACCGGAGGCGGGAGAGGGCATTGAACCTGGGCCGTGAGACCATTGGGTGGCAGAGAAGCGCTGCCTTCTGGTTGAGGGACGCCGGCCCCGGGTGGCCTCATGGGGAGGGACCAGGGGCACAGACACCCTGACCTTACTCCTCCCCACTCTGGTCTCCCGTGGGGGCTCCCCATCGGCGGAGCACAGCTGGAAGTGGGGGGCCCCCTGACGTTTGCCGCAGAGCTTAGCCTTGTAGGGCGGAGAAGGGGGGGAAGCTCTGGAGGGAAAGACGAGATAACCGGGGCGGTCTTCAGAGTCAGCCCGGGCTCGCCAGGTTTCTGTGCGTCTGTGGCTGCTCACACCCTCCTCACGCCTCCTGCGCCGGGCACCGTCAGCTCCGGGGCTCTGGGCTGACCAGGCTTTAGACCAGGACCTCTTAATGGATTCCTGGATGATACTCTGTATGGGAGTCTTGAAACTTCTCTTGTGCAAAACAGAGTTCCTCCGCCCCCCTCCCTCCTAAACTAGCTGCTCCTCCAGTCTCCCCAGCCTCGGGGGCACCGTTTCTGACATAAAGGGAGACCCGGGCGTCACCTTGGACTCCTCCCTCTTCCCTCCACCTGTATCCACTCCAGTCACCTCTTACGGGATCGGACCTCCAAACCACTTGTCCAGCTGGCCTCCGCTTCACTCCCTCTACTGTTGCTGCCCTGGTGAGGTCGCGTGCCCCTCGCCTTGGTGACGGACTCCACCTTCTCCCTGCTCTCCCCGTGCCCAGGCCCGCTGCCTTCTAGTCGGTCCACTAATTGGCCGATAGCGTGCCTCTGCCTGAGATGCTCATCTGACCACGGGCCGTGTCACTGCTCGGCTTAGAAACCGTTCCACGACCCCGCCTTGTCTTTAGGCGAAAGTCCCATAGCTGCGCGTTCCCCCTGGAGAATCACCCTCCGCAGTGAACACGTTTACTGACGGAGGCCTGCGCTCCTCAGGTTGGCTGTGGGGCATAGCTCGGTGCCCTGGACCAAGGACCAGTGCAGCATCAGCTCTGGTGAACACCTGGAAGGAGGCTAGCCCGTTCTCCTAGCGTTTGGAGCTCAGTCCTGTGACAGGGACAGCTAAATCCCCAGGGCCTTTGTACTAGGCAGAGATAGGTTTGGCTTCGTAAAACCAAAACAAAAAGCCATAATGGCTTCAGGGAGGGGAACGCTTGTTTGCCTCTTAGATAAACAAGTGCAGAGGCAGGCATTGCAGGCTGGCATGTCAGCTCCGAGGAGGCGTCAGGGACCCAGATCCTTCTGGCTCTGGTCTGGCCGTAGGGTAAGCTGGTGTGCTCGCGTCCCAGAGGGCGCTCTGCCCCACGCACAGCGTGGAAACGCGAAGAAATGCATCCCTCACCCCTGAGGAGACTTCCCAGAGCCCCGTGTACTTTTGTCTGCATTTTACCGTCACACCTGCCAGCATTTGGTCACGTGCCCACACCCAGCCGCAAAGAAAGCTGAAGAATGTATTTCTTTAGTTAGATTCCTTGCTATGCTAAACGTTGCTGATGAGGTGGGCGAGAATAGATATCGGGTAATAACTAAAACTTTCGCCACAGGCTTTTAGCAGTTTAAAAAGCATAGGCCTTGAGATCTAAAAAAAAGCATTAGGAAACTCCTATAAAGAGGCCATTTATAAACCAATCTGTAAGAACAAAGAACATCGCTATATATAAAGACAACAACCAGTTAGGAAATGTAAGAACACTCACGAAGAGCGAAGACGTACAACAGAGATGCGATGGATATAAAAACAAAAACATCAGGATACGTTTGGGAATCTTACAGAATTGTACTAAAACTGATCTGGAGAAGTAGGAGCATGGACAGGAAGCGTCTGGAAAAGAAGACTGAGACAGAACTTTGTCCAACATAGTGAAGAGTCCAGTAAAGCTACAGTAGGTTGAGGCTCTGGTGCCAGGGAAGGAGTAGACAGGTCCTGGAACTATATGGCGTCTAGACGTTGACCCCAACATCGACCTCTGGGCTGTGGCATGGCAGCATCTCGCATCAGTAGGGAAGAGAACGGTAGGCCTGGACGCAACGCGCTGACCGTCTGGAGAGGATTAAGCCGGAAACAACTCCACCCGATGTAGGCGAGCCAGGAGGACTTCCTTTGGCTCTGGGGCTGGCCCGGCCACTGTCCCCTTTTGGATGGTCAGCCCCGGTTTCCAGTGCCCCGTAGCGTAGACCTGGTGAGGGCCGCCGTGCCGCACTAAGGAGGGTTCCTCCCTCAACCCCACACTTAACTTGTGTCACTTGGTCCTTTCCGCCCCTTGCCCCAGCCTTTTCCATAGACCCATCTAGAAACGCGGCCGCCTTCCCTGTGTACCTTCCTTCCCAACCTCCGCAGCCTCTGCAGGCGGCTGTCCTGAAGCATCCCTTTACCGGCCACACCCGATTTCTGCCCTCCCCTCTCCTCCTCTGACGGTTCGGTCCGTGTCTGCCGTGGGTTTAGTGCGGCCACCCGCCTCCCAAGTCCCTGTCTTCGGGGTCGGGGCGCCCAGTCCTCCCACCAGACCCTCGGGCTGGAGCTCCCTGCCGCGCCAGCTTCGGCCACTTCACGTGCCTGCCCTCTGTCATTTCAGATCGTGACATGGGGACTGAGCACACGGAGATCATTCCCAAGGAGGAGGTTTGCGAAGAGCCCGAGCCCCCCGGGGCGGCCGACGAGGGCCGGCAGTTCGGAGCGGACGCGCGGGCGCGGCCCCCGGGAGAGTCCGTGGACGCGAGCGTGGCGCCCGGGTCTTCCCGGGGCGGTGGCGTCGCGTCGGGGCTGATGACCGTCAAGAGGTCCCCGTCCAGCGAGAGGCTGCAGGAGGACCCGGCGAGCGAGGGCGGCCGCGGCCGCGGCCCCGGCCCGGCGGCCCCGCCTCCGTCCCCGGGGGCCCCCGCGCCGCAGAGGAGCCCCGTGCGGGAGAAGCCCCACACGTGCAGGGAGTGCGGGAAGGCCTTCAACCAGAACTCGCACCTGACGCAGCACCTGCGCGTGCACAGCGGCGAGAAGCCCTTCCAGTGCGGCGAGTGCGGGAAGCCGTTCGGGACCAACTCCAGCCTCCGGCGGCACCTGCGCATCCACGCGGGCGAGAAGCCGTTCGCGTGCACCGAGTGCGGCAAGGCGTTCATCCAGAGCTCGCACCTGGTGCACCACCACCGCATCCACACCGGGGAGCGGCCCTACCGCTGCGGCGAGTGCGGCAAGGCGTTCAGCCAGAACTCGGCCCTGCTGCTGCACCAGCGCATCCACACCGGCGAGAAGCCGTACGCGTGCAACGAGTGCGGCAAGGCGTTCCGCGTGAGCTCGCAGCTCATCCAGCACCAGCGCATCCACACGGAGGAGCGCTACCACGAGTGCGGCGAGTGCGGCAAGGCCTTCAAGCACAGCTCGGGCCTCGTCCGCCACCAGAAGATCCACACCGGCGAGAAGCCCTACCTGTGCGGCGAGTGCGGCAAGGGCTTCGGCCAGAGCTCCGAGCTCATCCGGCACCAGCGCATCCACACGGGCGACAAGCCGTACGAGTGCAGCGAGTGCGGGAAGACCTTCGGCCAGAACTCGGAGATCATCCGGCACGTGAGGATCCACACGGGCGAGAAGCCGTACGTGTGCGGCGAGTGCGGCAAGGCCTTCCGCGGCAACTCGGAGCTGCTGCGCCACGAGCGCATCCACACGGGCGAGAAGCCGTTCGAGTGCCCCGAGTGCGGGAAGGCCTTCCGGCGGACCTCGCACCTCACGGTGCACCGGCGCATCCACCGCGGCGACAAGCCGCACCAGTGCGCCGAGTGCGCGCGCACCTTCTGGGACGGCTCGGAGCTGCTGCTCCACCGGAAGGTGCACAGCGGCGAGAAGCCGTTCGAGTGCGACCGCTGCGGGAAGCCGTTCGGCCAGCTGTCGCAGCTGGCGCTCCACCAGCGGACGCACACGGGCGAGAGGCCGTACGAGTGCCAGCAGTGCTCGCGGACCTTCAGCAGGAGCTCGCACCTGCTGCGGCACCAGAGCGTGCACTGCGCGCAGTGAGCCCGCGCCGGCCGGCGCGCCCCCGCGGCCCCTGCTGCGGAGCCGGCTGGAGGGGAGGACGCGCTTCTGCGGGCTGTTCGCGGGGGAGCTGCGGCGCGCCGGCCTGGGCCGCCAGGGCCGTTTCGGCCCTTCGTTGTCCTCTGGCCCTCCCCGCCGCGCCCCCCAGCGGGTCCCACGACGCTCGGGTGCGGACTGGCCATCGAGTCCGGATTGTTACCTTCCAGGGAAGACGGAGGCCCGCGGTGCCGCCCCCGCCCCCACGCGGCCCAGCGGACGTGCGGAAGGTTCCCCCCCCCGCAGCGTCAGAAAGACGCCGCGGGCACCCGTTCTGGCACCCACTGCTTAGCGCTGCCATAAGCCAGCCAGCGTCTCTTAGCTTCAGACCCTTCCGCGTGTGCCATGAAGTTTCCCGGGAAGATGGCAGCGTTGCTGGAGAGCGGGAACCCGTCGTTGGTCTGCGGAGGAGTCGGCCCGGCCCAGCCGTTTCCAGGACTGTGAGGGAAGGCCCTCGGCGTCCGGAGGAGCTGCGTGGCAGGCCAGGGGCGAGCCGAACCGCGAGGCCAGGCTGCTCCGCAGCTGTACCCCCCCCCCCCCCCCCCCCCCCCCCGCCCCCCAGGGGCTCCTCGGACAGACTGCTCCCGGGAGCCCTGCCGTGTTCCCTGTGGGCCCAGCTCGCGCCACCGGGCCGTCCCAGATCAGGCGGCAGCAGACGGGACTGTGTACTTGGGCCCCGGCCTCGGTGATGTGCCGCCGGGCCTGACTGGCCGGGAACTCGCCTTGCCCGGCGCCTAGGCCCTCACGGCCTGGATCCCTGTGCGGGGGGCCTCGCTGGGGGGGGGGGGGGGGGCTCCCCACAGTTTGCCCCCAGCCAGGGAGCTCCCTGGTAGTCTCCCCGTGACTTTTCCGTGCTCTCCTGCCTATCGTTTCTTCCCTGAGAGATGCACGCCGTCCATTTTCCACACGTCTCAGTGTGCCAGGCGCTGGCCGGTGGCGATGGGAAGCCCGCCCGTGGGCGTCCAGCAGGCCCCAGGGCTGGTCTCGAGAGGCAGACCTTGAATGAGCCACTCGGCCCGCCGGCCCCTAACTTGCCTTATCTTTGACAGGAGGGGACATGAGCCAAGTGACGCCGAGAGTTCACCCAGCCCCTTAATTCTTGACTGGTTTAAAAATCTGACTTTACACGTCTGCAGTGTTCTGTTCTTTAATCCCTTTATTACACGATTACTAATCGCTAGTGTTTACCAAGTGTTTGCTGCGTGCGGGCACAGTGCCAGAGGGCTGGCGTGCTGATTTCCACGGCTGCTTGAGTGGAGCACCATTTACACCCCGTAAAATCCACCTGTTTCCGTGTCTGGTGCAATGATGTCTGGTTTACAGAGTTGCCCCTCCCTCGGCTGGCGAGGTCGGTGTGGGTACTCCTGCCGCACTTGAAAACATCTTGAGGAAAGGGACGCCTGGGTGGCTCAGTTGGTTGAGTGTCCAGCTCTTGATTTTGCCTTAGGTCAAGATCTCACGGTTCTTGGGTTCAAGCCCCGAGTCAGACTCTGCGCTGACGGTGCGGAGCCTGCTTGGGATTCTCTCTCTCCCTCCCTCTGCCGTTCCCCCCCCCCCCCACACACCCCGCTTGTGTGCGCTTTCTCCCTCTCTCTCAAAATAAATAAACTTAAAAAAAAAATAAAAATAAAAAAGGCGAGTAGGGGCAGGGGGACGTCGAATAACTTGCCTGTGATCACAGCCGGTAAGTGCTGGTGTGGGCTCCTGACCGCCCCGCCGGCCCCATGCGAAACCCTTGGCCCGTTTTTTATTATTACTACGTGAATTTGGACATAATAGATTTAAATCCTATCCTTGGAAATATAACTGCTCCCACCCAGAACCCATGACTGGGTCTGTTCTGTAGCCCGGCGTGCCCCCCAGGGTCAGCCCCTTCACTTGAAGACGGGTTCCCACATCCTCCCATCCCTCCTCTGTCTGGCAATCTGCCCCTTCACAGGAGGGATTCTTCCCCTTTCCTTACGGAGGTCACGAGCACGGTGTGCTCTCCTTTATTTGTTGTTCAAGTTCAAAGTGAACTCTACCCACACTCCGCCTTTCTCACAGGAAACCTGGGTGCCACCCACACCCACTCCTTTAACTCTGATTTGTGTGTTCTCGTATGTGATTTCCACATCCGCCCCTTGCCGGTGCCGATGAACTCTGCACCTGGTCAACCGTCCTCCCCCCCGCCCCCCCCCCCCCAGGAGTCCACTCCCCCCAGACACGTCCATGAGTGACAGGGGTTGTGCTGAAAGCTGTGTCAGGTGGAGAAGGGGCTTCATGTTGTACATCCTTAGACCTTTTGTTCTCAGAAGGCCCTTGTTGGCCAACCACCGCTGCTTTCTCCTTCTCTCTGCCTACTCCCCCTGCCCTCCCTGGGCTCGGCCACCTTGACAACATTGTCCTTGCCAGACGACCGGTCCCTGCCTGCCAGCCCCACCCGAGCTGTGGCCCCAGCTCAGTAGTTTCTGAAACCCACTGCTCAGAAAAAAAGGCCCTTCCGTTGGGAGCCCAGCGCCCGGAACATTAGAAGGTAGCGCGGTGGCCGGCGTCACACTCAAGTGTTGTCCTGAATCGGGGAGATCCCTCATTCCAAGAGGAGCCCACCTTTCCCAAGAATTCTGGGGAATGAAATTTTCTCCACCTTGATGCACACGCCCCACGCCTCCCGTGATGTCCTCACCTGCCCACGGCCACCTCTCACCCAGGCGTCTCAGGGACATTTGGGCCTTTTCCTTCTGTTTGCCTGCCTCCCTCCCTCTCCGTACGTGGGAGCCACAGTCTGACCGTAATTGTGAGCAGTACTCCTACTTCTGTGCCAGCAGATCTCCACCGAGGAGAAGAAAGGGCACGGGTTTTCTTACTTCTAGACCTAATTAAAACCAGGCCTCACGGTCCGGAAGACCTACCTGAATACCCAGAAATACCCTCCAGAAGGTTTGCCGTTCTGGCCGTGGACTTTCGTCCTTCCCTAATTAAACAGCCGCACTGGCGTGCTCGCACGGTGCGGAAGTAAACAGTTTCTTTATAATTCTACTCCCTACCTTTCTAGTGTTTATGGTCCCAAAGTACGTGGCCTCATTGTGTCCTCATAGGGTTTTGTGTGCCTGTTTCAAGCCCGTCCTGTAACTGGCAGTCTTTACCCCAGTGCCACAGGCGCCCTGCTCCGTTAGCTTGTGGTTTTCGTGTAAACTTCACTCTGTCCTTGACCTTCTGCTTTGCTCAGTGAGATCTTTGATACTTTCATAACCAGGCAGGCGGTACCTGTTTTGTTCGTATGTCCTTTATGAAGTGTGTGTGTGTGTTTCATGGTTAACAACTTAATGTAATACTCTGGATCATCTGGATGGTCCATTTTTTTTTTTCTTTTAAATCACCTTGTTGCTGAGATTTCAAGGCTAGCGTTTGTGGTTGTTACTATCGTCTAAGCCTCATGTTGTGCGTGTTCTCCTGAGCAACCCCAGAGCAAAGGCAGGGCCCTAAGGTTGTTAGGCCAGGGAACTTTGAGACTCCGGAAAACGTGCGTGCGACATCGGGGAGTTCGTGGCCCACCGAAACCCGTCCTTGGACCCCGGTAGCACTTCACCTCCCCCCTGAAAGTAGACTCCCCTTGGGGAAAAGTGAACCCAGCAACCCACAATAACCTCTCCCTCATCACAGGCCTCCGCTTTTGGGGTGAAATCGCCTAAATGAGCAGCCTGAGGGCAGCCGAGTGCAGAGGGAGCTGGAACCCAGGAAGGAGCCGCAGCAAAGCTGGTGGTCGCACAGTCACCCACCTCTTGCTGAGTGCCCGCGACTCGTGCACTGCCCCAGAGTGGGGGGATCCCGGGCAGGGGTTAAGGGCTAGGCGACTGGTGGGGACTGGAGCAATCCGGGGGCGGTCAGTGCGCTGGCACCACAGCTCCGAGGGGCTGAGGGCGATGGCTGATGGGCAGGCGAAGCCCTCCTTGAACCCCGGAGTGGGCTCTCCCTCTTCCTGCCCTGGCTGCTCCAGCTGCGTCCTCGTCCCCAGCCTGGGGCTTAGCACAAGGACCTGGCCACAACTCCAGCCTCCCCTGTGCCACCGAAGAAGGGAACATGTTTCCTTGTTTGTAACACGCCTTGCAGGCAGTGTTTTAACTGGGTGGACCCAACTTGCCGGCACCCCCACGTCTCCAAAAAGCCACCTTCTTTGCTCAGCTGCCACCTCGACTCCAGGACCACGAGGTAGGAGCCCCACCGAGCAAGGCCCCGGACCCCTGGGGGAGGTCTGTTGCCGGGAAGCGGTGGGGTCGGGTGCCAGGCAAACTGGTCGGCTCCTGTCCAGAGACTCGGGTCTCTGTCGCATCCCAGGTATTTATGGAGGCCGTGCCATGGCCCGAATTCTTTCCCACCAACATCCAGGCCCATTGACATAATTGTTTAATAATTATTAAATTTTAATTTAGTTGCAGTGGGAATGGATAGACCCAGGTCAGGAAGGCAGGGTTGGCTTTAGAGAGAGGACACTGTCCTCTGAGGCTGCCACCGGGGTGGGAAGACCAGTGTGGAGGTGTGGAGGCCAGGCCTGGGGAGCTGACCAGGTGAGGCCTTATGCTAAGAAGGAGGTTGGCTATGCATCCGGGTGGATAGGGGCTGGGACAGCTCCTGGCAGATGGCCCCAAAAATCACCAAGAAGGGAGCAAAGTGCTTCTATGCCCCTGATCTGGTTTCTTTGGGCATTCTCTTTTTTTTAATGTTTATTTATTTGGAGAGGGAGAAAGTGCATACATGTGCATGCACGCATGTGGGAGGGGCAGAGAGAGAGAATCTTAAGCAGGCTCCACGCTCAGTGCAGAGTCCTACTTGGGGCTCCATCTCACAACCACGAGATCATGACCTGAGCCGAAACCAAGCATAACCGACTGAGCCACCCAGGTGTCCCGTGTTGGGCATTCTTTAAACTGGACTGTGGGTGGCACAGGAAGGGGCTTTAGGCAGTGGGACTGTAATCCAAGTTCCCCCCACCCCCGAGTCGGGGAGCCCCAGGGGTACAGTGGATGAGAGAGAGCTGGGAGGTCTCCACTGGAGCTCGAAGATTCTGTGCAATCAGAGAAGTCCACAGTGGGCCACAACCCTACTAATGGGACGGATCTCACCTTATGGGACTCCCCCGTCGTAGCTCATCAGAAGCTGCACCCTGGGGAGGCCCTTTGAATATGAGCATGGAGAAACCTCCACTTGGAGCCCCCACTGCCCGCCACATCGCAGCAGCCACAGTAGGCGGCCATCTGGGCCTCTTTGCTCTTCCTCGCCGGGGCCAGCAGACCGAAACAGCCTTTGTGCCAGCTACTTGTGTCTTGCTCCCTGCGGACAGGGCTGACGCTTGTAGTCAAGTGTATGGCATTCAGTCCAGGGCTCCCACCCAGAAGTTAATAAATGAATGGTTTCCACAAACAGGAGGCCACAAAGATGAATTCGACACTCAACTTCAGTTAACTGATGGCAGTATCACGATGCCTTTGCTGCCCTTTATTTTTCTGTGCAAACCCTTCCCCCCAAACCCCCCGCAAATGATGATGATGGCGTTAAAGGTCCATGTCACCCATCATGTGTTTTTTTTTAAATATTTTTATTTATTTTTGCGACAGAGAGAGACAGAGCATGAGCAGGGGAGGGGCAGAGAGAGAGGGAGACGCAGAATCCGAAGCAGGCTCCAGGCTCCGAGCCGTCAGCACAGAGCCTGACGCGGGGCTGGAACTCACAGACTGTGAGATCACGACAAGAGCTGAAGTCGGACGCTTAACCGACTGAGCCACCCAGGTGCCCCACCCATCATGTCTCTTTATGTGACAGGGGGACAGGTAAAAGGTCAAGCACGTGAAGCAAAAGCTCTCCTTGGCTGACGGAACTGACCCACTCTACGGTTTACTCAAGTGCAAGGCGGTCATTGGTTGCCTGAAACGCCCCTCTTCCCTGCCCTTTCACACTGGGGGAAAAAGAGCAAATCAGATATCCCACCTGTGCGATCCTCAGCGTCTTTAATCATGGCCCGTGTTTATCTCATTCTTGTTTTCTTACGCATCACTTCCACCTCCTCGGACCCATCATTCCTTCCTGTGAGCTCTCTCCCGTGTATCTGCTGTGACTCAGGACCCATCCTCATCACAGGCCTGTGCTGTCCTCAGATGTATTCACATGCTCAGGACAGTTCTGAAAAGGAGCTCCAAAATGGCTTGTTCTTCAAAAGACTAGAATCTACCGGAAGACAAACCGTGTGCCGGGAGCCTCGCTGACAAGAGCGGTATCCGTCCGTCCTTTGAATACAGGCATTTGCTCCAGCTCCCGCTCTCTGTCCCTCTTTTTCCTACAATGTTAACTCAGGCTCCTCAGGAGGTCTTTTGTCCTTTTTTCTCTGTCACATGGACCCATTTGTGAGCTAGAAATAAACTCCAGTCAGGTAAAGACGGGGTGTAGCACCACAAGACGTGCAAATGAGTCGGCGAGAAAGTAGCCATCTGTCCTCAGTGCCACCATGGCCGATGCCGCCAGTCTGTGAAGACCCTGACCACGCATGGCAGCCTCTTCAGAATTCCCCATGGGCTGGGTTGTCTTGTTATCCCGTGATTTTCAGTGTCCTCATCCATAAAGTGGGAAAAGTATCTGCTTCGTAAGGTCGTGGGAGGAGAATATATAACCATATGTCTGGAAACCCATCGCATGGTATCTTGTAGGAGCCAAATAAATGCAGTTTCTTCTTCTCCTTTACCCATTTTCCTTGTCTTTGGATTCCGCCCCCCCCCCCCCCCCCGGATGCTTTGTCACAGGCATTGGAGTTCAAAGAGAATACAAATTACACCTTAACCTCTGCACTCTACTAATTTTTATTTGCTGTGTTTCATCTTAAATGTACATTATTCCATCCACCTTGAAGCTGCTAAGTAGCCCTTGTGAGTCGACATGGGGTCTAACTGCTGTTAGCACACCATTTCCTTATCAAGTCTAACCAGTGGATTTACACTGAAGTTGTGGAATGTAATGTGTTTGAAGGTCTATCATGGAAGGCTTCTTCCCTTACAAATTGGGATCCATTGTCAAGTGCTAAGTCTTTATTTTTTTTAATGTTTATTCATTTTTGGGAGACAGCGCAAGTTGGGGAGGGGCAGAGAGAGATACACACAGAATCTCAAGCGGGCTCCAGGCTCAGAGCTGTCAGCACAGAGCCCAACACGGGACTCAACTGCGGGGCTTGAATTCACAAACCACGTGTGAGATCATGACCTCAGCCGAAGTCAGATGCTTAACCGACTGAGCCACCCAGGCGCCCCAAGTGCTCAATTGTTATTTTCCCCAAAGAGTCCGTACTTTTTTCTACTTAAAAACTTTAGTCCTTGTGTCTAAAATGAAATTCCACGTCTTGGCCAATTATGCTGTCTGCGTATTTATTTCTGGTTTCAAACAATCTGATTTTGATTGTCTTGGTGCAGTTTTCTTTGCGTGTCTTCTGCTTGATGTTGGTCTATGCTTCGTGCATCCGTGGATGTAGAGTTGTCATCAGTTCTAGAAAACTCTCAGCCCCAACTGCTTCAAGTAGTCTTCTGCTTTCCTCTTTTTCCCCAGGGCTCTAACAGCACACAGGTTTGGTTGAGTGAAGTCCCACAGCTCACAGATGTGCTCATCTTTTTTTTTTAAGTGTTTTTATCTGTTTCATTTTGGTAGTTTCTATCCAGCATATTTTAATCTCAGACATACATTGTAAATTCTATAATTCAGTTTACATCTTTTTTTTTTTTCAGTAAGCTCTACACCACATGTGAGACTTGAACTCATGACCCTGAGATCAAGAGTTGCACGCTCCACCGAGCCAGCCGGGCGCCCCCAAGTTATATCTTCCTAATGTCTTCTGTGTCTCTCTGTACAGGCTCATGTTTTCCTTTCCCTTTTGGGGCATATGGAGGACACTGTTTTTAGTGTCCTGTTTAATAGTATCATCTGCACCATTTCTGGATGTTTCTATTGATGATTTTTCCATCATTATGGGTCATACTTTCCTGTTTCTTTGTATGCCTTTAATTTTGTATTGTGCCCCACACATTGTAAATTTTATGTTGTTGGGTGTTTTTTTTTTTAATTCCTTTATTTATTTTAACGTTTATTTATTTTTGAGAGAGAGAGAGAGAGAGACAGAGTGCGAGTAGGGGAGGGTCAGAGGGAGAGGGAGGCACAGAATCTGAAGCAGGCTCCAGGCTCTGAGCTGTCAGCACAGAGCCTGACATGGAGCTCGAACTCACGAACTTCAAGATCATGACCTGAGCTGAAATCGGAGGCTTTCAGGCACCCAGGCGCCCCTGAATTCCTTTAAATATTTTTGAGCTTTGCACTGGGATGCGGGGAACTTACTTGGAAACAGTTTTTCTTGAGACTTGATGTTCTGCTTTGTTAGGTGGCACAGAGCAGCCTTGAAGCCCAGGGCTGAAATTTCCAAGGAGACCTGGAGACCCTTCTCAGAGTCGGCGCAAAGGGAAAGAAAAAAAAGGAGGAAAAAAAAAAAAAAAAAAAGACCGATAGCAGGACAGACATGCTTGTCGTGAAAAAAAAAAGAACCATTTCTGAAGCCCAATTGGGACCAAACATTTACACCTTGCTTCATAGTAACCAGTTGAGATCAAGCACGGGGTTAGAATGTTGTTGGCTGCGTGTTGAATCGCCCCCATCGGTTGTGAAGGACTGTGCTACATTCAGGCTTACCCACCGGGCTCCGCATACATTTATATTGTTTTCCCTTTTGTCTGGTGGGACGCCATTCTTGTTACTCTTCTGTGTAACGAAGTTTAAGTGCTTGTTTGGAAAACTGTGTTTAACAGTTTAGAAGGCTTGATAGAAGGAATGCATGGGAAAGAGTTCCCTTCTTCTGTTTCTCCCGATTTTTCCACCTCACTTAGCTTGAGAGCTTCGCAGCTTGGCTCAAGGATTCTAGCCTTTGCCCGTTGCGCAGTAGATGCTGATCCAGAGGATAAACCAGTGAACTACGTCAAAAGCACTCTCAATATTACGCTGGACACAAAGTTTTGTACTTCTGACTTCACATAGCTTGTCGCCCCGTAAAAGGGTTAAGAGCACAATTTTTTAAAAATAAATTGAGAAGTATTTATAGGGAAAAAAAAGTCTCGTTCAAGCCTTGAGGGCAGAAGAGAGAGAGGCACACGCACGAACCGCTCCACCTGGTCCGAGAGAGTGGAGCTTGGCAGCTTCCTTGCTGCTGCCCCTCCGTTCTGCCTGAAGGCCACTGACCTGGCTCCCACGACAGACCACACGTCCGTTTCCCACCGCCGTCCCGCTTCATCAAGTCCTTTCGGTGCTCCCGCACACTTCACAGCCCCCTCTCCACCCTGGGGTGGTGTCTCCGCACGCAGGACTGGAGCTCCAGTAACTCCAGGATCTGCTCCTTGGTGGGCCTCTCGGGCCTCAGCCACTCACAGCACAGCACCCACCGTGGGCTCAGGGCCTCCCCAGGACCAGGAGTCTCCTGGTGGGAGAGTCGCCTGAGGCACTGGCAGAGGATCTGAGGACCGGGAGAGTAGTTCCCTTGCAGCCTAGTCTCCAGCTCTCAGGTCTCTTCCTCACCCTCGTAATCTCCTCTTGATCCCGTGTAGCCCAATGGACCAGAGTCTTAGGGGCTGTTAGTGATCCGGCCATTCTAGCTCTGGAGAAGGCCCACACCAGCTGGAGACTTCCTGGGGCGCCCTGGAACAGAAGAAGAAATCATGCTGGTTCTTATTCCCCCCCCCCCCCTTCCATTCCTTAAACACACACTCAGCTTCTAAAAAGCGGCAAACCCTGCAATGCTTTCTTCCCCATCCCTCCCCAAGATCCTATTCCACGAAGAGTCCCTGGCTCGGAGAGACTCGAAATCTGGTAGATGGATATGTAGAGTGTTTTCTACAATACCAGACATAGGCTGTACAAGGAAACAGCAGCAGAAGCAAAGGTGTTCCGGGAGCCCAAACGAAGAATCACCTTTGCTGCAAAGCCCAAGTTTCCAGAATTGGAACCCAGAGGTGAACGGCTTTCAGTGCAAAGTAACTTGCCTGCTTTCAAGGGTTGATTCTCTCCGAGGTAGTGGAGAGGCCGCCAACGACCGGATGACTTCGCCATCTTCACTCAAATTTCCGTAGTGGCCACAGCAAAAGTAAAATCATAATCCCATCTACGGAATGGTCCAAACACCCCGGATCTGCAACAGGGCCCGGTTTACAGCGCTGCTCGCAGCAAGTCGCGGTCTCAAGAAAGGCGTCCAGCGCGGAAAATCCAGCAGGTAAGAGCCGGGGCGCCACCGGAAGCCGCACAGACTCCCTCTCACCAGGGCCACTGCCCAAGGACGGGGGGGGGGGGGGGGGGGGGGGGGGGGGGGAGGGGGGCCGGCTGAAGACAGCAGCCACGTGGAGGTCCCGTGGCCGAGCGTCCTCGCCAGTCACCCCTTCCCCAGCCCCCACGCACGCTTCAGTCCAGCCAGGGCAGAGTGCGCCTGCGCGGCTGCCCCTCCCAGAAGTCCCCAGGCGCGCGCGCGCGCGCGGCAGGAGGGAGCCGCCCAGCGGGGAGGCACCGTCCCGGCGTGCCCCGCGGCGCCCCGCCTCCTGGGCTCCTCCGCGCCCAGGGTACAGGCGGCAGCGCCCCAGCGGGAAACTTCTCGGTGGCCCACCCGCACCCCGCGGGTCAATATAGCAGCCCCTGTGCAGGTGAAATCTGCGGGGCCAGCCTGCGGGAGTGGGGACCTCCGACTTGCCGATGGAGGAAATCCAGGATTGGAACCCGCACCCCAGCACCCTTTGTGCAGGTGCAGGCGCACAGAGCGTCCACATAGAATGCACGAGAACTGGAGCACACGAGCAGGAAGAACTCCGCTGGGTCGAAAGACGAAATCAAAAGCAAAATTACAAACTGTCTTGAAGGCACTGTAACGAACACTCCGGGGTAAGATCTGTGGGACCCAGCCGCGCTGGAGAGCCTTAATCACCTCCCCTGTTATCAAATGCAGATATAAAACAATTTAAAATTCAGCTAAAGCAACTTTAAGAGCACAGTGAAATCAGGCCCCCCAAAATAAGCCTGAGTGAATTAATGAAGGTTAAAAACTTCAATTAAGGATATGGAAAATTCAAAAATAGTAGAAGGCAGGGGCGCCTGGGTGGCTCAGGCTACACGCAACTTCAGCTCAGGTCATGATCTCTTGGCTGGTGAGTTTGAGCCCCCCGTCAGTCTCTGTGCTAAGAGCCTGGAGCCTGCTTCCTGTTCTGTGACTCCCTCTCTCTGACCTTCTTCCTCTACTCACACACACACACACTCTCTCTCTCTCTCTCTCAAAAATAAACTTTTTAAAAATTTAAAAATAGAAGGCATAAATTCATATGCTGATTCCCTTGAAAATAGTAATATATAAGCTTATTTAGAACCTGATTAAGAAATAAAAAGGATACATGATGAGCGGCACCTGGGTGGCTCAGTGGGTTAAGCCACCAACCTCGGCTCAGGTCATGATCTCGCAGTTCATGGGTTGGAGCCCGACCTTGGGCTCTATGCTGACAGCTCAGAGCCTGGAGCCTGCTTTGGATTCTGTCTCCCTCTCTCTCTGCCCCTCCCTCGTTCGCACTCTGTCTCTGTCTCTCAAAAATAAATACACATTAAAAAATCATTAAAAAAAAAAAAAGGATAGGGGCGCCTGGGTGGCGCAGTCGGTTAAGCGTCCGACTTCAGCCAGGTCACGATCTCGCAGTCCGTGAGTTCGAGCCCCGCGTCGGGCTCTGGGCTGATGGCTCAGAGCCTGGAGCCTGTTTCCGATTCTGTGTCTCCCTCTCTCTCTGCCCCTCGCCCGTTCATGCTCTCTCTCTGTCCCAAAAATAAAAAATAAACGTTGAAAAAAAAAAGGATAGATGATGAGAAATAAAGCATAACTACAGAATTGGAAGAGAAGAAAAGAATTAGGGACCATGACATTCAGCTTTAGGGTATCCTATTTGAAAATCTATATGAACTGGATGATCTTCAAGCAAAATACAAATTATCAAAACTTGTGTGCACCAGCTAAGTGGTTGTAAGACAACTGTGATTCGGGGTGGGGGGTGATATCCCAGGAAAGTGCTACAGAAGAAGTACATTCAGATGTAACATGAAGCACTACTTTTCAGAGGAAAATGACCTTTTAAAATGGGAACCATTAAAATGTTTAACTAGAAACCAGCCACCAAGTTTAATTTGGAATAAATGGACACCTCACCCAAGCTGAATATAATTTAATGTGAGGGTTTTTTTTTTTTTTTCCCTGCAATGTATAGTTTATAGTTCTATCTAGAGGGGAAAGAAAAAAGAAAACTATGTTCTTGTGGCGAATAGAGTTTTCAGTAATAAAACTGGACAATTATAAACTTGGATACTCGTTCAAGCGTATCTTGAGCAAAAATATATACCTGAATCTGGGGCTGGGTTGAAGGTGAGGAGACACAAACACATAGTTCCCAGCTTTCAAGAAGCTAGAAAGCTGTGTAGTTGAGGGTATGAAGAAAATAAGAGAATATACGTAGGTTTGCAGCATAATACTGGCTTCCTCTGAGCTGTGGGGTTGGAGAAACAAAGGACCTGGGTATGTTGGTTCAAACAAGTCATGCTTGAACGTTTGAATTTTTATGATGAACCCCGATGTAAAAGAAAATGCCAAAGCGTTTCCCTTTGAAGAGCTAAGTGCCTGGCAGAACCTGTCAGACCCGTTACCTGCATTTAAAGAAGCAGCAGTTTCAGTGTTGGGGACTCTGAATGCTAGAGGGGGTCAGAACGGCCTGAGTGACCTGGCCCTTAAAGGAGTCAGCACCACACAGTCGCTGCCTAGGGACAGTGATTAGACCAGACCCTCTTTCCTTTGACTAAATAATCCTGGAAATTCTTTTCTCCCTTGGCTTCCATAATGTGTGATATTCCAACCACTCTACTTTTTTACTACCTTTACCCATTTCTCCTTGTATTACCTGTGTCACGAGGCTGAGCCCCAAGTCCTCTCTGTCTGTATCGGACACATCTGTGACCTTATCACCTCTGGCTTTGATTATCACCTTTATGTGGGATGAAGCATGAATCTGAAACTCCTATTCCTCACCCACACTTTAGTCTATACTCACGACGCAGCTCTAGTGCAGTGTCTCACTGGATGATGAGTCCAGTGGGTAAAAACGAACTCATCATTTTATGTTTATTCCCCTTTCTTACTCTCCATTTCTGCCCCAACCGTTTTCATTGAATAAATGTCTGTCGTGATCCTCCAGCGTCAGGGCACTGTTCTAGACCCTGGGACACGCTGGTGAACAAGACGAAGTCCCTGCCCTCATGGGGGTTTGTATTCTAGGGGTTTCTAGGCCCAGCAACATCAGCCTCACCCAGGAGCTTGGTAAAAATGCAAATTCTCAAGCACCATCCCAGACCTACTGAGTCAGAGACTGTGGAGGACTGGTCGGGCCACCTGTGCTTACCCAGCTCTCTAGGTCACTCAGGGAGGCTATGATGTGAGCAGCCGTGTCCTAATCATCTTGGACTCCCTCCCCTCTTTCCTACCTGACTCTGCAAACTGCTCTTTTGGCCCTCTCCAACCCCGTATTAGTCCAGAACCTTCTCAGGTTTGGGTCACTGGAAAACCTCTGCATGTGTTTTCTGGCTCCAGCGGATGAAGGGAATGCTGTTAGATGACACATTTTTCTCAAATCATGCTTTCGAGACGATCCCAAACCTACTGTGAATTCCTGAATCATCTATTAAAGGAAGTAATAGCTTCTTTTGGCTTACAGAGCTGCATTATACCCTAGGGCTGCAGTAACAGAGTGCCACAAATTAGGCGGCTTCAAACAGAAACTATTCTCAGTTCTGGAGGCCAGAAGTCGAAAGGAAGGCGCTGGCTGGGTGGCTTCCTTCCGTGGGCTCCGACAGTAATGTTCACACCTCTGGCAGTCCTTGTGACCCCTCCACATGGCTTCTCCCTGCTTGTGTCTCTGCACATGGCCCTCTTCTTAAAAGGCCACCGGTCCTACTGAATCTGGGGCCTATTCTACTCCAGTATGTCACCATCTTAACTAATTACACCTGCAACGATCCTATTTCCAATAAGGTCACCTTCCGAGCTACTGGAATGAGGACTTCAGTATATCTTTTTTGGGGGGGTGGGGTGGGGGACACAATTAACGCCTAATGCCCCTCACCTAAGAGCAAACCTGAGCTCTGGTATCTTCCGGTGTTCCCACACACCGTGCTTCCCCCATGCTGTCTCTGTGCCCGGGGGGCACGTCTTTCCTCCTTCCTCTCCACCTGGAGTCAAGAATGCAACTAGTTGCAAGAGGCCGGGCAGGCAGTTCATCCGAATGAGTGACGCGAGCTAGGTGGTAAATGACGACGTGACACTTTGCTCTACCGTCAGGGACCCAGCGGAGATGAGTGGGGACAGGGGAATCTGGAAATTTCATGCCGAACCTAAAGGACCCAGAGGCTACTCTATTCCTGCTAAGTGCTCCGCGAAGGCATGTGGGTCCCACGTGGCCACATCTGAGTTTTCAAGAGATGCTAAAATCTAGATCTTGTGTGAGATGTGAAAGACATTTCCTCATTTTAAAATGCTGGCCATCGATTCAAATAAGAAACAAATGGCAGGAGCGGGGGGGGGGGGGGGGGGGGTTGTCTACAGTCCTACCTGGCCCAGGGGCTATCCTTTTCCAGCCTATTACTTACACAAATACTTCCCAAGGTCGCAGGCCCACTCAGTGAGTGACTTACCACCATTTCAGTCCTTTTAAACTCATATTCGTGTCGGCGTGCGCTAGGTGATGCTCCACAAAGACAGAGCCCCTGCCTGGAGAGGGACCCGGGAGACTTACACACTCACTCACACACGTGAAACAAGCTGGTACGTGCTTATGAGTAAGCACTAGCTCCACAAGCTAAACAAGACGACAAACTTAAAGATGCTGGTGGCAATTCTGGAGGGCTTCCCAGAGGAGAGGACTTTCAAAGCTACTCATAAAAGGATATGCAGACCTGTCCAAGGAAGAGGGTGGCCTCACCCTGCTCCTCTGAAACCAACCCCCGCCCCGGGAGGAATATTTTAGATCGGGTAGAACATGTGTGGCCCACACAGGTCACTCCCGGGGCCCAGTCTGGTCGCCCATTGGGACTTCGGTGACTCCAGGAGGAACCGGGTCTCGTACGAAAGCTCCTGGCCCCGCGCAGGACAGGGAGCAGGGGCGGCCTGTGCCATCGGGGTCATCGCGGGCCCGGAGGACCGGCAGTTCACAGCCCCCCGGAGGGAACTGGACCCGAACCGACGGGGACACGCGGCGGGGGCGGGTCTCGGGCGGCGCTCGCCGGGAGCCGGGGCGGGGCTCAGCCCCGCCGGCCCCAGGCCGCACCTCCGAGGGTCCGCTCCCCGCCCCGCTTCCCGGAGGGGCCCAGGCGCCAGGCCCCGGCCCTACGCACGTAGCGGGCCTCACCTCCAGGCCACCCCGCTTTCCGCTCCACCGCGGCCCCCTCCTCGGCTGCCAGGGCACAGCCCCAGCTCTTCGCGCGCCGGCGTCGCACCCTCCCGCGGGTCGTCTCTGCGCAGACTCGGCCGGCCCCGCCGCGCCCCACCTCCCGGATGCTCGCGGTGGGGTGGGGTGGGGTGGGGTGGGGTGGGGTGGGGCGGGGCGGGGGGGAGGGGGTAGCCTCCGCGCAAACTCGGTGAGCCCCTCCGCGCTCGCCTCTCGCCCGCGCTGGGAGAGCCTCTGCGCAGACTCAGTGAGCCCCGCTGCGCCCGCTGGGTCTCGTGCGGGTCGAGACGCAGGGAGGGACGTGCGCTACGCAGGGTCGTGCACCTGCTGATCCTCCCGGGTCCTAGACCCGTTGGCGCCCAGGCTGTGGCCCGTGAGTCCGGGTGAGCGACCCCAGCGAACAGGTTTACATATTTGTTCGGAAATTTTAGTCCCCGCCCCGCAAGCCTTTGTGGCCTCATTTGTTGATGCATCCTATCTGCAATGCCCTGTCAAAGGTTTGGCGACTTGGATACACAATGATAGGGTGATGTTTTAAAGGGCAGGTTCTGAAGTGAGGCCAGACACTCAAAATCGTGATAAGGAAATGACAGATAAAGTTAAATTTCCTTATAACCTGCAGTCCATTGACAAATACTTGCGATAGGCAGAGTAGGACATTTCTCCAGGAACTCCCTACTCCCGTTTATTTACTTATTAATGTTTAATTTTGAGAGAGATAGAGTGTGCGCCCGGTAGGGGCAGAGAGACAGGGAGACACAGAATCTGAAGCAGGCTCCAGGCTCTGAGCTGTCAGCACAGTTCCCGACAGGGGGCTCGAACACACAAACCTTGAGATCATGACCTGAGTTGAAATCCGGATGCTTAACTGACCGAGCTACCCAGGTGCCCCAGAAACTCCCTACTGTCTTAATGCTTTGCTGAGGGAAAAATAACCTTAGTTTGACAATAACTAGGCCTACAGTATCCTGTGTCTTTTTTTGTTTGTTTGTTTTTATTTATTTTTGAGAGAGAGGGATTGCACAGGTAGGGGAGGGGCGGGAAGGGGGGGGGCAGAGGATCTGAAGCGGCCTGCTGTGCTGACAGCAGAGAGCCCCATGTGGGGCTCCAACTCATGAACCGTGAGATCATGACCTGAGCTGAAGTCTGACGCTTACCTAAGCCGCCTAAGCACCCCAAGAACTCTTCTTTCTGATGCCTTCTGGGCTTAACATGGTTCCCCTGTCAGCAGCGCGGATTCATCATGGAATGCATTTGTCCCACAAATATCTATGGAGTGCCCACTCCCTGCCAGGCACTGGTGATGTGATGAACGTTGAGCCAAACCCAAGGCCCTTTCATGGAACTTGAAATCACGTGGCGGAGCTATTTAAGCAATTCCACAAATATATATAAAACGAGAACTTCCATGGGTGCTGTGGAGAGTGCATATAAGAGCTTATAAAAGGACAGTCTGCGAAGGCTTTCTGAAATCGGGCTTTCTGGAAGGGCCGGGCTCACGAAGGACTAGGAAGTAATAAAAACCCATCGCTAACAACAAACTCGGCTCCTGGAGCAGGAACAGGGGTAGCCTGACTTCGGGAAAGGCCAGGATTCAGGGATTTAAACTCTGTCATAAGGACGCCATCTCTTAATTTTGCTTTTCTCTGTGTTGACCTCATACAGTTGGTTCCCCGTGGAGAGAAGGTTCAGTGCTCAGGACCTCATGGGCCGCAATTCACAGGGAGAGGACTCTGATTGGCTCTGCGTGGGTCACATGCCCAGTCCCCGGGCCAATCACTGTATCTAGCGGATGAGGCACTCTGATTGGCCAGCTTGGATGCCCGCGGGGATGCAGCAGGGAGCCGCGTTGCTAGGAGACCTCTCAGGTTGATGGCTAGAGAAGACAGGTGTCAGGTTTAGAAAAAGGAGACCGTTCCTGGGGCGGGGAAAGTAGCAGGTGTCCAGCCTGGGCCAGCGTGGGCGGACGGCCGGGTGCGCCCGGAGGCTGCGCAGCCACACGCGCTCTCTTTGGCTTTATCCCAAGGGCAACAGACACCTGCTGGGGGTTAACCTGGGCGGGGTAACCTGTGAGGGTTGGGAGCCCCAACCCACTGCGACCTCCTGAGAGCCAGCCCATCCTCCTGCGAGTTCTTCCCTGTAGAAGCAGATAATGAAACGATTGTTGTTTTCAGCCAGTAAATTTGGGGGTCACGTGTAATGCGGAACATGAATCATTATCGCTATCACATTTTCGGCTTCGTGTCAGTTTTCTCTGTCCTGTTCTCATCTGTCAATGGCTTCGCTTGTGATTCAAGCAGTTTCCCCCGCCACTTTCATGTACTTTGTGAAATCCTTCTTTTGTTGGAAGAGTTGGCGTTTTACTTTGTGATAAATTGTCATTGTGCAGTATTTCTGTTTGACCATACTATGTTTACATCACCCGATGTAATCTTTTGAGTCTTTTCATTGTCAATGCAATGATTGTAAGTTGCCTTCAAAATCTTCATAATTCACTGTGGCTCCTAATGTTCTAGAATCAGCAGCAGACATTTATTGAGCAGTTACTATGCACTGCCATTTTTTCTGCACGCTGTCTTAAAAATCTCTCGCCTTGTATGTGAGAGACAAGGCAAAATCATGAAAGGGGAGAGAAAGAAAAAGATCTTTAAATACAGAAGATAACCTATTAAGTTGCTTTAAACATTGTTTTGCTGTTGTTTTTCGTTTCCAAAAAGTCCTTTAAGTAAATGGCTCAGTTTTCTGTCTGAATCACAGGATAACCCCCAAATAAAATATGGGCAAAATATTCAGTTATTTTTCCTTAACAGCAAAGGCCATTTTGCCCATATTGTGTGGACCACGAGGTGGCAGTGGTTTCTTGCCAGTGGTGATTTAACAGATCAAAACATCTTAAATACATCTTTATTTTTAGACAATAGAAAATAAACTTACTAGTTCCAAGAGAACCACATGGCTTTAGGCCATTCCTACCTTGTGGACTAAAAATCTACCTTGTGAAATAAAAGTCCATAAAATCAAGTTAAATTTTATTTCATTATTATTTTATTTGTTTTCAGAGAGAGAGAGATAGAGAGAGAGAGAGAGAGGGAGAGAGAACCAGTGGGGGAGGACAGAGAGGTGGGCAGAGAATCTGAAGCGGGCTCTGTGCTGACAGCAGAGAGACTGACACGGGGCTCGACCTCACAAACTGTGGGATCATGACCTGAGGTGAAGTCAGATGCTTAACCCACTGAACCACCAGGCGCAAGTTAAATGTTTAAAATTTTTTATTTTTAATCTTTATTTAGTTTTGAGAGAGAGAGAGAGCGTGAGCAGGGGAGGAGCAGAGAGGACACACAGAATCCGAAGCAGGCTCCAGGCTCTGAGCTGTCAGCACAGAGCCCGACACGGGACTCGAACTCACAAACCATGAGATCATGACCTGAGCCAAAGTCGGACGCTCAACCGACTGAGCCACCCAGGCGCCCCTCAAGTTAAATTTTAAAGCAAGTTGCAGAACAATAGTTCTACTTCGTCCCTTTCTCCCTCACTGCCTCTCTCACTTCCTTCCCTCCTTCCACCCACCACACGCCAACACTTGCTAAGTCACTGGAAATACCGGGGCGAGCAAGGCAGCAGCGGGGCCCCCACGGATCTTGTGGCTTCTACATTTGGACAGATGCGTAGACTAGACTGATCGCACTTTCTCGTTATAGTAAACAATACTGGAAAGAACATCTTTAGATACGTGCTTGAGTTTCGTTAGCGCAGTGGTTCTCAAAGCGTGGCCTGGACCCTGAAATCAAAACTATTTACATCATAATACTAAAATGTTTTTGCCCTTACTCGTGTTTACTCTGTCATAAATGGACAGTGGAGATTTCCCGAGGCTACATGGTATTAATATTGCAGTGGATTGACTGCGGAAGCAGATATGAGAATGTTTTCTATTAAGCCAGACATTAAAGAGACTTACAAAACTAGTAACACAAGGAGACTCTTCTACAAAAGCAGTTGCTTTTGTTTGAGGACACGTAACTATTTTAATAAAAATGTTACTTATATTAACATGGCTGGATTTATTGTTATTTTTAACGCACTAATAAATATTTTGAATCTTTCTCAGTTTTAATTTCCAATAAGGTAAATATCAATAGTTTCTGCATGAGCAAAACCTCTTTGGTGTCCTCATTTGTAAGAGTGTAACAGAGACATCGTACCAAAAGGTGCAAAAACCACTGTTCCTGGGTCTGTTTGCTGAATTGGGGTTGCCGAGTCACGTGGGTGTCCACGTTTTCAATTTTGCCAGTTGGCTGCCCAATTGTTCTCCAAAGTGGATAAAACGGACTCATTTTTTTTAACGTTTTATTTTATTTTAGAGAGAGAGAGAGAGAGTGCAAGCAGGGGAGGGGCAGAGAGAGGAGACACAGAATCCGAAGCAGGCTCCAGGCTCTGAGCTGTCAGCAAGAGCCCAATGCGGGGCTCGAACTCACGGACCATGAGATCATGACCTGAGCTGAAGTCGGACACTTAACCTGCTAAGCCACTCAGGCGCCCCTAAAACTGAACTTTAAAAAAAAATCTTGGGGTGCCTGGGTGGCTCGGTCGGTTAAGTGTCCGACTTCGGCTCAGATCGTGATCTCACGGTTTGTGGGTTCGAGTCCCGCGTCGGGCTCTGTGCTGACAGCTCAGAGCCTGGAGCCTGTTTGGGATTTGGATTCCCTTTCTTTCTGCCGCTCCTTCCCCTGCTTGCTCTCTGTCACTTTCTCTTTCTCAAACATGAATAAATGTTAAAAAAAAAAAAAGTTAAAAAGAAATCTGTATATAGGTTTTCTTTTTTTCTGGCAAATCTCAAATTGTGAAGAATTGTGGAATTACTTTAAACTAGGACAGTGAGGGGCGCCTGGGTGGCTCATTCGGTTAAGCATCCGACTTCAGCTCAGGTCACGATCTCACGGTTCATGGGTTCGAGCCCCGCATTGGGCTCTGTGCTGACAGCTCAGAGCCTGGGGCCTGCTTCGGATTCTGTGTCTCCCTCTCTCTCTGCCCCTCCCCCACTCATGCTCTGTCTCCCTCTGTCTCAAAAATAAACATTAAAAAAATAAAATAAAAATAAACTAGGACAGTGATACAACAGAGATTTTTGATCTATGAAATATTGGTTGAATATCTTTTCTAAACAATAGTGGGAAAGGCAGGGTAGTATTTCTTTTTAATGTTCTCAGAGGAAGTTTATCTTGGTCACTGAGAATAGCATTGTGGAGAGGACATTAAATGTGTTGGGAGATTTATTTTTGTTTGGTACCTCATGGGAGGCAGAAATGTACCAGCTATGCAAATAAGTTTTTTTTTTTTTTACCATCAGGAAAATGTCATTTTTCGTAAATACCACCTTCTGCAATTTTTATTAAAACCAAAGCCATCGGTGCCTGGTTGGTTCAGTCAGCGGAGCATGCAACTCTTGATCCCAGGGCCCTGAGTTTGAGCCCCATGTTGGGCATAGAGATTACTAAAAAATAAAACCTTAAACAAACAAACAAACAAACAAACAAAAACAAAAGACCAAAGCCATGTTCCACTGATAATGAATTGTGGAGGGAAAAAAAGAGGGGGGCATGATCTCACCTTTTGTGAGTTCGAGCCCCGTGTCGGGCTCTGTACTCACAGCTCAGAACCTGGGACCTGCTTCAGATTCTGTGTCTCCCTCTCTCTCTGCCTCTCCCCCGCTCACATGCTGTCTCTCTCCCTTTCAAAAATAAGAAAAAAATCATTAAAAATGGTTTTTAAATGTAGAGTCATCTACTGTTAAAAAAAAATTCACATGGTCTTAGTTTATGGGTCACTTTGTAAGTGACCGAGGTCATTTTAAGCAATTTAGTGTCGTTTCCTCATTGCGGTATATTTAAATTGTTCAACTTTGCTGATCTAAAACTTTAACTGTGCTAAATTTTGGCAGCGAGATGTGGGTAAACATAAAAACTGAGTTTTACAATCGAAGGATCAAGACGCAGCCATAGTAACTGGCTGCTTCTTACAATGGTTTTGTACGCAGTGATTGGCACACGCAGCTCTACTCAAACAAAATGGGGCCACAGTCGCGGGTTACCTGCAGGTTTATAGTGGAGGGTTTCTGGCAGCCCGGGATGAACGGAGGTGAGGTTTTATTCCGCAGCTCGGCAGAGCATTTGCACGCGCACTCAGGGAGGGCGGGAGAAATAGCGAGGGACGCAAGCCCATCACAACTCGGGACACGCGTGTGAGCTGTAAGGATACTACTGATGCAACACGCATGTCACGAACACACGTAAACGGGTTTTTATCTGCTGTCTGGAGATTTTCCAGCCTCCAGTGGAGCTAACGGAGGGAACTGTGTCTTCGGTGGAACCTGCGGTATTTAATGTGTCAATACTCAGACTCCCGGCAGGTAATGGGTTCTAAGGTGGTTGAGCCAGGCGTGAATAGGTTCCAACCTGGAATTCTGTAGAGAGGGTCCTTTTCAAGGGGAAGCTAAATCAGAACTTCTGGTCTTAGCCTTCTGGATAACTGACTTTATTTGACTCACGGTAAGCGGTACAGAACTTGGCGATTGTCCACTTCAGCTATTTATTTGATAGAAGAAAATGAGCCCTAGGAAGGATCACTTATTCATGCATTCATTTGGAAAATAACGGTGACCCCCACTCTGTGCAGACGCTGGATAATTAGGGCGAACATATAATGTATCGTCCAAACCGGGACACTTTTGAGAGTGGAGAGGGGGGTGCTAGTCATTACGAGGAGACATCGAACGAAAGCCAAAACCGTCCTGGGCATACCTGAATCTAGACTCACCCTAAGACATAACCCTCGCCCTTGAGGGGCGCAGTACCCAATGGGAAGGAAAGATATAGAACCGGAAGGCGAGGGGAGTCATGCACTGTGAAAAGTGCGAGGGAAATGCTGAGGAAGGGTCCCCCAGCCCAGGGAGGAGAGACCTCCGAGAGAAAGCCAGGCTCCCCCTGGGTGCTAAGTTTAGGGGAGTCACAGTGCATCAGGTGGGGAAGGAGGAAAAAGGGTGCTCCCAGCAGAACAAAGCCTTGGCGCCATTTTGATGCTTTGGGGGGAGGGCATTGGAGGTGGGAGAGCTGCAAATGGTTTCCCAGGGTCAGACTGTGTGACCGGGGAGACAGCGGGCACTGAAACGAGGCCTGTGGGGGGCAGGTTATCCGGGCCTTGCATGGTGTGCGAAGGTGTGTGTGGGTTGTCTTGCTGAGCACAAGGGAGCCACTGAAGGATTTAAAGCAGGGCCTTGATCTAACCAACTCTGTGTTCTAGAAAGCTCGCTGTGACAGCAGGTGGTGGCTGCACTGGGAGAGAAGAGGAGTCAGGCGGCTTTTGCAACAGCCAGAGGAAAGTAAGGCCAAGGGTAGGCAGCGAGGGCGGGGACGGGCCTTGCGCGGCAGAGCTGAAAGCATGCGAAGATGGGGTCCTGTTACTAAAAAACCCGGAGGTCGCGCCTACATCCAAGCAGGGGTGCGTACAGGCGCTGGAAGCTAGCCGTTGGGGTGTGGACCCTCCCCTTCTCTCACCTGGGGCGGGGCCTCCGCAGCGGGGTCCACCCTGCGCACTCGCACCCCCTCTGGCGGAGAGCACCTGCTCCGCTCCCAACAACATCAACCAATCAGTCTCTGCGCCCGAGGGAGTGAGACCCTCTGATTGGCCACGCTGGGTCACATGCTCGAGCCCCGAGGCGGGAGTGGGCGTGGTGAGGCCCCGCACACGTGGCGCCCATGGAGGGCGACGGAAGAGGCTTCCAGGCCGGCGGCCCGGCTGCGTGGTCGCCACCGCTCTGGAGAGGGCCGCAGAGCGAGGTCAGGGAGCGTCCTCCTGGGTCGGGAGGGAGTCTTGTACCGCCGAGAGCCTGAGACATTTGCTGAGAATATGGACGGAGTTGCTTTGCCTCGAAAGGGAGGCCGGCTCCAGCCTCCCTCCCTGAGCCCTGTGCCGAAAGATGCTCCCCCGTTCCCTCTCGCCTGGAAGTGCGCGGGCAGAGGGGAGGCAGCCGGCGCTGCAGACCCCGACCTGCCTGCGCCTGGGGTGGTGGCGTGGAGCTCCACGTTACTCTCTGGGCGGAAGTGCCGGCTCTACAGCGGCCTTGGCTTCGGGTGCATTTCAAGGTAATTACAAACAGCATTCCACCTTCCCCTAAACACTGCAGCGTACGGGTCCTTAAGCATAGCGGAGCGTCTGTTTACACTTTTTCTTTTGAGGTAAAATTTACTTAGATTGAAATGCAGAAATCTCTTTTTTTTAAGTATATTTTTATTTTCCTTTTCATTTTAGAGAATCCCAAGCCGTCTTCATGCCCAGCACAGATCCCAATACGGGGCTGGATCCCACAACCCTGGGATCATGACCCGAAATGGCAATCAAGAGCCTGCTGCTCAACCAACTGAGCATCCCCACCCCCCTCCACAGGTGCCCCGAAATGCGGAAACCTTAAGTGTGCATTCCTGGAGTTTTGACAAATGCATATGCTTGTGTAATCCACACCTGGAGGCCTTTTATTACCTGAGGGTGACCAGAACAGCCAATGGGACCTGCCTGGGATTTTGCCAGAGGGGGCAGGTGAGAACTGGCCCGTCGGAGTGAAACCCTCAGAACTCGGACCAGACTAGCACTCCTTCTGTTGCCTTTACGGTTATGATCCCCATCTGACCGCCAGTCCTCTGTCCATTTTTTGTCAAAACCCCATAAGAGAAGAAAGGTGAGTGGTGGAATCTGGACACCAGCCTTTAGCCTGAATCCCCTAACACCTCTGAAATTGTAACGGAAACAAGGGCAAATACTCAACAGCGTTATTTGTGAATGTGAGCTGGCCCCGGGGAGATTGCCTATCCAGCGGCTCTTGCCTCCTTTTTCTTGGATGGCCAAGCCCACTTCCAGCTTGGGAGGCTGAAAATGCCCAGTGTTCACTCCCCGGCCGTTCCCCTAGCTGGGCACGTGCACCAATCCAGGCCAGTAAGACGTTAGGGAAAGTCGTCTGGGGCTTCTAGGAAAGATTCTCTCTCCAGTAAAAAGAGCTACGTGGGAGGAAATGTCCCTTTTTCTCCTAACTTCAAATGTTAGCATGTGAGGATGTGATGCTTGGAGCTATGGCAGCTACCTTGTCAGCATGAGTAGTAACACTAAGAGAATCAAAGAAGAGTCACCCGGTGCTCCTGAGTCTTAGACCTGCTGAATCCTGGAGCGCTTACCTCTAGACTTCTTGTGTGTGGTGACATATTCCTCATTATTGTACAGTCTGTGCCTTGCCGTCTAACCATACTAACTGATACAAATGATTTGTAAAATGTGTTACTGTAACACCAGAGCATTTCCTGAAAACAATCCTATTTGTATCATAAAGATCAGCTTGACTGTTTCAAAGAGAGCTATAATCTACCCATTTCTGATAGGAACACACCATCAGCTCTCAGAGAAGTTAAGAGGGCAGAGCACAGGAGTTTCAGAATGGTGATCTTCAGACTCCATATGCTCAGGATGAACACTGTCTTCTGATTTCTTCCTTTATTTATCTGTCCGTATATAGCGGATGGCTGACCTGGGGTTTCCTGTGGGACTAGAATACACAAAAAGGCCTTGTCGAATCTTACTGTATTTAATGCTATCATCCAAACTGCTAACATCTTTTTTAACCAGACTGGCAAAAATATGTCTTTATTACCCATGCCTAGGATAAACTCTCAACCTAATCATACGTGCTCAGAGAAAAACTGCTTGCTTTTGTCAAACCGACTGGTGGGCTTTCTAGTAATGTGCGATGCCCAGTACACATTTAGTAAGGGCCCACTGTGTGCCAGAGCTTGTGCTGGGTATTGGGAATATAGCCGTGAGCCAGGCAAGTTCCACCCCAGGGGAGCCCCAAATTAGAAGGATGGAAAAGGGGTGGCCGGGGGGCTCAGTTGAGCAGCTGACTTTGGCTCAGGTCGAGCATCCACGAAGCACCTGGGTGCTGTGCTAGGAACAGAGAAAACCCTGGGGGAAAGAGAGACCCCAGTCCCTGTCCCCATGTTGCTCTCGGTCTGAGGTGGGGGAAGAGGATAGGTAAACAGGTTATCCCAGGGCGCTCCTGCTGTGAGAAGAGAGCCTCAAAGAGGGCACCACACTCAAGTTTTGGGTGCTGAGGAAAGACTCTGAGCAGAGACGGGAAGGGGGAAAAGGTGGGGAGAGATGTTCTAGGCAGAGGGAAGGTTACCACAGACCAGGTCATTTCAGATGGCCCGAGGAGCAAACGTTTGGACGGAGTGGAAGTTGTAAGGGGAAGTGGACACATCTCGTAACCCAAGTTAAGGAGTTTGGTGTTTTTCTGAGGGCAATGGGTGAAGAAGAGATTTAAACAAGAGAATGAGTGGTTAGATGTTCCCTTTAGAAAGCTGTGCAGAAAGGGGACCGGAGAGTGAGACACCAGTGGTGGGTGTGTGTGGGGGGAGGTGGGCCATCAGTTCCTTCTGGGGTGTGTTGACCTTGAGGGCCTGTCGGGAGGTCATGCGGGGGTGTCCTGGGGGCAGCCAGCCTGGGACTGAGGAGAAGGCTCAGCTGGAGCCTGCCATCTGGAAGCTGTCAGAATAGAGGGACGCTGAGCCCCAGGCGTCCCGGGACGGGAAGGGCCTCAGGAAGACATGTCTAGTATCTGCTTTTAACTCTCGTCATAGATGTGGGTGGTTTTCAGAAAATTTAGAAGAGGAAGCCACACAAGTGAAACACTTCTGTGCGTGGGCTTTTTTTTTTCCCCCTAGAACTTGGAGGAAAGAGTCCTCTCTGGCTCACGGAGTCCCAGAGTTCCACACGGCCGCAGTTAGGGAACCCCCGGCCTACTATAAGGTGGTGGTAACACAGGAAACTGGACGTCCCCGTGGAATCCAGAAAGACGGAGCCCGGAGGAAGCACACGTCCCCACTGGTCCAGCAGCGGTTGAGGCGGTAAGCTTGAGCGCACCAGGTGCCCGCCGTCCATCTCTTGCAAAGGAGCTCGGTCCCAGGGTCACTCCGGGCCTTTCTGCGGTTCACGGCGCTCTCCCTGCGAGTCTGCTCGTTGCCGGGTTTCCCAGGGGTTGCTGGGAAACCAGCATCTCCAGTCTGCTTAGGAAGCTTCCAGTCCTGGGGCTCCAGCAGATCGGCGCCAGTTTCCGGAGCCTCCAAGCTGACTCGGGCCCTGGGGACCAGGGCACTTGTTGAACAGGACCGTGGTCCTCTACCCTGCCTCTCGTCAGCAGCGCCGCAACGCTGAGGGGTTCTGGGGGCGGTGATCTCGGGGCCGTATGCAGGGAATGTACGCAGGGGAGGAAGCAGTCATGAGCGTAAAATGGGGGGGCATGAAGCCCTCGAACCATCATCTCGAATCTGCCATTTAATCGTCCCTCTGTTTCCCGTTCCCTGTGATTCCCCCCGCCCCCGCTCCGCATTCACACACACTGCAAAACGATACCGCTACGTGTAACTTACGCACTTGGGTCCAGAAGGCCGCATGTGACTTTGTGGACCGTGACACGTTACCGGGAAGCACAAATCTGGGTGAGCATCTGAACCTCCGCGGTCCGCCCGGCCCACATCACGGGGGGGGGGGGGGGGGGGGGCGCTGGGGTGTGGGGTGTGTGTAGGTGGGGACAGTTCTCAAGAACAGAAAGCACCACTCACCCTTGAAGAGCCTGCCGGGTGTGATGTAGTAACCTGCACACGGGAGCACTCAGCCGGAGCACTCGGTCGGATCTCCCACCCACGGCCCTGGGTGTGGCAGCTGGGTGGGCCCGTGGGGCCCAGCCGGGGATGAGAGCCTGGGTGTTCTGCAGAGTCCAACACCAAGAGCTGGGATCGCTTAGAACCGAACAAGAGAAGGGGAGGCGGGTGGGGGGGGTGTCAAGAACAGGGTGGTTTGTCACGAGTGGGAGCCACGGAACCCCAGGGCACCCCTCAACAGTAGCTGGAGGCCTGACCGCTCCGGGTCTCCAGGGCAGAGCTGCGGCCCCTTTCTTCTGGGAGGTCATGTGGCCGCTGATGCCTCTCCGTCGAAGCCTCAGGAAATGTTTATTTTACACAGCTGCGCCACATTACCGCCGGCTCTGAGGATCCCGTTACCGAGGGGCTTTCGTTCTCGATTGGCGTACAATCCTCCGCGTGAACCCTCCTCAGCTCGCCGGAAAGGAGAAACAGGTGTTTCAGAAGTGACGCTTCTCCATTTTCGCGGGGATTTCGACATCATCATAATCATCTAGAGGCTCGATGTAGCTCGGGATGGAGAGGGTCTTATTTCTGACCTTATTGACCAGCGAGTATGTGGCCGGCGGCTGGCTCGGGGTGTCCTGTGGGACTAGAGCACACGAAAAGGTCCTTGCAGGCCAAGCTGCTGTGTGTTTTCATATATATATAAAAAGACAGAGACAGTGCAAGTTGGGGAGGGACAGAGAATCCCAAGCAGGCTCCGTGCTGCCAGTGCAAAGCCGTACGCGGGGCTTGAACTCACGAAACCGTGAGATCATGACCTGAGCCGAAACCAGGAGTCGGACGCTCAACTGGCTGAACCACGCAGGCGCCCCCATATGTATTTTTGACTCAGTGACTCAGCATGATTTTCACGGGCTTGGGTGGTCTGGCTACTTCCTGCTGGACCAGCTCCCCATTTGATGGGGGACACTGTTGTACAGACAGGACACCGTCTCAGGATCAGCCGAGTGGGTGAATGGCAGACGGCAGTCAGACGCCCTGGCTCCCACGTCCCCCTGCCTGAGCCCGCACGACACAGAAAACGCAAAGCAGAAGTGCAGACGGCACGCTGACCCGAGCCAGTCCCCGAATGAGCACGGTCATGGGGGACCCTCATTCTCACGAGGAAGTGATACGAAGCTTATTTCCTTTTTGGCACATTTTTCCAGAACATTCCATGATTGCTCGGGCACGAGTCTCTGCTCAGAAGGAAGGGGACAGCGGGGTTTGCAAAAGGTAGAATGAGTGAAGAGGGAACACGTAGCAAAAGCCCCAAGGTGGCCGCGGGAAGGAAGACGAAACGGCAGCTAGACCTCAGACCCTCAGATGGGGTCGCCGCAGCCTTGCCGCGACTCTGTCTTTCCCAAGAGGACCTGAGAAGAAGACCGCCGTCATTCCCTGCACGGCCCTGCAGCGAGACCCACGTTCACATCCAGGCTCCAGCAGTCACTCGCTGTGTCGCCTTGGGTGAGACACTGAACTTCTGTGTGTCTCAGTGTCCCCATCTGTCAAAGGGGAATAGTGAATGTGCCTGCCTCGTAGTGCTGTGGAGAGGCCGACAGGAGATCGTGCCCGTGAAGTGCGTCACACGGGCCCGGACACACGGGGGCTGCCCCATACATGTAAGCTATTATGTGTCCATTCGGTCAAGACCTGAATTGTCTCCTAACCTCCAGGCACCGTTCTTAGTGGCCGGTAAACCGTGGTGAGGAAGACGAGAGGCTCCTGTTTCCTGGAGTTTCTGTTCCAGGGCAGGAGAGAGATCTTAAACACACGAGCAGCAGGTAAGTAAGGCGAGGTTGGGTAACTGCCTTCACGTTTCGAAAGGAAAGTTAGCGGGCTCACTTTAGAGAGGGCGGACGGCAGTGGCCGCATGGCAGTGGGGAGGATAAAGGACACCACCACATGGGCAGCTCGAGGAAGAACATTCCGGTCAAGCGAACCAGGCAGGGATTTTCTGATGCAAAGTGAGGGAGTCCTGGTGACACCCCCCAAGTTCCATCTTACTCGTGCTCCGAGCTGGGATTTGAATATGAACGTACACCTTGACCATCAGGAGCTTTGCTATTTGCTCTGCCCCCTTTTTAATTGATTTGTCTCTTTCAATTTTTTTTAAACATTTCTTATTTATTTTTTTGAGAGACAGAGACAGAGCATAAGCAGGGGAGAGGTAGAGAGAGAGGGAGACACAGAATCGGAAGCAGGCTCCAGGCTCCGAGCTGTCAGCACAGAGCCCGACGCGGGGCTCGAACCCACGAACCGCGAGATCGTGATCTGAGCCGAAGTCGGGCCCTTAACCGACTGAGCCACCCAGGTGCCCCTGAGCTAAGACATTTAGATGAATTTGTTACCCTGCCCTGAATGTCACCAGCAGCAGATACTTACGGGTGTGTTCTGGGAAGAGCAAACCCCTGGGCGGCAGAGGGGGTAACTGAACTGGTGATTCATTAAGAACATTCCTGGCAAGACAGAAAGAGGAGGAGTCAGGGTGTGGTTTTGAGCGTGTCCGTCAGCCTACGAAAGGAAAACATCAGAAAACAGATGAACATTGAAACCTTCATTCCTAAAAGCTGGAGGCACTCCTTCTCTAGGTGTTGTACCCGTTTGTAAAGAAACTGTTTCCTCCAGCCCCGGGAACAGCTGGATTTGAGGGAAGGAAGGGACTTCGCTTAGAGCGCGTCCTCCTGGAATCCCCGGAGCTGGAGAGGGCAGGGGTGGGGGGAGGTAAGTAGCAGGTGTGTTTTCATTTGCAAGACACGCGTGTTCCTAACACGGCACACACGGGGACGCACACAGCGCGTGACTGCGTGTTCGGTGCATCCTGCTGAGATGCCTGCATGTGGCCACCAGATGACACACACGAGAACGTTCGTGGCAGCGTGAACCCCAAGCTGGACCCTACCCAAATGCGCATCAGCCGCGGAGTGGATAAATTCATGAGGACGAACCGTCTGCAACCATGCACAATGACGTGCACAGAAACGTTGACCAACAGGAGCCAAACCCTAGATAACGTGTGCTGGCTGATTCTACTGCTTAAATTTTTTTTAAGTTTATTTATTTATTTTGAGAGAGACAGAGTCCGCGTGAGCAGGGGAGGGGCAGAGAGAGAGAGAGGGAGAGAGAGAGAATCCCTCACTGAGGGAATCTGACAGCAGATTCCTCACTGTCAGTGCAGAGCCCGATGTGGGACCTGAACTCACCAACCACGAGATCGTGACCTGAGCCAAAACCGAGAGTCAGATGCTTAACCAACTGAGCCAGCCAGGCACCCCTGGCTGATTCCATTTCTAGAAAGCATAAAAACAAGAAAAAACTAGCCTTTCCTATTTCTGAGAGTGGCTATCTTTGGGGTATGGTGGCTGGAAGGGGATATAAGTCACTGAGGAACTGGTGATTCTGTTTCTTGATCTGGGCACTGGCCACCTGGGTCTGTCCAGTTTGTGGAAATTCACTGAGCCCTGCTTGACTTTGTACACCTTTCTGCATTCGTATCATACTTTGGTAAGAAGGTCCAACAAAGAGAGACCACGGGGGAGCCTCTTGGCCTAGACCCACGATTCCCTCCATGTGCTCTGACCTCCAAACTGGAAGAGATTGTTCTCAGCCAAGTTTTGGCCCCCTGTATGTGGTTGAGCGCCCCTGGGGGTGCATAAGCCTGTTGGGATACGTGGACAAGGGTCTGTGTGGCAAGAGCTCCATTAGTGGCCTCTGTCCACCCCTCATGGCTGCTCCCAGGAGAGGAGGGAAGTTGATCTGCTTTGGGGAAGAACCTTCTTCTCCCACTGGCTCCTCCAGAGCCAGCCTGACTGCAGAAAACACACACTGTGCTCGAGTCTGTGCTGTTCAGAGAAAGGGGCTGCCCCACACGGGTGACCTGAGGTTCTCCAGGCTGCGCCCTGCATCGGAAAGTTTGCCTGGTTTTGAACTAGCAAATGCCATTGCCGGTGGATAAGAGCCCCATTGTGCCACGCCGGGTTTATTCTCATTAAAGGCAATATTTTTTTACTTACCTGCATGACACATTTGTCTTACTCCTCAAGGGGGTCAGAATCGGTGGGGAAGAGGTCTATTATTTGCTGGATCCACAACAAAAGTCACTCTAGGAAAGTACAAATTTGGGGGCGCCTGGGTGGCTCGGTCAGTTAAGCATTCGACTTCAGCTCAGGTCACGATCTCATAGTTGATGGGATCGAGCCCTACATCAGCCTCTGCGCTGACAGCTCAGAGCCTGGAGCCTGCTTCGGATTCTGTGTCTCCCCCTCTCTCTGCTCCTCCCCCACTTGCTCAAAAATAAATAAACATTAAAAAAAATAAAAAAAGAAACGCACAGATTTTGTTTCAGACACCGCATTACATTCCAAAGAAAGGACTGGACCTTGAGCAGCACCCGGCCCTTAACCTCTCAGCCCTCAGATTATCTTTCCTGATGGTAGTGTCTGTGTATACCTGGGCCTGGGAGGTGACTGCTGGTGAATGCCTGCTTGTGTTTGCCTGGGGCCCCAGGTCATGCGGTATATCAGCTTGGCCTCTGAAAGGGCCTGGGGATTGAGTAGCTAAAGCGGGTCGTGTGGGCGCTCTGTTGCCTGTGTGACTGACCCCCCAGGAAAAACCCTCGGTGACTCTCTCTGGCGATGCTTTGCATGTGGTGCCGCACATCCATGCTGGGAGAATGAAGCACGGTGCACCAGCAGAAGACTCCTTCCTGGAAGCTTCCGCTTGGTTGCCCCTGGGGCTCCACCCTGGTATGTGCTTTCCCTTTGCAGAGTTGACTCTGTACCCTTCTACGGTAATAACCCGTAACCATGACCGTTGTAGCTTTCCCGGGTCCTGTGAGCGCTTCTCGTGAATCGTCAAGCCTAAAGGCGATCTTGGGGACTCCCGACACAGCAATCGTAAAAGCTCCAAACAGATCACAAAATGCAAAAGTAAGGCCAATGGCATAGTTTCGTTAGGCACACAGCCTCGAGAGGACCTCACTGGTGGGCCATCGAAAGGGAAGGAGGGTAGGGGTGCCTGGCTGGCTCAGCTGGTGGAGCCTACAGCTCTTGATCTCAGGGTTGTGAGTTGGAGTCCCACCCCGGGTGCAGAGATTACTTAAAATCTTGAGAGAAAGAAAAAGAAGGAGGGAAGGGGGGAGGGAGAGAGAGAGAGAGAGGGAGAGAAGAAGAGAAAGAAATAGAAGAAAGGAAGGAGGGAAGGGGGAGAGAAAGAGGAAGAAAGACAAAGAAAAGGAAGGAAGGAAAGAAAGAAAAGAAAGGGTAGACCTAACCGCGAGGGGTGGGCCCAGCACACACAGCCTGACCTGTGACCTCTACCAAACTAGACCAGACAAAGACAACCGGGAGAGCAGAGCCCCGGAGGTGCCCTGCAGCCCCAAAGCTCCAGACCCCTCCCCGGAGGGCGGGGCATTGGCAGACAAGCCGGCTCCCGGGCTGCCCAGGTGCAGTGGGCTCCTCCCCCAAAGAGACGCGCAGGTGCACGGGCGCACGTGACCAGGCGGCTCTCAAAGCTGCATCTTGGGGGGGGGGGGGCGCTGTACTTACTCATACGTTTTCTCTTCGTCACTTTGCCCTCTTCCCAAGGGCTTGGCAACGTCCCACCTCTTGCCTAAGGGACCAAATAGGCATTAATGATCATCTGGGAAGAATCAGCAGAAGGTGTGACTGTTACAAGTCCGGAGACATCGGGCGTGTGCAGAGCAGGTGGGGGAGGAACCACCGGCGAGAAACAGACTTGGGGGCACAGGGCTGGCGGGCGGTGGAGACTGGCTTGGACGCGGGCCTTCTGACCACAAGCCCTTGCCCAGGCCGCCCGGCGCGGGGCCCTGCTCGTCTCCTCGTCACCTCGTGCACCCCTGGCTTTCAGAAACATCCCTGGGACGGGTAACCAACTGTGTGCTTGGGAGGAAGCGAGAGGAAGACCGGGGAAGCAGTTTGCAACCGGGCCGTGCCAGACGAACACGTCACTGTTCATTTTTTAACCTGCGTGGTGATAGTGGTGGCTTAAGGTCCAAGAGAACGGGCCAGGTTTTGTTCAGGGTCCTACTTCGTCTGTGTCCAACATTTCAAGAAGGCAGATGGACAGAGGACTATAGGAGGCAGAATATACTCTTTGTGTTAAAAAAACAAAACAAAACAAAAAACCCACCACCACAAAAAGGGGCGCCTGAGTGGGTCAATCAAGTAAACATTCGACTTTGGCTCAGGTCGTGATCTCAGGGTTCAGGAGTTCAAGTCCCGGGTCGGGCTCTGTGCTGACAGCTCAGAGCCTGGAGCCTGCTTCGGGTTCTATGTCTCCCTCTCTCTCTGCCCTACCCCACTCGTTCATTCTCTCTCTCTCTCCAAAATAAACATTAAAGAAAAATTTTTTTTAATCTATAAAACAACACAAAAACAACTGCTTATCATCAAGGGGTTGAGGGCAGAGAACATTGGACAGGAAGCCCAGTGGACCTAAGTTCTGGTCCCAACTCGGGCACCAAGTCCTGTGAGGCCTCAGTCAAGCCTCTTCCTCTCTCTGAACCTTAACTTTCTTATCTCTCAAACAGATGGACGAAGATGACAAGGTCTCACTCCTTGTGGAGCCCGGACCTTTCGGCGACCGGCGAGCAGGGTTCTGAGGCTGTCCCAGACGCCGTGGCAGGTCAGTGCCTTGGTGGCTGAGGGTGGCCTGCCCACACTGCCCTGGGGGATTGGTGCATTCACCGTCCCTGGGTCACAGGGGCGATGGGAGATGGACGGCAAAGTGGAAACCCCCTTGGAGATGATGTTAAGTTAGTGGAAAGCCTCCACGAAGGTGGAGGGTGCCAAGAACCTGGGGCCAAGGTAGCTGTTGTTCTGGGAGATTCAGAGTCTGACCTTAGAGAAGGCAATGGTGGTGGCCAGTGTGTCCATCGTGGACCGAGCCCATATTTCATGCCTCAAAAGTCTGTTTTTGTTTTTTTTTAGAAAACTGCTTCGTTTGGGAATGATTGACCCAGAAAAGGCTGTGCGTATCCGGTGTATACAACACGCGTACCACTCGATGTGCTTGGAGCTGAGACAGCCTCTGACATCCTCTGGACTCGTGCTGTCTTCTGAGTCCCGAAGGTGAGAGCAGGGCCACGATGGAGAGAGAAAGCCGTGGAGCAGTGTGTGGCTTCTCACAGGTTCTGCCCTCACCCACACCCTGGGGGCCCCAAGAGTTCCTGAAGATTAGTTAGCCTCCCTCCCTTTGCCATGCAGATGGGGAAACCGAGGCCCAGACATGCAAGTTAGTGGCAGGGCTAGGCTCAGACCCAGAATACACGATTCTTAATCCAAAACTCAGCCTATTCAGGCCCAGAACTACGCTTTCTGCCCTGAAGAAGCCCTAATGCCCAGATGACCACCCCAGCCCTCCCGCCCTCCACCTGCCCAGGTGAGACCGCCATTACCTTGTCTAAACAGCTGTCTACAGGCACAGTACAGGATGAGGGCCAGGCTCACGGACACAGTGAAGATGGCCACAGCTAGGATGACCCAGAAATTGTCCCTCAACCAATCCATCGCGATGGGACCCTGAGAAGAACAGAGACAGAGGAATATGAGACGTGAACGGGGCGTCTGGGGGGGGGGGCGTTGTCTACCACGTTTTGGGGATACCTCTGTTTAGGGGTCAGGCAGGTGATGGCTTAGACGAACCCTGCCCATCAGCAACTGGGAGCCCTCAGGCGAGGCCCTTAATCTCCTCCGAACTCCGTGCGTCCTCATGTGCGGCACGGGAGTGACCCGTCTGCCACTCCCCAGGGGAGCCACGCGCACGGAGATCAGAGATGTACGGAGGAGGCCGACACATCGCTCTGTCTTCGGTCGTCAAACGGGCAGGGGAGTAACGCCATTGAAAGCAATAACTAATTGCATCACTTTTATATCCAGGGGGCAGCACAGACTTAAACCCCTGCTGTTTTTGGCACGGGGTGGGGGGGGTGGTTAGAAATATACCTTGATGGGTTTCTCCGAGGGAGGCGTGGGTCAGAAGGGGGAAGGTGAATGCAAAGTTAGTCCGTGGGGAAAAGTAACAGGAATTTGGGGGCTGGAAGCTGGCCAGCTCGGGAAGCAAGCAGAGAAGTCTGGCAGGAGCAGATCTTAAGTGTTCTCAAGACAGAAAAGAATGACGTTGGCTGTGGTGGCGGGCATTTCGCGATACAGTGAAACCTTGGATTGCGAGTACCTTGTTCTGCGAGCATTCCACAAGATGAGCTAACGTTTCTAATACGCTTTAAAAAATTGTTTTTTAATGTTTATTTATTTTTGAGAGAGAGACAGACTGCGAGCGGGGGAGGGGTAGAGGGAGAGGGAGACCCAGAATCCGAAGCAGGCTCCAGGCTCCGAGCTGTCAGCACAGAGCCCGACTCGGGGCTGGAACTCAAGAACCGTGAAATCATGACCTGACCCGAAGTCAGACGTTTAACCGGCTGAGCCCCTCAGGTGCCCCTCCGTTCTTTCTCATGGGGAAATTTGCTTTGATACACAGTTCCTACGGATTACAAGCGTGTTTCCAGAACGAATTATGCTCTCAAACCAAAGTTTTACCATATACGAGTGTATGCAGTCAACACGTTGTGCATTTTAAACTTCCACGGTGTTATTAAGTCAATTATACCTCAGTGACGCTGGGGAAGAAAGAGAGGGAAAAAAAGCCAACGGTAAGAGTGCAGAAAGCGTGAGGCTTGTTAGAAAGTCCCTGTGGGAGGATGTCTGGGGCGCCTGGGTGGCGCAGTCGGTTAAGCGTCCGACTTCAGCCAGGTCACGATCTCGCGGTCCGTGAGTTCGAGCCCCGCGTCGGGCTCTGGGCTGATGGCTCAGAGCCTGGAGCCTGTTTCCGATTCTGTGTCTCCCTCTCTCTCTGCCCCTCGCCCATTCATGCTCTGTCTCTCTCTGTCCCAAAAATAAATAAACGTTGAAAAAAAAAAAAAAAAAAGAAAGTCCCCGTGGGAGGATGTCTAGTAGTTCCGTGGGACAGTTGTGACTGATGTTCAGTCTGAAGCTGTTGCCTGTACCGTGTTGGAAACTCAATTGCAAAATAAAAGCTTCTAAGAGCAGAGCCTGGGGACTAATGACATGTGCGCTGTGGTTTCCCAACCAGGGATGACGTACAGACAAGTAGGACAGACAGCAGGTGCCAGGCCCCAGGCGATTGTGGGATGGACTCGTCGGAGGAGCCTCCAGGAATGCAAGGGCTTTGCGGGAGGAGCGGGGCTCCCCGCATGCAGAGCGTGGGCGCTTTGCCTGTTCGTTTGGCTACTGAAGTAAACCGTGATCCTTGAGACCTGGCATATTCTGGGTGTGTGAGAATCAGCTTCCTGTGCATCACTTAGCCAGTGGAAACTCACGCGTGTATTTCCATGTACAGCCCTTTCCAATTCGTGCTTTTGAGTGACGTTAGTAGTAACGATGTAAACAGGGACCCAGGCAGAGGAACAGGGACAAGGTTAGGGCTGCTAAGGCCATTGTTCCTACAAAACCATCAGACTTGGCTTACTATTTATTATTTATTTATTTATTTATTTATTTATTTATTTTAATTTTTTTTCAACGTTTATTTATTTTTGGGGGGGACAGAGAGAGACAGAGCATGAACGGGGGAGGGGCAGAGAGAGAGGGAGACACAGAATCGGAAACAGGCTCCAGGCTCTGAGCCATTAGCCCAGAGCCTGACGCGGAGCTCGAACTCGTGGACCACGAGATTGTGACCTGGCTGAAGTCGGACGCTTAACCGACTGCGCCACCCAGGCGCCCCTAGTTATTTATTTATAATTAAAACAATTTTTATTGTTTATTCATTTTTGAGAGACAGAGACAGAGCATGAACAGGGGAGGGGCAGAGAGAGAGGGAGACACAGAATCCAAAGCAGGCTCCAGGCTCCGAGCCGTCAGCACGGAGCCCGACGTGGGGCCCGAACCCACGAACCGTGAGATCATGACCTGAGCCGAAGTCATATGTTGAACCGACTGAGCCACCCAGGTGCCCGTTGGCTTACTATTTAAACACGTGTTTGTATTACTGGCAGAGTGTCCTCATTTATTACATTGTTCTATTATAATTTGGATTTTCAGTTCCAAGCTTCGTTTCTTTGGTGAAGGTTGGCTTGATCAAACACGTTTTTGGCTATTCATCAGGTTACATGGCGCAAAACCAAGCGTGTGTAACTTGTGCACGCGTCATTCTGCAGCTTTTTGGCTCAACTTTCCGCTCAGCATCATTTATCCACGGTGATAGATGTGCTGGGGATTCTCTCTTCAAAGACACAAGTGTCGGCCGGCCAGGTAGCCCACCCCAGGTGTGCACTCAGCAGAGGCTGTGCTGTAGGTCACCTTTTCAGGATGCACAGAAGAGAGCAACAGAGGCACACGAAGAAGGGGGAAAAGGGAAAGCGTGGAGACTGGAGGCTTGGCTCTCAGGAGGACCCTGTGAAATGTGGTTTTGCAGGGCCCGGTGAGGTCATAGGGCACTGGACTTAAGAGAATGCCACATGTCTGAGGGTGGACTCTTTGTTTGATACACGTAATTGGAACCTGACCTTCTTTAGCTCTGGGGGTGGAAGGAAGGAAGGAAGGAAGGAAGGAAGGAAGGAAGGAAGGATGGATGAAGGGAGTAAGAAGGGAGGAAGGAAGGAGGAAAGAAGAAGGAAGGAGGAAGGAAGGATGAAGGGAGTAAGAAGGGAGGAAGGAGGAAGGAAGGAAGGAAGGAAGGAAGGAAGGAAGGAAGGAAGGAAGAAGGGAGGAAGGAAGGAGGAAGGAGGAAGGAAGGAGGAAGGACGGAAGGAAGGAAGGAAGCAAGGATGCAGGGAGTAAGAAGGGAGGAAGGAAGGAAGGACAGGCAGATGGAGGAGCAGATGGAATATTCTCCCCCATTTTCTCATTCTCTCTTCTCATACTCAAACGTGCATCTCCTGGTTCTTTTGTCTAGTTTGTCCTCCGTATTTTCTACCTTTTCTTTTTTCTTAATCTTGAAGGATTTCTCCAAAAAGCAACTAAACATACTCTTTAGGGCTATAAAAGTAAACACCAGGGCACAAGAGTTCAAAGCTGTTGCATCCGAGAGCACAACGGGGTGGGAGGATGGACGTGGGGAGACGGGGGGCTGCAATTTTCTGCCGTGAATCCGCCGAATCACTTGATTTTTATTTTTTTACTTGATTATTATTTTCTTTTTTGATTTTTAAAACTACGTGTATTTACTGGGACGCCGGGGTGGCTCAGTTGGTTGAGTGTCCGACTTTGGCTCTCGGTTCAGGAGTTCGAGCCGCACATCGGGTTCTCTGCCGTCAGCCTGTCAGCACAGAGTCCACTTCAGATCCTCTGTCCCCCTCTCTCTGCCCCTCCCCTGCTTGCCCTCTCCCCAGAAAGTAAATATTAAAAAAAAAAAAAACCTGTGTATTTACTTTAATAAAAATGAAAAAAAAAAACCACAACCCAGTCAATTAACTGTCTAGCGTAGCTCCCATGAAAAGCTACTCCTCCGATTTCAAGTTCAAAGAAGTTTCCTTCTCCTCAGTTCCCTGGAGAAGCAGGGAAGAAGGATGATGTCAGAAAAGTGAAGCCTGGGTCACTTTTGAGAACCACGCAGTGGATGCATATCTTGCAGTTCTGTTCTTACAAACGTGTGGCATGGCTTTGCTTTGCTAGCCGATGTTTCTTCCTTTTTTTTTTGTTTTAATGTTTATTTATTTTTGAAGGACAGAGAGACAGAGTGCGAGCAGGGGAGGGGCAGAGAGAGAGGGAGACCCAGAATCCGAAGCAGCTCCAGGCTCCGAGCCGTCAGCACAGAGCCCGACGTGGGGCTCGAACCCACGAACCAGAAGATTATGCCTGAGCCGAAGTCGGGTGCTCAACCGACTGAGCCCCCCGGGCGCCTTGCCAGCAGATGTTTGGAATGTGTTCCGCTTTCATCTGTCCGCTAACTGCGTCCTTGAGCGGCCTGCCCAAGGTCACCCGGCAGGAAGGAGGCTGAATGCTCTCCCTCTAGGTGCCAGTCCTTCCTTGCCGGTGTCCGTATGATGCCCTGAGTCATTGGGGACAGGCCCAGCGGGGTTCGGGACGCCTTCCTTTAAGGAGCACAGCCATGGTGGTGAGACGGTGGGGGCCACGGGACTCCCCAGGATGAAGGACCGGGGCCCACAAGTGGGAATAAGAGTCCCAAGTTCCCCCACAGCCCAGGGCCAGACAAACGGCACTGCTCTGAGACGCCTTCTCCGCAGAACCCAGACGAGCTTGTCTTTCTGGGACAGGGCGGCTGAGTGAGAAGGGTCCCGAGAGAACCCCGTCCTGTCCCCGCTGGGTGTCCTCTGGGCCCCAGGCCGGCTCAGTGGCCGTGGTGCTGCCCGAGAGGGGACACGGACGGGCTCTGGGCAGCGACAGCGGGGATCCAGCCCGCGGGGAGCGGGTGCAGGTGGCCGGCGGGACCGAGCTCACGCCCCGCAAAGTGTGGGAGCTGAAGGCCACCTGTGTCGGCCGCCCGGACGGGACCGTGGGGCGCAGGCCTCCCCGGAGCTGAAGCACGGGGCCCAGGGCGTCGGCCATCAGCCCGCAGACGCTGCGGGGCCTCTCAAGGGACCTCTCGGGCCGGGCGTGGAGTCTCCACCCAAAACCGCAAAGTACCTCAGCAGGAAAGGCCACTGGTGGGAGACTCCCCGTGGAGAAACGTCTGTCTGGCTGTCCTCAGCGCAGGGTGGGGCGCAGGGGTGCGGAGGCGGCCCCCACCCCTTCTTCCACTCACTCCCACTGGGGCAAAGTGAGCGACTTTGAGTCAGAAACCGAAGCTTTGCAATGAGCCACGTTCTACCCACTGTGCTCAGCAATCGAAAGTAACTTAAAAGTTTTGGAATTGGACTAAAGCGTCTTTGGGGTGGCCGCCCCCCCACTGGGGCAAGAGGGGAGCCCCCCGGGCGGGGGCAGGAGCACAGAGGCATACAACAGCAGGAGTGCGGGGCCTGTCACGAGTCCCCGACGCCACCATCACGGAGCTAGAAATCCAAGCGTGGGCAGGGCTGTGTCCACCCCCGGGACGTGCCGCTTCCTGGTTCTGTGGGCTTCGAGAGGCCACTCGTGCTCCTGGCTCGTGGCCCCTTCCTCCGTCTCCGAACCCCGCGGGGTGGTTCCTCCGTAGCCACGTCTCCCTCTGAGCTCCTCCCCCGCCTCCTCCTGCACGCAGACGAGGACCCGGACGACCCCAGCTGTCTGTCTGCCCCGCGTCAGAGACTCCGATGTAACTGGCCTGCGGGGCCTGTGGGGCCTGGCCCTTGGGGGGTTGGTTTCTTTGTTGTAATAAACATTTCCAGATGAGTCTAATACAAGGCGGGCCGAGGTTGAGAACCGGTGATCTACACGTTATCTCTTAATCCTGATGATGACCTTCCCCGAGTGGGTGGTGTTAGTTATCACGCTTCGTTTGCAGGTGAACAACTAGGACTCGGAGAGGTTAAGCGATTTGCTCAAGGTAACACAGCCAGCAAGGGACTAACGTAGGATTTCAGCTCAGGGCAGTCTGACGCCAGGTCGCGTGGTCATTTTACCCCACGAGGCTGCCGCCGAGCTGGTAAATGTTTCTTTTCATAACAGAACTGAAAGCGGAACCCTCGTTCAAGAGCTTCCAGCAGTGGCAAGACCTCAGCCTTCAGCCGTGCCCTGTTCGGCGTAATTACAACCGCGGCAGGAAAACGCGTCTCAGAAAAGTCACCCTCACCGTGTGCTACCCGGTGCCCTACGCGCCCCTCTCATTTACTCCCCTGCACGGCGGCTTGTGGTTACCACCCCAGTTTACAGATAAGACCATGGGAGCTCAGAGATCGCAACTGAGCCAGTGAGCGGGAAGACCAGAAACCAAACCCAGGTCTTTGGGACTCCAGGACCCTAACTCGCGACCCCCAAACGGGGGCTCTGGGAAATGTGTGAAAGCACAGATGCCAGTCCCGGGCCCCTTCTCTGCCCCCAGTTCTGATCTGTAGGCCCAGTGTCGGACTCGGGATCAGCATTTTTAACAAGCGCTCCGGTGGTGGGGGGCGGGGGGGGCTCAGCCTCCGGGTGGGACGTCCGTCGGGCCAGTTGGCAGAGCCCCCCCAGCTGGGGCAGGTGAGGAAGCCCCACAGTCAGAGGCGGTAGCGGCACTGGAGGGAGACGGAAAGGCACCAAAAAAGCCCCCGACCCAAATGCCCAAGATGCTTCCCATGATGCCCCAAATTCCATCATCGGCAAGTCACTTCTCTGCCAAGTTCCCAGCTCTCCCCACTTCCTCTCCATTCAAACTCATTTGCCTGGGTGTGCCAGACTCTGAGGAAGAGAAACTGATTTTTACTAGGGTGTGAATGACTGCCTCGGGTCCTCAGGGCACTGGGTTCCTTTCTTGAATTCCCTCAGGCATTGGCCAGAGCAGGGGCATCCTAGGATCTTGTCCGGAGTCCTCAGAGGATATAACCGAATGCGATTTAGGAACAAAGACCGTCTTATCCAGGCTTCCTCCTCCTGCTAGGCACCCCCCCACCCATCTCAGTGCCCTTTGCTCCCTCTTCCCCTTTCTCCTTAGTCATCCTGCCCTCAGGACAGACTCTGAATCTCATTCACACTGTGACCTCCGAAACTGATAACAGCTTAAGTGTGTGTGTGGGGGGGTGGGGGAGGTGCTCCACCATCAGAATGATGAAAACCCAGAAGGAAAGAGAAGCTGGGACACTGAGGCCGAGGAAAGGTGGCCTCGACCGCGGCTGGGTGCTGGGCAGGGGCGGGGAAGGCAGACCCGTGCGTGAGCCCACGTCCGTGACTCCGGCGGGTTACCGGACGTTTGTTCCCGGCGGTCCACACTGGCGAGTCAGCTCCGCCACCCAGAGCGGGGCCCATCTCTCTGCCACTGTCTCCGTCACCTGGAACACAGTAGGCGCTCCGTGCGGGTCTGCGAGAGGATGAACGTGACTGCCGCCTCTCTCCCGGCCCTACAGGTGCGCTCCGCCTCCGATGATGCAGGCGGGAGGGCGGTTTGGGGTCTGCCTCCTAACCGTCCAGCCGCCTGGCCCGGCCTGGCCTCGCCACCGGCCGCGGGCATCGGGCGCTGGCCCGGGAAGCCGAGACCCTGCCCGCCTGCGCGCGGGTGTCTCTGCCTTCCTCCCATGACGCACATCCTCGCCCTCGCCGCGGGGGAGGCACTGAGCCCAGGCACCCACCCGGCCCCGGCTCTCACTTCCCCAAAAGGCATTTCCAGGGAGTCGGCGACAGAAGTCCCAGTCCAACCCCCACTGGGAATTCTGGAGACTGGCTTGATTCCACACTCGCTTTTTCCTGGGTTTGTTTTTTTTTTTTCGTGTTGTTTTTTTTTTTTAACCAAATTCTGTAGCGTAAGAAATAGCTTACGACACGACAGCCATGCATACGTCCACACGCAGGACACGTCTCCCGAAACGTCTCTCTGACCCCTGAGGAGCTCCAGCATTTTCGCCCCTAATCCAGCCTCGCTTGTGAAAAAAGTATTGGGTGTGAGGCCCCTGTGTTTCTTTCAAGACCCACGCTACTGGTCAAGTCCTGCGTGATTGAAAAACTCAACTTTTTCTCACGAGAAAGGAATGATCTGAAGTAGTCATGAGTCCCAAAAGGCGGGGAGAACGTGTGTGTGTGGGGGGGCGGAGGGATGGGGTTCGAGGAGGCTGGAGAGGCTTCGGGGAAGTTTCCGTGGGACGAGGCAGGTCGCACGCAGCTCCGCGGGAGGATGGGGCCCCGCCCCTTGCTCGCTGCCTGGAGTTAGGGCTTCCAGGCTAATCCCCTTGGCCGAGGCCAGCCCTGCCCGAGACCACGAGGCTGTGGCGCACCTGCTGGGTCTCAAAGACTCAGTGTGGGGGCGCCTGGGTGGCTCAGTGGGTTGGACGTTCGACTCTTGATATGGCCCAGGTCATGATCTCATAGAGCATGAGATCAAGCCCCACGTCGGGCTCTGTGCTGACAACGTGGAGGCTGCTTGGGATTCCCCATCCCTCCCCCCTCTCTGCCCCTCCCCTGCTCTCTCTCTTCCAAAATAAATAAATAAACATAAAAAGAAAAATGCTTAGTGTAGAAGGAAGAACATAAAAGATCTCATTAATAAACGTTTATATGGATTACGTGCGGGAAGGATTTTTTGATGTGTTGGGTTCAGTGCAATGTGTTATTAAAATTAACTTCAGCCTTCTTCCCCTTGCTTTTAATTCTTCTCCCTCCTGCCCCGCTCACGCTCGGATTCTTAGCACCTGGGGGTGTCGTGTCATACGCACTGACCCCAGCCCAAGACAAGTAAAACCGTGTACCGACGGAACGGAATTCGACAGAGGAATGGGAAAACAGGCTGGGATGTTCGCGCGGTGAGACCCCATTCAGCAACGTAAAACGCGGATTCCCAATGCCCAGGACAGTACAGATGATGAGTCCTGGACGCAGGAAATGAAAGAGGCAAGGTGTAGACTGTTGCCCAACGTGTTGACTGTGCATCTAAGACAGACACGTTTCCCTGGTGTTAATTATACCTCATTAAACAATTTCGAGAAAGAATGAGCCGTGCAGCCCTTGGGCTGGGCTCGTGTCCCGCGGGTTTCGTAACAGGACTCGACCCTGTTCATTCGTTCTCACCCATTATAGTGGGTCGCTCCACTGACATATCTTTCTGCCCGGACTTAGAAACTACACCTGGTGCGCCTGGGTGGCTCAGTCCCTTAAGCCTCCGACTTCGGCTCAGGTCATGATCTCAGGTTTGTGGGTTCGAGCCCCGCATTGGGCTCTGTGCTGACAGCTTTAGGTTCTGTGTCTCCCCCTCTCTCTCCTCCTCCCCCACGCACATTCTGTCTCTCTCAAAAACAAACATTAAAAAAAATTAAAAAAAAAAAAAGAAACTACGTCTATATGCAAGCAAAAATTAAAAATGGTGAAGGGGCACCGGGTGGCTCAGTCGGTGAAGCATCCGACTCTTGATTTCAGCTCAGGTCATGGTCTCACGGTCGTGGGATCGAGCCCCACATTGGGCTCTGCGCGGAGCATGAAGCCTGCTTGGGATTCTCTGTCCCCTTCTCTCTCTGCCCCTCCCTGGCTCCCACTCTCAGTCTCTCTCTCTCAAAAAAAAAAAAAAAAAAAAAAAAGGTTTGTGCGGGGGAGCAAACCGTGACAACACACAGACATCTCCTCTGATTCCGTAATATCATTTCTAGGAATCCAGCCTCACCAGTAATCCAAAGGAAGTAAAATTTAAATGCAGAACTATGTTGGCTTTGGCGCAAATAAGCAGGGAACAGGCAGCGTGGGACTGGGAGAAAATTGCACAAGGGCCCTCGATGGGCTCGGATGAAGCAGTCAAGCAGTGGGGAGAAAACCCCGAGAAAAGCAGCCTGGGGGGAGCTTCGGGGCACCCCCCTTCGCCAGAAAAGCCACACGCAGCCCGTGCGGACACCCCAGCCAGCCACCTGTGCGCAGGTCGCCCGCGCGTGTGGCCGGAGTCTGCCGGGACAGAGCACAGAGACCCCATCTCGGTTCTGTACCGAGGGAAAGACTCCTTTTCACCTCTGCCGCCCAGCCTCCCTGTGAAGCGTGAGCGGAACACGTTTTCCAGACCTCACGCATCACGTCTTTCAAGAGCTCTGCTCCCCTTCCTGAACAGGTGGCTTTTCGGGCGTCTCCGCGGCGTTCTATGTGTTGTGTCTGACTTCTGCAGAACCTTCCGGAATTGCGGAGTACTCAGGCTTCCCGAGTTATCCCCGGACGTCTGCAACCCAGAAGTCCTTCCTTGGGTCCAACCAAATTGTCTCGCGCCCCTGCTGGCTTTCTTGCTTGTTTGGTTCTGAGAGTGTGGGGGGGCCCCCCGGAGCCCTGTCACCTGGTGGCTGTCTGGCAACGGCACTGGTGTGGTCAGTGGGTGGGGGTGACGGCAGCGAGGCCCGAATTTCCTCTCTACCTTGTGTTCACGTCAAAACGAGACAACGGTAATGTTTCACAGTGTCCACGCCTGGGAAAAAAACTAGAGGGCCAGACGCGAGTCTCTGCCACGGCTTTTCCCAAGTGGCGGAATGTGGGGCCATTGTTCCCCTATTTCTCTGGAGTTTTCCAGTTTTTTGAGGGCAGGAGGGGTGGAAGGAAGGGCCCTAAAGTGTAACAAGAAGTGGGGCGCCTGGGGGGCTCAGTCGGTGAAGCGTCCGACTTCGGCTCAGGTCACGATCTCACGGTCTGCGAGTTCGGGCCCCGCGTCGGGCTCCGTGCTGACGGCTCGGAGCCCGGAGCCTGCTTCGGATTCTGTGTCTCCCTCTCTCTCTGTTCCTCCCCTGCTCTCTCTCTCTCTCCCTCAAAAATAAATAAAGATAAAACAAAAAACAACTAAAAACAAAACAGGAAGCCCCAGGCCTTGTCCTTACCACGCTCAGGGCGCGGGAGTGGTTCTCAGGACCAGTGATGCGAGACAAGATAGAACTGGAAATACCACGGGGAGGCCTCGGAGGTCATTTCCCAGCGGGCAGCGGCCGTTCGCCAGATGGGGATCTGACCCCGGGGCGCAGCCGAGCTTGACCCGCGACCGCCACGGGAACACATAGGATGCCTTACAGATCGCTGGACACGAGAGACACGGGCACAGAGATGCCAAGGCTGCGGGAGTTCTAGGTTTTTCCTGCCGAGTCCCAAGATGCAGCCTGAGATCCGCCTTGTCGCCCCCTCGCCCACCCCGTCCCCGACGCAGACCCATTCGGGTCTTGTCGCTTATCAGGCACCGAAAGTCGCCGTCAGAATCCAGAGAGGGGGAACCACCTGTGTACCGTTTAGGCGTCTCTGTCCCCGTCCGGGTGTCATTTCAACCCGATAGGCAGGTTCCCCCGCCCCAACATACCCCCGGGAAAGGGAGGCGCAGACGGGCGCAGGGATCTGAGGTCCCCCAGCCCGTGAGGGGCAGAGGGGACCCTCCGAGCCCAGCCTCAGACTGAGCTGCAACCCCAGCCCTCGCCAGGCGGCCGCTCGGGTGCCCCAAGCCCAGATGCTTACCTGGGTGGCGAGCGTGTCCATCTGTGAGCGGCTGAGGGGACAGCAGGGGCCCGAGTGTGGTGGCTCAGGCACAGCTAGGGAGAGGCCTTCCTCGCCCACAGGCTTCCCGCCCACCCCGGAGCAGTGAGCCCCAGCCAGACCACACTTCCCCTTCCTGCTCAGCCCTCGGGTGGGGGAGGCCCTGGCGCCCGCACGGCAGGCAGCCCACCCCCTTCCAGGGAAGCTGGTCCCGACGCTTCCAGGGGGCACGATCGCTTCCTGCGAGGCCCCGCCGAGGACCGACCGGTCGTGGGGGGTCAAGCCCGGGGGCAGGCTGGGCAGTGTGGCTGGGGCGGCCGTGGGGTCCCCGCACACCAGCCTATCCGAGCGAGCATTCCCAGCTGTGGCAGCCTGGCCAGGGGCCCCAGAAAAGCGAGGACGCTGGTTCCCACCCCGAGACACCCCCGGCGAGCTTCCCGTGGGACGGACGCTGGAGGACACTGTGGCCAAGCCTGGGGCTGCCGGCCAGCTTCTGTGGGGAGGCCAGGAGCCTGCTGCTCTGGGCCCCGGGCCCCGCTGGCCGTCCCGGCAGGGCCGGGTCCCCGCCAGCACGGGGACAGTCGCCAGGGGCGCCCACGACCGCTCACAACGGGGGGCCGGGGCGGGCAGCCGACCAACCATTTTGTTGACCTGACCCTTCTCGCTGAAACAAACAGCCTGGCGGTAAAAATAGCCACCCCGGTGTGCTGTGTCTGCCCGGCTGCCCGTGACCGTGACGGTACCCTGGGCTTTCTGGCAAACGCTTACCCGCCGGCTTTCAGGAAACAAGATTCCTGATCTGCACGGTTTGCGAGTTTCCAGGATTTGGACAGTTGCCGCTCTGGCCGCTTTCCAGCCACCCCCAGGACGGTCCCCGGCTTGGCCTGGGTGGGGACTGTTCCACATCTCCACTGGTCTGGCGGCCGTCACCAGCGCCTTTCAGCTCTGGGAGGTTACAGCCTGAGTCAGCTCCGGGGCCGGGGCAGGACTTGGAGCCCCGCGGCTGTCCGAGCGCAAAGTCTGTGCTCTTTCTTAGGAGGGTCGAGCCAAAGTGGGGCTGCTCAGAACCCCCCCTAAAGGCACATTTAAAATGATCTTTTGGGGGGCGCCTGGGTGGCTCAGTCGGTTAAGCGTCCGACTTCGGCTCAGGTCGTGATCTTGCGGTCTGTGAGTTCGAGCCCCGCGTCGGGCTCTGTGCTGACAGCTCAGAGCCTGGAGCCTGTTTCCGATTCTGTGTCTCCCTCTCTCTGACCCTCCCCCGTTCATGCTCTGTCTCTCTCTGTCTCAAAAATAAATAAAGGTTAAAAAAATTAAAAAAATAAAAAATAAATAAATAAAATGATTTTTGGGGGCGCCTGGGGGCTCAGTCAGTTCAGCGTCCGACTCTTGACTTCGCCTCGGGTCATGATCTCACAGTTCGTGAGTTCGAGCCCCGCGTTGGTGCAGAGCCTGCTTGGGATTCTCTCCCTCCCTCTCTCTCTGCCCTTCCCCGCCCCCAAAATAAATAGATGAACACTAAAAAATTGATCTTTTGGGAAGTGAACACGTGCTTCTGTGGGCCGAGCTCATCCTCTGACTCCTCGGTTTGCGTCCCGCTGACTCACCGGTAAGTGGTTTCAGTTGCGTTCGGGGCTGGCCCTGTGCCAATGACACAGCGGATTCGACGCACCTGCTGACCCCCACGTGCATCCGGCACGCCAGGCCCAGACCCGGGGTCGGCGGGTCAGAATCCCAGGCGTGGTTCGACAACAGCCCCTTGTACGGGGCTGAGCCTCAGTTTCCTCGCCGGCGAAATAAGAGAGCTGACTGGTGACGCGAGGTGCCCCGGGGACGGAGCCGTGGAGCCTCTGCTGTGATCGTCCGCTGTCCCCAGTGGGGACGGGGTGCCTTCGCAGCTCCCCTCCCGGACCGCGGCGCCCACACAGCCCTGGGCGTGACAGAGAACGCCCGGTTGGGGTGTGTTGCCTGGGACAAGAACCCACGCCGTCCACCCAGACAAGTGAGTCACACACATGGAAGGAGGCGACCTCCTTCCAGCAAACTCCTGCTTCACCGGGCCCGGTGCTGGGTGGGGAGGGGGTCAGAGCCAGCTCCTGCCCCCAGGGAAGTCTCTCAAAGTGCAGGAGGAAGGTGAGGGCGGGACAGAACGCGGGCCCCGAGCTCACGGGTCTGTACTCGGAGCCCGGCGGGTCAGGGTCCCCGGTGGAGCCCACCTTCTCCAGGACAGAAGGGCACACGCGTAGTTACTGTTGGGAGCAATGGATGCTGACCCTGTGGGAGCACAGCAGTGGCAGGGCTGGGTGGTCCAGTGGGGGCATTTGAAGTGGGCCTTGAAGAATGCGTAGGAGTTCACCCAGTAGACAGAATGCGGACAGACCAAGGCCTAGTGTTTGGAGAGCAAAGCTCGGGGCCCTCACCAGGGCTTGTGGTGCTGCCCGCACTGTTCCCCTGGCCCCGCCGCTGTCTTGCCACCACGAGATGGGGCAGGAGGCTGGGCGGTCTGTTTGGCTTTCCTTCTGCCCTGGGCAGGGGTCACTCTGCAGGTCCAGGCGGGTGAAGAGGCCCCAGGGCTCCGGGAGAACGGGAGACGCCCCCTGGTGGCCGTCCGCGGTGCCTCTGTCCCCCCATCAGCGTCCTCCCGCCCTGTCCTCCAAAGGGGGCTGGCCCCAGAGACCCTCACCTCTGGAAGCCACAGAACCTGAGATGGTCAGACTGGAGGGAGCTGGGAGGGGGACGCAGTCCACTCTTCACCCCGTGACCCCACGTCCATGTCGGCACCCACGGCAGCCACATCACACGTAGAATGAGGGTCACCCCCTAGTGCTACATCTCGAGTGCCCGGTGACCGTTGTCATGACAGCAGTTGAAGAAAGGGCTGGATGGGGCCATCAGGGCAGAAACAATGCTTTGGGCTGGGGGCGCGGTGGTCCACACCTTCTAATCTGGAAACTGCTAACAGGGGGAGTGTGGTTCCCAAACACAGAGCTGGGAACGACGGTGGAAGCCTGCAACCCCGGAACCGTGGAGGCTCGGAGCTTGATGCTGGTAACACGGGGAGCAGCGGGCAGCCTGACGTGAAGGAGAGGGCACCCCGTTCCCAGCTCGCTAAATAAATAAATAACATAAAATGTAAAACGTAGAACTATGACACTTGTCGAAGAAAACATAGCACAAAATCTTCGTGACCTTTGGCTCAGCAAAGATTTCTTAGGCACTACATCAAAAGCACTGTCCGTAATAGGAAAAAAAAGAAATAAAGAGCACTTCATCACAGTTAGAAGCTTCACTTCGGGGACACTCGAGAGCATGCAAAGACGAGCCACAGACTGGAAGACAATATCTGAAAGTCATGTATTCGAGAGAGTCGTGTGTATGGAGTATTCAAGCATATAAGACTTCACGGTAAGAAAACAATTCAATGAAGAAAAAATGGACTGGGACGCCTGGGGGGCTCAGTGGGTTGAGCGTCCGGCTTTGGCTCAGGTCATGATCTCACGGTCTGTGAGTTCGAGCCCCGAGTCGGGCTCTGTGCTGACAGCTCGGAGCCTGGAGCCTGCTTCGGATTCTGCGTCTCCCTCTCTGTCTGCCCCTCCCCCACTCATGCTCTGTCTCTCTCTCTCTCTCTCTCTGTCAAAAATAAATAAAAACATTAAAAAAATAAATAAAGATAAGTAAATGTTTAAAAATTAAAAAAATTTTTTTTCAACGTTTATTTATTTTTGGGACAGAGAGAGACAGAGCATGAACGGGGGAGGGGCAGAGAGAGAGGGAGACACAGAATCGGAAACAGGCTCCAGGCTCTGAGCCACCAGCCCAGAGCCCGACGTGGGGCTCGAACTCCCAGACCGCGAGATCGTGACCTGGCTGAAGTCGGACGCTTAACCGACTGTGCCACCCAGGCGCCCCTAAAATTTTTTTAAATTTAACAAACGGGGGAAATATTGGAACAGACATCTCATCAACTGGCCAGCATGCCCACAAAACCCCCCTCATCATCCTCAGTGACCAGGGGGTGCAAACAGAATCCTCAGGGATCCAGACACCTGTCAGAATGGCTATGTGTCAGAATTTATCAACTCGTATGCTTCATTTATTTATTTTATTTACTTATTTATTTTTAATTTTTTTTAACGTTTATTTATTTTTGAGACAGAGAGAGACAGAGCATGAATGGGGGAGGGTCAGAGAGAGAGGGAGACACAGAATCCGAAACAGGCTCCAGGCTCTGAGCAGTCAGCACAGAGCCCGACGCAGGGCTTGAACTCACGGACCGCGAGATCACGACCTGAGCCAAAGTCGGACGCTTAACTGACTGAGCCACCCAGGCGCCCCAATTTTTAATTTTTTTTTAACGTTTATTTATTTTTGAGACAGAGAGAGACAGAGCATGAATGGAGGCGGGTCAGAGAGAGGGAGACACAGAATCTGAAACAGGCTCCAGGCTCCGAGCTGGACAGAGCCCGATGCGGGGCTCGAACTCACGGACTTCGAGATCACAACCTGAGCCGAAGTTGGACGTTTAACCGACTGAGCCCCCCAGGCGCCCCTATTTATTTTTTTTTAAGATTTTAGTTTTAGGTAATCTCTACACCCCATGTGGGGCTCGAACTCACAACCCGGAGATCAAGGGTCCTGTGCTCCACCCACTGAGCCAGCCAGGCGCCCCTCAAGTTGTGCCCTTTAAAGAGGCTCAGCTCGTTTTATGTCAGTGAGACCACAGTAGAGCTGTTTTTCAAGGTGAGTCTGGCAGGGAGGCTGGGTGTCTGCACTGGGCACTCGGAGACTGGGGGTCGGCCTGAGGGGCAGCGACGAGCAGGGGTGGGGGCAGCGATGTCTGGAAGCAGCCCCTTCGGGAGGTGGCAGAGGGAGGAAAAACTGCATCGGTGATAACTGGGACCTCAGTCCCTGCCCCTGGGGCTGTAACTTGATCAATCCGACCTGGGGCAGGGAAGGCCTTGGGGCTCAAAAAAAAAAGTACCCTGCTAGTCTGCTTCCTCCTGGTTTCTCCCAGTGTCTAGGGTCCTGTGGCCATGTCCCTGCTGCCCGCCCCAGACCCCTCACTCCACGGCCTCCCCTGGCTGGGGGGGTGGGGGTTCCGGATCCTGCCTCAGCCCTGCCTCCAGGGCCGGCGAGCGGCTCTGAGTTCACCTCCCCGGGGCCACCGTCCTCCACCCAGCTGGCACTGATCGTTCTTTAAAGTCACCTCTGACCTCGCCTCTCCAGCTTTGCCCCTTGACTTGCTTCAGGGAGCCTGACGTCCGTGCCCCACTTTCCTGCCCGTGTCCTCACGGCCCTGGTCTCCTGCCTCAGCTCCCTCCCGAGATGCCACCGCTGCCCCGATTCAGGTGACAGAAATCTAAATATAACCGCGGCTGCCCGGCTGGCTGGCTTCCTATGCGGGATGGCCCTCAGCGCTCAGCTGCAGCCTGGTGACGCAGAGAAAGGGGGTGCGGCGGCGGGAGGCAGCATATGGCCCAGGGAAAGCAGGGGGCCAAGCCCCAAGCCGGGGGCAAGGCTGAGAGCCGAGCAGGGGGACTACGTCTCCAAGGGATGCATCCCGTCGGGTGTGCTCTCCCCCTGGGGGATCTGCAGGGAACCTTCCCTGACATCCGACAACTAGCCCAGGACAGGCCCCACACAAGCGCTCCGTTCTTTCTCCTATGTGTTCATTCGGGCAGCAGATATTTACTGCAACCTTGACCCATATCCTGCTTCCAAGGACGAGACCAAAACACTGCATCCCAAAGTACAAAGCCCTCCGATAAGGTCCCTGGGGGATGACCGGCCCTGGGCTGGGAGGGGAGGGGAGGGGAGGGGAGGGGTGGGGAAGGCTTGCTGGAAGACAGTCCCATCCACACTCAAGTCTCAAAGGGCAGGAGGGATACAGCCAGAGAGGGTTGCTGGGTGGGAAGGACGGGCTTCAGGGACTGAAAGGAGTTTGGATATTAGGCCCTTAGAGTGAGGGGAGCACGGGGGCTGGGACAAGGTGAGGCAAGGATCTGCGAGGTGGCAGGACCCTACCCTTGCCCGCCTCGTGTGCCTGGCTAAGAAGTGCGGCCGTATGAACAGACTAAACAAAACGGAGGCGGCCGGGCAGAACCAGAGGACAAGCTGGTGGTTGCCGGAGGGGAGGTGGGTGGAGAGGCCACAGGCAGGCAGTGGGCTTGAGTGAAGAGACTTGATCAAGGTTAAAACACCACAGGGACCGTGGAGATGAGGCAGACGGGCTTGTTAAGTGACCCACCGACCCACCTCGGAAGAGCCCCAGGCCCTAACTAACCCATGGCTACTCACCACCGGGCAGTTACCCAAAAAGAAAATTCAGTCTGTTCCCAGACTCCCTCACCACTGCCTTGGGGCAGACAGTCTCTCTTTGCTTCCTGCCCTCTGCTCTGGCTTGGTGTATTCAATAACAAAGAAAAATTTTTTAATTATGTTTATTTATTTTTGAGAGAGAGAGAGAGAGAGAGAGCACGAGCACAAGCGGGGGAGGGGCAGAGAGAGAGAGGGAGACACAGAATCCGAAGCAGCTCCAGGCTCCGAGCTGTCAGCACAGAGCCCGACGCAGGACTTGAACCCATGAACTGTGAGATCATGACCTTAGCCGAAGTCAAGAGTCTGATACTTGACCAGCTGAGCCACCCAGGCCCCCCCTGTACCATTATTATTTTCTTAAAACAGACAACATACCGTCTAAGGGTGAGAGGCATTGTTAATGGCGGTAGATATAAATATGTATTCTTTCTGATAATTTCCCTTGGCCTCTCGCTTACATGCCAGATTACCAGTATGCGGGTGCCAATCCACATAGCATAGGCGAGCCACGTGGGATGTATGTTAACCATTTTAGATTTAATCTAAAGTCATACCCAGCTGGATCATCTTGTAGACCCCTGGAGACGGAGGCCAGGCCCACGGCAGCAGCCGTCTCTGCCGGAAAGCTTCCAAGATGGGATCCTCGATTCTCTAAAACCCTCCGGTGGCTTCTCGTTGCGTTGGGAAAATAGTCAAGCCCCTTACTGTGGCCCCCAAGTGATGTCTGAACCCAAACACGGTTGCAGATGAAAGAGGCAGGACGTATTTTATTGATTATTGTACTTTATTATTTAAGTAATCTCCACACTCAACATGGGGCTCGAACTCACAACCCTGAGATCAAGAGTCACACGTTCTGCAGCTTTTCACATGGCTGTTTCCTTCTCATTCCCTTCCTAGTTCATATACTACCTCCTCAGAGAAGGTTTCTCCCACCACCCTAACGAGGTAGCATCCTCACTCTCCTCTATGCCCCCAACATGCCGCACATACTGGCTGCGTACGTGACCTCATGGTGTTTATAGAAATAGCACTTATCACTGTGTGAAATTGCCTATTTATTTATGTATTTATTTGCTTATATATTACATCTTCTCCACCGGATGGTAAGTATTGTGAGAGCAGGAACATTTTCTCTTTTATCCAGTTATCCCCAGTACCTAAAATAGTATAGGTAGGTAGTAATTGCTCTTTAAGTATGGGAGGGAGGGATGGATGGATGGTAGTTGGATGGATGGTTGATGGGCGGATAATGGATGGGTGATGGATAGATGGATGGATGGATGGATGGACAGATGGGCAGATGGATGGATGATGGATGGATGATGGATGGATGATGGATGGGTGGTGGATGGATGGTGGATGAATGGATGGATGGATGGACGGATGGGCAGATGGATGGATGATGGATGGATGGATGGTAGTTGGATGGATGGATGGATGGACAGACGGATGGACAGATGGGCAGACGGATGGATGATGGATGGATGGATGGTAGTTGGATGGATGGATGGATGGACAGACGGATGGACAGATGGGCAGACGGATGGATGATGGATGGATGATGGATGGATGATGGATGGGTGGTGGATGGATGGTGGATGAATGGATGAATGGATGGACGGATGGGCAGACGGATGGATGATGGATGGATGGATGGTAGTTGGATGGATGGATGGATGGATGGACAGACGGATGGACAGATGGGCAGACGGATGGATGATGGATGGATGGATGGATGGACGGACGGATGGATGATGGATGGATGGTGGATGGATGGTGGATGGATGGTGGATGGATGGATGGATGGATGGACAGACGGATGGATGGTGGATGGATGGTGGATGGATGGTGGATGGATGGATGGATGGATGGACAGATGGATGGATGATGGATGGATGGTGGATGGATAGTGGATGGATGGATGGATGGACAGACGGATGGATGATGGATGGATGGTAGTTGGATGGATGGGTGGTTGGATGATGAGTGGATGGATGGTTGATGGGTGGATAATGGATGGATGATGGATAGATGGATGGATGGATGGACGGATGGGCAGATGGGCAGACGAATGGATGATGGATGGATGGATGGATGGACAGACGGATGGACAGATGGGCAGACGGATGGATGATGGATAGATGGATGGATGGACGGATGGATGGACAGATGGGCAGACGGATGGATGATGGATGGATGGATGGACAGATGGATGGACAGATGGGCAGACAGATGGATGATGGATGGATGGATGGATGGACAGACGGATGGACAGATGGGCAGACGGATGGATGATGGATGGATGGATGGATGGACGGACGGATGGACAGATGGGCAGACGGATGGATGATGGATGGATGGATGGACAGATGGATAGACAGATGGGCAGATGGATGGATGATGGATGGCTGGGTGGATGGACAGATGGATGGACAGATGGGCAGACGGATGGATGATGGATGGATGGATGGATGGACAGACGGGTGGACAGATGGGCAGATGGATGGATGATGGATAGATGGATGGATGGACGGATGGATGGACAGATGGGCAGACGGATGGATGATGGATGGATGGATGGATGGACAGACGGATGGACAGACGGGCAGACGGATGGATGATGGATGGATGGATGGATGGACGGACAGACGGATGGACAGATGGACAGACAGATGGATGATGGATGGATGGATGGTAGTTGGATGGATGGATGGATGGACAGACAGATGGATGATGGATGGATGGTGGATGGATGGACGGATGGACAGACGGATGGATGATGGATGGATGGATGGTAGTTGGATGATGGGTGGTTGGATGATGAGTGGATGGATGGTTGATGGGTGGATAATGGATGGATGATGGATGGATGGATGGACGGATGGATGGATACATGACATGAAACATTCCTGGGGCTTGGTGACTTAGCCAAGGTAACCTGCCAAATGAGGGCAGGTCTAAGACTCACAGTTTCCTTCTGGTTCCCCGCCCTGTAGCTAAACAGCAGGTTACTTGGAGCCCAGCAAGAACAGTCACATTGCCCTGGGGCGGAAATGCACTTTGGGAGGAAGCCAGCCCAGGGAAGAAACCCTGGCACTCGCTCCTGTCTGTGGACTTGCCTCTCTGGTCTCTCCATTTGGCATACTGTTCTCTGTCCTCACCCTGCTGACTATACTCGTCATTGAAGACTGAGCTCAATTTAGTTAAATGGCAAGATACAACACACATTTATAAAGATTAGAAGCCATACAGAAAATATTTACCAGCCTGACTTTATATATATTACAAACCAGAATCTTCCATACTGGGATAGATACTAAAAGGTGAGTAGGGGTGCCTGGATGGCTCAGTCGGTTAAATGTCTGACTCTTGATCTCAGCTCAGGTCTTGATCTCAGGGTCATGAGTTGAAGCCCTGTGTGGGGCTCTATGCTGGACATGAAGCCTACTTTAAAAAAAAAAGTGAGAGATAAGAGTCTGTGAGAATATATTTGTAACACATATAGCAGACAAAGGATTACTATCTATGACATGTAAAGGGCTCCTATAAATGAATAAAAAGACCAATACACCAATTAAAGAAACTCAGGGCAAATAGATAAAGAAGCTGGGGCACGTCCACTCAATGGAATATTATTCAGCGATCCAGACAGGTAAAAAGAAACCAACAGGCAATTCAAGACTAGAAATAATAAAAACAGACGATTGACTTACGAAGAAGCCAGTAGTAAGAGAAATGCAAAGTAAAACTGAATACCATTGTTCACCTCTTAGATTGCCAAAAATTGGAAAGGACTGATAGAATACAGTGTCGATGGGCATGTAGGAAAATGGGTACCCGCTGGTGGGAATGTAAACTGGCAAAATTGTTTTGGAGAAAATTTTGGCAAAAATGTTTTCTTTTTTAGCAAAAAGACTAAAAAAATTTTTTTTAATGTTTATTTTTGAGAGAGATACAGAGTGTGAGCGGGGGAGGGGCAGAGAGAGAGGGAGACACAGAATCTGAAGCAGCTCCAGGCTCCGAGCGGTCAGCACAGAGCCCGACGTGGGGCTCGAACCCACAAATCACGTGATCATGATCTGAGCCAAAGTTGGACGCTTAACCGACTGAGCCACCAGGGCGCCCCTTGGCAAAAATACTTTCAAGTGTGCCACCACTTTGTAAGTAACCTTACTTACAGGGATGCAGTTTGTTGACATTCACTGGCCAAGCCGTATTTCTGAATCTACTATTTATCACTGCAGCATTGGTTGAAATGAAAAAGAAGTCAGGTATTAGTAGGATAATGGACAATAACTATAGTACATTTATACACTAAAATAAGATAAAATACTACAAAAATGAATTAGGTCCACAAATTAAGTACTAAGATGAAAACCATGTTAAATTAAAAAGTGATTTGTGTGTGTGTGTGTGTGTGTGTGTGGTCAGGCAGTTAAGCATCCCACTCTTGATTTCTGCTCAGGTCATGATCTCACAGTTCGTGAGATCAAGCCCCACATCGGGCTCTGTGCGATGACAGAGAGTGTGTGCTCATGCAAGCGAGGGTGGGGTGAGGGGTAGGGGCAGAGGGAGACAGAGAGAGAATCCCAAGCAGGGCTCGATCTGGGATCTTGACCTGAGCTGAAATCAGGCCGCCAGGGCAAGAGAAGGAGGAAGAGGCACCCAGCCAGGTGCCACCGAAGATCTCGTTTATGATTAAACCGGACACGCTTGCTTCCTCGTGTTCGTGCTGGCAGGTCCTTTCGACGTGTTTGCTGTCGTTCAGGGAGAAGGAACTGAAGGGGTTCCACAAGACATCCACCCCGTCAGAGCACAAGACGTTTTTGCGTCCGTTTAATCGCACAGGAGCGTAACCTTTAACGACAGACTTGGGATAACCATAAAACCTGTAAAATATAATTACTAGACAGACCGTATTTGTTCCTTCCTTTAGGCCATGAAATACACTGGCTGTCGAAAACCCAACTTGCTCACTCGGGCTGCAAACGAACCAGTGGTTTTATGATTGCTGACGAGCCATTTTATAAATGTCTATTGCGTAGACATCGGTTGGCCCAAAGCGTTTCTGGGAGAGCTGGAGAGCCAGGTTCGAGGTGACAGGGCAAGAACCACAACCGAAGGTTTGGCACAGAACCATCCTCAACACTACACCACCACTGCCACCCCGGAGGGGCAAAGGAGGCAGGGACGTCGCTCATGGCACTGAGACTGGGGGGCCACCCGTGGCATCGTGGCACCAGATGCTGGATTCTGCTGTTTCTTTCACCTCTGTTTCTTCCTCAGCTCCTGATCCGCAGTTTAGGTCAGCTTGTACGGTGAGAGGGGGGCCATGCCCTTGACCAAGACTGTTAAGGTGGGTTTGAGGTTCCTCAAAAAATTAAAAATAGAACTACCCTACGACCCAGCAATTGCACTGCTAGGCATTTATCCGAGGGATACAGGTGTGCTGTTTCGAAGGGACACATGCACCCCCATGTTTATAACAGCACTATCGACAACAGCCAAAGTGTGGAAAGAGCCCAAATGTCCATCGATGGATGAATAGATAAAGAAGATGTGGTATATATATGCAATGGAGTATTACTCGGCAATCAAAAAGAATGAAATCATGCCATTTGCAACTACGTGGATGGAACTGGAGGGTACTATGCTAAGTGAAATTAGTCAAAGACAAAAATCGTATGACTTCACTCGTATGAGGACTTTAAGAGACAAAACAGATGAACATAAGAGAAGGGAAGCAAAAATAATATAAAAACAGGGAGGGGGACAAAACATAAGAGACTCACAAATATGGAGAACAAACTGAGGGTTATGGGAGGGGTTGTGGGAGGGGGGATGGCTAAATGGGGGAGGGGCATTAAGGAATCTACCCCTGAAGTCATTGTTGAACTATACGCTAATTTGGATGTAGATTAAAAAATAAATTAAGTTAAAAAAAGTTGAAATTTATTTTAGAGACAGAGAGTGGGAGGAGGGAAGAGGAAGGGAGAGAATCCCAAGCAGGCATCACACTGAGCTCGGAACCTCATTGGGGGCTCGATCCCACAACCCTGGGATCATGACCTGAGCAGAAATCAAGAGTCGGACGCTCAACCGACTGAGCCACCCAGGCGCCCCAAAGTCTTTCTTTTAAATCCAAGATCCAGTTAAAGTTTTTCTATTACATTTGGCCCTGAATACCTCTTTCACTGTAAAGCAGACAACTCCTCCCCTGCCTCTGCCCCTGCCCCCCGCCCCCCTGCCCCGCCGCCCAAGGTTGACTTGAACAACTCACTCTTGTAGAATGCATTTCTCAGTTGGTGTGATTTTGCCCCCTAGGGGAAAATTTGGTAATACCTGGGGACATTTTGGGTCACAGCTGGGGAGGCGTATGTTAGTTCTTTTGGATTGCTCTGGCAAAATAACATAGGCTGTTGAGACACGTGGCTTATAAAAACAGAAATTTCTTCCTCACGGTTCTGGAGGCTGGAAAGTCCAAGCTGTGGCCAACAGGTTCAGTGTCTGTCGAGGGTCCGCTTCCCGGCCCACAGATGGCTGTTGTTTTGCTATAAGCTCAGATGGGGAAAGGCAGAGGGAACATTTATAAAGGACACTAATATCATTCGTGAGGGCTCTGCACTCCTGACCTAGTCACGTCCAGAGGCCCCTGCCTCCTAATGTTACCACCCTGGGGATTAGGACATAAACATATGCATTTTGGGGAGACACATTCAGTCTACAGCAATGTTCTACTGGCATGTGACGGGGAGGGGCCAGACGCACTTCCAAATATCCTACGATGTCTAGAAGTGTCCCTACAATAAAGTATCCAGGGGCGCCTGAGTGGCTCAGTCCGTTAAGCCTCCGACTTTGGCTCAGGTCATGATCTCACAGTCTGTGGGTTTGAGCCCCGCATCAGGCTCTGTGCTGACAGCTTGGAGCCTGGAGCCCGCTTCGGACTCTGTGTCTCCCTCTCTCTCTGCCCTTCCCCGACTTGTGCTCTCTCTCTCTCTCTCTGTCTGTCTCAAAAATAAATAAACATTAAAAAAAAAATTATCCAGCCTGAAACGTCAGTAGTGCCACGGTTAAGAACCCCTTGCCCACCTGTCTCTAATTGTTTACTTTGATTTAGATTCACGTTTATTTATTTTTTTTAAATGTTTATTTTTGAGACAGAGAGAGACAGAGCATGAATGGGGGAGGGGCAGAGAGAGAGAGAGGGAGACACAGAATCCGAAGCAGACTCCGGGCTCAGAGCTGTCAGCACAGAGCCCGACGCGGGGCTTGAACCACGAACTGTGAGATCATGACCTGAGCCGAAGTCAGAGGCTCAACCGACTGAGCCACCCAGGCGCCCCCACCATTGTTCATTTTGGTGCCTGCGTTGTCACCGGTCAGCCAGTGTGAGTCACTGTAAGTTGCCCCTGGGTCCTTTCCACATTTTCATTCATCTCTCAGCTTACTTTTTACTCTGTGTCTTTTTTTTTTAAGTTTTTCGAGAATCTCCAGCACATGGTAAATTCTCATTAAACGTCACCTATCATTTTTATCATCCTTATTTCATTCAGTAAAAATATTCCTATTCATAGCCACTCCAGTTGTTCACTATTTTCACCCTACCGTGAACAATTCACAATAAACTTGCTTGTACTGGTAGGGATATTCTTTTATGTTAGTATTTTTATTTGAGTAGAAAGGTTCCCAACAGTGGGATTGTTGTCACTAGGTACGTACATATTTATTTATATTAAAAAAAAATTTTTTTTAACGTTTGTTTATTTTTGGGACAGAGAGAGACAGAGCATGAACTGGGGAGGGGCAGAGAGAGAGGGAGACACAGAATGGGAAGCAGGCTCCAGGCTCTGAGCTGTCAGCACAGAGCCTGACGTGGGGCTTGAACTCCTGAACCGCGAGATCATGACCTGAGCTGATGTCAGACCCTTAACCGACTGAGCCACCCAGGCACCCTTTTCTTTTTTTCTTTCTTTCTTTGTTTCTTTCTTTCTTTCTTTCTTCTTTCTCTCTTTTTTTCTTTTTTTAAAGTAGGCTTCACGCTCAATGTGGAGCCCAATGAGGGCTTTGAACTCATGACCCTGAGACCAAGATCTAAGTTGAGATCAAGAGTCTGATGCTTAACCAACAGAGCCACCCAGGAGCCCCTAAAATATTCCTTTTTTTTTTTAACATTCTTTATACATGGATAAGGTGCGTTTGCACTGTGTAGGTAGAATTATTTTCTCCACTAGAGTAGGAATGGAATATTATGTCCCCACCCCCTCCCTTACACACATAATCCTGAATGTGCAGAAGAGTGTTGGGACCATGATAAGCATTCGATACATGTGTACTCAGCCGATGAATTTTAAAGTTTCAGCACACCATCTATAAAAATAAAATAACGTTACCCTGTCACGGCACAACGGCTGGAATCATTTTATATCAAATTTGGAAGCTACTTAGGATGGTCTGAATGAAAACATAGGCTACCAAATTCACCAGGAGTGGGGTTAGAAATGTGAGGGATCACCTCAAGTGTTGTACTCACCTTTTCTCCTTAGTAGCTCCAAGCATTGATTTCTTCTTTTGAACATTTACCTCTTGTTTTTATTTTAATTCCAGCGTAGTTAACTTAGCGTTATGTTCATTTTGGGTGTAAAATACAGTGAGTGATTCGACACTTCCGTATATCACCCAAGGCTCTCACGACAGGTGCACTCCTTAACCCCCATCACCTATTTCCCCCACTCCCACCCCCACCCTCTCCGGTGACCATCAGTTTCTTCTCTATGGTTAAGAGTCGGTGTCTTTTTTATTTGTTTTGTTTCTTAAATTCCACATATGAGTGAAATCATATGCTATTTGTCCTTCTCTGACTGACTTATGTCACTTAGCGTCATACTCCCTAGGTCTACCCACGTCGTTACGAGTGTTTGAGTTTTTTAAAATTGTCTTAGTCTTCTTTGCTTTTGTTTTGGTTTGTGTTTGTGTTTGTTCTTGTTTGTTTTTTTATGGGGCGTGCTATTCAGATGAACTGGGTACCAGATGTGTTCTCTGTGTATCCTCCCTTCTAAGACCTTCCAGTGAACAGAGCAAAAATCGTGGAGTCTTGAAAAATATGTACATTTTTAGAAATCATATGTTTACGTTAATATCACCAATGCAACGTCAACAAATGCCACCACGCCTTTGTCCTTCTGTGTTTGTATCTTTCCTCTCTCACGGTGAGAGTCCTAGTTCTCGAAAAAAAAAAATCAACATATTTGTGCACTTGGTCTATTCTATGTTATACCCAAAATATCGTGACAATGACTCCTTACATGGTGATTTTTATGAGACTCTGATTTATGCTGTTTCCTTTCGTGAAGAAAAAAAAAAAAAAAGAATACGGATAGAGGCAGCTTCGGAATGGCAGGGTAAAGGTCTCCGAAAATCTGCTCCTCCATAGAAGCAACAAAAACACTGGCAAAAAGGGTCAAAATCCCCTTTTTTTTAGAACTCTAGAAATTAACGAAAGTCTTGCTAAAATCCGAGAAGGATGTATTGAAGAGAAAAGCCAAAGTTAGGTAAGAACAGAAAGCTTTCTGGCGTTTTAATTTACCCTATTCCCATCCCCCCCTCCTTATCTATCTATCTATCTACCTATCTGAGAGTGGGGGAGGGGCGGGGAGAGAGGGAGGGAGAGAGCGCGGGCGAGAGAGAGGGAGAAAATCCTAAGCAGGCTCCATACTCAGCGCAGAGCCCAACTTGGGGCTCAATCCCATGCCCCTGGGATCATGACCTGAGCTGACTCAAGAGTTAGACGCTCAACTGTCCGAGCCACTGAGTCACCCCAGCCCCTCTCCTTATCTTTGTAATAGACTGGAAACTGTAGTGGCTAATGACAGCTGCCAGCCTAGAAGCCACTAGAGGGGCCAGAATAGGTTTGAACTTCCCCCCAAATCCCCAACCCAGAAGACCAGTCACCTTTTGATCTGCCTGGCGGCTCCTTAAAAATCTCCACTCTTAGGGCTTGTTTTTATTTGAACTGACTCAGAGCTTACTCCCTGCAAACAGCCCTTTCCCCGGGGCATTTGTTGGAGAAAAAAAAAAAAAAAAGCAACCGAAACAGTTGCAATTGTTTGACCTCATAGCTCCCAAGGTGGTAATACCAGTTGGAGCTGATAAGAGGCGGACTGAAGAAGTTGAACGGGAAAGCTGGGGAATGAGATGTCCACGGACGGCTTTGATAATCTCTGACTTCTACAAGGGTCTCCAGAAGGACACGTGGGCAGGGCTGCGCACATGTGTGAGAGATACTCGAGAGGCCCCAATCTCTCATTTCTAACCGACCTTGAGGTTTTGTACAAGCAGGAAATGAAGGGTCAAGCAGAGTTAAGCGCCGGACTTCGGCTCAGGTCAGGATCTCACGGTTTGTGAGTTCGAGCCCCGTGTCGGGCTCGGTGCTAACAGCATGGAGCCTGCTTGGGATTCTCTCTCTCTCTCCCTGTCTCTCTGCCCCTCCCCTGCTCGCTCTGTCTGTCTCTCAAAATAAATAAATAAATAAATAAACTTAAAAAAAAAAAAAAAGAGCCATACAAAGATGTTCATGCCCATCACATCTATTCAACATTAGACTGGAAATTCTACCCAGGGAAATTAGGTAAGAAAATGAAACAAAAGACATCCAGATTGGAAAGAAAGAAGTACAACTATATTCTCAGATGACGTGATCTTGTATCCAGAAAATCCTAAGAAAGTCCACTAAAAACCATCAGACCTAATAAATGAGTTCAGCAAGGGTGAAGGATACAAGACGAATATACAAAAATCAGTCGTATGTCCATACATTAGCAGTGAAAACTCTAAAACTGAAATTAAGAAAGCAATTTCATGTACAATAACTCAAGAACGATGAAATGCCTAGGGATACATTTCACAAAAGAAGAGTGAAGTCTATACTCTAAAAACTATAAAACATCATTGAAAGAAATTTAAGACAGAAAAAATGGAAAAACATACCATCTTCATGGCTTGGAAGATTTTATATCGTTAAGATGACATCACTTCTGGGGCGCCTGGGGGGCTCAGTCGGTTGAGCGTCCGACCTCGGCTCAGGTCATGATCTCACAGTCTGTGAGTTCGAGCCCCGCATTGGGCTCCATGCTGACAGCTCAGAGCCCCGAGCCTGTTTCGGATTCTGTGTCTCCCTCTCTCTGGCCCTCCCCCGCTCATGCTCTGTCTCTCTCTGTCTCAAAAATAAATAAACGTTAAAAAAAAAAAAAAGATGACATCACTTCTCAAAATGATCTATAGATTCAAAACGATGCCTTTTAATATCCCAGCTGGTTTCTTTGAAGACACTGACAAATTGATCCTAGAACTCATTTGGGAATCCAAGGAGCCCATAACAGCCAAAACAATCTTAACAAAGAAGAACAAAGTTGGAAGCCTCACATTTCTTGATTTCAAAATATCATACGTGTCCTAAGAGAACTGAATCCAGAATATAAAAAGAACTCTTACAACTCAACAATATAAAGCAAAATAACCCAATTTATTATTTAAAAAAAAATTTTTTTTAATGTTTATTTGTTTTTGAGACAGAGAGACACAGAGCATGAAGGGGGGAGGGGCAGAGAGAGAAGGAGACACAGAATCGGAAGCAGGCTCCAGGCTCCGAGCCATCAGCCCAGAGCCTGATGCGGGGCTCGAACTCACGGACCGCAAGATCGTGACCTGAGCTGAAGTCGGACGCTGAACCGACTGCGCCACCCAGGCGCCCCGCAAAATAACCCAATTTAAAAAAACGGGAAAAGGAGCCGAAGAGACGGTTCTCCCAAGAAGATACACAAATGGTTCGTAAACACATGAAAAGATGTTCAGTATCTTTAGCCAGCAGGGAAATGCCATTCCAAGCCTCACTAAGCTTCCACCCCACCCCAATAGGGTGGCTAAAATTAAAAAAGTAAGAGAAAATAAGTAACGAGGGTTGGCAAAGACGCGGGAAATTTGGAACCCTCGTTTCTTGTACAGTTCATTGTAAAACGGTGTCCCTTTTTGGAAGACAGTCTGACCGTTTCTCAAAACGCTAAACACAGAGTTACTGTAGGGCCCAGTGACTTCACTCATCGTTACATGAAATGATATGAAAACATGTGTCTATACAACTTGTACATGAGTATTCACAGCAGCGTTCCATGGAAATACCCCAAATGTTCCTGAATTGATGAATGGATAAACAAAACGTGCCGTACCCACAAGAGAATCCTAGGGAGCCACAGAAGGAGCCAAAACATCGACACAGGCTACAACACGAATGAATCTCGGAAACATTATGCTTAGTGAAGGAAGCCAGACACAAAAGAGCACGTATCTATGAGTCCGCTTATATGAAATGTCCAGAACGGGAAGATCCACATACATGGAAAGCAGGTAAGTGTTTGCCCGGCACCGGAGGGAGAAGAGAATAGGGGGTCACTCTGGTGGGTATGGGACCGCTTCTGGTGCTGACGCTCTAGAATTGACCGTGGTGATGGTTGCATATCCTCGTGAATGTGCTGAATACCACTGACGTGTATACTTTAAGATGATGAGTTTCATGTTCTGTGAATTATATTTCAGTAAGACTGTAGTAAAAATTAGGAAATACAGAATATATAGGCTTCTTTCTCCATTAAAAAAAAAAAAGATTTTATTTTAAAATAATCTCCACCTCCAACCTGGGGCTAGAACTCACGACCCCGAGATCAAGAGTCGCACAGTCCACCGAGGAAGCCATCCAGGCGCCCCTGCCCACTTCTTACACGAAATGTGGCACACGCTATATCCTCTTTGACTTCTGCTTTCTTTCCCACTTAGCGATGTGTCTTGGCATTCATTTCTTTTCCAAAAAAATTTTTTTTTTAACATGTATTCATTTTTGAGAGCAGAGACGGAGCGTGAGCAGGAGAGGGGCAGAGGGAGAGGGAGACACAGAATCCGAAGCAGGCTCCAGGCTCCGAGCCGGACAGAGCCCGACACGGGGCTCGAACCCACGAACCGCGAGATCATGACCTGAGCCGACGTCAGACGCTCAACTGACTGAGCCACCCAGGTGCCCTCAGGATGATCTCTTTAAAAGTGTAAATCAAATCTTATAGTTCTTCTGTTTAAAACTCTCTGATGGCTTCCCACAGCAGGTGGAATCAAAGAGAACATGTAATTCAATTCCTTGCTGTGGCTTCAGCATTTCACAAAAGTTGACGTTTGCTGGACCCCTCCAGTCCTTCCCCTGCCTCAGTCATTGTGGCTTGCTTTTGTCTCCCGAACAGGCCAGCCTTGTTAGACTCTCAGGATTTTTCCACGTTTGTCCTCTCTTTGCGTGAATATTCTTTCCCGCCACGTCTTCCCATAGCTGCCCCCATCTTCCCTCTTGGGTCTCTGCCAAAAATTGCCCTATCCTCTACCGCTCTAGTTAATTTTATTCAGAGCCTTTCCCCAAACCACTTGCTGTTTGGGACCTCTCTCTTATTTGAACAAATTCCTCCTCCCCCCAGTCCCCGCCCCGTCCCATTTTAAAACACTCATTTGAGGTTGTTTGTTTTTTTTTTAATTTCTTGCAACAAAAATAATTCCATTTTTATTTGATTTTATTTTTTTAGCGTTTGTTTATTTTTGAGACAGCATGAACAGGGGAGGGGCAGAAGGGGGGGGGACAGAGGATCTGAAGCAGACTCTGAAGCAGCTGTCAGGGTGGAGTCCTCTTGGGTTTCTCTCTCCCTCTCTCTCTGCCCCTCGGCCCCCCCCAAAATAAATAAATAAACTTAAAAAAATAATATGTTAAGAATTCCTCCAAATCGGGCACCTGGGTGGCTTAGTCGGTGAAGCGTTCAACTTTGGCTCAGGTCATGATCTCACGGTTCATGAGTTCAAGCCCCACATAGGGCTCTGTGATGACAGCTCAAAGCCCTCTTCGGATCCTCTGTCCCCCTCTCTCTGCCCTCTCCCCCCAATAAATAAACATTAAAAAAAAGAAAGAATTGCTTCAAGTCAATAAATAGTAAAAGGCAAACAACCAATGACCAATGGGCAAAAGATATATAGAATTCTATAGTAGACAAATACAAACAGCTAAAAAAATATTAAAAGATCCCTAGCCTCACTGATATTCAGGGAAATGGCTTCTTAAAATGACATTACTGTGCAATCTTTCGTCCACCAGATTGGCAGACAAAAAAAAATGATAAAAGCCAGGGTTGGCAAGGATATGCGGAAATGAACACGTTCGCACACTGTTGGTAGGAATGTATGATAATGTGATGCTTTTTTTTTTTTTTAACATTTGTTTATTTATTTAAGTGATCACCCAACGTAGGGCTCAAACCCGTGACACTGAGATCGAGTCACACACTCCACCGACTGAGCCAGCCAGGCGCCCCAGGCATGATGCTTTTTGAGAGTAATGTGTCAGCCTCTGTTATAACAAAAAGCGTTCATGACTTTTGATCTGGTAATTCCAAGTAGGTAGATAAGACTTCTGGATAACCACTCACATAAATGCCTAAACAGGAATGTGTGTTCCTTGCAGCAATGCTTGTAAGTAAGGAAAAATTGTAATTGACTCCATTTACCAAAATGGAAAATTATGGGGGCGCCTGGGTGGCGCAGTCGGTTAAGCGTCCGACTTCAGCCAGGTCACGATCTCCCGGTCGGTGAGTTCACGATCTCGCGAGATCTCGAGTGATCTCGCGTGAGTTCGAGCCCCCCGTCGGCTCTGGGCTGATGGCTCAGAGCCTGGAGCCTGTTTCCGATTCTGTGTCTCCCTCTCTCTCTGCCCCTCCCCCGTTCATGCTCTGTCTCTCTCTGTCCCAAAAATAAATAAACGTTGAAAAAAAAATTAAAAAAAAAAAAGGAAAATTATGTGAGAGCTAAAAGAAGTAAGGAGAAGGGTAACTTGAGAATCCTGTGTGCAAAGTGCTCTTATCTATGTGAGGAACACGGAACAGGGACACCTGTTTCTGCATGCGGATAAGTGCAGAGAAAACTGTCTGAAAGGATTCATATGAAACTGATCCCAGTAGTTCGCCTTGGGGAGGAGTGTGGAATTTCTTGCGTGTTGCAGGGAGGGGTTGAGGGGGTACTTTTGCTTTGTCTGTATTAACAAAAAAACATTAGAATTTTCCTGGAGTAATTTGAAAAAAGTATACAAGAAGCGAAAAGCAAAATAACTTCTAGAGTTAGTGTTAAAAATTCTACAAATGAATTTAGTTGACAACGGCATAGAAGTGTGGGGTACTTGGTGATACCTGAGACACGGTTAGCCAGCCCCGGCAGCGAAAAGGCATAAGCTTTGGAGTCAGGCCGACTTGGATTGGAGTACTGGTTCTCCCATTTGCTGTGTGACTTGGGCCAATCATTCAACCTCTCTGAGCCCTGGGATAAGAAATGGAATCTACAGGAAAGAGCTGTTAAGAGGATCGTTGACATAATACAGGTAAAAGTCTCTAGTACATACTAGGTGCTCAGTTAAGCGGTGGGAATTATTAGTAATAATTAAAATTATGGTTTGTAACCCAATAAGAATTGAGAAGCAGATGAATTAAATCACACAGATTTAATCTGCAGATTGTAGGTCTCGCCACCAAGGATTCATTATTATTTCCTCCATATATTCCTCGTGTTATTCATTTGCTTATCCATTCATTCGCTCGATAAGTACATGCTGAGCACTTGTTACGTTAGGCTGTAGACATACAACATTAAAAATAACTGCGTGCCTTGGGGCGTCTGGGTGGCTCAGTCGGTTAAGTGTCCAACTTCAGCTCAGGTCACGATCTCGGGGTTTGCGAGTTGGAGCCCCACGTCGGGCTCTCTGTGGTGACAGCTGGAGCCTGGAGGCTGCTTTGTATTCTGTGTCTCCCTCTCTCTCTGCCCCTCCCCCGCTCACGCTCTGTCTCTCAAAAATGAACAAAAAAAAATAGAAAAAAGAAAATAACTGTGTGCCTCTTTTCTGGGACTTGACAATTTCCCCCGATGGGAGAAAGGGACATGTAGCTAGTTGGCAGAGTAACATGGGAGTTACCCGTGTGGACATTGGACCCGAACTCGGGTCTCATTCCCAGCTCTACCACTTACTAGCTCTGTGACCTTGGATCGGTTAACTTCTTTGGTCCCATCATCTATAAAATGAGTTGCCGATATTTCTCACCTCTGCTCTCCTCCTGTCCCCATTGTAAGGTTCTTAAGGAGATTAGATGAGCCGATACAAGGGTAAAGCACTTTGCCCAGTGCCTGGCCCATGGAACGCCTTAGTAGACATCGGCTACTTTTCTTTCCAGGCAGTCATGTCACTGTGGGGTTGATATTATAAACGGGGAATTCTAAGAGTCAGGAGCACCCATCAGATCTAAAGGTGCTTGTCTATCTGGCAAACTATGTATATTAAGTAATAATGGATCCCTCTAGATCATTAATCAACAGCTAATATAAAACTGGAATAAGAGGGGTGCCTGGGTGGCTCGGTGGGTTAGGCGTCCGGCTTTGGCTCAGATCGTGATCTCCTGGCCCACAAGTTTGAGCCCCAAATCGGGCTCTGGGCTGACAGCTCAGAACCTGGAGCCTGCTTCGGCTTCTCTGACTCTCCCCCGCTCACACTGACTCGCTCTCTCAAAAAATAAATATTCAAAAAAAGAAAAACCTAAAAACTGAAATAAGAATGTCTAATCAGCATCAGATAAGCAATGTGGTATAACTTCTGTCCAAAGCAAATAAACTTGATGCTTAATTAATTGAACTTTTAAATGTATTTATTAAAAAAAATTTTTTTAATGTTTATTCATTTTTTGAGAGACGAAGAGAGACAGAGTATGAGTGGGGAAGGGGCAGAGAGAGGGAGACACAGAATCCGAAGCAGGCTCCAGGCTCCCAGCTGTCAGTACTGAGCCCAACGCGGGGCTCAAACTCATGAACTTTGAGATCACGACCTGAGCCGAAGTCGGACGCTCAACCGACTGAGCCACCTGGGCATCCCTGTTTATTTATTTTGAGAGAGAGAGCACAAGCACGAGCTGGGGAGGGGCAGAGAGAGAGGGAGAGAGGACCCCAAGCAGGCCCAGCACAGCCACTGCAGAGCCCGATGTGGGGCTCAAACCCACAAACCGCGAGCTCACGACCTGAGCCAAAACCAAGTCGGATGCTTAACCCACTGAGCCCACCCAGGCGCCCCGAGAAACTTGACATTTTAGCCGTTAGGGCCTTATGTAGAGTGGGATGGTTCCGTTAAGCTTTGAAAACATTGGAAATTTCTGCCCTGGATTTCTAGGAATACCTTCACTGACTGACTACTAGGGTCCAGGGATCCCTCATCACCAGGATGGACACTTCTGACCCAGGGAAAAGGAAGGAGGGGGGCGACAGAGAGGTGGAAGCGGACGTTTGCAGAGAAACTAACGCGTGAGGCGTTGGCTGCTTTCTCTCTTTAGCCATCCTGATGCACCGCGAGGCTGCTCTATTTTCCCCCTTTGAGCTAGGTCAACAGGGGCTCAAAGCGGTCAAAGTAGCGCATTCTGGGTCAGGAGCTAATCTGTGTCTTCTGATTCCGAGCCTGGAGTTCTTCCCTGGACAGCAGCTTGCGTCTCGTGAGAGTGTGAGGAGGGAGGTCGTCCCTCGGAGAGGTTGCGGTGCTCTCCGTGGTAGGTACACTTCTCTCCCCGGAGAGGGATGGGGCGAGGCAGGATTGGAGGGAGGATTACCCATCACCATCTTCCCACTCCAGGTCCCGGGAGGGGAAGGTTGCTGCTCTTGGGCGGGCGGCTGGACCAAGGGGTAATCAGGGAGACCAGGCGGGGGGATCGTGGCTGAGGACATGACGGTGCCTGTGAGCTCTTCCTGGGCGCTCTTAGTGAGGAAGCCAGCACCCAGGTTGGGACTCCCCAAGTCTCCAGGTGTCTGGATACAGACAGCGCCCCTGGGGGAGTCCCCTTGGTTCCTGTCCTTTCCCCATAACGTTCGTCAAAGGCCAGAGAAGTATGGTGCCTTGACCTTACTCCCTGGTTCCTTCCTGCCCTTGAGAATCTGGGTCGCGGAGAGAGAGAACCCCAACACCACTGAGTGCTCTTAGCTGGTCTGATAGCCATGTCTGCACAGGATAGAATTTTGAAACGGACTTTATCTGGGAACATTTGGCTTATCTCCTCTGTGCCTGTTGTCCACCTTGTGGGTTGCTCTGCAGTAAAATGACACAATACATGGGAAAGCACCTAGCAAACTTTAAAATGCAGCAAACTTACTGTTGTCATTGTTATTATAGCATCCCAAGGCTCAAGAGGACTGTAACGATGGCCTCATCTCATCCCCTAACTGGGGCAGGAATCCTTGTTGGGCACCTTGGACCAATTGCCAGCCACCTCCACCTGCATACTTGTTGTGACGGGGAGCTCACTCCTCGAAAGGTAGCCCCTTCTCTCCCTGGTTCGCTCTTGCAGAGAAAAAGTTCCTCTTTGGGTTGAGTTGAAGTCTGCAATCGTTGGACACACATCACACATGTTCCCGCTGTTCTCCGGGATTTAAGGACAGCTTCATGTCCCAGGTCATCTTTGTTCCCACGCTCCCTCCCCCTCTCCCCCCCCCCCCCCCAGAGTACCTGTCTCTGATATCCCTATGAACTTTGCTTAGGATGATTTTTAGATTCTTCGTTCCCTGGAGTTCCACCCACTCCAGCTGGCCAGTGTCCCCCCTGCAAAAAAGCGGTGCCCAGAACAAACACAGCCAACCCCTGCGGATGTGACCCGAGCAGGGCAAAGTGCGGGACAGGTTTCACCTCCTATCATCTACACTCTGTGACTCTATTAGTGCAGCGCAAAAACAGTTGCATCAAATTTGCTCACTTGAAGCTTGTGTTTTAAGCAAATATCCTGCAATCTTTCTCACCTAAACTACATCTGTGTCTCGTGTTTGTAATTAGTTTAAATGGACCCAAGTTAAGAAATATCATGTAGCCGTCACCTTAGAAGGCAAGCTTTCATGGGCTCTTCATTATATGACCCTCCGTCCCTGGTTCAGGGACCATTGTTATGATTTCTCTGATACTTGCTTTCTTCCTGTGCTTAGTTTACTATGTATGCATAATGTTTAGTTTTGCCTGTTTGGGAACTATATATAAATGGGATCATGCTGTATTGTATTGCTTTACAGTTTGCTTTTCCTCAAAACTATTTGAGATCCATCTATGTTGAATATGTAAGGGTAGTTTGTTCGTTATTGTTGCTGTATTCCACTGTATGAATATTTTAAAATTTATTTATCCTACTGTTGGTGAACATTTGGGTTATTTAGTTGTTTATTGTATTATAAACTATGCCACTTTGATGGGCACCTGGGTGCACAGTCAGGTAAACGTCCGATTTCAGCTCAGGCCGTGAACTCAGGGTTTGAGTTCGAGCCCTGAGTTGGGCTCTGTGCTGACAGCTCAGAGCCTGGAGCCTGCTTCGGATTCTGTGTCTCCCTCTCTCTCTGTTCCTCCTCCACTTGCTCTCTCTCTCTCTCTCTCTCAAAAATAAATAAAGATTAAAAAAAATTAAGCTATGCCACCTTGAATATTCTTGTATGTGTCTCTTGGGGCACATGTGCAATGTAATTGATAAGTAATTATTTCATGTGTTTACATCTTGTCTCTTGGCTTCTTTCAGAATAGAGGAATCATGCCTTTTACACTTAATAAAGGCTTTGAGCACACACTAGTTTTCTCTAGAATATATACCTATGGGTGGAATTGCTGAGTCTTGGGATTTACGTAAAAGTACAAAAATGTACACCTGTTCTTATCTGATTGTGTGCTCCCAACTGATTGCAAAATTGCTTTTTTAAACACTTGCTTGGCATGGGGAGCTCTGGGTGTCCAAACCAGCAGCCTGACCATTTCTGAGTGACCTTGATCTTGAGGGCCTGGCTTCAAGCCTCAGATTATCAATAGCAATAAAGATGCCTCTCACTCCCTGGAAAGAGTCCCTTCTAGAGAGGACATCAGCATCTGCTATCTTTATGGCCCCTACCTCGTGTTAGTCATCACAAGATAGAGGATGCACTGGGCTGCCCTATCCTGGACAGAAGACATTTGGGGGGAGTGGGCAGGGGAAATGATCCTGCTTGCTCTCTCCAAGGCACACCAGCCATCTGAGGATATTAACTGCTCAAAAAACTCAAGTCTTATTTAGGTCCTCCCCTAATGCTAGCAGAATTTGGGACAAAAGTACAAACAGATGCTACACGTCCACCTAAAATTATTTAAAATTACACATCATTCCACCTGTTAACCTTAATATATTCTATTCTACCTTGACAAATGCGCATCTTCGGTGATGGGGAAGACCAGGGATTCAGAATTCCAGAACTCCTGAGATCCATGCACTTAACTGAGGTGGTAAGGGGAGCCCTGGCGGGGCTGGACTGTTGGCCCTTGGCCCCCTTTGTCTACACTGCACCTCAAATGTCCAGTTGGTGTGCGACCTCCTACAAATACAGCTGCTTCTTAGCTACTTGGACACACGCCGTCTCTGCCCTGGAGAGGACGGACCCGGGAAGAGGCCACAGCCTCCAGCCATTTGGGGGGGGGGGATTCTGAGGTCACAGGCTCCCAGAACTTGGTCCTGAAGGGGGGGGGGGCACATGTGGAAGGTGGGCATGTTCCCCTGCACCCTGTGGGAGGACTGTGTCCAGACAGGGCCTCGGGCAGGCTCTCCAGTCGCGTGTAAGGGCGGTACTGTCTGCACATCACCTCTCCTCTCCCGTCCCGATGAGCACGGGGACTGAGTTTGGCTGTGTCCCCATCATCTATCACAGTACCTGGTCCCTGTAAGTCACCTGGCACACAGGTGCTCAATGCCAAGTACGCCAGAAACAGTTCCTCACACTTTCCTTCATTGAAGCCTTCACCCAGATGAGCCCTTGTGAGGTTCAGGGAGGTGAAGTGACTCGCCCAAGGTCACACAGCTACAAGGGGTAGAGGCTGGATTTGCACTCACTTGGCCACCCGGCCTCCTCGCTCGGCCTTTCCTCTGTGCTGGGGCGGCGGACTGCGAGCACCCCCCCTCCCCTCCACAGCCCCACGGCCCCTCGGTCCCTCCATCCTTTCTGCGCCCCTCTAGCCCTCCTCCCTCCTCCCGCCCGCTCCTCCGCGCGAGGCCCCGCCCCTCCCCTCGGGCGACGTCACGTGCCGCCCGTCCCTCCCGCGCCTGCGCACTGCTTATTTCCCGCTGTCAGGATGAGGAGGCGGAGGTCGGCGCTCGGGTCCGTCTCTGCCCGCGGCTGTGGCGGCGCCGGCGGCTCCAGCCTTAGCGGTTCCTCCCTGGGCGGCGGCGGCGGCGGCTCGGTCGACGCCTCCTCCGCCAGCTGAGCCCCGCGGGAGCCCGGGACGCCGGCCGCCCGCCCGCCCCGCTCCCCGAGGCCGCCGCCCGGCCATGGCGCAGCCGGGCCCGGCTCCTCAGCCCGACGGTGAGGCGCCCACCATGGCCGGCGCGGCGGGCGCGGCCTGCCCCGCGGCGCGGGGGGACTCGGGCGGCGGGGGGCGCGCGCGGGCCCGGGGCCCCGCGGGGCGAGGCGGGCGCGCGCGCGGGGGCGGCGGGGGCGCGCGCGCGGGGGCGACGGGCGCGGGGAGGGCCCGGCACGTGGGCCGCGCGGCGGGGAGGCTGCGGCCGGCGGGGCCTGGGCTGCGGGAGCCGACGGGACGCCCCGCTCAGGGCCCTCCCCGCGCGCGCCCTCGCCGCGGGCCGGGTGGCGTTCCCGGAGGGGCGGTGCGGCCTGATGGTAAGTGCCGGGGACCTGGGGGTCTGCAGGATCCGGACCCTCCTCTTCCCTCCCCTCCCCGTCGGGTCTGGGCACATTTAGCCTCTTTGACCTTCGGCTTGCTCATCAAGAGAGGCTAACGCGTGCCTTTGCACTTTCTCCGCGAAGACGGCCACCTGCGTGTGCGCCAGGCCAGCTGCATCCTTGCGGGGGCATTCGGGAATAATGAGGACGATGGTGTTGGAATGTGCGAGTCGGGGAAACGGGTCTTTATAGCCCTTGCCCTCTTGGAAGGAGAGAGATCCCCCCCCCCCCCCACAAAAAAAAAAATCCTAGGTCATCCAAGCTGGGTTGTCAGAGCCCTTACTGATCTTCTGGGACGTGGGCTGAGCTCAAGACTTTAGAGCTCGACCACCTCGTCCCGGGTTTTATAGCCTGGAGTTGTGTTTGGAGACCGTGTGCTGGGCCCTTGGCCAAGTGTCTAGGTGAGGAAGTTCTTTCATGTGTGTTCCTGCAGTGGGCGTGTGTGCCTAGCAGTTTCCGTGTCAGCAGTGATGCTGGCGTGTGGCGCTGGGCGCACAGTAGGTGCTTAATAAACTTTGCCTTTGCTTGGGGTTGTCTCTGTAAAAAGCCGGTTCGTTAGTGGAAAACGGAGTCTTTGTTCTTGCCTTCGGGGAGCCCGAAACAATGTTATCAGATTTTAAGGCTAGCTGCTCTCTTGGAAGTGTGCTCTGGAGCCTGTTGGCCTTTGGTGTTAGGTTTTGTTAGTTGCCTATGGAGTTGATGTGCATTCCGTTTCCGTGGGAGAGACAGGAGGGATCTCTGGTGGGCACTCGCACCCGGGAGGCAAGCTGCCATGTGGTCAGGCCGCACTTCTCACCTTTTGCATTTGGTGTCAGGGAGGAAAACTGCTTTTCCACAAACCCCTCTTTGTTACTGCTGACGGAGGCGGAATACCGAGAGCTCCAGTCGCTTCTGGTTCTGATCTGGAGGGGTAGGTATGCTTAGCTGGCCGCAACCTTCCCCGGAGTTGCATGGAAATAAATGTCTGGGGCAGCTCAGGTGACACCACTGCCTGGAATAAAAATTCTCTCCTCTTTTAAAGATGGGAAACGGTCTTCCTTGTAAATAGGCAGAAATGACTAAGCACTTGAAGGAGGGTAGGAAAAATTAGCTCTAGGAAGTCTTGTATCCTTGCTATTCTTAGTACAGGTTTATTCCCTGTTTTTCAAATCCTGTGACTCTGGGATGGGATTTAGTCTGTGTAGATTGCCATATTTATTTTCAATTAGTGTGGTAAGTGAGCAGCCACAGCCACTGTGTGCAGAAGGAGAGACAATTCAGTATTTTCGAGTGCTTTGTGTCAACGTCTTCTTAGAAGTTCATCTTGGGGATTTAATTTTTCTCTTTGGCCGAACTTAACATAGGTCACTTCTTAACACGTTAGCTTTCGGCACACTCGAATGTCTTAGCCCTGCTGAGTTTTAAAAATACACGCAGAATTCTTCTGTGTTGAATTGCCAGTAAAAGATCACTGTTTAGTTTTTTACTTTAATCTTGCCTGTCTCATTTTAGAAACAGCTGTCTTTTGGTTGATACTGTTTGTTTTCATTTGTTGACAGATCTTTGGTTTCCATGAGAATACAGTAGATGAAGAAAATAACTGATTTATGCGTAAATTCATAGGATGAAATGTAACTTTTTAAAAGCATTTTAATTCCTTGTAAATTTATTGAAACGGTATTTTGGGTTTTTTTGCTGGTGCATCTTAGTTTATTCACTTAGAATCAAGGTGATTTTAGTAGCCAAAGAAATTTCATGTACATTTAATTATCCCATTCTATCTCGAGAATTCAAAGACTATATACAATGTACACATTTTCAAATTTTAGTATTTTAAAATCAAAGTTAAACTACATCGTAGATGCATTTGCTCTGATTTTCCATTTAAAAACACTGCCTTGTAAAATTCCTCCATTAAAAAAGTATGCGTATTAAGAAAAACTAGGTCTCCTCCCATCTCCCAGAAGTCACCACTATTGTTTTTCCTTCTTGACTTTTTTCCTGTGGTTACACAGACATGCTAAATTTGCCACTGAGGTGGACAGGCTGTCCATATATAGGTCTGCAACTTGTCTGTCTCACTTAATAAATGTTAGCTGTATTTAAAATGTATTTGTAGATGGTTCTGTGGCTGTGTCCTGTGCTGTAAGTACTGAGTGCTTTATCTCAGGAGATCTTCCTACCAGGGAGATGGCTACTGCTGCTATAATGTTACTGTTTTTCCTATTTTATTGGTGAGGAAACTGAAGCACAAAGAAGTTAAAAGTGCCTAGAGTTACCTATAGCTAGGTTGTGGCGGGGAGAGGGGTGGGGGTGGATTCAAATCCAGCCCATCTGATGCCTGGGCCCTTTGGTCAGTTCACTGGATCACAGACTACTTTCTGGGGTCAGTGTTCTGGATCTGCTTCACTCTTGTTCAGGAGTGTTTCATCCCATGCGTGCACCGTGCATGAGTTATTTGCCGGTTTTTCTACTGATGGGCAAGTAGATAGCTTTCAAGTTTTTCATTATTTTATAAACGGTGCTGCAGTAGATAATCTTGTACCTGTTTTTCAGGTGCTCTTTTACTTCTGTAAGATTACTGAATTCAAGGATAAGAGCTCTGAGTGGTTTAAATTTTAATAGCTATTGCTAGCTTGCTCTCAAAAAAGGCATCATTTACATGCCTGCCAGCAATATGAGAGATTGGATTTCCTTTACACTCTTACCAGCCCTGGGTAATGCCGCCGTCATTTTAAATGTGTATCTTCTGATCGATTAAAAAAAAGATGATATTCTTCAATTAACAAATGTTTGCGTACCTAGTTTTTGCTGAGCTCTGTATTAGGTTCTAGGAAATTCAGTGGTGAACAAAACCAAACCAGTCCCTGCTCCTTGGCAGTGAATCAGAGGCCCCTTGACTAGATAATCCCACAGACCAGTATAAAACTATATATTCCACAAATACGAGTGTGTGGTACTTGCCAGGCACAGTTCTGGGTATTTGGAATGCATTAGTGGGCAACACAGATCATAACTGACCCTCTCTTAGTGTGGGGAGACAGATACTAACTAAACAAATGTAAGCAAATAGTATGGATGGTCAGGTGGTAAATGCTGTGGAAGAAAAAAAATAGTGTTTACACTATTACACTAAGGGGGATGAGTGGGTTTTAAATAGGGGGGTCAGAGCCTTATTGAGAAGATGATGTTGGGGCAGAGACTTGAAGGAGGTAGAGGTGTCAGCTGTGAGGCTGTCTGGAGGAAGAGGGTTCCAGACAGAGGGATCAGTTTTTGCCAATGCCTTGAGGAAGGGTGTGTCTGGCATGTCTGGGGAAGGGCCTGGAGGTCGGTGTGGCCAGAATGAAGTTATGGGGGGACGTGGGGGTGGGGGAGGAGGGGAGAGGAGAGCCCAGGACATGAGGTCATGGGGTGGAGGCACATCTTGTAGGCCCTAGAAGCATTGATTGATTGGTTTTCACGATGGGGACCATTGAAAGTTTGGAGCAGACGAGTGATGTGATACGACTTAGGTTTTAAAGAACCTCTTAGGCTGCTAGATGGGCAGTAAAGGGAGGCATTCATCTAGGAAGAAGGTGATGAGGCTTAGTATAAAGAATTAAGTAATAGGAGATTACCTGAGAGAAAAAGAAAATTGTAAAGAATATAGGAATAGCAGGTGTATGGAGCAGTCAGTGCCTCTAGGCTGAGGCAGAGCACCCAGAGAAGGAATAAATCTTCAAGAGGCCACTCCCAGAACTCAGATCCAGACTCTGTTGGCCCTCTGGGAGGCCACGTCTGCAGGACTTACTGGAAATCCACTTCTGGCTTGCCGGGAGAAGCCACCTGCATTTGGAATTTATTTTTGATGTGACATAGGGATCTAATTTTATTTTTCTTCCAATTTTTTTAACATCCATTATTCACTAATTCATAAATTTGTTTGTTTGTTTTTTCAACGTTTATTTATTTTTGGGACAGAGAGAGACAGAGCATGAACGGGGAGGGGCAGAGAGAGAGGGAGACACAGAATCGGAAACAGGCTCCAGGCTCTGAGCCATCAGCCCAGAGCCCGACGCGGGGCTCAAACTCACGGACCGCGAGATCGTGACCTGGCTGAAGTCGGACGCTTAACCAACTGCGCCACCCAGGCGCCCCTTGTTTGTTTGTTATAACTTCATGAGTCTCCCAACTACTAAACTTGCAGGTACTTGATCCACCAAAACACAGAAGCTCTGAGTTAGCCCCACTGTCTTAATACTCCAACATCCCAACACACACACGTCCAGAATTGTGTGATATTCTTTAATTGGTGTGTCTTACCTGGCTCCCTGTGGACAGAACTGCCTTTGAATCTTAAGGGTTCTGCTTTCTAAAATCTTGTGACTACATCTTACACTAGGTCTTTATGCAGTGAAATTTGATGTGCTTTTTTGGTATAATCATTAAATTGAGTTTCGTCTTCAGAGGAGTATTTAGTAAACATATTTGTGTGATACAGCTGTGGCAGGTAATGTGCGGGGGTGGTTACAGAAATGAATTCAAGAGCCACAGTTCTCCTCTCAAGGATTCTGATCTCCTGAGGGAGTGGGCGGGGGTGGGGGCCGCTAATGTGAACTGAGGAGGGGCCTAGCGGTAGAAGGTCCTTCTCTGTTGGATCAGAGACGAAGCTGCTACCGCCAACAAGAAGAGGTCTGCAGGGAGGTATCTTTGTTCTTTTTCCTCATTAGATAACCTGAGCCCCCCCCCCCTCCCCCCCCCCCATTGTATCAGCCTAAACTTGTGTTGCCTTTCAGGCACTCGAAGGTGTCTTTACAGAATTTTTTTGTAAAAAAAAAAAAATGGAAGTGTGGTTAGTACACAGTGTTACATTAGATCAGGTGTCCAGCACGGGGATCTGGTAAGTCTGTACATGATGCTATGATCACAAGTGATCCCGTCGGTCACCACATGACACTTTTGCAGCACCATGGACTGTTCCCATGCTGAAACTCTTGTCCCCATGGCTTATTCATTCCACACCTGGAAGCCTGGACCTCCCTCTGCCCTCCACCCACTTTGCCCCCAGCCCATCTGGCAGCCATTAGTTCTCATTCATGGGTTGGTCTCTGCTTTTTGTTACTTTAGTCATTTGTTTTTTAGGATTTTACATATAAGTGAAATCATACCGTATTTGTTTTTCTCTGACTTATTTCACTTAGCATAATACTTTCTGGGTCCATCCATATTGTCACAAATGGCAAGAGCCCGTTCTTTTTTATGGCTCCATAAAATTCCATTTTGTGTGTGTGTGTGTGTGTGTGTGTGTGTGTGTGTGTGTGTATACACACGCATATGTGCTACATCTTTATCTGTCCATCTGTCAGTGAACACACTTGGGCTGCTTCCATATTTTAGGTATTGTAAATAATGCTGCAGGAAGCATAGGGGTACACATATGCTTTTTGAATTAGTGTTTTTGTTCTCTTAGGGTGGATAGCCAGTACAGGGATTACTGGATGATACGGTATTTCTATTTTTAATTATTTGAGGATCCTCCATACTGTTTTCCAGAGCGGCTGCACTAGTTTGCATTCCCACCGACAGTGCATAAGGTTCTTTTTTCTCTACATTGTTGGCAACACTTGTTATTTCTTGTCTTTTTGATTCCAGCCATTCTGGTAGGTGTAAGGTGAGAGCTCATTTGGTTTTGATTTGCATTCCCTAATATTAGTGGTATTGAACATCTTTTCATGTGTCTGTTGGCCATCTGGATGTCTTCTTTGGAGAAATGTCTATTCAGGTCTTCTGCCCCCCCTCCCTTTTTTTCCCCTTTTTGTAAGTGTATTTCGAGGGGGAGAGAGTGGACGAGGAGCAGGGAGAGGGGGAGAGAGAGAATCCAAAGCAGGCTCCACACTGACAGCGTGGAGCCTGACATGAGGCCCTGTGTCACGAACCGTGAGTGAGATCATGACCTGAGCCAAAATCAAGAGTTGGATGCTTAACCAACAGAGCCATCCAGGTGCCCCTCCGCCCATTTTTTAATTGAACTGTTTGTTCTTTTGGTGGTAAGTTGTAGAAGTTCTTTATGTATTTTAGATAGTAACCCTTATTGGATATATCATTTGCAAGTATCTCCTCCCGTTCACTAGGTTGCCTTTTTGTTTTGTTGGTTTCCTTTGCTGTGCAAAAGCTTCTTATTTTGATGTACTCCTAATGGTTTTTGCTTTTGTTTCCCTTGGTTCCGGAGACACATCTAGAAAAATGTTGCTGTGTCTGATGTCAGGGAAATTACTGCTTGTAGTCTCTTCCAGGATTTTTATGACTTCAGGTCTCACATTTAAGTCTTTAATCCGTTTTGAGTTTATTTTTGTGTATGGTGTGAGAAAATGGTCCAGTTTCTTTCTTTCGTGTGTAGGTGTCCAGTTTTCCCAGCACCACTTGCTGAAGAGACTGCCTTTTCCCCATTGTATATTCTTGCCTCTTCTTTCATAGATTAATTGACCATACAAGCATGGGTTTATTTCTGGGCTCTCTATTCCCTTGACCTGTGTGTCTGTTTCTGTGTCAGGACCATACCGTTTTGATGCTAGAGCTTTGTCGTATAGCTTGAAGTAGGGATTGTGATGCCTCTAGCTTTGCTTTTCTTTCTCAAGATTGCTTGGGCTGTTTGGGGTCTTTTGTGATTCCATACAAATTTCAGCATTATTCTAGTTCTGTGAAAAATGCTGTTGGTATTTTGATAGGCATTGCATTGAATCTGTAGATTGCTTTAGGAAGTATGGACGTTTTAAGGGTATTCATCCAGTCTATGAGCATGAATGTCTTTCCATTTGTTTACGCCATCCTCAATTTCTTTCATCGGTGTTTTATAGTTTATAGGGGTCTTTCACCTCTTTCATTAAGTTTATTCCCAGGTATCTTATTTAAAAATTTTTTAAAGTATTTATTTACTTATTAAACATTTTTTTAATGTTTATTTCTGAGACACAGAGAGACAGAGCATGAGTGGGGGAGGGGGAGAGAGAGAGGGAGACACAGAATCAGAGGCTCTGAGCTGTCAGCACAGAGCCTGACGCAGGGCTCGAACCCATGAACCGTGAGATCATGACCTGAGCCGAACTGACTGAGCTACCTGGGTGCCCTTAGGTATTTTATTCTTTTTGGTGCATTTGTAATGCCTGACATGCTTTTGTTGATCTTTGTGACAGATGTCCGTTGGTAATGACTTGTGGTGGCGCCTGATGTTCTCTGGATGTGTTTTGCCTGTAGGGAGTAGTAGATACAGAGCCGTCTTCCTGAGAGGAGTCCTAACGGCTAGTTGTCTTCCCTAATGTTACAGACCAGGAAGTGAGGACTAAAGAGAGGGACGTGACCTGCCTCGTAGCAGAGGCGGCACTGGAATTTAGGGGGCAAGTGGGGCTGTCTTCTGGTTACTGCTTCTGTTTACGCAGAATGAATTCTGTTTATATGCCTCATGATGTTGCCTGAGCAGAATCCTATAATTGATGTAACTTGATTATAGGTAAAAGGCATGAGACTTTCCCAGTATCATTCCATTTTCCTTAATACTTTCATTCTTTAAATAAATAGTTTACTGTTTCTGCTTAATGCATGGCGGGCATGGTGTTGCGAATATTACAACAAAATAGAAATGCTCCTTTCATTATGGACTGGAAGTCTGGTGGTGAATACAGACTCCATGTGGAAAGGGCATTTTGTCTGGCTGATGGTGCTGTCCCCAGCGCACTGTTTGCCATAGAATACACATGAGCTATAGGTTTTCGTTGCAAGAAAGTCAAAGGACAATGTGCTATTACAATAATGGAGCTTTTATTCATTTACAACATTTTGACAACACATAGTGGAGCTTCTTGTTTATTTTTAAATTTAGAGAGAATGAGCTGGGGAGGGGGGGGAGGGAGAGAGAGAGAGAGAGAGAGAGAGAGAGAGAGAGAGAGAGAATGAGAATCTGAAGCAGACTCCACGCTCAGGGCAGAGCCTGATGCGGGACTCAATCCTACCACCCTGGTCATGACCTGAGCTGCAATCAAGAGTCAGATGCTCAGCCAACTGAGCCACCCAGGTGCCCCTAAGATTTTATTTTTAAGTAATCGCTACACCCAACATGGGGCTGGATTGTGTAACCCCGAGATCGAGAGTCACATGCTCTACCGACTGAGCCATCCAGGTGCCCCTTTGGAGAAGTGTCAGGTTTGCAGCAAGGTTGAGCAGAAAGAACCGTTCCTTATACCCTGTACCCCGCCAGACGCCCCACCACCAACATTCCACCTCCGTGTGGTACGTTTGTTGCAGTCGGTGAACCTGCACATGGTTCTCACCCAGAGTCTGTCATTTATATCAGGGGTCGCTCTTGGTGTTGTACATCCTGTGCGTTTGGACACATGTACGATGAACTGTATCCATTGGCTGTTGTATACAGTACGCATTTTTGCTGCCCTAAGAATCCCGTGTCCCACCTGTTCGTGCCTCTTTCCCCCTAAATCCTTGGCAACCACTGATCTTTTTTTTCACTGTTTCCATACTTTTGCCTTTGCAAGAATGTCATATAATTGGAATCCTCCACATTGGCTCTTTTCACATAGCAGTATGCATTTAAGGTGCCTCCATGTCTTTTTGTGGCTTTTCAGCACCGATTACTGTTGCGCCGTGTGGATGTTCCAGTTTATCCCTTCACTGTGGAAGGACGTCGTGGTTGCTTCCAAATCTGGGCGATCATGAGTAAAGCCGCGTAATGCAGATTTCTGTGTGGATGTAGTTTTCAGCTCATTTGGGTGAAACCAAGGAGTGCAATTGCTGGGCCGTATGGGAAGAGTAGGAATGCGTGAGAGTTCCTATGCTTTACACTCTCAGCAGCGTTTGGTGTTGTCTGCGCTTGGGGTTTTGTCCATTCTAGTAGGTGTGCAGTGGTGTCTCGTGTTAATTTGCAGTTTTCTAATGACAGGTGATGTGATGTTGAGCGGCTTTTCATATGCTTATTTGCCATCGCTCTATCGTTTGTGAGGTGTCTGTTCAGAATTTTACTTATTTTTAATTTTTATTTTTTTTAACATTTATTCACCTTTGAGAGAGAGACAGCATGAGTGGGGGGAGGGGCAGAGAGAGAGGGAGACACAGAATCCGAAGCAGGCTCCAGGCTCTGAGCTGTCAGCACAGAGCTCGACGCAGGGCTTGAACCCATAACCGTGAGATCACGACCTGAGCCGAAGTCGGACGCCCAACTGACCGAGCCGCCCAGGCGAATTTTGGCCCATCTTTTAATCAGGTGGTTCATTTTCTTAACTGTGGAGTTTCAAGGTTTTCTTTTTATATTTTGGATAACAGTCCTTTATCGGATGTGTCTCTTACAAGTATTTTGTCTGAGTCTGTGGCTTGTTCTCACTTCCTTGACAGTGTCTCTTGCAGAGCAGAAGTTTTTAATATTAACGAAGTCCAGCTTATCAATTATTTCTTTCATGGATTCTACCTTTGGTGTTGAATCTGAAAAGTCATTGCTGTACCCAAGGTCATCTAGGTTTTCTCCTGTGGTTTTGCTCTAGGAGTTTTATAGTTGTGCATTTTACATTTAGGTCTGTGACTCATTTTGAGTTAATTTTTGTGAAGGTTGTAAGGTCTCTATCTAGATGATTCTTTTTTTTTCGATGTGGCTATCCAGCTGTTCCGGTGCTATCTGTTGAAAAGACTGTCCTCTCTGTTGAACTGTCTTTCCTTCTTTGTCACAGATCAGTTGACGGTATTTGTGTGGCTCTGTTTCTTGTGCTGTTTGTTCCATTGCTACATTTGTCTATTCTTTCATGCTATGTGTTCTTAAATTTCTTTTTTCTTTTTTTCAAAGAGAGAGTCCCCTTTTTTTAAAATTTTTATCTTTTTGAAGGTGGGAGAGGCAGAAGGAGAGAGAGAGAGGGGGAGAGAGAATCTTAAACAGGTTCCCCCAATGGGGAGCCCCACAGGGGCCTGATCTCATGACTGTGAGCTCATGACCCGAGCCAAAAATCAACGGTCGGGTGCTCAATCGCCTGAACCACCCAGGCGCCCTAAATTTCTTAATTAAAAACTTGGCGGTGGCACCTGGGTGGCTCAGTCGGTTGAGCACCTGACTCTTGATTTTGGCTCAGGTCATGATCCCCAGGGTCCTGGGATCAAGCCCTGCATTGGGCTCTGCACTGAGCGTGGAGCCTGCTTGAGATTCTCTTTCTCCTCCTCTGCCCCTCCCCTGCTTGCATGCTCTCTCTAAAATAAAAATAAGAAGAAGAAATTTTTGCATTGGAAATAATAAATGTTCGTGGTAAAATAATTCGTAATATCTAACATGAGAGGAAAAGTCCATATAAGCTCATCCCTCAGATAAGCACTGTTAAAGGCCTAGTATATGTCTTTCCCAGTTTTTAAAAATTGTACTCATTCTGATGATTTAAAAGTGGAATCGTGCTGCCTATGCCATTCTCAAGCTTCACTTTGTTTTTGATATAGATTATGTCATCGATTTTGAAATAGGTATTAATTTTTGTGGTTACACAGTATAGATGCATTATGATTTTTTAAATTAAGTTCCCATTGAGAAATACTTGTGCCATTACAGTAATGCTGCAGTGAATATCCTTGTACCTGTTTTTGCACACTCATGTGAGTGGTTTTTTTTTTTTAATTAAAAAAAAATTTTTTTTTCAACGTTTATTTATTTTTGGGACAGAGAGAGACAGAGCATGAACAGGGGAGGGGCAGAGAGAGAGGGAGACACAGAATCGGAAACAGGCTCCAGGCTCTGAGCCATCAGCCCAGACAGAGCCCGACACGGGGCTCGAACTCACGGACCGCGAGATCGTGACCTGGCTGAAGTCGGACGCTCAACCGACTGCGCCACCCAGACACCCCTCATGTGAGTGTTTTTTGTGGTATAAATTCCTCGAACTGGAATTACTGAGTCCCAGAGAATGTGCACATTTAAAAATGTAATGACAAATCCAAATTCTCTTTCAGAAAGTTTCGACAGTTTACACGCTCCCCGTCAGGGCATGAGAGAGAATGTCTAGCTCCTTAATTTAACAAATTAAGTTCTTTGCATAGGGGGGAGTTGACTTCTTTGTCCCGTGTGTAGCAGGTGCAGCAGAAATTTCCCCCAGTTTTTTTAAATTCAAAAAAAATTAAAAAAAAAAATTTTTTTTTTTTTAACGTTTATTTATTTTTGAGACAGAGAAAGATAGAGCATGAACGGGGGAGGGTCAGAGAGAGAGGGAGACACAGAATCTGAAGTAGGCTCCAGGCTCTGAGCTGTCAGCACAGAGCCCGATGCGGGGCTTGAACTCACGGACCGCGAGATCATGACCTGAGCCGAAGTCGGCCGCTTAACCGACTGAGCCACCCAGGCGCCCCACAAAAAATTTTTAAAATGTTTATTCTTGAGAGAGAGAGAGAGAGAGAGACGGAGCACAAGTGGGGGAGGGGCAGAGAGAGGGGGAGACACAGAATCCGAAGCAGGCCCCAGGCTCCGAGCTGTCAGCACAGAGCCTGACACAGGGCTCGAACTCACAAGCTGGGAGATCATGACCTGAGCTGAAGTCGGACGCTCAACTGACTGAGCCACCCAGACGCCCCTCCCCCAGTTTGTTTTTTAATTTTGAGATGTTTTGGCAAATGGAAGTATTTTAATTTTTATGTGAATTAAAAGTTTTTTCCTTTATAGCTTCTGGATTTACTTCTACCTCTTTGTGGTCTAGTATTTGCTTTTAAGTATTTGATCACCCTGGGATTTATTTTGATGTGAGGACTGAGATAGGAATCCAGCTCCTACAATTTATTTTCAAATGGCTAACCAGAACTTCTTGTACCATGTGGTGATTAATCCATTTCTCTCCATTGATTTTGAAATGCCACTGTTTATGATGTGCTAACTATCCAGGAATACTTGAGTCCATTTCTGGGTTGTATTTTGTTCTACTAATTTATCTATTCCGGTGTAATACCATATAGTAACAATTGCTGTACCTATACTTTTCTAACGTTTTAGTATTTTAAGAGCCAGGAACCCCTCATTGTTCATCTTCTCAAGTTTTCCCCCGCTACTCTTTGGTATTTATTAATTCAGATAAAATTTGGAATGATCACATTAAGTCTGCCCATCATGCTCCCCTTTCCTGCCCCCCCCCCATAAAAGGCCTGTAGAGAAAAGCTCATTGATTGAGTTTAAAAAGTAAAGATATCTCCAACAAAAATCCTTACAATTAAAGTGCCTTATGAGACTTTAAATGAATTAAGTATATTATTACTCCTTCAGATTCTTAAAATTTTTTTTAATGTTTATTTATTTATTTTTGAAACAGAGAGACAGAGTGTGAGCTGGCAAGGGGCAGAGAGGGAGGGAGACACAGAATCCGAAGCAAGCTCCAGGCTCTGAGCTGTCAGCAGAGCTCGATGCAGGGCGCGAACTCACGAAGTGTGAGATCATGACCTGAGCCAAAGTGATGCTCAACTGACTGAGCCACCCAGGCGTCTCGATATAATAGTATTTTTATAGGATGCTCTTCCCACTTACTGGAAGAGATGTTCATGATCTATTCAATAATCTTTTTTTTTTTTTTTTAATGTTTGTTTATTTTTTTTTGAGAGGGAAAGAGAGAGCGTGAGTGGGAAGTGCAGAGACAGAGGGAGACACAGAATCTGAAGCAGGCTCCAGGCTCTGAGCTGTCAGCACAGAGCCGGACAGGAGGCTGAAACTCATGAACCACGAGATCATGACCTGAGCTGAAGTCGGATGCTTAACTGGCTGAGCTCCCCAGGTGCTCCTTAAATAGTGTTATTTTTAATGACTGTGTAGTAGTACATTGTATGGATTCCCTAATATGTGTAATATTCTCCATGAATATTTAAGTTTTCGATTTTTTTCTATTACAGATAGCACTGTAGTAAACTTCCTGACACATACGTTTCTAAACATTTGTGCAGATATTTCCCTCAGTAAATCTGTAGGTGTTTCAAAGGTTGTGTACATTTAAAATTTGTACTTTTAAAATATGTACTTTTGATACATATACACTTTGATGTATTCTTTTTTTTTTTAACGTTTATTTATTTTTGAGACAGAGAGACAGAGCATGACCAGGGGAGGGTCAGAGAGAGAGGGAGACACAGAATCTGAAACAGGCTCCAGGCTCCGAGCTGTCAGCACAGAGCTTGATGCGGGGCTCGAACTCATGGACCATGAGATCATGACCTGAGCCGAAGTCGGCCGCTTAACCGACTGAGCCACCCAGGTGCCCCCATTTTGATGTATTCTTATGTGTTAGGAATACTTCTCTCAGAGCAATTGGAAATCCAATCTCTAGTGGCTTACACAAGTAAAGGATTCAGTTTGTGTTTGTGTGTTTGTGTGCGTGTGTAGCAGGTTCAGAAGTAAAGAAAGCAGTCCAGGGGAGGTTCACCTGCTCGAGGATGGCGATGGTCCAGGTTTCTTCTTTTCCTTTCCTCCCATGTGAACCTGCTTGTTTATTTTGAGAGGGAGAGAGAGAGCATGCAAGCAAGCAGGGGAGGGGCAGAGAGGAAGAGAGAATCCCAAGCAGACTCTGTGCTGATAGTGCAGAGCTCGCTGTGAGGCTGGATCCTGCCAACTGGGAGATCATGACCTGAGCCGAAATCAAGAGTCAGATGCTCAATTGTCTGAGCCACCCAGGTGCCCCTGCAGGTTCAGTTCTGATTACCCCTTGGGAGTATTTATTCCTTTAGGTCTTTTAGTATTTCCTTTATTATGTTGGTTGGATCCTCTCCTTAAGGCACATGGATCATCCTTACATCGGACGTTTTTGTTTCAGGCCTTTTTGATCTGTTTCATAATATTAAAGTATTTCTTAATGTTTGACAAATTTTTGTATACTTGGGATAAACTCAAGTTGGTTGTTCTAACTAGTATGCATCTAGATTCGATTTGCTGATGTTTTAATTGTTTTGCAATTATATTCGTAAGTGCAGTTGGCCTGTGTTTCCATTTTGGAACTACCTTAGGTTTTGGTGTCTTGATTATCCAAGCCTGGTAAAATAAGCTGGGAAATATTGTATCTTTTACTATACTGAGTAAAGTTTAAATAATGTAGGAAATATTTATTCCCTATAGATTTGATAGAATTTGTTTTGTTTTCTGTGAGGTTTCATCTTGAAATTGTAAAGCTCCTTTGTAATCTTTTTGGTCATTTTTCTATTGTTAGACAGTCAACATTGTTGCAATTAGTATCTATGATTACTCTCTTAGGATAAATTCTTGTTAGTGACATTGCTTGATTAAAGAATATACAGACTTTTAAGACTTTTTTTAATGTTTGTTTAGTGTTGAGATAGAGACAGAGCGTGAGCCAGGGAGGGGCAGAGAGGGGGATGGAGACACAGAATCTGAAGTAGGCTCCAGGTTCCGAGCTGTCAGCACAGAGCCCGATGTGGGGCTCAAACCCATGAACCGTGAGATCATGATCTGAGGCAAAGTCAGACGCTTAACCGACTGAGCCACCCAGGCGTACCCAGCTTTTAAGACTTGTTGTTGACTACCACATAATCACCTGTCTTGAAATAGACCTGGATTTGTTTTAATCAGGTACAGTAAGGTGACAGATACAGAGACAACTGCCTTTGAAAGAAGAGTTTATTACTTATGGTCGCCAAGAGGGAGGCATGCTGTGTCTTGCAGGGTCCCATGGAAAAAGGCCAGGTCACATAGGCAGAAGGAACACGGGGAAAGCATGGCCTATAGCCTTCATTGTCTCCGTGGAAGGGAGCAGGTGGGACAGAGTAGGCGAGATTGAACAAGGTTAGGATTGTATGGTATGAACGATGTCAGAGTGCTCTGGTCTATGGGGGTGGTCTCTGGTTTTCTGATACCTGGCCGTGCATGGGGTTTAGGGCAGGGGGAAGTACCGGCTTGGTGTGTAAGAGTTAGATCAGTGAGGTAGTTGTAGTGTGGATTTGGGATTAGTTGGTTTGCATGCGGTAGGCATGTTCATAAGTGCATCATTACCTAGAGGAATTAGCCAGCCCTGGGAGGGGCAGTCCCTTCCTGGCAGCGGGGCTCCATGATGTTAAAGCCTCATAAAATATGGAAATCAAAAAATGTTAATTATGCCATCCTTTAAGATTATAGTCTTTTGTGCTCCCACCAGCAGTGCCTGAGCACGCCAGCACTAAGTAGTGGTGTCTTAAAAAAAAATCCCCCAAAAGTTGGCTGGTGAGCAGGAGTCTTGTTCAGATTTGCATTTCTTTGGTTTCTGTTCGGCTTTTGCAAAGGATCTATCTTTATCCTTTAACCATTAGGTCATGTTTGTCTCTTTGTTGTTCATTAAGAGCTTTTCATATGAAGGCATTACTCCAGCAAGTCTAGGTATTTTTTCGGGTGTGAAACTTTGTTGCCATCAGTCTGAATTAGTTTGGCAAAGTGATCAAAGGAGAGCAAGTGATGGTGTTGGGAGGGTGTCACCTGTACAGGTGGAAACGTCACCTGCCTGTGGACCATGTCCACTCTTTCAACAGCCTTAAAGGTTGTGCACAAGACACTTGTGGATGAAACCTTCTCTTTATTCTCATCACCAAAGTATTTCTTGTGTGGTGATTAAGAAAGGGAAAGCCTTTGTGTTTGATTATTACTGAGTGACCTGGTTGAATTTGGGACGAGAAATGAAATTATTTCCTTTATGCGCTGTCTTCTTGCATTAAAAGACGTTTTTAAACTTTGAAAAATACCCATGGATATTTTAATTTTTTAAAAATGTTTTTGTTTATGTTTGAGACAGGGACAGAGCATGAACGGGGGAGGGGGCAGACAGAGAGACCCAGAATCTGAAGCAGGCTCCAGGCTCCAAGCCGTCAGCACAGAGCCCGACATGCGGCTTGAACCCCTGAACCGTGAGATTGTGACCTGAGCTGAAGTCGGACGGTTAGCCGACTGAGCCACCGAGGCACCCCATCCCATGGATATTTTATACGCGGTGTTTGCACAGTTTTGGTAGGATGGCTGGGTCTTGCCTGCACGTGTGCAGTATTTCCATCAAACTTCATTCTGCTGTGACATGGAGGGTGTTGGTAAGGGTCGGTGCAGCACGGAGAGGACGCCCGCGGAGCTTTGGGGACCCGCTGTCGATTTGGACGGGCCTCTGCACAGTAGGGACTGTTTACCTGTTGTCTAGACTGGCACTCCACTTTGTGAGTTGATGGCAGATCGCTCGCCTTTGTCACTTTTGACCTCCAGGCTGGATACTTCTTTGTTGTGCAGGGCCCCGCTGTATGCCCTAGGGTGTGTAGCAGCATCTGTGGCCTCTGCCCAGTGGGTGCCGGGACCCCTCCCCCATGCTGTGAGGCCCAGAAACGGTTCCCACCTCACCAGATGCCCTCTGGGGAGCAGAGTCACCTCCAGTTGAGAATCACTGGTTTATGACCAACTGCTTTCAGATCCCCCTTTACCATTCCGATCTAAAATTATGCACACGATTAACAAAATAAGCTGACAGTATAATGCCCTTACTGTAAGGGAAAGTAATTTGTAAGTCAGTAATGTATTTCAGCATGTAAGTGACCAGTGTGATTCAATGAAAGAGAAGCCCTAGGAGGTGGTCTGAACACCTGATTCTAGTTCCCACTCATGTGATGAGGGAATGTTCTGTGTTCATCTCCTGTGTTAAATACCTGTGGTCACAGGGAGGTCTGTCTGGGCCTTGGCAGGTCAGCATTTCACCCCCTGCTGCCCCAGTATTAATGTCAGTGCTCTCTCCTTGAAATGTTTTACCTGTTGGTTTCTCATGTCACCATCTAGGGACATAGAATTACTTTTCTTTATGCACTTGTAGGCACGTTGGCTATTTACCAAAGTTTCGATCCCTCTTATGTATGACCTGATGTTTCTGAAAAGCTCATAAATAATGCATTCAACTTGCCTTATAAATAAAATATAAACTCTGTATTTTTATATATTTATGAAGAACTTTTTTCTGATAAGTAACTTCCAATGTCAATTTTGTAGCTAGATGGTAGCCTTTTTATAACACAAGTGTCGGCAGATAGGAAATTACATCTACATTTTAGGTTTTCTGTGTTATAATGAAGAACTGTGTACATAGGGAATTTGAATTTATAGTATGATAAAACATGATTCTAAGAAAGGTTTGACTTTTTCCCTATACATGATAAATCTTTTATTTTTATTATTATTTTTTTTAGCATTTATTCATTTTTGAGAGAGAACGTGAGCAGGGGAGGGGCAGAGACAGAGGGAGACACAGAATCCGAAGCAGGCTCCAGGCTCCGAGCTGTCAGCACAGAGCCCGATGCGGGGCTCAAACCCACGAGCCGTGAGATCATGACCTGAGCCAAAGTCGGACGCTTAACTGATTGAGCCACCTCGGCGCCCCCTCATATGATAAATCTTAAGAAGATTCGAAACCAATTACTACTTTATATTAAAGGAATTGGTAATAACCAGAAACAATTAAATTTTTGACTAAATAGTTCTCCATTGTGACTTGTGTGTGTGAATGTGTATAAAAGCCCCATTATCTGGAATGGTGGGGGAATGATGTTTTGTGAGCATATTATTTTTCAGCTAATTTAGACTTAAGCTGTCAACACAGAAGATGCAAGACTTAAAAAAAAAAAATAACCCTACGAGTCCTTTCTCTGGAACATTGTAAACACCTGAGAGGTAAAAAGATGTGTAGGTAGACCCCCTGCCCTCCACTTGTCCACAGTGTCGTGACTGTCGGTGTGCAGCGAGTCTTGTTTTTTCTGTAACCCTCTCTCTACCTCCTCTCCTGGATATTTGGATAGCAAATCTCAGGCATGCGTGCTTTCATTTGGAAATAGTTTGGTATGTATGTAAACATAGCTACAGTACCATTATAACACCTAAAAACTAAAAACAGTTCACGATAATTCTTCATCACCAAATGCCCAGGCAGGTCATGGCTGAATTTTTTTCCTCTGTCTCAGTTTAAAAAGTTGAATTTGTTCAAATCAGGATCCAGAATAAGGGCCATTCTTAAAATCGGTTAATGCATCTGGTCTCTTTTTGTCCCTTATAATTCATTTGTTGAAGAAATCCATCCCATAGCTATGTTCACTCTTGGAACTTGCTAATTGTGTCCATATTTTGGTGTTCTCCATATGCTTCTGCCTTCTGTGTTTCCTCTAAATTGGAAGTTAGATCTAAAGTCATAATCAGGGGTGCCTGGGTGGCTCTGTTGGTTAAGTGTCTGACTTTGGATCAGGTCATGATCTCGTGGTTCATGAGTTTGAACCTGCTTTGGATTCTGTGTGTGTGTGTGTCTCTCTCTCTCTGCCCCTCTCCCACTTGTGCTCTGTCTCAAAAAAACCCCATTAAAACACTGGAAAAAAAAATACAGGAAACATTAAAAACATTTTCAAGTCATAGATCTGGGTTTTTTGGTTTGCTACATGGTTTTGTTATCTTGTGTGTGTGTGTGTGTGTGTGTGTGTGTGGTGGTTTTGTTTTGCTTTTTTTTTTTTTTTTTTTTTTTTGTTTTTAAGTTTAAGAGACAGAGAACACCAGCAGGAGAGGAGCAGAGAGAGAGGGAGAGAGGGGATCCCAAGCAGACTCTGAGCTTGAACGCGTGTACTCTGAGATCATGACCGGACTCAAAATCAGGAGTGGGTGCTCAACCGACTGAGCCACCCAAGTGCCCCTCGTCTTGCCTTTTTAAAGACTGTCTCAGAGTAGTAGTGTGTACGTCTGTCGGGGGCACGTCGTGTCAGGTTGTCTCTTTTTGGGATGTGAGGCCATTGATGATCATTTCCTAGATTTCTCCATTCAGTAGGGTTTGTAAACAGTAATTAATAGCTGTCTATGTCTATAAAGAAAAATTCTCCGTGTGTGTTTTGCTACCTTAAGGTATAGTGTGTGTGGGATTTGGGCGATAAAGGAGTGACACTACCCTGGGGAGTTTTCAAACTAACGACCTGGTTGCCCAGAATCCTTCAAAGGTGAGCAGTCAGGTTCTTTTTTCCTTTATGCATGAAGAATATGTGGATTTAAATAATGTGTATTTGTGTTTTACTTCGTTGTAGTTATTTTGGTTGGTTGTATTAGTTTACTACGGCTCCCCCAACAAATCACCACAAACGGGATGACTTACAACAACAGAAATTCACGGTCTCACGGTTGAGGAGGCCAGAAGTCCTGGATCAGTATCTCTGGGCCGGAGCATCAGGCGTCAGCAGGGCTGTGCTCCCTCCAGAGGCTCTAGGGGGCGTCAGGTCTGGTCTCTTCAGCTGCCAGTGGCTGCTGGCATCCCCTGGCCACCTGGCTCCATGCCTGCCTGGTTGTCCTGTCGCCTGGTCCTCTGTGTGTCTCACAATGCCCGTTTCTTTCTTGTAAAGGTGCATATAGATTGCGTTTGGGGCCCACTGGGTAATCCACAAACTCCTGAAGATCCTCAGTCGTGTCTTTTGCCATATAAGGTTAATATTTTAGGTTCTGAGGGTTAGGAAGTGAACATGTCTTGGGGGGGGAGCGGTGGTACTTTGATGTTCAAATGATCTCTTTGGCCCACCGTATCCTCTAAGACTCCTAAGTCCTGTGACACGACCCCAGTAGATGCCAAGGTGTTTCAGGTTTGTTTTGTACACTTCCTGTCCCACGCCTGGAGTCGGTCTTTTTTTTTTTTCCCTGAGGAGCCCTAGTTCCTTGTAGTGGGAAACTGTATTTAGAGACCACATTCTGGGTGCCAGGATGTAGCATGTATTACTGTTCCAAAATAAATTACACTTCACCCTGTTTCCTTAAACAACGTGGGCTGGACATCATTAACTCTTTTATCAACGATTTATTATTACGAGTATGAGCTTGGGGACTGAGCCGTAAGCTGGTGACTTTTCCAGTGCTGGTGTATTTTGAACTTAGGTTTGTTTGCTTTTATATTAAACGGTATGAGATTTTAGTTCGGCTCTAGCTATGGTTTTTTTTTCTCTGTGACCCAGGCCTCCTGATGTCCGTGAGGTCTGTTCCTCTCTTCTGAGGCTTTTCAGCGTACTGTCTGCAGTCCTGTCTAAACTCTGCTTTTTCTCTGTGCTTGTTTTCTGTCCAGATCCAAGAAAACTAAGGGTTATTAGGAGATAAAATCAGATCTTACAGAGTATATTAACACTAAGTAGGACAGGAAGAGAAGTCTGCTTCTCAGCTAAGTATTTAAATGCATCTGTTTTTCATTCTTCTTAACTGTGAAGACTGGGGGTGGGACGGCAGGGCGGTGGTTGTGTGTGGAGGGGTATTCGGGCTTTGCTGCGTGGTCAGTGTGGCCAAACCTCTAGTTAAAGCTTCAATAAAGGCATTCATTTTTTTGAATTTGAAGACCAAGGTTTAACCTGTAGCATTTTTAAAAATAAACTTTATTTGAGGATAGTTGTGGACTCACAGAAAAGTTGGGAAGAGGGTACAGAGTTTTTATGCAGCACACGCAGTGTCCTCCGTTAATAACAGCGTGCTTTAGAATGGTACGTTCGTCAAGTTAGTGAACTTAATGGTGATACGTTATTCTGAACCAAAGTCCACGGTGTGTTCAAATTTCCTCAGCTTTTTCTCAGTGTCCTTTCCGTGTGCCTAGACCCTGTCTGGATAGCATATTACATTTAGTCCCTGTTTCTCCTCTCGCTGGACTGACAGTTTCTCTGACTTTGTTTTTGGTGAGCTTACCGTTGTCAGGAAGGACTGGTCAGGTGTTTTGTAGACTGTCTCCCCAGTTGCAGTCTGTCCCACGTTTTCCTCATGGTTAGACTAGCATGGTGGGTTTTCGGAAGAGGACCACCCAGGGTAGGGTGCCACCCTCGCTGGGGCCGGTCGTGTCGTCAGCACTGATGGCAGCCTTGACTTGCCTGCTGAGCATGTGTGTTACTGTTTCCGGGAGCTGAAGTCCCCCCCATCCACCTCTTCCTCTCTTTGGTACCTCTTCATATGTACTCTCTGGAAGGAAGTCCATACGTGCCCCCCACGTAGTGTTATGAACTAAACCAACCAGATTGGTGATAAGCAGATTTTTCCAGGGCATTTCGTGTCTTTTAACCAGTGTTCCTTCCTTGTGGATTAATTTTTTAAGTCCATGCCCAGCGCCCCACGAGCAGCCTCTCCGAGATGGTGGTGGGAGTGGCGGTGTGCTGTGTCCTCTCCGTGTTCTCTGCTGCGAACACAACTGTTTGCTTTCAGGCCACAGGGCACCTCAGAGAAGATAGGAGGTAGTTGACAGAGTCCTCGGGAGGGCGGGAGAAGTAAGTCCCAGGCCACTGGTTCTCAGCCTTTAGCATGAATCTAAGGGCCCCATGCCCAGAATTTCTGATTCCAGGGTCTGGGATTGGCTCTGAGGATTTGCGCCCTTATTATTATTATTATTATTATTATTATTATTATTATTTTTTAACGTTTGTTTATTTTTGAGAGAGAGAGAGACAGACAGAATGCAAGTGGGTTGGCGCAGAGAGAGAAAGGGAGACACAGAATCTGAAACAGGCTCCAGGCTCTGAGCTATCAGCACAGAGCCTGACACAGGGCTCGAACTCACGAGCTGTGAGATCATGACCTGAGCCGAAGTCGGATGCTCAACCGACTGAGCCACCCAGTGCCCCGGATTTGCGCTTGTAATGAGTTCCCAGGCAGTGGTGATCCTGTGGTCTCAAAGCCACACTTCGACGGTCATGCTCCGGGCCCAGTTTGAGGGGGACAGCAGGAAGCTGCTGCAGGACTGGCCTGGCAGGCGGCTGTTTTCTGTGCTGCTGCCAAGCGCATGGAGCTCCACTTCCCACGGTGCCCCCCCCCACCGGGCCAGCCGCTGACGGCCTCGCGGGAGCCGGAGCGGAACCTCCTTTCCTCCCTCCTCCCGGCTCGGGTCTGGGGTCGCGTTCGAGCGCGTCTCCTCTGAGGGGCTTCTGGTTTTGTGGGAGGACGGGCCTCCGGGGAGCCGCGGTCTCTGGAGGCGGAGAGGCTGTTGGAAAGATGGGATGGCGGGCGGCCGTGGGGACGTCAGTGGCGGGCCCCAGGGAACGTCTGCCCGGCCGAGGGATGTTCCAGGGCAGCCCCACTTCCTCTCCTGAGAGCAGTAGCGGCCTGCAGACTGCAGCCGAGCGGCAGTGTGCCGGGTGAGAGCGCCAGGGTTCCAGGACCGCTGACCTCGGGGTCCCAGTCGGCCGCGAAGGACAGGGCCACTTGGAGAGGGCTGGCGGATTGGGAGAACGAGGGGGTCGGAGAGGCAGAGGTCAGGACGGGGGCCCGGATGGCCGGGGAGCCCAGCAAGCCCCGAGGGGCAGTCCCGGCCACAGAGATGGAGGTTTTCTAGCAGCCACGGTAAAAGGGTGAAAAACCAAAACCAAACAAACCTCCCAGTGGAAAAACAGGCGACGTTAGTTTTTTAAAACAACAGCTTTATCGATTCCGTTCACGTGCCATTGTATTCACCCGTTTTAGAGCGTAGGGTTCTCTGGATTTTAGAATTTCTGCAGAGCCATGCGCCCATCACCACTAATTCTGGGAGAATCTTGTCACCTCAGAAAAAGCCCCTGGACCACCCGCAGCCACTCCCCTCCCTACCCTGCCTCCCGCAGACCCTGGCACCCACTTACCTCCTCTCTCAGTCTCTACGGGTCTTCCTGTTTTCGGGCATTACTTAGAATCAGACTCTATGTAGCTTTTGGTGCCTGGTGTCATTCAGTTAGCATGACGTTTTCGGGGGCCATCCACCTTCCAGCGTGTTGGGACTGAGTTCCTTTTCACGGATAAATGATCTTCTTTGCTATGAGTACCACATTCTGTTGATCCATTCTTCAGTCGATGAGCATTGGGTTTCCTTTTTTTGGCTGTTAAAACAATGCTGCTGTGGACGTTTGTGTATAACTTTCTGTGGAGATTAATTTTAACAATGTATTTTATTTACCCCTGCATATTCCAGATGTTGTAACTTTTACATGTGATCACTAGAGACATTATTGAGGTATTTTAGATAGTTTTGTACTAAAGCTTTGAAAGTTCCAAATACATTTCACACTTAACATACTTAGTTCAGCTCAGACAGTCACATTTCAGGTGTGCGGTGGCCGCATGGGGCTGGTGGCCATCTGTGTGGGGACACAGCCCGAGAAGGAGCTCGAGGGGGCTCTGTGCTGTGTGGGGAGAGTCCCTGTTGTCTGCAAACCAGAGGCATTTGCTCTTGGATGCGTGTGTGCCGTCCGCACTCCCTTCATCTCTGATCATTCCCGGCGAGTACTCTTCTCTCCCGGCTTCTCCAGATCCTCGCTGTGTTTTAAAGTCGTGACTCGTGTCCCTCTTCCTCGGTGGGTTTTCACCCTGCTGCTCACTTGTGCCCTTCTTCATTTAGTAAGTGTTTCTTAAACACCTTCTGTGTGCCAGCCACAGTTCCAGGCAGCAGCGAGGCGAACGTCTGTGTTCTCGCCGTTTCCAGTAAGGACCGGTATTTACGTCCTCAGGATTGTGGATGGTGGGAAGTGCTGTGAGGACAATAAAGTTGGCCTGGTGAGGAAGTCACTTCTGTTACAAAGCACTAATTTATTCTTGCAGTTTTTAAGTCCTACCTCAGTAAAGTTGATTTTATTTTATTTTTAAAAAAAAATTTTTAATGTTTATTTTTGAGAGAGACAGACAGAGAGACAGAGTGCGAGTGGGGTTGGGGCAGAGAGAGAGGGAGACACAGAATCCGAAACAAGCTCCAGGCTCCAAGCTGTCAGCACAGAGCCCGATGCGGGGCTCGAACCCACGAACTGTGAGATCGTGACCTGAGCCGAAGTCGGACGCTCAACCAACTGAGCCACCCAGGCGCCCCTAAAGTTGATTTTAAAATAATGTCTGCATACACTGAAATATAGTGATTCTAACGGTATATTTTCATGAGTTTTCACAAATACCGGCACTTCTGTAACCATCACCATGACCACGTTCTGGAAGATTTTACCCTAAAAAGCTGCATCCTGTCCTTTTGAACCTGCTCCTGCCCCTGCTTGTGGGCACGTGCCGGCCTGCCTGCTGTCACTGCGGTTGTGCCTGCCTAGAATTTCATGTAGGTGGAATCACACTTTTTGTTTGGTCTCTCTCCTGGGCGTGATGTTCTCGAGATTTCCTGTCGTGTGTGTCAGTACTCTTTCCTCCTGGTCGCGGAACAGCATTTCATTGTACGTGTACATCATTATTTGTGCATTTATAGTGGGCTATTTCCAACTTTTGTTTTTACATTTCATTTTATTTCTGTTGGAATATTTTATTTTTTAATGTTTATTTCTTCTGACAATGTCCATTTATCTTAAGTATAATTTATTGCCAAAGTGGCTAATATACACCATGTACAACGTGCTCTTGGTTTTGGAGGTAGATTGTCGTGATTCATCACTTACATGTAACACCCGTTGCTCATCCCAACAAATGCCCTCCTCAGTGCCAATCACCCGTTTCCCCCTTCCTCCCACCCACCCCCAGCCACCCTCAGTTTGTTCTCTGTATTTAAGAGTCTCTTATGGTTTGCCTCCCTCCCTCTCTGTTTGTAACTGTTTTCTCCACTTCCCTTCCCCCATGGTCTTCTGTTAAAGTTTCTCAGGTTCCACGTATGAGTGAAAACATATGATATCAGTCTTTCTCTGACTTATTTCACTTAGCATAATACCCTCCGGTTCCATCCACGTTGCTGCAAATGGGATGATTTTTCATTCTTTCTTCTTGCCAAGTAGTAGTCCATTGTGTATATAAACCACAATTTTCTTATCCATTCATCGGTTGGTGGACACTTGGGCTCTTTCCATAATTTGGCTGTTGTTGAAAATGCTGCTGTAAACATTAGGGTACAAGTGCCCCTATGCATCAGCACTCCTGTATCCTTTGGGTAAATTCCTAGCAGTGCTATTGCTGGGTCTTAGGGTAGCTCTGTTTTTAATTTTCTGAAGAACCTCCACGCTGTTTTCCAGAGCGGCTGCACCAGTTTGCATTCCCACCAACAGTGCAAGAGGGTTCCCGTTTCTCCACATCCTCGCCAGCATCTGTTGTTTCCTGAGTTGTTAATTTTAGCCACTCTGACCCGTGTGGGGTGGTATCTCAGTGTGGCTTTGATTTGTATTTCCCTGATGATGATTGACATTGAGCATAGTTTCACGTGTCTGTTGGCCATCTTGAAGTCTTCTTTGGAGAAGTGTCTATTCATGTTTTCTGCCCATTTCTTCACTGGATTATTTGTTTTTCGGGTGTGGAGTTTGGTGAGTTCTTTATAGATTTTGGATACTAGCCCTTTATCCGGTATGTCATTTGCGAATATCTTTTCCCATTCCATTGGTTGCCTTTTAATATTGTTGATTGTTTCCTTTGCAGTTCAGAAGCTTTTTATCTTGATGAGGTCCCCGATAGTTCATTTTTGCTTTTAATTCCCTTGCTTTTGGAGACGTGTCGAGAAAGAAGTTGCTGCGGCCAAGGTCAAAGAGGTTTTTGCCTGTTTTCTCCTGTAGGGTTTTGATGGTTTCCTGTCTCACATTTAGGTCTTTCATCCATTTTGAGTTTGTTTTTGTGTATGGTGTAAGAAAGTGGTCTAGTTTCATCCTTCTGCATGTTGCTGTCCAGTTCTCCCAGCACCATTTGCTAAAGAGACTGTCTTTTTTCCATCGGATACTCTTCTGCTTTGTCAAAAATTAGTTGGCCATACATTTGTGGGTCCGATTCTGGGTTCTCTATTCTATTCCATTGGTCTGTGTGTCTGTTTTTGTGCCAATACCATACTGTCTTGATGATTACAGCTTTGTAGTAGAGACTAAAGTCTGGGATTGTAATGCCTCCCCCTTGGTTTTCTTTTTCAACATTAGTTTGGCTATTCAGGGTCTTTTGTGGTTCCATGCAAATTTTAGGATTGTTTGTTCTAGCTTTGAGAAGAATGCCAGTACAATTTTGATTGGGATTGCATTGAATGTGTAGATTACTTTGGTAGTATTGACTTTTTTTTTTTTTTTTTAGATTTTATTCTTTTAACTTACATCCAAATTAGTTAGCATATAGTGCAACAATGATTTCAGGAGAAGATTCCTTAGTGTCCCTTCCCCATTTAGCCCATCCCCCCTCCCACAATCCCTCCAGTAACCCTCTGTTCTCCGTATTTAAGAGTCTCTTATGTTTTGTACCCCTCCCTGTTTTTATATTATTTTTGCTTTCCTTCCCTTATGTTCATCTGTTCTGTGCCTTAAACTCCTCATGAGTGAAGTCATACGGTATTTGTCTTTCTCTGACTAATTTCGCTTAGCATAATACCCTCTAGTTCTAGCCACGTAGTTGCAAATGGCAAGATTTCCTTCTTTTTGATTGCCGAGTAACACTCCATTGTATATATATGTATACATATATGTGTGTGTATGTTTATATATATATATATGTATACATACATATATGTATACATGTATATATATATGTATGTATGTATGTATATATATACACATACATACATACATACATACCCCATCTTCTTTATCCATTCATCCATCGATGGACATTTGGGCTCTTTCCATACTTTGGCTATTGTCGATAGGGCTGCTGTAAACATTGGGGTGCATGTGCCCCTTTGAAGCAGCACACCTGTATCCCTTGGATAAACGCCTAGTAGTGCAGTTGCTGGGTCGTAGGGTAGTTCTATTTTTAAGTTTTTGAGGAACCTCCATACTGTTTTCCAGAGGAGCTGCACCAGCTTGCATTCCCACCAGCAGCGCAAAAGAGATCCTCTTTCTCTGCATCCTCGCCAACATCCGTTGTTGCCTGAGTTGTTCATGTGAGCCATTTTGACAGGTGTCAGGTGGTATCTCATTGTGGTTTTGATTTGCATTTCCTGGATGATGAGTGATGTTGAGCATTTTTTCCTGTGTCGGTTGGCCATCTGGATGTCTTCTTTGGAGAAGTGTCTGTTCCTGTCTTTTGCCCATTTCTTCACTGGATTATTTGTTTTGGGGTGTTGAGTTTGATAAGTTCTTTATAGATTTTGGATACTAACCCTTTATCTAACATGTTGTTTGCAAATATTTTCTCTCATTCTGTCAGTTGCCTTTTAGTTTTGCTGATTGTTTCCTTTGCTGTGCAGAAGCTTTTTATTTTGATGAGCTCCCAGTAGTTCATTTTTGCTTTTGTTTCCCTTGCCTCCAGAGACGTGTTGAGTAAGAAGTTGCTGCCGCCAAGACCAAAGAGGTTTTTGCCTGCCTTGTCCTCGAGGATTTTGATGGCTTTCTGTCTTACATTTAGGTCCTTCATCCATTTTGAGTTTATTTTTGTGTCTGGTGTAAGAAAGTGGTCCAGGTTCATTCTTTTCTACATGTCACTGTCCAGTTTTCCCAGCACCACTTGCTGAAGAGATTTTTATTCCATTGGATATTCTTTCCTGCTTTGTCAAAGATTAGTTGGCCATACGTTTGTGGGTCCATTTCTGGGTTCTCTATTCTGTTCCATTGATCTGAAAGTCCGTTTTTGTGCCAGGTAATATTGATGCTTTAACAATATTTATTCTTCCAATTCATAAGTATGGGATGTTTTTTCCATTTCTTTGTCTTTTTCAGTTTCCTTCATAAGTTTTCTGTAGTTTTCAGCATACAGATCTTTTACATCTTTGGTTAGGTTTATTCCTGGGTATCTTCTGGTTCCTGGTACAATTGTAAATGGGATCAGTTTCTTGATTTCTCTTTCTGTTGCTTCATTATTGGTATATAGAAATGCAACCGATTTCTGTACATTAATTTTGTATCCTGTGACTTTGCTGAATTCATGTATCAGTTCTAGCAGCTTTTTGATGGAATCTTTCAGGTTTTCCATGTAGAGTATCATGTCATCTGCGAAAAGTGAAAGTTTGACTTCTTCTTTGCCACTTTTGATGCCTTTTATTTCATTTTGTTGTCTGACTGCTGATGCTAGGACTTCCAAAACTATGTTAACAGTGGTGAGAGTGGACATCCCTGTCATGTTCCTGATCTCTGCGGGGGCGGGGAAGCTCTCAGGTTTTCCCCATTGAGGATGTTATTAGCTGTGGGCTTTTCATATACGCCTTTTATGATGTTAAGGTATGTTCCTTCTATCCTGACTTTCTGAGGGTTTTTATTAAGAAAGGATGCTGTATTTTGTCAAATGCTTTTTCTGCATCTATTGACAGGAAAGTATGGTTCTTATCCTTTCTTCTATTAATGTGATGTATCACGTTGATTGATTTGCGGATATTGAACCAGCCCTGCAGCCCAGTAATGAATCCCACTTGATCGTGGTGAATAATTCTTTTTATATGCTGATGAATTCAGTTTGCTAGTATCTTGTTGAGAATTTTTGCATCCATGTTCCTCAGGGATATTGGCCTGTAATTTTCCTTTTTTATGGGGTCTCTGTCCGGTTTGGAATCAAGGTAATGCTGGCTTCATAGAATGAGTACAGAAGCTTTTCTTCTATTTTTGTTTTTTGGAACAGCTTGAGAAGGATAGGTATTAACTCTGCTTTAAATGTCTGGTAGAATTCCCCTGGGAAGCCCTCTGGCTCAGGACTCTTATTTCTTGGGAGATTTTTGATAACTGATTCAATTTTTAACTACTTCTGGGTCTGTTCAAATTTTCTATTTCTTCCCGTTTGAGTTTTGGTAGTGTGTGGGTGTGTAGGAATTTGTCCATTTCTTTCAGATTGTCTAGTTTGTTGGCATATACTTTTTATCATATTTTCTGATAATTGTATTTCTGAGGGGTTGGTTGTGATAAGTCCAATTTCATTCATGTTTTTACCTATTTGGGCCCTCTCTTCTTTTTGAGAAGTCTGGCTAGGGGTTTATCAATTTTGTTTATTTTTTCAAAAAACCAGCTCTTAGTTTCACCAATCTGTTCTGGTTTTTGTTTTTGTTTTTGTTTTTATTCTGTATTGTTTATTTCTGCTCTAATCTTTATTATTTCTCTTCTGCTGCTGGCCTTGGGGTTTCTTTGCTGTTCTGCTTCTAGTTCCTTTAGGTGTGCTGTTAGATTTTGTATTTGGGATTTTTCTTATTTCTTGAGATAGGCCTGGATTGTAATGTATTTTCCTGTTAGGACTGCCTTTGCTGCATCCCGAATAGTTTGGACTGTCGTGTTTTCATTTTCATTTGCTTCCGTATATTTTTTAACTTCTTCTTTAATTATCTGGTTGACCCATTCATTCTTTAGTAGGATGTTCTTTAACTTCCATGCATTTGGAGGTTTTCCAAACTTTTTCCTGCGGTTGATTTCATGTTTCATAGCATTGTGATCTGAAAATGTGCATGGTGTGATCTCAGTTCTTTTATAGTTATTGAGGGCTGTTTTGTGACCCAGTATGTGATCTGTCTTGGAGAGTGTTCCACATGTATTTGAGAAGAATGTGTATTCTGCTTTGGATGAAAAGTTCTGAATATATCTGTCAAGTCCATCTGGTCAGGTGTATCATTCAGGGCCATTGTTTCTTTATTGATTTTCTGCCTAGGTGATCTGTCCATTGTTGTAAGTGGAACATTAAAGTCACCTGCTGTTACTGTATTCTTATCAATAAGGTTACTTAATGTTTGTGATTGTTTTGTATATTTGGCTGATGCCAAATTGGATGCATAAACATTTATAATTGTTGTTAGCTCTTCCTGATGGATAGACCCTGTAATTATGATATAATGCCCTTCTTCATCTCTTGTTATAGACTTCAGTTTAAAATCTAGCTTTCTGATATAAGTATGGCTACTCCAGCTTTCTTCTGACTTCCAGTAGCATGGTTCTCTATCCCCTCACTTTCAATTTTTTTTTTTAATGTTTACTTATTTTTGAGAGAGGGAGGGAAGGAGAGGAGGAGGGTCAGAGTGAGAGACACAGAAGCAGGCTTCAGGCTCCAAGCAGCTGTCAGCGCAGAGCCTGATGCAGGGCTCGAACTCACAAACTGTGAGATCATGACCTGAGCTGTAGTCGGATGCTTAACCGACTGAGCCACCCAGGCACCCCTCCATCCCCTCACTTTCAATCTGAAGGTGTCCTCAGGTCTAAAATGAGTCTCTTGTAGATAGCAAATAGATGGGTCTTTTTTTTTTTTTTTTAATCCTTTCAGGTACCCTATGTTTTTTGATTGGAGTGTTTAGTCCATTTACATTCAGTGTTATTATTGAAAGATACGGGTTTAGAGTCATTGTGATATCTGTAGGTTTCATCCTTGTAGTGAAGTCTCTGGTCCTTTGTGGTCTTTGCAACATTCCACTTACAGAGTCCCCCTTAGGATCTCTTGTAGGGCTGGTTTAGTGGTGATGAATTCCTTCAGACTTTGTCTGGGAAAACCTTTCTCTCTCCTTCTATTCTGAATGACAGACTTGTTGGGTAAAGGATTCTTGGCTGCATATTTTTCCTGTTCATCACATTGAGAATTTCCTGCCATTCCTTTCTGGCCTGCCAAGTTTCAGTAGATATGTCTGCTACTACCCTTATGTGTCTACCTTTGTATGTTAAGGCCCGTTTATCCCTGGATGCTTTCAGAATTCTCTCTTTATCCTTGTATTTTGCCAGTTACACTGTGATATGTCGTGCAGATCGATTCAAGTTACGTCTGAAGGGAGTTCTCTGTGCCTCTTGGATTTCAGTGTCTGTTTCCTTCCCCAGATCAGGAAGTTCTCAGCTCTGATTTGTTCAAGTACACCTTCTGCCCCTTTCTCTCTCTCTTCTTCTTCTGGAACTCCTATGATACGGATATTGTTCCGTTTCATTGAATCACTTAGTTCTCTAACTCTCCCCTCGTGATCCGGAATTTTTTTAATCTTTTTCTCAGCTTCCTCTTTTTCCATAATTTTATCTTCTCATTCACCCATTCTCCCCTCTGCCTCTTCATTCTGCACTGTGGCTGCCTCCATTTTATTTTGCACCTCATTTGTAGCATTTTTTAACTCATCATGACTGTCGTTTAGTTCCTTGATCTCTGTAGCAATGGATTCTGTGCTGTCTTCTATGCTTTTTTCAAGCTCAGCGATTAATCTTATGACTGTTACTCTAAATTCTTGATCAGATATATTGTTCGTATCTGTGTTGATCATTTCTTTAGCTGTCATTTCTTCCTGGAATTTCTTTTGAGAACTCTTCCGTTTCATCATTTTGGCTAGTTTTCTGTCCCTTATGTATTGTGAAAGCTTGTTACGTGTCCTGCCTGCAAGCACTGCTGTATCACAGAGGGGTCCTACACCGTCCAGGGCCTGGCCCTTCAGGAGGTGTTTTTTGGAGTGTGTTTCCTGCTCTCTGTTATTGTGACTCTGGTGGCTGTATCTCCCCACTTGTAGTGATGTTTTGGACCCTCCACCAGCTGTGCTTTGATTTGTTCATTGAAGTAGCCCTCACAATTCCAGAAGTCAGAAGTCTGGGCAGGCTTGACTGGGTCCTCTGCTTGGTCTTCTCAGGCCAAAATTAATGTGTTGGCTGATTGGGGTCTTATGCAGAGGCTCTGTTTTCTGTCAAGTTGAGAATCTGCCCCATTTTGTATCTCCACCGCCACCACAAACAGAGGTCCCTGAGGAGCCACCAAGGGGCGCGTGGGTGGGCGCCTCCTCCCGCCACCACACTTGTCCCATCACTTCTTCCACCATGGGGAGGCTAAACCCAGCTTTTTTTTTTTTAAGTTTGTTTATTTTTGAGAGAGAGAGGGCGGGGCGGTGGTGGGGAGAGAATCCCAAGCAGGCTCCACGCTGCCAGCACAGAGCCCAACTCGGGGCTTGAGCTCACGACCTGTGAGATCATTACCTGAGCTGAAACTAAGAGATGCTTAACTGACTGGTTGTTTCCAACTTTTGGCTTTTATAAGTAAGGCTCCTGTGAGCGCTTGTACACGAATCTTTGTGTGGAAATATGTGTTTGTTTGTAGGATTGGTGGAGCACAGGGTAAGTGTGCGTTTATAAGACACAGCCAGACTCTTCGGAAGTGATTGTACTGTTATGCGTTCCCTCCAGCAGCCTTACCAGCACTTGGTAAATTCAGGGTCAAAATAAGGATTAAGTCTAACTCCACTGGTAGTGAATTTTTGGGAGTCCTAATCCACGTCCCTAAGTGGCCTCATGTAGTTGTGCTTCTGAATGCCACTAGAGTTACAGGCAGAAAACTGAATTCCTTTGGCCATTTCCTTAAGTAAGCCAGATGTTAAATTTTGAGTAGCCTTTTTTGTCTTGTAAGTGGCAACTAAGATATTTCAATATCCAAAGTTAGAAGATACACCTGTTGATCAGTCCAGTGGCAGTCATGCTTTTCCATCTGGCTTGGCATCATATGGTGTTTGAAACCCTTGGGAAATAGAATAACACCAGTTTGTACAGACTGAATAGATTAGCAGCCCATTTTTATCCACGCATACGTGTATCCGCTGTTGAACACCAGCGTTCGACAGTAATGGCAGCTGAACTACAGGCCATTAGAAATGAAGGCGATTTAAAAGCTACCTGGTAAAATGCACGTGATGTTGCTCGCACGGTTTTGTATATCTTGACTAGTATTCATAAATGCTCAGAGTTTATTTCAGCCGTGTAGTTGGCTTATTTCTGAAGTTATTCTTGTTTGGCAACTGAGACTTTTTTCATGCTGTACATTGTTTATGCCAAGTGGGAGTACGTGGTAGAGGGTAGCCTTGTAGGCTTATTATAGTGATGCAGGAATAGAGCCTGGAGTATAGTTTATGCTTCATTGTTTGCCTGCCGAACAGTCAGGGAAATCCCCATTTTTTGGTTCATAGTTATTTTGTATATTTCACTTCTTCTCAAAGCTTCGTTTACATGCTTGTCTTAGTTGGTAACTGCGCTTGAATATAATTTCTGGAACATTAAAAAAACCAGATTATTGAACAAGTGGCTTACGAGAATTTTAGGAAATAAAGTGATTTTGTAGTTATCACTAGGCAGAATCTCTAGAACAAGTGAGCCAAATGAAGATCTCTATTTTTTTAGCAGAATTTTGAACCTGAAACTATTAAATTCTGAAGTTAACAATAAGTATCATTTGATACTTGTTATGTGTAACTTGCTTTTGTATGATGGTATTTCTAATCCTCAGAGCACGTGGCAGTCTTCAAAATGGGTGTCGTTTTTATTTTAATGAAATCTTCGAAAGGTTGAACCTTTGCCCCGGTTCGCATAATGAAAGCTTGGCTTTGGGTTGAGGCACAATTTCTTTTCTCACTCCTAAATTGTACATAGCTTATATTTGAGTTTTATTTTATTATTATTATTATTTATTTATTTTTTTATTGTCTTTAGACAGAGAATATGTGCACTGGGGGAGGGTAGAGGGAGAGAATCTTAAGCAGATTCCACGCCCACGGTGTGACGGATGCTTAATCTCACATTGGTTGTGAGATCATGACCTGAGCCAAAATCCAGATTTGTATGCTTAAGGACACTCAACTGACTGAGCCACCCAGGTGCCCCTTATCTTTGAATTTGAATAATATGTTTGGCTACACTGTTACAAAATCATGGATTAGATAAAGAATTGTGATTTGATACTAATATCAACCTACACCCGGATCTTAAGTGATGTGCTAATGGGCTCTATCTTTGGTTCTAACTTAAAACTTTGTTTTAAGAACAAGAACAAAAATGGGCGCTTGGGTGGTTTAGTCAGTTAAGTGTCCGACTTTGGCTCAGGTTCTTGAGTTCGAGCCCCTCATTAGGCTCTCTGCTGTCAGCGGGATGCCTGCTTGGGATCCCCTATCTCCCTCTCTCTCTTCCCTTCCCCAGCACTCACGCATGCACACTCTCTCCCCCCCCCTCCAAATAAATAAACATTAAAAAAAAAGAACAAAAATAAAAACAGAACTCTGCCACATGGCTTCAACTGTACCAGGTGTAGGTTGGAGGGGGCCTTGGCGTGTTTGAAGTTCAGAGAAAAAGGGTTTGAGGACAGTGTTGAATTACATTAATCTCATGGGCTAAGAATGGAAGTATGGGGTTGTGGTCAAAGAAAGCTAGGGTAAATTTGGGCTACACTATCAAGGGAATAGTTCCTAGATAACAGTATTTCTACTACACTCTATGTTGGTAATGTGTTAGGATCAGAGTGTCCTATTTTATGCAGAATTTTGACTGTAATATGTGGGGAGAGCAACTGAGATCATGAAGAATTTAGAAATTATTAAAGGGTCAGGAGGTATTTCATCGGGCGAAGAAAGGAGAGGACAGATGTGAGATATCAAATAGTAGACATGTTCCTCATTCTGTAGGGTAGAGCTAAGTAAGATCTCTGAGGAAGCCAATTTAGGGTTATTCCTAAAAAAAGAAAAAATATATACATATATACATATACACACACACCTATACACACATATATATTTACATTTTTTTTCTTTTTTACGTTTTATTTTTTGAGAGACAGAGTATGGGCAGGGGAGGGGCAGAGGGAGAGGGAGACACAGAAACGGAAGCAGGCTCCAGGCTCTGAGCCGTCAACACAGAGCCCGACATGGGGCTCGAACCCACGAACCACAAGACCATGACCTGAGCCAAAGTTGGACCCTCAACCCATTGAGCCACCTAGGCACTCCTGAAAATAGGTATTTTCTTTTCTTTTCTGTTTTTTTTTTTTTTTTTTTTTTTTAACATTTGTTTATTTTTGAGAGACAGAGCATGAGCAGACGAGGGGCAGAGAGGGAGGGAGACACAAAATCCGAAGCAGGCTCCAGGCCGTGAGCTGTTGGCACAGAGCCCGATGTGGGGCTTGAACCCACAAATTGTGAGATCATGACCTAGGCCAAAGTCAGACGCTTAACTGACTGAGCCACCCAGGTGCCCCTGAAAATAGGTGTTTCTAACAGATGACCAGTTATCCAAGGGAAGAGGGGAGTTTAGTAATCTAATATCTGCACAGTGGAACTGTCTGCCCCATGAGGCAGTGAAGTGAGTTACTAGTTTTATGTTCATGTGGAAGCCATATGACTGCCTGTCTGTGATATGGTAGGAATGGAGTCCTGGATGAGTTAGGAGGTGGTGGTTTTCAGACTATTTTGACCTTTCTCTGTAGTAGGAATCTCATTTTCTGTTACGACCCAGTATAAATGTGTGAGGGTCTGAGATACGGATTTCATGAAATCACATATACCCATATATTTAAAAAGAATTTTTTTGGCGTTTATTTATTTTTGAGACAGAGAGACAGAGCATGAACAGGGGAGGGGCAGAGAGAGGGAGACACAGAATCCGAAACAGGCTCCAGGCTCTGAGCCGTCAGCACGGAGCCTGACGCGGGGCTCGAACTCACGGACCGTGAGACCATGACCTGAGCTGAAGTCGGACGCTTAACCGACCGAGCCACCCAGGCGCCCCAACATATACCCATATTGAGTGTGTTGCTGATATTTTGTTATTTTTCATTAGTTTTATTATTTTATTATTATTTTATTTATTGTTATTTTAATTACTTTATTATTAGTTTATTTATTTATTAAAAAAATTTTTTTTTCAACGTTTATTTATTTTTGGGACAGAGAGAGACAGAGCATGAACGGGGGAGGGGCAGAGAGAGAGGGAGACACAGAATCGGAAACAGGCTCCAGGCTCTGAGCCATCAGCCCAGAGCCCGACGCGGGGCTCGAACTCACAGACCGCGAGATCGGGACCTGGCTGAAGTCGGACGCTTAACCGACCGAGCCACCCAGGCGCCCCAACATATACCCATATTGAGTGTGTTGCTGATATTTTGTTATTTTTCATTAGTTTTATTATTTTATTATTATTTTATTTATTATTTGTTATTTTAATTATTTTATTATTAGTTTATTTTTGAGAGAGAGACCGAGTGTGAGTGGGAGAGGGGCAGAGAGAGAGGGAGACACAGAATCCGAAACAGGCTCCAGGCTCCGAGCTGTCAGCACAGAGCCCGATGTGGGGCTCAAACTCACAAGCCGTGAGATCATGACCTGAGCTGAAGCCGGATGCCTAATGGACTGGGTCACCCAGGCGCCCCTATATTGCATTAGTTTTAAACTAGTGCAGTTAGGTTGCTAATCACTAAATTCAACAACTCATTGATAGATGGAGGCTCAGTCTGAAATATACTGGACTAGAGTAATCTCTGAAATCCTTGCAGAACTATGATCGTCTGATTGTTCCTACTCAGTAACCCAGAACTAAAGGAGACCCAGAGGATTCCACACTGCAGGTGCCTGGTGGTTATTCATGAATTTCGATCATCACTCTCTTTAGGGAGGCTGAAAATGACAGTGTATTCTTATGTCTTCTTAATTCCTCCCACCTCTACCCCCGTCTTTCCTCCCCCACATCAGGTTTTCCATCCTTTCTTCTCTTTAATTCCACTTCTCTCTCGTTGAAGAATCTCTTCCTTAACCCTTTTTCGTGATCTCATTTTCCCTCTGAATGAGTGAACATTTGGTGCCAGTTTGTTCTTTGAGTTGATACCTTTCCCAGATTCATGATGTCTTTGGGTAGTTTACACAAATGCCCACTAACCTTTACGTGGGAAACAATTGGCTTTCTTATTTGAAACACATCATCTTAAAAGTGTTCTTTTACCTGAAGTATTTGGACGCCCAAGTGCTTTGAGACTTGCAACAAAGAAAAAAGTAAGACAAAGTAAGGTTTCTCGCTCTGATTCACGGAAGGAGGGGCTAGGAGGGTGTTCCGCGTATACTTCTTAGCCAGATGTTCCTCTGTTTCAGAACTGGTTTATGTGAGTAAATGGCCAAGGGTAGAAGGATGCAGTTTTTACTTAAAGTTGCTAAAGTCCGATGTTTTGGAGATTACCTAGAATGAAGTGGGATTGTGTGAAGTGAAATGACGACTTTCTCTTGTACTGAAGAATTACGATTATTCAGTCATGTGGACGAAGTGATTCCACAGGCCACGTCCGTTTGCTCCAACACCGTGGAACGGTTGTTGACCGCAGCGCAGTTATCCGCGGGGAAGCTAGATTCCCAGTCGGCCCCACCCACTCCACGTTTCCTCGGGGGGGGGGGGGGTTGTTACTGAAATATTAGCCTAAACAAAGCACAGTTCCGTGGGTAGATGTAGTGTGGGAATAGTCATTTTTAGTAATCCCTGAAAGAAGTTGGACATGGTGAGTTTTTAGAGCAGCCAGAGAAGGCAGTTTGCTAGCTAGAAGGCCACTTCTGAAACCGAAACCAAGAGGTTTTGCCTTTTTAGGAAATTTATCTATTGTAGCAAATTGTCCTGGGAAAATAGAAATGTAGTTTTAAAAAAAATGATTATTTATTGTGTTAAAACATTTTAAGATCACTGAAGTAAATTATGTGCCCTTTTTTTGAGCAGAGAGATTGGGATGTAGCAGTCAGATGAAGTCATAATCATGAAAATTTAAGAAAAAGATGAGTCACTTCATTACCTTTTAATTTAAATCAGTGTGATCAGTGTAATTTATAATTGTAATTACTCTTCGATTCAGAGAGGCAGCTCCTCTGAATGTAATTTGGCATATTCTTTCCAGTTTTTTTTTTCCTGTGTATTTTTGCATAGCTCATGTTTTGTTGTATACTTTTGTATTTTGTTCTTTTTATTTAATATAATTTTTCTGGCTTGGTATTATTCCACGGGATGGACACTCCTACCATACTTAATAGTTTCATTTTACCCATTTATGCACAAATTAAGATTTCTGAGTTACAGAAAGTGTTTGGTCTTTTGTTTTACTGAAGTTACATCTTTTTTTTTTTTTCCTTGAAATAGGTGTTTCTTTGGATCTTGAACATGTTTAAACAAAAAGATTCTGTTGCACTATTTGACTTAGACTGGTTTCTTCTCCTGTTGTTGTGTCTTATCAAATTTAATACAGTGTTAGAGGAACATAAGAGTGTGGGACACAGCTCAGGACCTAAAAGTATTTTTGGGTTATTACATGTTCTTGCATTCATGTCAAGATTGGGGAAGGAGATATATCTAAGAGGTACTGACTCTTCTCTTCATTTATTTACCAGATTATTCTTTTTTTTCTTTTTCCTTTCTGTATGGTTGCTTATCTCAGACATTTTGAGTAATTGATAATGACAACTTTCCCCCTTTGGGCAAGCATTAAAAGTAGCCATTGCAGGAGATAGTTTCCCCCCCCCTTTTTTTTTTTTTTTTTAAAGATTTTATTTGTAGGTAGTGTCTACACTCATCGTGGGGCTTGAACTCACAACCCCGAGATCAGGAGTCACACACTACCAACGGAGCCAATGGGCGCCCCCCTTTTCCTTATTACCCAAACGAAGGTAATAGTGTGCAGCATGTGTCGAGTGGTTAAAGAAGGTCGATACACTAATAGCTCTTGGCCGCTAAGTTACAGAAGGCATAATATTGTTGAGGTCTGGCGTTTCTACTGAGTTTTGTTCATGACGCCATGAAGATTCATGGTCATAGGGACAGGCATGAGCTGGGCGTCTAAGCACGGGAACTGAGTCAGGATCAGGAGGTTGGAAGTGACTTCTGGTCTTTTGTGGCTGCATACATGTCACTTGATCGCTCTGCCTGTTTTCTGTCTTTGTTAGATAAGTACCGCTAGTTTAATAATTACAGCTAATGTTTATCAGTTTCTTTCTAAATGCTGGGCTGAGTCCTTTTAACATGAGCTGTTAGCTAGTTACTGTAAACTTGCTGGTGACTGTGTTAGGAGAACTGTGTAATCTTTTGTGTGATGAGAGCTCATTTCCGTTTAATCTGTGGTCGGCTGCTCCGGCAAGAGGACGTGCCCACGTGCACCCTCCTGCTGTCTTGTGCAGGCCGAGCTGGTTCCCCAGGTACAGCAGCAGAGGTGGTCTTGTTTTAAGAAAAAGAAGTTGTTCTGGCCTTTGTCTTTGTTGTAGAGGTGCCTTATTAACATAAGTACTTGAGGTGGATTTAAAGCGTTTTAATTAAAACAACAAATGCTAATAAGGCAGTGGGTGTGACCTCCAAGGGGTCACGATCCCTGGACTTGAAACTGCCCCGAAGCGAAGCCGGAGAGAGGGTTAGAGAGGCGGCCAGGCCCACGGGCACGGACTGTGCCTGAACTTGGGGCCGGGGCAGGCCGGGAGTGGTGGAGACACACGAAGGTGTGGCTGCACCGTTGAATGCTGCATTTCAGTTTTTATTGGTTCACCGGCTTCAGTTCCTAGATGTAATGTTGAAAGTTACGGCCATTTGTGTGCGTGTTCTGGTGGAAGGTAGGGGAGGGATCGGGCAGTTGTTAGGAAAAAGGAAGGACAGAGGACATTGCTTTTCCTTTTCTCTGGGTTCCGCAGCGCTCTTCCTGACCTCACACAGTCATCAGTAGCTCCAAGTAGTATTACAGTGTTAAGTGCAGAACTTGTTTATTTAACAACTGGGATTTGGACAGTAAAAATACCAAGAGAAGTAAATAGCACAGAGAACAAGTTTCCTTCCTGATTTCAGAGAGTAAGTGCGAGATAACTGCGTTATTTCCCTCTCCAGTGGATTCTCCATCCCTCTTTTTTTCCAGAGGTCAGCAGATCTTCCAATGACCAGATGTCATTCTTTGCTTTGACTTAAGGACCCTAGATACTTGCTCCTCGGAATGACTCCTTACATGTAATCGCAAACAGTGGAACTCAGAGTAGCAGCCACTTCCCCTTTCAGACCTGGATTTCGTCTGTACTGTCAGATTTGTAGTGAGGCTGGTCTGAAGATATGGAGGGAAGGAACATGGTTTTAGAGACTGGTTTTAGTTCATTCTTTATTATCAGAGGAGTCCTAGAGAACTTTGGGAACCACATGGAAGAAATTTAATCAGCCCCAATCTGTTAGTCCCTCTAGGATTTATCTAAAATCATTGGTGCATTTTTTCCCAGTCTTTTTCTGTGTACTAGGAAAGTAGCTCTCCATTACATTGAGTACTGCGTTGGGGGAAGGTAGGGCCTTCAGAGATCATTTCAGATCGCGGTTAACGTTGTGAGCAAACCATCATTATCTGGAGTGGTTTGTGCTGGAGAACTGGGGCCTCTGCTGGCCTTGGTGTTTGGGTAGTGGTGGCATTAGGACCAGTTGGTGTCCCCCGGAGGGACTAGGGTGATTGCTTTGTGGCTGGCTTGCTGTTGGGGCAGAGGAGGAGGTGGGGTTGTGCTTCTGGATTGCCCACCCGGTGCTTGAACCAGAAGAATGTCTGGGTTTGCTCAGGATGGGCATTTATTTAATCAGCCGCGGCCAGAAGATAAGCCCCTGAACTGAACGTGTGTCCCGGCCTCTGCCACACCATGGTCTGCATTAATCTGGAAACCGGAGGAGCTCCCTGTAATTGAGAGTTCATGCATAACGTCTGGTTCTGTATCCTTTCTCTGTGAAAGGGTTTTCGATTGTGATTTTAGTACAATGATAGTGAATCATCCCGAAATTGGGAGAGTAGTTCAGGCTGCTGTGACTGCCCTAATCAGAGAGCCCATTTCATTTTGCTCAGAACGCTCAAGAGGAACCAGAGCCCGCAAGGTTGGCAGTGGGTTTATTTGCGGGATAAATAGCCCAAGTAATCAATCCAGTATTTAATAACTCCAGAAGTAGACTGACATTCTGTCAGTTATACCAAGGAACTTGAGAAGCTCTCTTTAGGGAAATTTGCCTTATGTGGTTCTCCTTATATATGCTGTTGCACTTTATGATTCATTTGTAGTGTGTATTAAGTCTAGTAGAGGTGAAAATTAGAATTTTCTAGAATATATTGGATCTTCAGAAGAAGTTTGACTGTTTCGTTATAGAAATGTGTAGCTAGAATGCTTATTCTTGTAATTTAATTTATAAATAAAAGTTATTACTTGTTAACTAGTATTTTTTTTTCCAGTTTCTCTTCAGCAACGGGTAGCAGAATTGGAAAAAATTAATGCAGAATTTTTACGTGCACAGCAGCAGCTTGAGCAAGAATTTAATCAAAAGAGAGCAAAATTTAAAGAGTTATATTTGGCTAAAGAGGGTAAGTTCCTAAGTCTCTGTCTAACCCCCCATACTAAGAGTGCCTTAAAATGTTGAGTTTCTTGGTGGTACAATGTTAATATTATCATTGAATAAGCCTTGATTTTATTTGTACTTACATTATAAAATAAAAGTCTATTTAGAGGCTAGGGTTAAGAATGGAATTGATAAAACAGGTTGAAAAATGCAGCGTTTGGGTTTTTCCTTGTCTGTCCACCTTAGTGATGATGTTTAAGGCAGGCAGACTGCACCATCCTGGGACACAGGGCTCTGGGTGCCCTTAGTACCTGAGCGGGAGCCCCAGGCAGAGCAGAGCAGAGCAGGCTCGTGGGTGTTGCAGGAAGAGCCCTGCCACACCATGTCCTGACGCTTCCTGGAGTTTCTCCGGCAGACGTTCCCTTGCCTACCAGGAAGGACAGTATCCGCCGTGAGGCCCACATTGTGCCTGGGTGGCGGGTGTAAAAGAGGAGCCAGAGTCACACGGACCTTTAACTCCTAGAACGTGAACTCGAGTGAGGACGGAGGGAGAGTGTACAAGGCAGATCCGTGGGAGCATGTCGAGGGGGACTGGATCTGAAGGGTAAGGAGAGGGGTACCCGTGGGGCACTGACCTGTGGTTTCCACAGCCGTCCAGCCTGGCGCTTCCCACAGCGTGATCGCGTTAATAGCATCAGCATCGCTGTCGCCTAGGAAACCTGTTACAAGTGTGAGATTTGGGGTCCTCTCTCACACTTAACTGAATCAGCAACTCTGGTCTAAGGGTCCAGCAGCCAGTGCTGAAGGTGATTCAGATGCACGGCAGATTTTGGGAACCAGTGTTCTGGTGTGGACCAGTGGCTTTCAAACGGTCACGTGGATCGCAGTCACCTGGAGAGCTCGTTAGAACACAGCATGTTGGGGTGGGGCCTGAGAATTTGCATTTTTCTTTTTTTTTTTTTTAATTTTTTTTTCAACGTTTATTTATTTTTGGGACAGAGAGAGACAGAGCATGAACGGGGGAGGGGCAGAGAGAGAGGGAGACACAGAATCGGAAACAGGCTCCAGGCTCTGAGCCATCAGCCCAGAGCCCGAGGTGGGGCTCGAACTCCCGGACCGTGAGATCGTGACCTGGCTGAAGTCGGACGCTTAACCGACTGCGCCACCCAGGCGCCCCGAGAATTTGCATTTCTGATAAGCTTGCAGGTGACCCCGGTACTGCCACCCAAGGACCACAGTCTGGGAACCGCTGCTCTAGGCTGGTGATCGTCCTGTTTTTAAATGTATTCACTCCACGAAATAGTTATTTATATACACCCCTCACACCATTTTTTTAAGTTGACGTTTCAAGTTTTTTATTCAAAAATTTAAAAGGTGTTGATTCTATCATATTGTCAGCACTAAGAATTTAAGTGAAAACTTCATGCTCTTAAACATATCAGTGGAATCAGTCATAGTGATTTAATATCTGTCACCATTCATTAAAAAAAAAAAACTTTGAATAAGCTCTTTAGCAGAAATGTTATATTTTTTTCCATCCTGGTGTTAGGTTTTCATGTTTACATCTCCCTCAGAATTTTATTCTAAAAAATTGTGTGTTTGGTGGTGGTGGTGGTGGTTATTTATTTATTTTTTTGGAACACCAACTCGACTATGCATCGGAATTTAATTGCAAGGTTTGTTAAAACATAGATTGCTGGTCTCTACCCCCAGAGCTTCTGATCCATTGGGTTTGCGAGATCCTAGAATTTACACTTCTAGTACATTTCCAGGTGATGCTGATGCTATTGGTGCAGGGACCACACTTTGAGAACCGCCGTTAATATTTGGTGCTTGAAAGCCATTTAAAGAACATTTGGTCAGACTTCACTATAAGAAAAATACACATCTAGGGCACCTGGCTGGCTCAGTCGGTTAGGCGACCGACTTCGGCTCAGGTCGTGATTGCATTTTGTGAGTTCGAGCCCCGCGTCGGGCTCTCTGCTGAGAGCTCGGAGCCTGAAGCCTGCTTCGGATTCTGTGTCTCCCTCTCTCTGCTCCTCCCCTGCTCATGCTCTGTGTCTCTCTGTCTCTCAGTAATAAATAAACATAAAAAAAAAAAAAGAAAAATATGCATGTAAATATCTTCTGTACTGAGTCATCATTACAGTTATTAATAAGTGTGCAGCTGCTCACTCCATAAATATTTTGCACATTTAAAAAGTAAAGTGTAGAAAGTACTGGAGATGCAGGTCTTTACTTTAAGAAGACGATTATTTAGAGAGTATGTGAAAGTGGGGGAGAGGGGCAGAGGGGAGGAGGGAGAGAGAGTCTTAAGCAGGCTCCGCGCTTAGTGCAGAGCCCGACGTGGGGCTTGATCCCACAACCCTGGGATCAGGGATCCCTGGGACCATGACCTGAACTGATATCAAGAGCCACACGCTTCACGAACTGAGCTACCCAGGCACCCCTGGAAATGTAGGTCTTATGAGATATAATTGGGTCTCCCTCCTAATTAAGTCCTGTCCTCTGGGTGAATTATATTTACTTCTAGAAAAAGGTAAGTTTCATTTTTAAAAACATGTATATGAGTGCTGAGAACCCTTAGTCTCATAAATAAGTAGATGGAAATATAAATTTTATTTTACAGTGATGATTATTATATTTTAACTTATTTTGAGAGAGAGAGTGCAGGTGGTGGGGAGAGAGGGAGAGAGCGAGAGAGCCAGAATCCCAAGCAGGCGCCACGTTGTCAGCACAGAGCCCAGTGCAGCGATCAAACCCACAAACTGTGAGATCATGACCTGAGCTGAAATGGAGCGTCAGATGCTTAACCGACTGAGCCACCCAGGCACCCCTATTTTGCAGTGAATATTACTCCATTCTCTGAACTCTCTGAATTCTGTGTCAAGCCACATAGTGCCCAGCTTCAAAAATACTCTTGCTCTGTTGGCTGGCAGCTCAGTTAGGCCTCCTTCAGTTTTGTTGAAAGCAGACTCTGCAGTCACCTAACCCACCAGAAGATTTGTTGCCCAGTCGTTAGTCATTCACTTTATTACTGACATTGATAGTTTATTATCATTATTTTAATGTTTATTCCTTTTTGAGAGAGACACAACACAGGTGAGGGAGGGGCAGAGAGAGAGAGAGAGAGGGAGACACAGAATCCGAAGCAGGTTCCAGGCTCCGAGCTGTCAGCGCAGAGCCCGACGCGGGGCCTGAACCCGTGAACTGTGAGATTATGACCTGAGCTGAAGTTGGGCGCTTAACCCACTGAGCCACCCAGGTGCCCCCGTGATGTTGGTATTTTAGATCGTCCCTCTGGTTTGATACCACAAAGGAGTTTTTACACAACAGGGCAGTGACTCATAGAACATTCAGGAAACCCGTCTTTTGTTACACAGGAGAAAGGGTGTCGAGAAAAGGGAGATGGACGGGAAGAATCTGTACTTAAATACCGCTGTGCTTTGGGGAAGAGTATTTATGCGAGGTGAGGATCTAGAAGTTGATTCCTTTAAGACATCATGTGTCTGTGAATCCTTGGAAAATCTTCGCGTATCTCCAGGCGTACATGTTCCCCACTTTGAAGATCACTGTCCTGGAGTGGTGTTATTCAGACTATAGGTTTATATAACCCTTCGATGGATTAAAAAAATTAAGCGGGCCGTGACCAGCACTTTTAAAAAAAGGAATAAAATGGAAAATTGGGAAATAACAGTATATTATATTTGTAAGTTTCAGTTAAGTATAGTTGCATGAAATATTTTGTTTCAGTGACATATATGTGTTATGTATAAAGTGATATAAAATAAATTTTTAAAAAAGTTTTTATTTATTTTTGAAAGAGAGAGAGCACACACTAGTGAGGGAGGGCCAGAGAGAGGGACGGAGAGAGAATCCCAAGCAGGCGTCTTGCTGTCAGGCCACTCTGCACGGAGCCCAACGTGGGGTTCAATCCCATGAGAGATCATGACCTGAGCCCAAATCAAGAGTCAGGCGCTCAACTGGCTGAGCCCCCCAGGCGCCCTGAAGTATGTTCCTTGTTGTGAGTTGTGGTCAGAGACGTTGGACAGCCAGCATTGTGTAGGAGGCAGCGTTCCTAGGCCTCACCGATCCAGCCCCGACTTGGAAAGGCTTGCTGACTACAGTGTGGGATGGGGCTCCGTTTTCTTGTGACTTGTAGGCGGGCCTCTCTCTGTTTGATTTTGTTCCTGCGTAGGCTCACGAGGAGTTGGGAAGGCTGGTGTTCTGTCCGGGCCTGGTGGCACTCTGCACATCACCGTGGAGCTTGGGACGCCTGAGATAGGGTTTGCGTCTTCAAGAAAGTATAGTCTACTGAGGTAGATGATACATTTTGCACAGCGTCAGTGTTTGAGTGTATGTTGTGTGTCTTGAGAAAAGTTACGTCTGGGTCTTCAGTGTGTTTCTCTGACTTTGTTAACGCTCCCTCCTCAAGCTTGTTCTAACCTTGAGTTGATGAAGCACCGCTTTCAACCCTGTGCAGCGGTGTGTCCTTGTCAAGGTGACGTGTGGCGCCTTCCGTGTGTGCGTGCGACGTCCCGGCAGTGCTTCCTCTGGTGAGCAGTTAGAGCTCGCTGCCGGGCTGGCTGGCGGCCCCTCTTTCCGCGGCCCCGCAGGCGGACCCTCCTTTTTCCTTCAGTCTCTGCTTATTCAGTCAATTCAGCTTAATCTTGCCCCGCGTTTGCTTGTTTTATTTCCTGTTTTTCTCTGTCCCCAGATAAAGCTGTTAGGGTTTTCCTTTCCTTTCTTATTTTTTCTTTTCAATTATAAAGTGGCCTTTTCTGTAAAATTCGGAAGACATGAAAATGACCAAGAACCTCTCATTCCTGAACTACGTGATCAGTTACAGTTTTTATATCCGCTCTGGACAGCTTGTCGTGTGGATTCCATCAGAAAACGTAGTTGCTGCGTTAACATCGCTTTAACTACATCTCCACCTGATACATAAGCTGTGTGGGGGCGTCCCTCTGTGCTGTCTGGAGTCCTCTGTGAGCTCGGCGGGCCACAGAGAACGGGTGACTTTCTACAAAATTTCAAAAGGAATAATGTGACCTTTCTGAGAGTTTTTGGTGTCATTTCTAAGGAAAACGCATAGTGTGTAAAACGTAAATGTTGATTCAGTTTCTGTCTTGGCTGTTTGCCTATTTCATAATCAGAATTGAATTCAGGCAGTTCTGTGGTGCCGGCTGTGACACGCAAAGCCAGTCTTAACGATTCTCGCAGGCGGAGGCGGCGTGAGCCGTGGGTTCGACGTGTTCAACAGCCTGTTTTCTCTTTCAGCAAAGCAGGCACTGTAACTCTGGGAAGTCCGAGCATCCATCCGTGTTTGACGGATAGGAACGGCTTCTGCCCTGGTGTTGCAGTGGCTGTGCCGTCCTATTTGGAGAACAGCTGGGCAGGAGTCCGGACAGCAGTGAGGAATGCGAAAGAGAGAGGTTGTTACCTTTGCCCTCCTGCCTGCCTGCTCCTGCCGTAGCTCCCGCTCTTTGCTCAGCCGACTTCAACTGCGAATGTTGTAGATATTTCTGAAAGCTTTGTTGCTTGTCTGTTGTTGAACTTGAAGAAAATGTATTTAGCTTTCAAAAAAAGTATTGGACTTAGCTTTCTTCTTTAGCCAGCCTCAGTACAAAGGTTGGCACCACAGCAGAGTTTGCGTTTCGAAAATCCTCGGTCTTGGGCAGTAAGGTGCAGCCTGTTACGTGAAGCGGCACGCCAAAGGCCATAGCGTTCTGGATTTGAAGGAAAATTGTAGGGATAGAGCCCGCATTAACCACCAGGAGACCGTGACATTTTCTAGCATGTTCAGAGCGATTTTGTATGTGGTGGTCATTTATGCAAAGCTTTGATGCTAATTAACCAGAGACTCTTTCAGTAGTTGAAAGCTAGGCTAAGGAAGATCTTTGTCATAAGCTTGATTCTGGATGTGGAAATAAAACTAGAGTGTCTTAAAAAGAATTAAAAGCCATTAGGAATCTTGGAAACAACACACAACTTGAAACAAGGTAAATCGATGGTTCAAATTGTAGATAAGGCACAGAGATTTTATTTTAGTAAATTAGGAAACAGTATTTGGGAGTTCTCCCTCTCAGTGAGACGGAGACCGAAGCATCAAAGAGCAGTTGACATAGAGGATAAAGTGAGCCTCCGACACATTTCTGAAAAGAGTTGGAGCAGAAGAGATGGAGGGTAGAATATTTGAGGAGAGAATAACAGAGTTTTCAGGGATTAATTTGAAAAAGTAAGTCCTCAACATAAATACTGAGTACCAAGTAGGCAAATAATAATAAATTCATATTTTGGCATATCTTAAACCATCTACATGCAAATGAAAAGAAAATATTGAAAGCTGACAGAAGAAATAGTTGTGTTGTTGGGGGATACCACATACGCAAAATAGATGCCAGGGGACAACGAAATAAGATCCTTAAAGTGCAGAGAAAAGTAATTTTCAACCTAAAATTTCAACCTAAAATGTAGCTAAATTATTCAAGAATGAGAGCGATACAGGTGTTTCAGGCATAGAAGAACTAAGAGCATTTATCACCCACACAAATCACCAGAAGAGCGAGTAAAGAGGACATTTGCAAAAAGAAGAGTAAACGGAGCAGGCAGGACGGAAGACACGATCCCGATATAGAAACTGAGAAGTCAGGCTGTAAAAAAAAAAAGAAAAAAAAAAAAAAACCAAAAAACTTCATAGCTCATGTTATGCTTTAAAGGAAGAAAGTAGAAAAAAAAAATGAGACAATAACAGGATTGGGGCTTAAGGCAAGAGGTATTGAAGGGATATAGAAGACTGTCTCCTAATGAAAGCAGCAGTCTACCTAGAGAAGACAACAGTCATGAAGTCGTGTGCACCTAACAAAATCGCCAGGCCTTGTCATGTAAACAGAAGGTGATAGAGTTCAAAGAAGAAACTGATGAGTGCACACAGAGGGTATGTTTAGCGTTGTAGCGATTGCTAGCTCCAGCAGCAGCAGGTAAAGAGATCATAGCTTTGGGGGTGCCTGGGGGCCCAGTTGGTTAAACATCTGACTCTTGGTTTGGCTCAGGATCTTAGGGTTGGTGGGTTTGAGCCCTGCATCGGGCTCCGTGCTGACAGCACAGAACCTGTTTGGGATTCTCTGTGCCCCTCCCCCTGCTCACATGCATGTGCTCTCTTACAATAAATAAACTTTCAAAAAAAATTAAAAAATATAGTAGCTTTGAGCAACAGAATATTTTTTTAATGTTTATTTTTGAGAGAGAGAGCGTAAGTGAGGGAGGAGCAGAGAGAGAGGGAGAGAGAGAGAGAGAGAGAGAGAAAGAATCTGAAGCAGGCTCCAGGCTCTGAGCTCTCAGCACAGAGCCCAACGCAGGGCTTGAACTCTCAAAGTTCGTGACCCGAATTCGAAGTCAGACGCTTAACCGACTGAGCCACCCAGGCGCCCCTGAGCAACAGAATTTTAAAAGACTTGACCTAGGAATTCTGTACCCAAGGAACCAAAAAAGTTCATTTTTTCGATATTAGTAAGGAACACTTAAAAATTATCTACATGCATATATCTCAGAGATTCAACATATTAAAAAAATCGGGCGCCTGGGTGGTTCGGTCGGTTGAGCATCCGACTTTGGCTCAGGTCACGATCTCATGGTCCATGGGATTGAGCCCTGCGTCGGGCTCTGTGCTGACAGCTCGGAGCCTGGAGCCTGCTTCGGATTCTGTGTCTCCCTCTCTCTCTGCCCCTCCCCCGCTCATGCTCTGTCTCTCTGTGTCTCAAAGATAAATAAAACATTAAAAAAAATTAAAAAAAAATCAAGTTACTTATGTTTTCTTACTGAACACTGTTGGAAAGATTTTAAACAAGCATGTAAATGTTATTTAAAAGTTTGGAAACTAAGAATTCAGTGCATTCCTGTTCTTGAGTTAAAGAATATCACAATGGAGATCGCAAAATCCGAGAATACGGTAAAGATACTTGGGAAGCAGCTAAAACAAGACTTGGAGAATAAGCTTTTAATTTTAAAAGCATCTATTAAAATTATATTATTAGAAGACATGAGAGGGGCACCTGGGTGCCTCAGTTGGTTGAGCGTCCAGCTCTTGTTTCAACTCAGGTCATGATCTGACAGTTGTGTCTGATCTCTGCACGTGAGCCTACTTGGAACTCATTCATTCATTCATTCATTCATTCTCGCTCTCTTCCTCCTCCTCCCCCACTCAACGTGAGTGCTGTTTCTCTGTCTCAAAATAAACTTAAAAAAATTAAAAAGGTGAGAAGTTGAGAATAAATTATCCATGTGTTCAACTCCAGAAGCTAGAAAAAGAGTAAACACAAAGAAGAAAAAATAGTAACAGCAATTAATTAAATGGAAAGCAAAGTTAACAGTCAAGCTCAATAAAATCAAAAGCACATTTTTTTTGAAAAAACTAAGAAAATGAGACAATTACTGATACAGTACTGTGTATGTGTCTGTGCCAGAAATTTTGGATGTTTAGTTGAAATGAATAATATCCTAGGAAATATGAATTCCCCAAATTACCTCAACTAGGAAACCTGAATAAACCATAACCATAAGAGAAACAGTTAATAAAGGGCATCTGGGTGGCTCAGTTGGATAAGTGTGTGACATTGGCTCAGGTCATGATCTCACAGTTTGTGAGTTCGAGCCCCACATGGGGATCTTGTGCTGACAGCTTGGAGCCTGGAGCCTGCTTCGGATTCTGTGTCTCCCTCTCTTTCTCTGCCCCTCCCCCACAAGTGCTCTGTCTCTCTTGAAGCTAAACAAACATTAAAAAAATAATAAGCCATTCTTATATATAAAAGATGCCACAGACATAGACAAATCTTGTTAAATTTACAAGGAAAATTTATTCCTTTTATTTGCTATGTCAGAAAGAAAAAGCCATCCGTTTCATTTTGTGGGATTAGTATAACTTTAATACCTAAACAAGAAACACTAATAGTAGAATATAGATAAACCAGTCTCATTTATGACCGTAGAGTTTAAAATCCTAAATAACGTTGACTTCAGTAGAATATTTAAAAATACTGCACTCTGACGTTGCATAGCAGCAATGCAAGGATAGATTGACATTAGAACATGTGTTGATGTAACTCATTACATTAACAAATGAAGAAAAACCAAAAGGACATTCAGTAAATTTAACATGCTTTAGTAATGAGTTCATACTAGTTCCTAGCAAACTGGGATGGTGGGGGCCTGCCTTAGCCTATGAAAAAGTTTTCTTAGAAACCAGTAGCATATATCATACTTAATAGTGAAACAAGATAAGCCTATTGTCAGTCCTTCATTATTATACTAGAGGTCCTTCTCGCCAACGCAATAAAATGAAAAGAAATGGGTTATAAAATTTTGAAAGTTAAGGATAGTTTTGTCTCCCTGTGGAGTCCATGGTTATTGACATAGAGGAACCAAGAGAATCCACACTGTCAGAACTATTAGTTGGCAACACCGTCGGAATGAAGATCAGTATAGAATAATCAGGGATGTTTCTCTGTACCAGTACCTATTTAGGGAAGCAGTAGAAGAAAAATCCTGAAGAAAATAAAAGGCAGACAACAAAATCAGCATGTTCAGCCCCTTGGGGATGTGTCTAACCAAGGTTGCGTAAAAGCTTTACAGAGGAGAGTTAGGAAACAGCGTGGAAGTCTGTGAAAGAAAGCCTGAGCAAATGGAATGTGATACCGTATCCGTAGGTGGAGAGACTCTGTGTTGTAAAGAAGCAAACTCCCCGTCTGTACGTTCAGAGCAGTTCCAGCCAAGGTCTCTGTTTTTTCCCTTACGGATCTTCTAAACTGTCTTCGATTGTGCAAGGAAGGATAGGGCCAAGAGGATGGTGCCCTACTGTACTGAACCCCCCCCCCCCCCCCCCCCCCCGCCGATTTGTAGGAAATACGATGAACAGAGGAGCATAGTTCAACTACGTCGTAGGTATGCAGTTAGTGGTACCCAGACTGGGAGAGGCTCCGAGGCCCACCTGGTTTACTCTGTAAATAATTGCAAGGAAGAGAGAGATGCAAGGGAAACCCATCGACCAGAAGAGACTTAAAATGCACATTAACTAACCAGCGTATGGATCTCATTTGGATTTTGACTCAAAGGCCTGAACTACTGAAAAAAACTTTGTAGACAACCGGACTTTCAACACTGACTGGATGTTTATTTGGGCATCGTCAAATTTTTTTCAGCTGTGAAGATGATCCTTACAAAGTGAAGTTAGCCAGCCAAAGACAAATGATGTGTGATTCCACTTACATGAGGTATCTAGAATAGTTAAGCTTCTAGAAACAAAGTAGAATGTGATTGCCAAGGGCTTGGAGGAGGGGGAGTTTTTCATGGGTGTACTTTCTGTTGTTTAAGGTGAAGAGTTGTGGAGATTCGTTGTACAGCAGTGTGAATAACTTTCTATACACTTAGAAGTGGTTAAGGTAGTAAATTTTATGTGTTTCAATTTTTTTTAATGTTTATTTTTGAGAGAGCACGCGAGTGGGCACATGTGCGAACTGGGGCAAGGCAGAGAGAGAGGGAGACAGAGGATCCGAAGCAGGCTCCGTGCTGTCAATGTAAGAGCCTGACATGGGGCTCGAGCTCACGAACCATGAGATGATGGCATGAGCCGAAATCAAGAGTCTGACACTTAACCGACTGAGCCCCCCAGGTGCCCTGATTTTATGTCTGTGTGTTTTTTCAAAGGTCCTTTTAGCGGTACGTGCTCAAGTATTTATGCTAAATGATAAGTTTGAGAGCTCCACTTCTTGTATGTTAACACGAACCACAGACCCTTTCCCCAGCAAAACTGGTGAAAATTATTGTTTATAAAAAACAACCATTTAAAGTCTCTAGAGGTGGAGGGGTGCCAGGCTGGCTCATCTGGAAGAGCACACAACTCTTAGATCTCGGGGTTGCGAGTGTGAGCCCCACGTGGGGGGTGGAGATTACTTAAGTAAGTAAAACTTTTAAAAAGTTTCTAGAAGTGGTTCTACAGCAAAAGAAACATTTCTTCAAGAAAACCCACTGAGTCTTGCTGAAAAGAGTCTGTGGCATTCGATCCACGAGCCACTGCTTTCCCTCCCCGCCCAGGCTGGTATCATGGAAACTGCACCCCAGGCACGTGATGCTGAGAACACAGGTCTCGCTCTCCTCCCGGCTCACAGTTGAGGACTGGAACCCCCCTCCCCGTCCCACCCAGCTACCTGTTGTAGAGGCGAGGATGCAGGGGAGTGTGGCTGAGAGCTCGCCCAGCCTCCGCTCTAGGGTAGAAGCCCCTCCTTGGCTGTGGGGGGCTGGGTGGAGGTTCCGTGATGGGAGACAGGGGCGACCACTGGATCCCCGCCACCCCGTGTCCTAAAGCGGGTTTGTCGCTTAGAACAGTCCAGCAAGTAAGTGCAGTTTGGGGGATGTGGTCAGGGAAAGAGACAGTGGCAGGGGAGCCCTGCAAAGACCGCGGTCATTCCAGAGTGATTCCTCACGGGCCCAAGGCCTACCTCCAGAGGAGGAACGGTGGAGGCTTCACGCTGTGCGAGTCAGGGAAGAGAGCCCAGCTTTTACTAAAATCCGGTCAGCTACCGAGTGGCAGATGAAAAGAAGCTGGTGAGAGAGTGGGTTAGAGTTGCTGCAGTATATTGTCCAAAAATCAAAAAAAGTCACTTTCAACGACAAAAAAATCGGGACATGAGAAACCGGCAGGTGTGATCCGTGCAGAGGAAAACACGCAGTGGCTGTTGCGTGACTAGGTACAGATACGATGAAGACTTCAGGGTAGCCACACGCGTGTTTAAAGAGAACAGTGCTTAGTGAAGTGAAGTGTGTGACAGTGTTTCATCAAATAGAGAATGCCAGTAAAGAAATGGTAACAACCAAGTGGAAATTCTGAAGTTGAAAAGTATAGTAACTAAAAGAAACGACTAAAATGAAAAACTTACTGCAGGAGCTCAGCAGTAGATTCGAACTGGCAGAAAAAAAGAATGAATAAACTTGAAGATAGGTCCCTGAAGATTATCCAGTTTGGAGAACAGAAAGAAAATAGAGAAGTGAACAGAGCCTAACAGAAACGTGGGACATCATTAAGTTTGCCAACAGATGGGTCACGGGAGGGCCAGAAGTAGAGATGAGCGGGAAAGAGAAATATTTGAAGAGAGAGAACGGCTGAAAAGTTCCCACGTTTGATGACAAATGGTAGTCTCCATGCCTAAGGAGCTCCTGGAACTCAAAGTAGGCTACAGGATACATGTGAGGATATCCACACACAGCCACAGACACATCGTAGTAAAGATGTTGAAATGCGGAGAGCAGGAGAAAATCCTAAAAGGACCCAGAGAAAGGCAACTTGTCATCAACAGGAGCGCTTCAGTGACACAAACTGACGACTTCTCATCAGAAACCACGGAGGCCAGAAGGCAGTGGGATGACATTTTACATGCTCAAAGGAAAAAAAAAAACTTGACCAAGAATCCTATATCCAGCAAAAGTATCTTTCAAAGAAGATGGTGAAATAAAGACATTATCTCAGAGAGACAAAAACTGAGTATTTTTTTCTAGAAGACTGTTTTATGAGAAATACTTAAAGGAAAGCAAGTGATTACAGACAGTAATTTGAATTTACGTGGGGAAAAAAATAAAGTCCTTTGTAAGGATAATTGTGTAATTACAACAGAATGTAAGTATTACTTAATGGATTTTGGAAAGCAGTTATATAAGCCAATATGTGTATTACTGTTTTATTGGCCCTGTAACATGGGAATGTAGTATGTTTGCCAACGTCAGCACAGAGGAATTGAGTGGAAGAAAATCTACATCGGACCAAGGAAGTGACACCAGATGGTAATTGTAATCCTAAGGACCAAGTGAAGAGAGCCAAGCTGTCAATACACATGTGGTCTCCTTTCTTCTCATAACTTCTTTAAAAAGAAAATTATGTGAAGCAATAGTTATAGCAACGTATCATTGTGTTTGTAGCGCATCTAGATGACAGCATATTAATAACCGCATAGATATGGGATAAGAGAGCCATCGAGGAGTAACATTTCTATATTTCTTTGGTATTAAAGTTGTATAAGTTTGGCGTCGGAAAAGAAGTAAAGCTATATTCTGCTGTCAGATGATTTTTAAATAGAAAATTGAAGGGAATCCACTGAAAAACGATTGGAACTATCGTATGAGGTAAACAGTGTCGTAGGATACAAAAGAATACGAAAACCAATCGTATTTCTTTTTCCTAAGTATTTAAATTCCGGTTAGTTAACATACAGCGTAACATTAGTTTCAGATATACAGTATTGTGTGCGGCAGTTCCGTGCATCACCCAGTGCTCATCACAAGCGCACCCCTTAATCCCCGTCACCTGTTTCACTCATACCCGCTCACCCCCCCCCCCCCCCCCCCCCCCGGGATCATCAGTTCTCTATAGGTGAGTCTCTTTCTTTGTTTGCCTTTTTTACCCCCTTTGCTCTTTTGTTTCTTAAATTCCACTTAGAAGTGAGATAATGTATTTGTCTTTCTCTGACTTATTTCACTTAGCATGATACTCTCTAGCTCCATGCTGTCTTTGCAAATGAAATGGCAAGATTTCATTCTTTTGATGCCTGAGTAATGTTCCAGTGTGTGTGTGTGTGTGTGTGTGTGTGTGTGTGTGTGTGTGTGTGTACACAGCACATCTTCTTTACCCATTAATCAGTCGATGGACACATGGGCTGTTCCCATGACCTGGCTACTGTGGATGCTGCTGCTGTAGACATCAGTGTGCATGTATCCCTTGGAATTAGTATTTTTGTATCATTTGGGTAAATACCTGGTGGTAGTGCAATTGCTGGATTGTAGTTCTATTTTCTTTTTAAAAATCTGTGATGTTTTTTATCTATTTTTTTGAGAGAACATGAATGGGGAGGGGCAGAGAGATACACAGAATGCAAACCAGGCTCCAGGCTCTGAGCTGTCAGCACAGAGCCCAGCGTGGGGCTCGAACCCACGAACCGCGAGATGATGACCCGAGGCAAAGTCAGACGCGTAACCAACTGAGACACCCAGGCGTCCCAGGGTAGTTCTATGTTTAACTTTTCCCGAGTGGCTGTACCAGTTTGCATTCCCACCAACAGTGCAAGAGGATTCCTCTTTCTCCACATCCTTGCCAATACCTGTTGTTGTGTTTTTTATTTTGGTCGTTCTGACAGGTGTGAAGTGATACGTCTCATTGTAGTTTTGTTTTAGATTTCCCTGATGATCAGTGGATGTCGAGCATCTTTTCATAGGTGTATTGGCCATCTGGATGTCTTTGGAAAAATGTCTAGTCCTGTCTTCTGCCCATTTAAAAAAAAATTTTTTTTTACGTTTATTTTTGAGAGACAGAGACAGAGCACAAGTGGGGGAAGGGCAGAGAGAGAAGGAGATACAGAATCTGAAGGAGGCTCCAGGCTCTGAGCTGTCAGCATGAGATCCCGACGTGGGGCTCGAACTCACAAACTGTGAGATCATGACCTGAGCCGAAGTTCTATGTTTAACCAACTGAGCCACCCAGGTGCCCCTCTTCTGCCCATTTTTTAATTGGATAATTTGTGTTTTGGGTGTTGAATTTTATAAGTTCTTTATGTATTTTGGATATTAACCCTTTATCAGATATGTCATTTACAAATACCTTCTCCCATTCTGTTGGTTTTCTTTTAAATTTTATAGATCCTTTTCTCTGTGCAGAAGCTTTATTTTATTTTATTTTATTTTTTTCATTTCCATTTGGTTCTTTATTTTAATTAAAAATTTTTAAATTTACATTCAAGTTAGCATCTAGTACAACAGTGATTTCAGGGGTAGATTCCCTAATGCCCCTCTCCCATTTAGCCCATCCCTCCTCCCACAACCCCTCCAGTAACCCTCTGTTTGTGCTTCATATTTAAGAGTCTCTTATGTTTTGTCCCCCCCCCCGTTTTTACACTATTTTTTCTGTGCAGAAGCCTTTTATCTTGATGAAGTTCAGTAGTTTATTTTTGTTTTCTTTCTCTTACCTCAGGAAACATGTCTAGAAAGAAGTTGATGTGGCCAACGTCAAAGAAATTACTGTCTGTGCTCTCCTCTAGTATTTTTATGGTTTCAGGTCTCACATTTAGGTCTTTGATCCATGTTGAATTTATTTTTGTGTGTAAGAAAGTGCTTGTAAGAAAGCAGTCCAGTTTCATTCTTTTGCATGTCGCTGTTCAGTTTTCCCAACACCATTTGTTGAAGAGACGTTTTCTTTTTCCTCTTGGATATTCTTTCTTGCTTTGTCAAAGAGTAATTGACCGCGGTTAAAACCACTTACTTGTACCTTTGCAATGAAGAATCTGAAAATGGAAGTAAGGAAACAATTCATTTACAGCAGCATCAAAATTAATGATATATTTGGAAGAAATTTAACAAGTGTAAAGCTTGTACTTTGAAAACTTTAAAAATGGTGTCAACCATTTGAAATGATCTAAATAATTGAAAAATATCCTATGTTCATATGTCAGAAGACTTAATACTGACAGTATTCTCCTGATTGACCTACACATTTAATGCAGTGTCTTTATCTTGGTTGCGTAGTTTGTAGAAGTGGACAAGATGATCCTAAATTTTATATGAAATGTTAGGGATCCAGAATAGCCAAAGCCTTCTTGGAAAACAAGCACAAAGTTGGAGGACTCACATACCCTGATCTCAGAACTTACTACAAAGCAACAGTAATCAAGACAGGCGGTGCTGGCATAATTCTAGTAGTTTCATGGGATGGAGTCGAGAATCCCGAAACAAGCCTCAGATATATATGCGATCAAGTGATTTTCTACAAGATGCCAAAAACAGTTCTGAGAAAGAACCATCTTTTCAATTAATTGCACTGAGACATCTGGATATCCACATGTAAAAGAATGATATTGGACTCTAACATCTATAAAAATTCACTTGGACTGTGTCAAGATATACTATAAAACTCTTAGAAGAAAACATAGGGATGGGGCACCTGGGTGGCCCAGTTGATTAGGCATCTGGCTCTTGATTGCAGCTCAGGTCATGATCTCATGGTTCGTGAGATCGAGCCCCAAGTTGGGTTATGTGCTGACACTGCAGAACTTGCTTGAGATTCTCGCTCTGCCTCTCTTTCTGCCCCTCCCGTGCTCTCTCTCTCAAACATTTTTAAAAAAGAAGAAAACATAAGGATAAATCTTTGCAACTTTGGAATTAGGCAGTAATATCTTAGATAGGACATTACGAGCAGAAGCAACCAATGAAGTAGATTGGACTTCATCAGATTTCAAAAGCTTTCGTGCTTCCAGAGACACTGTCACAAAAATAAAAAGCCCACTGAATGGGAGGAATTTTTGCAAATGGCATATCAGATAAGGGACTTTTATCTATATGTATCAAGAACCCTTATAACTCCATGATGCAAAGACAGTGAAAAATGGTCAACAGATCTGAATAGACATTTTTCCAAAGAAGATACTCAAATGGCCAGAAAGCACATGATAAGATGTTCAATGGTGTTAGGTATCAGAGAAACACAAATCAAAATTATAACGAGATGCCACTTGACACCCACTAGGAGGCCTTTATCACAAAGTCAGTTGATAACAGGTATTGGCAAGGACACGGAGAAGTAAGCACCCTCGTGCACTCCTGGCAGGAGTGTTAAATGTCCAGGGGCTTGGAACATAGTCTTTCAGTTCTTCAAATGGTTAATCATAGAATTACTGTTTGACCCAGAATTTCACTCTTCGGTATATACACAAGAGAATGATAAAGCACGTGCTGTGTACATCTGCATATAAATAGCCACGGCAGTATTATTCCTAATTGCCAAAAAGTGGGGAACAACCCAAATGTCAGCTGATGAATGAATATTTTCATTTCTCCATGAAAATACATTGAATACTGGCACTCATTATAACATGGATGAACTTTCAAAGCTTTGTGCTAAGAGACAGTCCAGTCAAAGGATCACTCATCGTATGATGACAGTTGTACGAAATGTCCGGGGTAGCATGTGATCGATAGGAATAGAAAGCAGGTGAGTGGTTCCCCGATACTGGTGGCCCCGGGGAGTCGGGGGGAGGGGGTGATCAAGAGCACTGGCTTTCTTTCTGGGAGGATCAGAATGTTCCGAAATTGGTTGTGGTGATGATTGTGTGAGTTTGTGAACATAGTAAAGCAGTGAGCTGTCACTCCGCGTGTGTTATGGTGGCTGACATCTGAGACACCCCACCAAATGCTGCTGCTGATGTAGGGCAGTTGGAACTCTCACTCATTGCTAGAGGGCATACAAAATGGTGCAGTCGCTTCGGAAGGTACTTTGGCCGTTTTTTACGGAACCGAACATACTTTTAGCTAACGGGGTTCACCGGTTTTTCTCCTCGGTACATCCCCGATTGAAAACCCGGGTTCACGTGAGAACCTGCACGTCGACGTGTGCAGCAACCTGATTAATAATTGCCAGAACTTGGGAGCCGAGCAGGTAAACTGGTACGCCCAGGTGGTGGAATGTTATTCGGCTACCCCGAAAAGACGATGGGTGTATGGTTCCGTGTGACATCCCGGACGAGGCAAAGAGTGGACGCAGTGGTGGCTGCCAGGGTCAGGAGGGAAGGAGGAACGGACAGGCAGAGGGGGTGTCGAGGCAGCAGAACCGTCGTGTGCGCCCACAGGGCCGGATACAGCGTCCTGATGGAGACCGCGGGCTTTGATAACAGCGTGTCCCCGTGGGCTCTGCGGTTACAAGTCGGGCGCCCTGCTGCGGTGAGGGGAGCTCGCGTGCGGAGGGGGGACTGGGAACTCTACTTTCTGCTCAGTTTTGCTGTGAACCTAACTTGCTCTAAAAAATACAGTTTATTAGTTTAAAAAAATGTCTGAGACTTGTCTCAGGACAGTGTGTTGGAAGTGGATGGAGGGACGAGATTGCCCGCGGGTTTATGAGTGTTGGAGCTGGGCGGCGGGTGTGTGAGGCTTGTGATAATAACTTACGTCTGGTAGGGGAAGTGTCCCCACTTCATTCAAAACTATTACAGTGGGGTTTTTTAACATTCTTTTTTTTTTGTTCAACGTTTGTTTATTTTCGAGATAGAGCACGAGCGGGGGGAGGGGCAGAGAGGGGGACACGGAATCCGAAGCAGGCTCCAGGCTCTGAGCTGTCAGCACAGAGCCCGACGCGGGGCTGCATCCCACAGACCACGAGATCGTGACCTGAGCTCAAGTTGAACACTTAACCAACTGAGCCACTCAGCCTCCCTTACAGTGGTTTTTTTTTTCAATTAAAAAAATTTTTTTAATGTTTCAAGAGAGAATATGTGCGTGAGTGTGGGAGGCACAGAGGATCTGATGTGGGCTCTGCACTGACAGCAGAGAGCCCGACACAGGGTTCGAACCCACAAACTGTGAGATCATGACCTGAGCAGAAGTGGGACACTTAACCGACTGAGCCACCCAGGCACCACCTACAGTGCTTTTATTAAGCTGTTTATTACGGGAAACTTTACAATGTGTACGAGAGTAGACACAATAGTATGAATACTGCTGTGTTTAGACAGCATGGTATTGGCATGAGAATAGGGCATTTTTATAGACGTTCTCAATGTATGGAAATTTGATATATGACAGAGCATTATAAATTTGGGAAGAGCCCAGAACAGTGGGCATAGAACGACGGGAACATGCGAGCAGAACGGGTAGATGCCTACCCCGCACCTGAGTGTCCGCGGCCGTAACAGCTGCTACGCCACACTGCCACATGGCGGTGAATGATCGAAGCGGTCACGTGTGTGAACAATCTCAAGGACGAAACAACGTTAAGGGATCGAGGTAATTAAAGAGGAATACGACTCTATGAGAGCACTGGGGTTTGAAAACCTGTAGCGGAGCAAGGGTGTAAAATATGCATGGTAATGATTCCTCCGCATGCCTGATAGTTGTTACTTCTGAGGGAAGTAGGGTGTTTGTAATGTTTTACTTTTTTTTTTTTATTTTTTAGTTTTTAGTTTTTTGAGACAGGAACAGAGCATGAGCGGGGGAGGGGCAGACAGAGAGGGAGACACAGAATCCGAAGCAGGCTCCAGGCTCCGAGCTGTCAGCACAGAGCCCGACGCGGGGCTCGAACCCACGGACCGTGAGATCGTGACCTGAGCCGAAGCCGGACGCTCAACCGACTGAGCCCCCCAGGCGCCCCTGTAATGTTTTACTTCTTGAAGTTGAAAAGAGGTTGAAACACATGTAGCAGTAATATTAACAATTGATGAAGCCTGGACGCCTGGCCAGCTCAGGCCATGGAGCGTGAGACTCTTGTTCTCAGGGTTGTGAGTTCAAGTCCCATGTTGGGTACAGATCTTACTTAAAAATAAAATCTAGAAAAAAAAAAAAAGATGAAGCTAGGTAATAGGTGTCCATTATGTCATTCTCTGTATTTGTCTCTGTGTTTGAGATGTTCTATAAAGTGTCAGTATATCCAAGTGAAGTGTCTTGTTTGGATCCTAATTCATACAGACTTCGAAAAGACGTTTTTGTGGCAACTGGAGTGGTTTTACTACAGACGAGGTATTAGATTATATCAAACAATTGTTAACTTTGTGAGGTGTGACAGTGACACCGTGTTTGTGTAAGAAAATATTCTTGTTTTTAGAGAGGCATGTATAGTGTGTTAGGTGATGTAATATTGTTTCTGGGACTCATTTTTAAAATACTTCAAAGAAAAAGGGTAGTTGAAATAAGCGTGGCAAAGTCTTGGTAATTGACGAATCTTGGTGATAGGCGTGTGAAAAATTGTACTGTATTCTCACCTTCCGAGTGTGTTTGGAAATCTTTATAATTACATCTACAAAGCCAGAATGGGTAATAACTGTTCTTTATTATTATTTTTAAAAATTTTAATGTTTATTTATTTATGAGAGAGAGAGCATGAGCAGGGGAGGGGCAGAGAGAGAGAGGGAGACACAGAATCAGAAGTGGGGTCCGGGCTCTGAGCTGTCGGCACAGAGCCTGATGCGGGGCTTGAACTCACGGACCACGGGACTGTGACCTGAGCCCAAGTCGGATGCTTAATCGACTGAGCCACCCAGGCAGCCCAGTAACTATTCTTTAATAATAACTTGTGCCACTGGCAGATAGATTTGAAATGTTTTGGTACAGAAAGTGTAGGTTTTTCTAACTTTTAACTTCTGTTTGTTTTCTCACTTAAAGGTTGTGTGTGTGTATACGTGTGTGTGCGCGTGTGTGTGTGTGGGGGGGGTGTGTGTGTATGTAATACATAGCATATAATATAGACTTAGGTAAATGCGTAAAGTCAGTCAGGGGCAACATTTGGCCGAATCTTCCTTCAGGCTCTCTCTGCTGCTTTTAACTCTGTGGAAACATGCCACAGATTAGTGTTTAGGTTTGGTATTTGCAGTTTTTGTGTTCGTAGTGATCACGCAACAGTGTATGCAGCTCTGGGTGATTTCCAAGAAACAAAACATCAGGGAGAATCAGCGGAGGAGGGGAGAGCACATGGACTTGAGCCTTGACAGAACTGTGGTTCTCAGAAACGAACAGAGTATTCCGAGATCATGGTTTTTGTTTTATTTCACATTTTACGAAAACGTTTTTATATCCAGAACACCCCTTTTGTGGCTTTGTGTGTTTTGTCTCTAGATCATGCCCACACACCTACCACTGTGTCCCAGGGGTCTGGCTTGCCTTCTGGATACTTCAGATAATTACTTTCTGTAATTAATGTTCTTGTAAGTTTTCTGTGGCTGGTGTTTCGGGATATTTTAATAGTGACAAGCAGCGGAAAACTGAGGCTGAGCGAATAAAGGTTTCTTAAGCGGCTTCAGTTACGATCAGCGTGTCTGGTGTTTCCCCCGTTACTTGGACTACCAAGCTGTTAATTCCTGTGTGTGTTTGATAGTGAAAGTGCCTTAGTTTTATCTATCTGACTTTTTAAGCACTTAGACAGTCAGGCAGAGAAGCGTTGCTGCTGCTGATATGGCTTGAGGGCTGTGTGATTCCTTAGATCCCATGGCCGCTGGTAATCGAGTTAGAGCCTAAGTCAGATTGTTTTGCTGGCTGCCCCCTCAGTTACCGTGTTCTCTAAAGGAAATCGATGACTTTGCATAAAGGTGAAGGGTTCTTCTGCATAAATGTCTCCTAACTTCTGTATGGCAAAAGATATGGAAAAGTTAAGAGACCGAGAGCAGCAAGGCTGGAAAAGCTTGGGGGGAAGGGGACTGCTACTGTCTGTAGACTACCCTTCCCAATCAGAGGAAAGACTGTTCGTGAGCACAGGGAAAGGGTATCACCAGGGAAGAAACACAGACATCAATCAATGCAATAAAGATACTCAGCCTCACTACTGGTAGAGAAATACAGATGGCAGCTGTCACCGTTTTCGTCCCCATGGCGTTGGCAGCATCGGGGACAGTGGGAGATAGTGACTGTTGGTAAGTGTGTAGGGAGCAGACACGGCCCTGAACACTGGCGGGGGCCGGGGGGGGGGGGGTCGCCTCGTCTGAAGGGCCATTCGGCCAAACCCCGGGCTCACGTAGGCTTACGTCTGTAGTTGGCTCACCATGTCAGCTCGATATTGAGGAGGTGGCAAAGGGATGAGGAGAAAGTTAATCTTGACTTTTAAAAATCCTTGATCTTGATCTTGTAGCTTGCGGTGTGGTCCGGCTTTCTTTTCTCCCGTGTTAACCGTTTCTCAGATGTTCACCTCGTGCAAGTATTGTACTCCCAAGCATTTTCAGTAAATTGTTTATCACTAAGACAGCCTTCTAAGATGGGTGTTTTTATCCCCATCTTGTAGATGTGGAAACTGAGGCCAGAGAGGTTAAATAAGTTGATTAGCCAGTGAGTGAAAGAGTCTAAATTTAGCTCTAAAACTATGGCCTTCATCACTGGCTGGTTGGATAATGAGTAAGGAATGGATTTGTGATGCCCTGCACACCCACCCTGAGTCTTATCTTTATTAAAATAATTGGTTTTCTAAGTTAACTAACATTGAATTTAATGTTCAACTCCTTCGTTAGACTGTTAGCATTATAAAGGGGACGCTGTATTTGTTCCTTCGGCTGTCAGCCTGCCGAGTGCGAGTGCGGCCCCTTCCCTAACCGGAGGCCTCCCCTCCCCTCCTCTCCCCTCCTCTCCCCTCCCCGCAGAGGACCTGAAGAGGCAGAATGCGGTGCTGCAGGCCGCGCAGGATGACCTGGGGCAGCTTCGGACGCAGCTGTGGGAAGCCCAGGCGGAGGTGGAGAACATCAAGGCCATCGCCACGGTCTCGGAGAACACCAAGCAGGAGGCCATCGACGAGGTGAAAAGACAGTGGAGGGAGGAGGTGGCTTCGCTCCAGGCCGTCATGAAAGGTAAGGAGGGAGCCCTCCGTCCGCTTTGTCGTTTCCCGGCGACACCGATGCCGGTGACGGACCATTTTCGGAGCGTCTCACACCGGATCCTGAGTGATGTTTGTGGCCTCGCGTGTTCCCGCGGGCGCCAGTGGTGCTGTGAACGGGTCTGTCCTCTGGGTGTTCTGGAGGAGCCGGCCCCTCCTGACGCGGGATGAAGCTGCGTGGGTGCGGGCAGTGCGCGGAGCTGGAGAACCTCCCACGGGAGGCCTCCGGGCCCTGCTTCCACTCGCTGGTCCCAGCGGATTTGCGCCCACCCGCTCCGTGCGGCCAGTTCCACGTCTTCAGGGGGAGCCTGGGTTTTGCTGGGCCTCTTCGCTGCGGTCTCTGTGGCCGAGTGGCACGGGCTCTGGAGGCTTCGTGGGCCGTGACCCTCGGACCAAAGGAAGAGTAGCCGTCTCCCGTCCGTCTGCTGCCCACACTAGTGCTCGGTCACAGCCTGCGTTTCTCAGGTGACAGTGACCTGAAGCAAGTTGCCCCTGAATCTTCGGGTTCCTGAAGTCAGTCCAGTTACTGTCGTAGGTGTGGACTAGGGACGACCCTCTCCTCTTGTCTGCGCTCGGGTCCTGTTGCCCTCCGTGCTCCCTGACAGCCAGCATGGTGGCTGTCACCCGGGGACTGGCCCCCAAATAGGAGTCCAGTTCTTGCACGGAAGCAGCAGCCCAGGGGTGGGGATCCCACGGGGTCACCAGTGTCCTGGGCTCCTTCGGTCCTCCTCCATCCGTAGCGTATGGTTTTCAGCTCCGTCCTCCTCCTGGCTGAACATGAGCTGCTCCTCCTTCAGCCCCCTCACATTTGCTGAGGTGTGTGCTTACCCACAGCTACAAAGGCAACTGGAAAATCTCATTTGTAAAGTGCACCACTGACTTCCTAAACGAAATCGGGGTTCTGTTGTTAAGGAAGAAAGAGCGGGGCACCTGGTGGGTCAGTCGGTTAAGCGTCCGACTTGCAGTCCGTGAGTTTGAGCCCCGCGTCGGGCTCTGTGCTGACAGCTCGGAGCCTGGAGCCTACTTCGGATTTTGTCTCCCTCTCTCTCAGCACCTCCCCTGCTCACGCTCTGTCTCTCTCTCTCTCTTAAAAAATAAACATTAAAAAACGTATACAAAAAAAAGGACGAAGGAGCAGTGGAAGTTAACAGACATACGTGTTTATCCCATGATGTGTTAAGATTATATTAAAGATAAGGTCATTTAACAAAGACCTTATAGAATCTGTCTCAATTTAGAATCTGAGTTACAGTAAAATATTCCCGAAGCGCATCCCTTCTCTCTCACGTTCAAGTAGTTGGGTGGGGCTGACAGTCCCATTTGTCTCAGGAGCCGTAGCGTCGTGTGTGGGAGCAGCGGTCTGGCTTGAGGTCGGCCCCCGGGTCCGAGCCAGCCCTGTGGCTCTGGTTGTGGAATGTTCACCAGCCAGAGTGTTTGGCCTTCCCTAAGCTTTCTTCGTCCACGAGGGAACGAACGGCACAGGCCCGTCGTGAAGAGCAGGCATGGGTCACAGCCCTCACGACACTTGTGCGCGTAATAAGAACCAGAAATCTTGCTTGAGTTTTAGTTGGTTTTGTTTTGTTTTTATTATTTTTAATTTTTTTTTTTAACGTTTATTTATTTTTGAGACAGAGAGAGACAGGGCATGAACGGGGGAGGGTCATAGAGAGAGGGAGACACAGAATCTGAAACAGACTCCAGGCTCTGAGCCGTCAGCACAGAGCCTGACGTGGGGCTTGAACTCACGGACCGCGAGATCACGACCTGAGCCGAAGTCAGATGCTTAACTGACTGAGCCACCCAGGCGCCCCAGTTTTGTTTTGTTTTTAAAGTGAATTCGACGATTTCCAGAATCCAGGCATACGCTCTTTATGTAACTCCTTTTAAAATTTCAGTGTGCCAGAACATTCTTCCTCAGAGCGCTCAGACCTGCGATCTTTGGTGATATTTTGTAGAGACGGTCCGCGACTACGAGCACCAGTTTCACCTGCGGCTGGAGCAGGAGCGAAGCCAGTGGGCACAGTACCGGGAGTCCGCGGAGAGGGAGATAGCGGATTTAAGGAGAAGGCTGTCGGAAGGTCAAGAGGAGGAGAATCTAGAAAACGAAATGAAGAAGGTATGAGGAACGTATTCACCTGTAGGAATATTCGAATTCGAATGCAGGATGCCTCCACCCGCATTTCTGTGGCCATAGGCGGACTTTCCTGGTTTCTGTTTGGGGGATTGTTTGGACACACACGTAAATGTAGCGCTGGGTAGCCTGACTCCCTGACCCCAGACGTGTGCGTGGCTGACCTCCCTGCCCCTTCTTCACATCCCGAAACAAACGTCTCCACTGCAGGAGGCCTGTCCTGACCACCCCACTCAGCACGACAGCCTGCCCTCCTCCCCCCTGCACCTGCCACCGCTCCGCCCATCGCCATATCCTGTGGTGCTTTGTCCTTCCCTACAGCACACACAGAGTTCACCTGTTGATCATGCCTTCCCTTCCTTGCCAGAACGTGAGCTCCGTGAGCCAGGACCCTCGTTTGTTTGCGTGTCCTGCGTGCCCACGGTAGTGTCTAGCACACAGGGGCTCATAAATATTTATCGAAGGAGCGTGGCCGCCAGGTGAGTGTGTCTAAGCCGGACCTTCAGGACACATGTTGATTTTCCGTCTCTCTCAGTATCCCTGGGTTCCCGTGAGACAAATGTACCGCATATTATGCTGGGACATAGCAAGATGCCTGAACATAGGGCGGTGGAGAAGGTGGAGTATTGTTTCATGAAGAAAATAGTGAAAGCTCTTTGGCCAGTTTAATTATATAAACTTGTAGCCTACTGATGTGTGTACATACTTCTATTTTAAATCACACATTATATATACAATTATAACTAGATTTTGACTTTATCTTTCATTCGTATTAATCATCATCTTTGGTTCCCAACCCTCGGTCCACAGAGGACTATTTTTGTGTATTTAGAAGGTGATTTAGTTTTCATAATAACCTAAAAATCATCTGAGAACCCAATACCCAAAAAAGAAGCTTTAAACACGAAGAACCGTCTCTTCCACTCCATTTTATTCCAGGAGAAGACTGTAATTCAGCATCTTTTTTTTTTTTTTTTTTTAATTTTTTTTTCAACGTTTATTTATTTTTGGGACAGAGAGAGACAGAGCATGAATGGGGGAGGGGCAGAGAGAGAGGGAGACACAGAATCAGAAACAGGCTCCAGGCTCTGAGCCATCAGCCCAGAGCCTGACGCGGGGCTCGAACTCACAGACCGCGAGATCGTGACCTGGCTAAAGTCGGACGCTTAACCAACTGCGCCACCCAGGCGCCCCAGTAATTCAGCATCTTCACGAGGATCCGACATCTTCCTCACCACTAGAGTCACTTAGCCATCTAACAGAGTTGTCCACAGTCCCCTCCCTCAGGTTGTTGGAGATAGTTCCTGTTCGATGCTGTCGTTGGGGATTCCGGTCCAGGCCGTAACAGGAGATCCTTGTTTCCAGTTGTTCATGATTTTTCACAACGTGCCACTTCCTGTTGCTTTTAAAATTTATTTTTTTTTTTCAACGTTTATTTATTTTTGGGACAGAGAGAGATAGAGCATGAACGGGGGAGGGGCAGAGAGAGAGGGAGACACAGAATTGGAAACAGGCTCCAGGCTCTGAGCCATCAGCCCAGAGCCCGACGCGGGGCTCGAACTCACGGACCACAAGATCGTGACCTGGCTGAAGTCGGACGCTTAACCGACTGCGCCACCCAGGCGCCCCTAAATTTATTTTTATTTTTAAAATAAACTTGGCGCACCTGGGTGGCTCAGTCAGTTTAGTGTCCGACTCTTGGTTTTGGCTCAGGTCACGATTTCACGGTTCATGGGATTGAGCCCCTTGTCGGGCTCTGTGCTGACAGCGTGGAGCCTGCTTGGGATTCTCTCTCTCCCTCTCTGCCCCTCTTCTGCTTGGGCATGTATGTGCGTGTTCTCTCTCAAAATAAGTAAACATTAAAAAAAAAACTAAACTAAAGTTTATTTTTTAGAACAGTTTTTGATTTACGGAGTCAGATTGCGTAGATAGTACAGAGTTCCCGTGTGGTCCACGTCTAGTTTTCCCAGTTACTAGTATCTCACGTTGGTGTGGTACGTCGTCACGACTAGTAAACCAGGATTGAGTATGATGAGTTGACGTCCGTTCATTGTATTCAGATTTCATTAGTTTTTACCTGATGCCCTGGCTCACTATTTTTAAGATCTCACGCAGGCACCACATTGCACGATGCCACGTGTCTCTTTAGGCTCCTCTTGGCCCAGATTTTCCTTGTTGTTGTTTTAAAGAATAAATCTAATGAGGTGACAATAAAATGCAACACCCAGGCATAAAAACAATCCTAAGGAAATTCATAGAAGGCAAGTAAGTTCCCTATCTCATTGTTTATCAAAAATGAAAATGTAAATACCGTAATTGCTACAGAACTGTTTCCCTGGACGATGAAACACACGAGGATGCTGGCTGTTACAGCGTCTGTTCAATAGGACACCGGAGGTATGGCCTTGGCAGTAAAGCAATAGGAGAGAAATAAGTCATAGGATCAACTTTTAATCCATAAAGTCTTTGTATGCGGATGGCACTTTGTTGTTGTTGTTCTGCTTGTTTTTATTTTGCTTCCGGTACAGTTGGCGTATGTGTCGTATCAGTTGCAGGTGTCTGGGACGGCGAGTCAACACTTCCATATGTCACCCGGTGCTCATCATGACAGATGCACTCCTGAATAAATTTTCCTTGGTTTTTTTTGTTTGCTTTTTGTTTTCGTATTTTTCTTTCTCGAGAGAGCGCGTGTGCAGGTGCGTGTGGGGGGGGGGCAGACAGGGAGAGAGAGAATCTTAAGCAGGCTCCGTCCGTGCCCGTGTGGAGCCCGAGGTAGGGCTCAATTCCATGACCGTGAGATCATGACCTGAGCTGAAATCAAGAGTCAGGTGTTCAACCGACTGAGCCTCCCAGGCGCCCCAAAGTTTCCGTGTTTTTAATGACCTGTCATTTAAAAAAAAAAAATCATCTTTATAAGTTTTGTTTATAATGATATGCAACATTTAGTTGTGGGGTCATCGTTGCATCATTAAATAATTCAGTCTATGTTAAATTCTCTGCTTCTTCCCTCCTTTTTTTCCCCCTGCTGTTTTTTATCAGCACAGCAGATCTGTTAACCTAGACAGAAGATAATTTAAGCTCACATGCCTTTTCCAAACAGTACTTAGTTAAAAATAAAATAAATGAGTCAGTGACTTTTTAAGGACTGGAAAACAAAGTGAATCCCTCTTTTCTGAGAGAGACGTGTCTTGGGGAAAAGCCCCACTCATATTTGGGCATAAATGATGTTTTCCCTATCATGAACAATTGAGGATCAACTTGAGCTCTTTAAGTTTAGGGAATAAGGTTAAATTTCATGTTCACTAGAAGGGAAAAAGCTACCTTTTTTAGTCTGCCTTTGTGTATATATACACACAGGTGTGCACATACATACATATACACCTGTATACACACACACACGCATATGCACACACCACACACACATACGTGTGCACGCACAAACACGTACCTATACACACGTGTATACACACAACACCTACATGCATATGCACGCATACATACACAATATACACATATGTGACGTATACAATATATGTATAATAAAAGTTTCTCACCAGTTTACTAATTTATGGATGTTATTTTTTTTTAATCCATGTTTTTGAGAATGAAGGACAGAAAACAATATGATAGTCCTTCTTTGGGTTTGTTTCATTTAGGTATCAAACGTAAAATAATATTTAAAGTATTCTTTTAAAATAACTAAGATGGGGGCGCCTGTGTGGCTCAGCAGGTTAAACATCCTACTTCGGCTCAGGTCATGATCTCACAGCCTGTGAGTTCGAGCCCTGTGTCGGGCTCTGTGCTGACAGCTCGGAGCCTGGAGCCTGGAGCCTGCTTCTGATTCTGTGTCTCCCTCTCTCTCTCTGCCCCTCCCCCATTCATGCTCTGTCTCTCAAAAAATGAATAAATGTTAAAAAAAATGTTTATTAAAAAAATTTTTTTTTAACGTTTATTTATTTTTGAGACAGCATGAACGGGGGAGGGGCAGAGAGAGGGAGACACAGAATCGGAAGCAGGCTCCAGGCTCTGAGCCATCAGCCCACAGCCTGACGCGGGACTTGAACTCACGGACCGCGAGATCGTGACCTGAGCCGAAGTCGGAGGCTTAACCGACTGAGCCACCCAGGCACCCCCACCAAAAAAATGTTTTTTTTAATGAAATAACTAAGATGAAAGCTTTTTAATAGCAACATAATTTTGTAACATTTTAGAAAGTATGTGCTGTTTTTTATGTTTATGAACTAATCAGTACTTTCATCCAACCATTTCCAAAGAAAGTATGATGTCCTGAATTTAGTAACTGGAGTTGTAAAAATTAAAGTGTTATGTGTATTTCCTTTTATATATAGGGTATGTTCGAATTTAATGAATTGATTTAAAAAGTCAGGAGTGTCATAGTGAATCCGTTTTCCTACCTACTCCCATTTCTAAGTGGGACACTGGGAAAATTGGGATGATGGCTTGGCCTTCACGGTCGTACGGCACCGGAAAGCACACGTGGTTCAGTTCGACGATCACTCGTACGGTGCCTGGTGGGCTTACTTGTGTTCAGTCTAACGATGTGTGAGTCAGAGTTTCTCAGAAGAGCAACGAGCCAGTAAGTTGTAGCATTTAATTCTTTTTAACCGTAGGCCCAAGAGGATGCTGAGAAACTTCGATCTGTTGTGATGCCCATGGAGAAGGAGATTGCGGCTCTGAAAGAGAAGCTGACGGAGGCTGAAGACAAGGTTAAAGAGCTGGAGGCCTCAAAGGTTGTGAGATGTTGTAGCCCGTTCTTGTACCCAATGCCCTGACCTGATGCCATGAGCACAGCTGGTCATGGAGGGGCAGACCCTGGCATTCAGACTGTGAATCCGAAGAATCTTGGTTTCTTTAAAATACAAAAAAAAAAAAAAAAAAAAAAAAAAGAAAAGAAAAAAAAGAAAAAGCTTGGAGATGATTTTGTCTGTATGGATAGTTTAAATAATCACCATAGTGGTGCTCCATTTTGTTTTGCTTTGGTACTAAGTTAGTGTTCATTTTCTTGTCAGAATGAGACCTGATCTCATCCGTTTTCTTGTTGAGGAAAATGAATGGGTCCAAGCTGACTTCATTCCCTGAAGCTGGCCCCAGAATTCATGTCTGAGAGATGATGTGGTTAGAGCGTGGCTGGGTTTGCTGGCCATGAAGACACGGCAGAGGGAATGTCGATCATTTTAACAATTAATTGAAAATAGGAAAGAAAAAATAATTTAAAAAAGGCAGTAAACAAAAGCACAGCACAGGAGTGTGGACAGGGGAATGTGTCCGTGACCCTAATAAATGTGAACTGATAATCACCTACTGAAAGAGATGGGATTTTGAAAAACGTAAATTTATATTGATTATAATAGATACACCTAAAATAAAATTATAAGACTGAAAATAATGGGATATTTAAAGATATGTCATATAAATTCTAACCAAAGGAAAGTTGATATAACAGCTGTGATATGAAACATTTAGGATGTAATAGAAAAAAGAATAGAGAGACCCCATCTAATAATCCATCAGTAGGATAGGACAGTCGTGATTGAATGTTTCTTACACACCTTGAAATATGTGAACTACAAGGGACAATTAAGGGGAAACTAACTTTCACAGTTATAGTAGGAGCTTGGAACTGATTTATAGCAAGTGATCAGGTGGGCAGAAAAAAATATTAGTAGGGATATGGGGGCTTTGAATAACCAGATTAATAATTGAGATGTAACAGACACGCAGAATTCTGTAGCCAGGAAAGGGGGACTGTATCTCCTGTAGTCGTAGAGTATAGGCGTTAGGAGCTCAGCATTTATTAGCAGGGGGAACCTTTGGGAAATTAAGCTTACTGTTTGGTTTTCTCAACTATAAAATGGAGATACCTCTACTGTGTGCCTTGTAAGGCTATTAATAGGATTCTATAGAACACTTAGGACAGTGTGTGAGACAAAGTATTGTTAGTTTCAGGTACATGATATTTCTCACAATGACACGAAGCGTCAACACATTTTGAAGGATTGTTATGCAGACTGAAATCTCTGTAATTAAATTATTTACAGTAAAACGGCAGCTAAAATAAAATCTCTGGAAATGGAAAAAAATCATGGAAAAAGGAATTCTAAGATATTTAGAGTGATTTGAATATCTTACTCAAGAATCTAAAAAAAAAAAAACAATAGTACAGTGTGAACACTAGGAAATCTATAATATTCGTAAGAGCAGAAATGAGTGAAACAGAAAAGCAGAAGAGAACTTGAGAATGTCAGCATAATGGGAAAAATGGGAAAGCTGGTAAGACAGACAGACCTCCAATAGGACTCATCAAGAAAAAAAACCATTAGAAATCAGAACGGGGACATAACCACAAATCAGTAGAGACTTGAAAACAAAACATACTCAGAACAGTGTCATACCGACAAATAGGAAATGAAGGAAATTTGGTTAAATGAAAACTTTTTTTTAAGTTTATTTTGAGAGCAAGAGAGTGGGGGAGAGGCAGAGGGAGGGAGGAGGGAGGGAGGAAGGAGGGAGGGAGGGAGGGAGAATCCCATGCAGGGTCTGTGCTGGCAGCACAGAGCCTGGCGTGTGGCCCGAACTCAACGAACTGTGAGATCATGACCAGAGCTGAAACCAAGAGTCAGACGGTTAACCAACTGAGCCACCCAGGTGCCCCGAAAGTAGTAACTGTTAAAGAAAGTGAATTTATAGTCAGATTTAGGGTCAAATCTTCCTTTCTCCTGTTTCCTCTCTGAAAGACGTTCGGATTTTGCAGGCAAGTTTTTCCAAACCTGGAAAGAGATGATCCTTATATTTTACAAAGTGTGTTAGAGAACAGGAGGAAAGCTCTCCTGCTGATTTTGTGAGACCTTCATGATTTCATTACAAGCACACAGAAGAGTGGTGGGAAGGAAAGGCATTCTAGATCTATCTCACTTAACGCAGAAACAAAAATTCTCAACAGTGTAGTTAAAAAAAAAAAGAAAAACATCTTAACCAAATAGGATATATTCCCAGGAATTTAGGGAGGGTGTATCACCGGAAAACCCACTACTGTTACGCATCACATGGAAAGATTGTAGGAGAAGGGCAGTGTGTTCCTCTTGGCTTCGGAAAGGCATCTGATAAACTTAAACATCCAGTGACTTGATGAGAACTGTTTATCAAACCATCAGCAAACATTATCATTAATGAGGAGTGTTCAGCAGCCTTACCATTCATGACAGGAACCACGTGAGCAGACCCGTAGTCCGTGATTCTGTGCGGATTGTTTTTGTGGCCCTGGATGACACAGCAAGACGAGACGGAGAGATGGGCTTAAGAACCGAATGAAAACAACAAAATGGATTTGGTGGTTTATGTAGAAAACCAGGACGACGTACAAACACACTGTCAGACCTGACCACAGTTCAAGAACGTTGTCCCAACAAAAGCAACAGACGGAAGTGACCGCGTTTGTGTACTCCAGTAATCTGTCCAACGGGGGGAAGATCCCATTCACGGTAGCAAAAGCAAAACAAAACAAAAACGCCAAAAAGGCCTAACTGTGTGTTACCCGAGAATATATCTAAACAAAAACGGGTAAGATCTCTACGGAATACATTATAATGAAGGTCTGAATACGTGCGTTCCGGAATGAAAAGATAACGTATTATAAGGCAGGTAGTATATCCCCAAATTCACCTATAAACTCAGAATTCCACCCAGATTCCAATAGGGTTCAGTAAGGAACACGGTAAGTGGATCCCAGAATTCACACGGAGAAGTGGGGGATCAGAGGTGTACCCAGGACAGTTTGGAGGAAGGCAGGGTGGAGACACTTGCCCGGACATGGGACAGCGACCCGGTGTGAACGTGACAGGGGAGTTGTGTCCCACCCTCAGCAGGTTGTGAGTCCGCCACACAAATTGGTCATGTTTACGCACTACTGGAACGGGCGAGAAACTCTTGCGGTTTCAGCTGCCATTGTCCGGTTGGAGCCCCAGTTGACAAATACGGGGTCCTTGGGGTCGTCCTTGCTTCCCTTCCTTCTGTCACACGCCGATGCTGGTACCATAGGTGTCCCTAGAGGTAGCTTTCCTGACCCCACCCTCCAGCTCTCACCTAGATTTTTGTGGGTGTCTGTGTGTTTTTTGGCTTTGTTACGTGTCAGGGCAAGTGGAATTCAAGGGCATTCACATACTGTGGCACCACTTTCCCAGGGTTCTGCTTAGTAGCTTTCAGACGTTAGAGATTCATTCATCACAAATCGAGTCAGGCATTTGCGCGAAGAAGTAGTAGCAGGTCGAATTAGTGATTGATACCGCTGTGTGTCTGCACACCGACTCTTCCTTATCTCCGGCTGGAGTCCCGCCCTCTCCAGTGACAGGGACACGCCTCCCAGCAGTCAGTGCTTTGTCACACCTGCTTCATGTCTCCGGTCGTCTGACCACATCCAGGGAAGCGTCGGGTGGCTGCTTCAACAATCATTTTAGCCTGTGACCAGTACTAACGTGTGGTCGAGTTCACCGGAAACTTGACCGCCAGCATTTTCAAGTTTGAAGAAGTAGGAAGAAGAGAAGCTTGGAAGTGGCCTTGAAAGTGAAGTTGGACGTAACCACGGAAAAAGCTGACACGAGTAGCCAGAACTTAGGATGGGCAGTTTATAAGACAGTCCAAGTGATTCTGTGATCACTCTCTGGGGCAAGACTGCATTTCACTTTGGTCATAACTGTTTCACACATGAGACTGTCTTGGTAATACTTGAGTATTACAGTTAATCGTTAAGCAGGAATAAGACATGTTTTAAAAGATGTGATCTTAGGGGCACCCGGGTGTCCCAGTTGGTTAAGCATCCTGACTCTTGATTTCAGCTCAGGACATGATCTCACAGTTTCGTGAGTTCGAGCCCCACGTTGGGCTCTGTGCTGACGGTGCAGAGCCTGCCTGGATTCTCTGTCTCCGTCTCCCTCTCTCTGCCCCTCCCTGACTCGTGCTCTCTCTCACTCTCTCAAAATAAATAAGTAAACTTTAAAAGATGTGATTTTAAAACATACCCCACACTTGCCTCCAAGTTTGTGTTTATTACAGCATGAGACTATTTTTTCCACTATGACTTCCTCTTTTTTCCTTCCGATGTGTGTGCCTGTTCGAAATGTGTCCTTTTTATAAGTTTAAGGCATTTGGGATCACCTCACCAGAAATCAAAGAAAAGCAAATTTACAAGAGTGTGGTACCATTTTTATCTTTAGAAATTAACTGCTGTTTTGAAAAGAACCCGCAACAACTCCGTGTGACTGAGAGTATGGCAAAATGAGCACGTGTGCGTGTTGCTCTGGGAGTACACCCTGGAGCTGCCTTTTTGGAAAGCGAGGCACAGGAGTGTCCCATATGGTGTCACTCTGGGATACAGTTATGAAGAAGACTGTGTGTGTGTGTGTGTGTGTGCTCTAATTAAAAATTGTTTAACTTTTTCAATTTATGTAAATACAAACTCAAGTTATTTTCAAGGCACGTTCCGATATACATACATACACATCACCGATAGGTCTCAAGTAGAAACTATTGTAGGTTTTACTTTAATAGCATCGCATTCTGTTTCAGGTTAAGGAGCTGAATCACTATCTGGAAGCTGAGAAATCCTGCAGGACTGATCTGGAGATGTACGTAGCCGTCCTGAACACTCAGAAGTCCGTTCTACAGGAAGATGCCGAGAAACTTCGGAAGGAATTGCACGAAGGTAAATACGTATCCTCTGTAGTTTTAGTCTCGGTCTCTGAGAAAACCAGAACAAATCCGAGAGGCCGCACGTGAGGGATTCACCGTAAGCCCTGCAGTCGGTTGGAGTGTTGTCCTGGGAGCCGTGAGGCCTAAAGACTCGCGGCTGTAATGGAACAGCTTCACAAGGCGCGAGGTGTGGGCAGAGACAGGAGGGCCGGGAATTTCTGCTTAAACTGCTTTTGCCCCCAGACCCAACTTGATGGAGGTAGTTCTACCAAAGGGAAAGTGGGGCCGGAGGGCAGGTCGAGGACCGAGGAGCGTCTCCGTTTGTGAGGAGTGGTTTTGATTTCACGAGGCTGCTAGCGGGGTTCTGCGGAAATTGACTCTCTTTTCCCCGGCCTGGGGGAGAAGCCTTATCTTTTCCCCATTAAAATAAAGATCCACTTTTGTCTTTAATTCTGCTAGCGAGTCTTAATTGCTGGGGTTCTTAACCTTTGTTGTGTCACGAACTTCTCTTGGCGGTCTCGTGAGACCCTCTTAGGATCATGTTTTTAGTCCCTAGAATAGTAAATGCAGAAGAAACGACTTACTATAAAATGGTGATCAAAATATAAATGACTGCAGACTTAAGATACAGGAACGAGGGTGCTGTTTTATTAAGGCACTAAATAAAAAGTAACTACTTTTGAAGCGCTGAGCTCAGTGATCTTTTAAGATCTGCAGCTGCTGTACAGAGATGTCACATCCGCGGCTTGTGCCGGTGACCGTCATGAGTATTGTCATACTTACTGTGGTTGCTTGCCCACATTTTATAATTAAAGGAAATGATACATTTCAGTTAGGAGTTAGTGCAAATGAAGATCAAGCTTTTTTCCTCACCTAAATGCATGGACCCCCTGAAATCTCGTCCACGTTGAGGGCGATACGAGTAACATATTTTAGCGGGCAAGGGTAGGGCTGTGGGGTCAGAGTCCCACAGTGGGCACTTTTAAGTGTTTCAACTGCCGTGGGAAATACAGCTCTTCCACCAGTAATTTAGGTTTGTGAATGAGTCCGTTCTTTCCCCCGGGAGTGGAAAGCTGAAATTATAAAGGCCTACGGAATTTAATCTCACAAAATGTTATGAAAATGACCCAAAGCTTGAGTGAGTCTCTGGCTTTCTGGAAGCATGTTTCATATGTGCTGCTGCTGTCGAAAAGACATGCAAACTCTGAAAATGTCCAAAAGAAGTAGGGATTTCCATTTAAACGGTGTGCCCGGCCCTTAATCCCCTTGACACATCTGGAAAAGGATCTGAGAAGTCTCATTAAAAGTAAGGGGACCATTTCCGTTCTGGAACACTCACACCAAAAATCGTAGGTCAGTGAAAGGAAGGCCGGTAACGGTCGAGCGGCTGTGTAACCTGCAGCCTGACTTGGGGACAGTAGCCATGCCACCGAGTTACCGCTGTGGCCGGTCACGGGTGCTGGGCTTGGGGGTGGCAGTGCCACTGGTGAGCTTTTTAAGAGAAGTTGTAAAGAGAGGTGGGTGTTGGTCAGGTGGCCAGACATGGACTTGTTGTCCCAGGCCATTTGCATGTGGTGTGACAAGGCGAAGGAGGAGCTCCGGCCAAGTTAGGACGTGAGGGCAGCGGGGCAAGACGTGATGGGAGAGGCTGACGTGCTGACGTGACCTGGGTCGTGGACGCCTTCTGCCCAGGGACTTGGATTCTGGCCTGTGGGCAGGAGCGAGCTTCTTTCAAATGTTTTTCTTAAATGACAGCTTTATGGAGACCTAATTCACATGCCATGGTGTTGGCTCTTTTAAAGTCTGTTCTCACAGAGGTGTGGTGTGAGCCGTTACCGCTAATTCCACGACATTCTCACCACTTCGGAAGGGAATTCCGTGCTCGTTCCCAGCCGCTCGCCGTGTCCTCCTCCGCCCCAGCTCCCGGCAGCCGCCGGTCTGCTCTCTGTCCCTGCAGATTTGCCTGTCCTGGACTTCTGTCTGAGCGGCACTGGACAGTATGGGGCCTCGTGCTTGGCCTCTCTGTTGGGCTTTAGACTGCGAGTGGTAACATAAGTTGTGCGGTTCAGAAAGTTCAGTTTGCCAGCAGTCCGGAGGGCAGGCCGGGAAGCGTACCGGTCGAGCCGTGAGGGCTGGTCCGAGGCGGGTGGCGGAGGCTGGCCGTCACCTGGCACAGTCACAGAGGGCCGTGTTGGGGCGAGACGGGAAAGCGGTACGAGTGTTCTCTCGGGTTTGTGGCTTGAGTGACGGCGATGCCACCGCTCGTTCGTCGGAGCAAGACGGCCGAGCGCCGAGTGCCGGCAGGCCAGCCGTTACACGGGACCCGTGACTGATCCTGGGCGGTCAGGGCCGGCCCGGGCTCAGGGCGGGTCTCTGGGTGACGGGTGTATCAGCGTGTGTGTAAGGACGCTGGGGAGTGGTTATTGTGCCTTCGGCTTCCGGAGCAGCCGTTCCCACGGCGCGTTCCCGAGCACGCGTGTGCGGTGAGTGGTGTGGGAAGGGACGTCCGGTCACGTGAACTTGGGAGCTCCTCTGAGAGAACACGCGCTGCAGAGGCTGAGCTCCAAGTCCTGCAGGGAAGGAACCTTCAAAGATTCATTTAACCAGGGTTTCTAGCGCTTCCTGAGCACAGGGGCCCCTCGTCCACGCCGCCATTACGGGGGGCTCGGGGCGGGTCTGCTCTGGGAGAGGCGGGACAGCTGCCGTGTGTCCCGCGGCCGGTCAGCCCTGGGTCCTCATCCCGACCCCGGTGGGACAGGCCAGCGGCCAGACCCGGTCTGGCGGCCCCGTGCCGCGGGCATGGTCTGCTGTTCAAGTTCGGTGTCTTGGTTGGGGGTCCCCGACAGTGTGCCGGCTCCTGGAACAAGAGCGACAGGAACACAACCAGTTGAAGCACACGTGGCAGAGAGCCAACGACCAGTTTCTGGAATCCCAGCGCCTGCTGATGAGGGACATGCAGCGCATGGAGGTCGTGCTCACGTCGGAGCAGCTCCGGCGGGTGGAGGCGCTGCGGAGGAGAGACCAGGTGAGCGGCACCCCCGCCCCCCACCCCACGACCGCGGAGTCGGAGCAGCTCCGGCGGGCGGAGGGGCGTGGGTCTGCGGCTTTGGAAATGGCCGCGTCTGGGGTACAGAGCCCATGTAGCCACCACCGTCTTCGGAACGGTGCGTACTTCTGAGAAGAGCCTTCTGCGCGGCTCTGTCCGGGGCTCCCAGGGCTCCCGGACTAGGTTTGTCCGGGCCGCGTCTCCGTGACATGGCCCTGGCGGCCGCACCGGAAGGGACCGCGTGGGGAGGGAGGTGCGGACCGGCCTGAAAAGGCCGGAGCCCGGCAGGCCGCGCGCCCGAGAGCCTCTTTTCTCCTTACCTTTAAAACCTGTTGAGCCGACACGAGCGGTACACAGATACATCTCCTGCCAAAGAGATTGGTGGCAAAGGCAAAGCGATAAAGTCCGCCGGTCACCTCCCTTCGGGGACGACCGCGTATCATCCGCAGACGTCGCCTGGGAGGCCGCCTCCCGGGCGCTGCCGTGTTTTAGGGCGTCTTCGGGTTGGCTCGTGTCACGCGGGCCTGTAGCAGAGGCACTCCACGGCCTCCTCTCCTCATCACGTGGCGGGGCACCTGTTCCCGCAGGCAGCCGTCGGCCTCGCTAAGCGCCGCGCCACCCCCCTCCCTGCTCTCTCCACGCGGGTCCCGTCGTCTTTGTTTCTTTTCCATTTCCGGTAGCAGTGCAGCTGGTGCCCCGTAGTACGTTGCGCGTGGGTGCAAATACCTCCCCGGGGAAGCCGCGTGGAAGCTTTCTAGGCATCGTGAGCCGCTTTCCAGTGACCTTGTGTGACTTGGGTTGGGTTTTGGTTTTCAGATGTTCCGTCCTTAAAATGTCTTTTGTTTTAATTCTGACTCATCCTTCTTTTGTGCAGACACAGCCACCCTGAGGATTTAGATTCTAAAGTACAGATCTAACCATGCCCTCCTGCTGTCCGTTAAGACCGTCTAAATGCCGGAACCGGTCACTTAAGGCCTTTAACCAACATTTACGGAGGGTTTTCCATATGTCAGCGTCGTGCTAAGGTTTTACATGTAAAGCCGCGTGCGGTATGGGTATCAGAACACACACCAGAACTCTCTGGATGAGGTGGGGGCTGATGGCAGATCTCTAACTCCCTGCCCCGGTCTTCGCCTCTCATTTCCCGAGCTGTGTCTTCTCGGCCCCGGAGATTGTTCGACACTGCCCCGTCCGCCTGCCTTCCCGGGACCCTCGCTTGCCGCTCTCACGCGGTCGGCAGGCTCTTGTCACTGCCGCTTCCAGACCCGGCTGACCTGCTTCTGGGCCCGGTTCTAGCTCCTACCGATGAGATTGTCCTTTTGTGCCGCAGAACCTCATCCGTCCTTGTCTGTGTTGTGATTGTCCCTCCCATGAGGCCGTTTGGGGCACTGAGGTAGCCTGTTCATGTTTGTCGAGCGCACTGTCACATCAGTTTCAAGCCTTCCTGTGTGTTCCAAGTAAATTTGTACGTGTTTCTGATGGCTGCGTCCTGCCCTCGCGGTCTCTCTCATCACCCGGAGAATTGTTCATGTAAGTCTTCTCTCTTGAAGAGGAGGGGGCGGTTTGTTTCGTGTTTCTTTCACGTGCACGCTCTTCTTGGAACCTGTGTCCTGGTTTGTCTTCGTGACGGGCTTTCCTTCTTTGTGCCTCTAGTATTACAACATTTCGTTCTGACCAGATATCCTTAGATGCGATCCCAAGACAGGCCTCAGTGTCCAGTTTCCTCGTAAGGCTTTGCTCTTTGTCTTCAGTGGCTGAAGAACCGTATGAATCGTTAGGTGTGGACCGCCTGGGTAACACATGTATGCATTTTCTGTGACTTTCAGGAGGAAGATGAACAACAGAGATTGAACAAGAGGAAGGACCATAAAAAAGCAGAGGTCGAGGAGGAGGTGAAGGCGCCAGTGGTGTGCGCGTTAGCGCAGGAGGAATCTGCAGCCCAGCTGTCAAACGAGGAGGTACAGTGAGTCTGCCCTCGGGGTCGCTGCGCACGTGGTATGACCACGTGTCGCTTCTCCTGCGTCGGGCGCGTCCTTCACGGGGAGGACGTAGGCAGCTCCTCGCGTGGCATTCGACAAGACGGCAGTGTTTATGTCTGTTTTAGACCCTAGGCGGTGCTCCTGGAGACGCGTGGTGGCTTCTGTCACCATCTGCGAAGTCATCAGACGTTCTCTTTCCCCGTGGTTCCCAAATTAAAACCGTAGGAGAAAACTTTTACATGATAAAACTGTAAAATCTTTTCTGATGTGAATATTAAATGTTGCTAATACTTGGAGCTTTCTGTTTAGAAGAGAGCGTGTGAAGTGTTCAAACACTGAACTCCCTACAGCACGTCCCCCCGTGTTAGCAGATCTGAGGTCTCTGGCTGGGGCATCAGGTGGAGCCCCAAGGTGGACAGAGGCGTTCCCGTGGCCCCGGGGCCGTGCTCACACGCGCAGACACACCCCTCCCCCTCAGCGGTCACCTCCGCAGGTGGCCAGTCCGCGGCCTGTCCACCCGCTGCCCCCCGCGTGCCCCGGCAGATCCTGCGCGGGTGCCACAGCGCCCGGTCATCCGCGCGGTTGTGGCCACACTCGCTGTCCCATTGTGCTGCCCTGTGCGCCGCGGGCTCCCTCTCCTGGGGTGCTGCCTGGCTCCCACCTCTCTCTGGGCGCCGGGTCCTCTCGGCCATCTCCCGTGTCAGCAGGGGACAGGCTCTTGTTCCCGCCCAGGGTAAAAGTGAAGCCCCTGGCTGGCCACGGAAGGGCCTACACAGCTGGGCGACCCCACGCCGTGTCCATGCCCACAACCCTTGTTCATGCTGCCCCCCGCCCCTCCTTTCTGGCCTGTGACACAGGGTGACAGAGAGGGTCCGGTGCCGTGGGCACGGGGACTGTGCTTCTGGATCGTGTGCGGATTCGTGTTGGCTGTGTGTCATCTGCGTCCTCGTGGCTTCTATCTCCGTGTTTATGGATTGCTCATTTTTTTAAGGGAAAACACCCTAACGGACGCTGAGAAGCAGGACGTCATTGCTGTGTCACTCACTGTCTTCATTGTGGGGTGCACACACGGAACCAAGCAGCCTGATTCTGCCAAGCGCCTTTCAACAGTCTGCTTCCCAGGAGAAGGGCTGTTTCCGGGTCCTGCCGAGTATCATGTGGTATCCGTGTGCAGGAACGTTTGAAGAACGTCAGACTTCCCAGAAAATATCTGAGCAGGAAAACAGGAAAGGGAGATTTATTTGTTGTCGTTTACCATGAGGCCTTTCAAAAGTCTTTTGATTGTGTCCCTTTTGGTCTGTAGTATGTGTTGTGCTCAGCACTATTTCCTGGCTCTTCAGCACCTTCGGCTCTCGGGGCTGGCGTTTTGCGGTTGGAATGCCGAGTGCACCCGCCTTGTGTCCTGACGGTTCATGCTCAGCTGAGGACGTGAAGTTAGTCGGTGCTGCTTTGAAGGACCTCGATTTCTAGCTGAAGACAATTGGAGTTTGTGGGACCTCCTGTGTTTAGCCTCAGGATTAGAGTGTCCCTTTCTCACTACGAAAGTAGCGTGTGTTCGGTGCGGAAAACTTGCAAAGTGCAGGCAGGTCCTCTGAAACAAAAAGAGCCGGTGGGTGACCCTCCTGCCCAGAGAGAGTCCCCACTGGCGTTTTGGTGTGTACCTCTTCTTTCTTTCTCTTCATTTCCAAAGTTAACATATATGTGTTTCTATCTTTGCTTTTTATTTATTTATTTATTTATTTTTTTTAAATATATTTTTTTCAATGTTTATTTATTTTTGGGACAGAGAGAGACAGAGCATGAATGGGGGAGGGGCAGAGAGAGAGGGAGACACAGAATCAGAAACAGGCTCCAGGCTCCGAGCCATCAGCCCAGAGCCTGACGCGGGGCTTGAACTCACGGACCGCGAGATCGTGACCTAGCTGAAGTCGGACGCTTAACCGACTGCGCCACCCAGGCGCCCCCTATCTTTGCTTTTTAAACGTAGCCCATGTTGCAACTGGACGTGATGTTCTGTGTAAATTGCTTTTCACTGAAATCCATCGTAAAGGTTTCAGCGGATAGCATGCTGCAAACGTTTGCCCACAACCGGTATTTAACGGCCGACACTATTTTGGTGTGCAAATATTCCATAATTTCTTACGGCCGTACTCGTGGATTTGTGCCCAGGTTTAAAGGTCAGTGCCATTGAAAGAGAAATTTATGTCACGGTCTCTAGGGACCGTGTGACACGCACACCGGGTAGAGCCACCCAAGATGCATCCGAGTCAGTCGTGAGGCAGCAGGAGCAGGTTGTGGGGAGGGGTCCTGGGTCGCAGCCGCTTCTGACACTCCTGGAGGGAAGGCAAGGCCAGCTGGCGTGCACGGTGTGGCGGGCCTTGGGGTGGCGTCTGTCCTCAGTTCGGGTACCTGGCCCCGTGCTGCTTCAGGGTGAGGGGAGCACGGGCTAACTGTAGTGAGGCAAGCGTGAAAAGGGTAGGGACAGGCGGCTGGACACGGGGCTGGTCGGGTGTATGTGAGAGGTGTGTTCATGGGTGAGTTTTTATTGATTGGAGGCACTAGGTAGCTTGGAGGGGCGGTCTGTGCCTGGCCAGCAAGGTCCTCACGTGGCAAAACATCATAAAATACAGAGAATCAGAAAGAGGATTGCGAGACTAACAGCCACATTGGTGTTCTGTCTTTGACTCGTCTGGGAGCTTTGATCGTTGTAAGTGATACCATATTGCCGTTATATGGAACTCTTCCCTGGGCAAAAATCATCACGGACTTACTGATGCCTTCGGGGAGAGAACTGCCGAATTTAAGGTCGAAAGCATTTTTAGCGGCGCCTGGGAGGCTCAGTTAAGCGCCTGACTTTGGCTCAGGTCATGATCTCACGGTTTGTGGGTTTGAGCCCCGTGTTGGGCTCTGTGTTGACAGCACCCCACTCTTTGCACTCTGTTTCAAAATAAATAAGCAAACTTAAAATCATTAAACAATATGAAGTAGACAGGATGTTATGTTAAAATAAAGACTAGTCCTTTAAATTGAATACACTGAATTTCAAGAAAAACCTACGACTTTTTTCTCGCTTTCTGATTTTCCCGGTAACTGTGTGGTTGCGTCTGGAAGCACTGTGTGCATTTCTTACCTGGGAATGGGCTGCACCAGGCGGTTTTTAATTGAGATGAAATCCACGCATCGTAAAATTAGCCATTACAAGCGCGCGATTCAGTGGCATTTAAGTACATACACAGCGTTGTGCAACCAGCATCTCAGTCTGGTCTCGAAATGTAAACAAACAAAAAAACGTTTTCATCCCCGCAGAGGAGACCCCACATCCACTAAGGAGCCACTGCCCGGTTTCCTTCCCCTCAGCCTTTGGCAACCACTGATTTGTTTTCCAGCCTTTGTGGACTCACCTGTCCCAGGTGTTTCACGTGGATGGGATCACACAGCGTGGTACCTTTTGCGTCTCGTTCCTTTCACAAGTGCGCCCCATCTGATGTGTTGATTACATCTTCCGGCACACGACATTCTCCTCATTTACCTTCTACTTAGGCTACTCCTTCCTCTGTCCGTCCCCCAAGTGGACAGGTTTGGTGTTCCTCCTAGGGGTTCTGATTTGCTGTGGACGCTCTATCATTATATGGTGGTCACTCTCCGGCCTCTAAAGACTACGTCCGTCCATTGGGTGGGTATCTCCGTGTGGATATGCAGCAGGCACCTCCCACTCAGCACACCTGACCCTGAACTTCAAGGAGCCCTTCCCTGACCCCTTCCGTCTGGGCCGAAGCCCCTCCTTGAGGCCCCAGAACATCCAGTACAGGTCTCTGGCCTGTAATTTTATTATCGAGGGCATTCTAATAGCCTGCTGGCTTGTTAGTTTTTTGCACGAAACTGTGAACACGTCGAGGTGAGGGTTGCAGTTGTACCGCGTGCCTGGTTTAGTGCCCAGCACGTACCAGACACTCCGTAAATGTTTAGAGCGCGTGGAGGAGCGTGCTAACGGTCGTCCTACGTAACGTGTACGGTAGCTTTTCTGAGTCTAGAGAGTCGTCTAACTGGGCGCTGTGCGTTCTCCCATCTCAGGATCAGGAGCGCCTGGATAGCACCCGCGGCTCCGTGCACTCCTTAGATGCAGACCTGCTGTTGCCGTCTGGAGACCCATTCAGTAAATCGGACAGCGACACGTTTAAAGACGGCCTCAGGAGAGCACAGTCCACGGACAGCCTGGGGCCTTCGGGCTCGCTGCAATCCAAAGCTTTGGGCTACAACTACAAGGCAAAGTCTGCTGGAAACCTGGACGAGTCGGATTTTGGGCCGTTGGTGGGAGCGGATTCGGTGTCTGAGAACTTCGACACCGCCTCCCTGGGGTCGCTGCAGATGCCAAGTGGGTTTATGTTAACCAAAGACCAGGAGAGAGCAATCAAGGCCATGACACCAGAGCAGGAAGAGACCGCGTCCCTCCTCTCCAGCGTCACCCAGGGTGTGGAGAGTGCATACGTGTCCCCCAGCGGCTACCGCTTAGTCAGCGAGACAGAGTGGAATCTCCTGCAGAAGGAGGTGAGCTGCTCTCTGACTTTTCCCCTCTTGTCCGCTTGGAGGGCTCCCGGGTAGCTCTGGGATTTGGTGTTCACTCGAGAGGCACCCCTGGGGTCGCCGTGCACACGCGTCCTCGGCCTGTTATGCTGCGCTCCCGCTGCTCCCGGTGACCGTGGCAGAGCAGGGGCCTCTAGTCACGCAGAGCGTGACCCCCCCCTCCGCCTGGTGTCCCGCCTGAAGCCGGGGCACGGCCGAGTTTACGCTGGCGCAGCCCGGATGTGGTTCGCTTGGCAGACTCCTGCTCACTCCCTGGACGTGCAAAGCACACATGCTGTTGGCACTTGGTGCTGCGGGTGGGCTGGAGGAGGGGGTGGGAAACACTGGACGGGTTAACTTGCCTCCCGCGAGCGTTGGCGAATGTAGACGTACGACTGGGAGCCGGAAGTGTCCGTGCGCACTCGCACGTGGCCTCGGAGGTGACGGAGCTGTCCTCGCCGTCCCCACCGTCCCACGCCCTGCCTGCTCGAACCTTGGGTAGTGATGACGTTGTCTCCGGTCTGCAGGTGAGGGTTGGTCTCAGGCCACAAGAAACGCTTGGGTTTCTCCTCCGAGCAGGGAGACGTGGGTCAGAGGCCAGGTGTTGTGACTTCTAGTGCTTTCTTTCCCCGGGGCCACGTCCCTGTGAGCAGCTGTGGATCCATGAGTGGGATCGCTGACTAGCCTGACAGAAACTGCTCCCCACGGCCTCGTGTGGAACACGCGCTAGAGAGGGCGCTCCGGGTGGTTCGCGTTGGGGCTGCCTCCGTGTGGTAGTGGTGGGGGGGAGGGGGTGCTGGTTGCTCCCCGCACCCCTCCCCCCCGCCCTTGGTCGGCAGCACCCACCTAGGCTGTGACCATCCCGGCCTGGCACCTCTTGCCTTGCGTTTTTCTCAGACGAGGTGTTTTGCAGCCCTTGGCCACCCGGTTATAAGGTGGGTCCCTCGGTCTCCGATCATACTCGAATTGGGGACCCTGTATCGTAGCTTCTTGCTGCAAGTCTCTGCAGAAGCCACCTCCCCCGTGTCGTTCTCGGAGTGACACGGGTCAGGCTGTGCACGTGTTCACGTACACGACGTAGGAGCACCTCGTTCTGCCTGGTGAGACGTCGTTCTGGTGCCTTCAGGTACATAACGCTGGAAACAAACTCGGCAGGCGCTGTGACATGTGTTCCAATTACGAGACACAGCTGCAAGGGATTCAGACTCAGGAGGCCGAGACCCGAGACCAGGTGGGTGTGCTCGGCCGGGTGGGCGGCTGGGGTTGGCACCAGGGGCGCCCATCTGCTCCCTGAAGTGCATCCGCGTCACACGCGCGGCGGCCCGGTGCGTGCAGCGTCACTTGTGTTTCCGGTGAGCGCACACTGGAGCCCAGCCGGCCCAGCTCGCCCGGCACCACGTGGGGGGCTCGGCCCCCGGGTAGCAGGAGCAGGAGCGCCGTGGGGCACGCGCTCCCGGCGTGGTCGCCGACAGGACGTGCTTCCCGACGTGGTGGGAGAGGGGCGCATCCTCATCGCTTACCGCCTACTCCTTGTCAGAAACGTGTGCATCCGTTGAGATTAGTTTATGGGGTCACAGACATTGAGATTTGGTCGACGGGGTGTGCAGAGATTGACGAGCGCCTGTCTGGGTGTCTGATCGCGACTCGTCAGCAGCATTCAGGAAACGTAGGACCTCAGGACAGCAGGCTTGTCAGAGTCCGTAGGATCAAGAGGAGTTCTTCTGGCATCATCCAGTCCCTTCGGTGGGCATTGTGCTGACGCTTTGTCCGTGCAGGTCCCTCGCCGGTCCGGGGTACTTGGGTCCCGGTGGGCACGGCAGAATGGTCAGCTCACAGGTGGGGTGGCGTGGGGCTGGAGGCAAAGGGAAGGATGCTGGTGAAGGGAGGCCAGGATGAGGTCCTGGAGGGGCAGGGTAGGGGTGGAGGCATTTGAATTGTACCCTGAAGACTTTGGGCCGAGGTTGGAAATTCCAAGTAGGGAAATAACGTGTTTTGACTTTAGTGTAGACGATTCATAGTGGAAGTGCGGACTGCAGACGGGAAGGCAGAGGATGGGCCAGGGTGAGGGGGCGGGGCCCTGGCCCGAAGGACTCAGGGCGAGATCACCACGTGCAGAGTGGCTGGTTAGCCGTACCGCACCCTGCGGTCATCACGTGAGGTCATTCGTTCTGAATTGGCAAATCTGTGCCGTTTCTCAGGGAGAAAAAGGAGATTGAGATTTTTAAAACGTTTGGAATTAGGGCTTTTTTTTTTTTATGTTGATGAACGAATTCCGGTACTTTCTTCTAATTGGCACTGAAAATCGCGCAGGTGAAGAAACTGCAGGTGATGCTGAGGCAAGCCAACGACCAGCTGGAGAAGACGATGAGGGACCGGCAGGAGCTGGAGGAGTCGCTGAAGCGGAGCGCCGAAGACAGCAGCCAGCAGGTGCGCGCGCTCGCCGCGGAGGACACTCGTGTGTCATCTAGGCCTCGAGACCCGGCGGTTCTCGTCCCCAGATAGCGAAGATCTCTTACTGACCTTTTTCTGCTGCTGATTTACAGATTTCTTTTAAAAAAGCATTCATCTATATCTATAGATGGGCAATAACTGGTTAGTGAATGTCGTCAGGCTCGGGTTCTCCTTTCCCCTTTGATTTTTACTAGTTTTTTCCTGCTGCACAAAACACCTTTCTGACAGGAGCGATCCCAGTTATGCTCTGACTGTTGAAAAGTGTGCAAATGGAAAGCTCTCAGACATACACAGATCTAGCAGACTTACCGGAACTAACCTCTGTGTGAGCACTGCCAAGATCGCGTAATGGAACCCGAGCCAGGGCTCCGGGACCCCCCCCCCCCCGCCCCTCGCCAGAGGGGACAACCCTTGTCCTGACTTCGACGTCATCGGATCGGTGGTGTGTGTTCTTGTCCCCGTCCCTCCTCGTGCGTCCTGAGAGTCTGGCCCGGTGCCTGTGGCCACGCTGTGTTCTCCTTGAGCCTTTGTGCCCGTGCGTCAGTCTGTCCGTCCTGACGGGCGCTGGGCCGGTTTCCGGCTCTGGGGAATTAGGAGTAATTGTTCTCTGAAAGGTCTGTGTCGGGCCGGTGGCCTGTGCTCCTGCTGTGTAGATGCCAGGAGTGGGCAGCCTGGGTCAGTGTCCAAACTGTGTTCAACTCCAGTAGGTGATGATGCCAGCTTTCCACAGCTTGTAGCAGCGCGTGGGAGTGATTCCTGGGGCCCAGTGACTTCGTTTTGTTGTTTTAATTGTAGCCATTTGGGTGGGTGGGTGGTGCACTGGGGCTCAGTTCTGATGACTGCTGTGGGTACTTAGCGTTTCTGGTGTTTATCGGCCATGGGGCGTCAGTGTGTGTGTGATTCCTTCTCAAGCCTTATGCTGATTTTTCTCTTGTGTCGTCTATTTTGGTTTTATTTATTTTTGGTTATTTTTCTGATTTGTTAGACATTCTTTACGTAACCTTACTAGAGCCTCTTGGTGATATGTGGGACAAATGTCTTCTCATCAGTGCTTTATGTTTTCGGTATTTTAGTGGTGTCTTTTTGAACAGAAGTTCTTAACTTTCGTGTAGTCAAATTTATTGATCTTTTGTTTTTAAAGTTTATTTATTTTGAGAGAGAGCACGAATAGTGGTGGGGCAGAGAGAGAGGGACAGAGAATCCCAAACAGACTCTGCACTGTCAGCAGAGAGCCCGATGGGGGGCTCAGACCTACAAACCGTGAAATCATGACCTGAGCCAAAATCAAGAGTTGGATGCCCAACCGACTGAGCCACTCAGAGACACCCCATTGGTCCTTTATGATTGCTGATGTTTGTTCTGTGTGTTGTTTTGTTTTTTAAGAATGTCTTCTTGTCCTGGGATCATAAGGACGTTTCATATATATTCGGTATGTAGTCACGTTTCTATCTAAAAATCCATCCAGAACTGACTTTTATGTATATACTATAGGTGAGGTAAAGATTTAATTTTTCCACATGGATAGCCAGTTCCTGTACATTTAGTGAGAAGATCAGCTTTTTCCTGCTGCTCTGCGAGGTCACCTTTGTCACTCGTCAAGTGAGTATGTGTGTGGGGTCAGGGTTAGGACTCTCTTCCATTGGTGCCAATCTCCGTGCTGTGATTGATAGTAAATTTTTCACTTGCTGCTTTTTAAAGTTTTTATTTCCCTGCTGAGAACTATGTTTTCATTCATTTCAAAGCATTTACTTTTGCCTCACGCAGCACAGTTACAATACCCGCGTCACAGCCTTTGATGACTCCCCCGCGCCGTCATGGGGTCGGCGTGTGTGTGTGTTCCTTCTCCCTGGAGAATGGGGCCCGTTTTCCTGATTCTCTCGATGCCAGGTGCTCCTAGATTGTATCCTGGGAGCTGTGGATATTGTGTGTGCGACTCCGGGTTCTGTTCATCTGATTAAGTTCAGTTAGCAGGTTGTGACTTGCCCCCTGTGAGTGGTGCTTTAACACCAGCTTGGTTTTTAACGTCTTTGCAAAGCCTTCGGACGTGTTCATTTGTGTAGCGCAGGGGCGGGTGTGGGACCTGTGCGGGGACCCTTTCTCTCACCCTCCTCCCTGAGAACGCGCCCTTGTTGTTGAGCTTGCGGGGACCCTGCGCTGGTGCTGTGGTCGGTGGAGTCTTGTCCGCTGAGCTGCTCTGCTGCTGAGAAGTAGCCGCCCCCCTGCCCTGTGAGCAGTAAATTCCATCCTGGTGCTTCTTCCCGCTTGGACTTCCTTTTCTAAACCTTCTGCTTCTGCTCAGTGTTCAGCATCCTTGGGTCCCTGCCCTTTGTATTTATCCAGAGTCTTTAGTCATCATCAGGGTAGAGAAAGGCCGCGGTGGGTTTAGTCCATCTTGGAAGTTTCCAGTCTCTCGTATTTTTGTTCATTAGATGGATTTTTACGTTTCCACCTTCAAGAAGGGTACTTGGCTGGCTGTGAAATTCCGAGCGCTCACGCTGTTTTCTTCTAGCGCTTTGAAGTTCCTGTTCATTGCTTCTGGCTTCCGTGTTTCTGACGAGAAGTCGGCTGTCAGTCTTACTATTGCTTCTTTGAGGGTATAATGTCATTTTTTTCCCCTGGCTATTTTAAGGATGTTCTTTTTGGCTTTTGTTTTAGCAGTTTTACTGTGCTGTACCTATGTGTATTTTTTTCATATTTCTCCTGCTTTTGGGGTTCACAGGGTTTCTTGGATTCCTGAATTGATGTCTTACATCATAAGCCATTATGAATCTTTTAAAACCTTGCTTTTATTGAGCTAGACATAAAGTATAGAAACCTCAAGCGTAAAATTGGATGAATTTTAACATGTGAAAAAACGTAACCAGGGTGATCATCGCCTGGAGCAAGATGCAGAACTTTCTAGTACACTCATGCGCTTTCCAAATAAACACCTGGCCTGCCTGCACTTAGAGGCAGGCGGTATTCTGACTCCCGACACTGTTTGTAGTGCTTGTTCTTGAACTTCATATCAATGGAATCCTGTCGTGCGGAACCTTTCACATCTGGTCGTTGATTGACGATTCTTTGAAACTCCTGCGTGTTGCTCTGTGTATCAGTAGTTGGATATCGGTGTCCGATCCATTCTGCAGTTGAGGGATACGTGGATTGTATTTAGTTTCTGGCTGTTGTGAACGAATACGTTTTCTAATGTTTCTGTGTGTCTTTGGTGGGTGTGTGGCCTCGTTTCTCTGGAGGGTATCTAGGAGTGAAGTTACAGGGAAATTATTTTTTGCTCTCCTGGTCATTTTTCCATTGGCCATATTTCTTTAAAGGTTTATATATGTGAGACCTTCATGTTTTAATCTATATGGCTTTTTAAGCCTCTTCTGTGTTTTCCGTCTCTTGTCTTTGTTTATTTTCTTCAGATCTGTCTTACAGTTCACTAATTTTCTCTTCAGATGGGTCTAATCTGTTAAATTCATCCACTGAATTTTTAATTTAATTGATTTTTTTTTCCACTTAGTCATTTTCCATTGTTTCCAGTTCTCTGGAAATTCTAAATTCTGTCTTTTAAATCTCTGAACAAGTCAAATATAGTTTATTTAAAAGTCTGTCTCCAATAATCCACACATCTGGATTCATTTTAGGTGTTTCTGCTACCTGTTTTGGGTTTTTTTTGTTTCTTTTTGTTCTTGTCCTTTCTTTGTGCATTTTTCTTGTGTGCTTGACGCTGTATGTGAATATGATGGAATAACATAAAGCCGTTTTCCTGATGAGAGGCAAGGAACTGGTGGTGCTAACAATCCTGGGCCACCCGAACCAGACATAGAAATTGACGTTTTCTGAACTTGTGAAGGTTGGGTTACTTTAAATTCTTCCCTTACCCTAGGATGCAGCCTTCTGGGGACCCAGTCCAAAGTGCAGTGTGCTTACCAGGGTCCCTTTGCATCGTGGGTTCTGCACTCTTCTCTGTTGTCACTCTGTCGTGGGGTGCTCAGCTTCCCGTGTCCCCTGTTTCTCTTGGGACTGGCACGTGCTTCTAGAGAGGACTGTTCCAGATGCTGCTTTGCTCCACCCTCCCTCCGGGGGTCCTGATTCTGGTCCTCGGCTCTGTGATTCCTTTTGTTTTGTTCTCTGGTGCCTTTGGGTAGATACCTTTCATATTTTTGTCTGGTTTTCTTAATTCTCAATAGGAGGTTTGGTTCACATGACCCAATCTGCCACTACTGGCAGCAGAATTCTGGCAATAATAATTCTGTAAACACCTAAACACGGGAGCCTGGGTGGCTAAGTCGGTTAAGTGTCCCACTCTTGATTTCAAGTCATGATCTCACAGTTCGTGGGTTCCAGCCCCGCGTTGGGCTCTGAACTGACATCGCGGGCCTGTTGGATTCTCTTTCTCCCTGTCTCTGCCCCCCCCCCCCCACCGCTCTGTCTCAAAAGAAATCAATACGTTAAAAAAATAAACGTCTAAACAAATTTATTTTGATTATTATGTATGAGTCACCAACTTTCACATGAACATTCTCAGGGAGTTTAGGGGCTCCTGGGTGGCTCAGTTGGTTAAGCATCTGACTTTGGCTCAGGCCATGATCTCATGGTTCATGGGTTCGAGCTCCGCGTCAGGCCCTGTGCTGACAGTGCAGAGCCTGGAGTCTGCTCTGGATTGTGTCTCCTCCTTTCTCTCTGTTCCTCCCCAGCTCGTGCTCTGTGTGTGTGTGTCTCTCTCTCAAAAATAAATAGACATTAGAGTTCAGAGTTTGGTAATGTTACTCATGTGTTTCTCACTTTTAAGTAAATCATCTTCGAAGATTAAAGCTAGTTCAGAGAAGATTCATTTAAGCTTTATGCTGCTTTTTTTTGTGTGGACAGTTTCAAAATTTTTATTGAGTTTTTTTTTTGTTTTGTTTTTTTTTTGTTTTTTTTTTAAGGCTCCTTTAAGAGTAAAGTAGGTAGCATGTATTAGCATCTGTGTTTGGAGGTCCTTGTTGTGCTGTCTGTCCATGTACGGTGGGTGCGGCCCCGGGAGCTGTTGGTGCCCCTGTGTGATGGGAAGGTCTGAGGCGCGGAAGGTGTACGCGCCTCTGGGGCATAGAGATGAGAGTGGGTTACGATAATTGAATAAAGCGTCAGTTCTGGGCAGCAGACGAGCAGGGGTGGGACGGTAAGTTTCAGAATAACCAGGTTCCTGACTATTTTCTGTGTGTGCATTTTTTTCTTTTAAGATCTCTGCGCTTGTCCAAAGAGCCCAAGCGTCTGAGCTCTTGCTTGAGGACTTACAGCAGGGGTTTTCCCAGGCAAAAAGGGATGTTCAGGAACAGATGGTAAGTCAGTGTTTCAATAAACGTTAACTATGTGAAATATATTCCTTTTTGTTTTGTCTTGAAATCCTCTCTGCTACTTTACCTTCCTGGCCAGGTGGTTACACTGTTCCGTTGTCCGGGGCCTAAGTGACATCTGTACCAGACAAGGTCATGTGAAGGTGCAGCTGTTTTGCAGACCTGCCTTTGTGACCAAAACATATTCTTACCTTTAACTTGCTTTACTTTTCTGCTTTCGGAAACCTCAACAGAGTAAACTTTGGACTAACCTTTAATTGTGGGTTCCAAGTACATGCTGAATATCGAAATCTCCCAAAGCCCAACAGATGGAGTCTTTGAACAGTCCTGCACTTTTCCTCAACAGCTCGTTTATTTAAAGCAGTCCGATTCATTTCACAGGTATCCTGACGGCATGGAGAAGCTTCCAGAAGGCCGTCTGCCCTGAGGGGGTTGGGAGCAGAGAGCTTCTTGACGAAGGGCTGGCTGGGACCCCTGCAGAGTAGCCCCCCAGATTTGGGCCTTGCCTCTCCCCAGACTGGTTCCGTGTGCTGGGTTCGTGCTTTTCCTGAGTCGGAGCCTGCGTCTGAGGGCCCTTCGTAGATGATGGCAGGGCCGGGGCTGCTGGGTGATCCCACGGAGCTGCCTCCTGACGGGGAAGAGACGCCTCCGGCCGCATGGAGATGCTGTTTCTGATCGGCATTGGGTCAGCAGCCGAGTGGCCTTTGAGGCGATCCCCGAATTCTGGCCCTGGTCTCGTGAGGAGCTGTCCTTCTAGTCACTGACGAGGGAGTGTAGGGTCTTTTCAGTGCTCAGAGAATTCGAGATCATAGTCGTTGCCTAGAAACCACTGGGGATGCCCACAAGTGTCATCCCATTAGCCTCCGTGCTCCTCTCTGTCCTCCCTCAACTCTTCCCCGCGTGCCCTCTAAGCCCCGGCTGCCTTCGCAAACACTTTTCAGTGGATTCCGCTTTAAGCGAGTGTGTTGTGGGTGACACTGGAGGAGTGTTGCATGAGGTTGAGGTCCCGGGAACCGTTTTCTGGAGGTTACCTTCGAAGGTTCTTGCACTGAGAGCAAGAAACTCAATTTCTGGTGCGCCTTCCGAGAAGCGCAGACACGGCAGGGGTTGGGATCTTGGCGTTTCCCCCTAACATCGCAAAAGATTTCAGCCTCGAGAGGTTTGCGGAATGACCACTCCGAAAACCTTCAGTTAGATTTACCAGTTAATATCTTGCCACGCTTTCACACGCGTGGCAGTGGTATGTCACTCTTTCGTCCACGCACGTACCTGTGTTTCCTGAGCCGCCGTAAGTAGGTGCTGCCGGGTGCGCCCACACACATCTTCTCAGCACAGAGAGGCGTGACCGTTGTCCCCAGAGTCCATGATGGTTTTCAGTGGTGGTTCCAGTTTCTTGCTTTGACTTTTTGATGGAGGAACCAGTCCAGGATGTCCTGTCAGTTTCCTCTCCTTTCATCTCGAGCAGTCACCACTTGTTTTTGGCTTTAATGGCGTCAACACTTTTGAAGGGTCCAGACCGGCTGCCTGGGAGAATCGCGTGTCTGATTGTTTCCGTGATTGGATTCAGGTTAGATTCTGGGCAAGAAGAGCCTGGAGATGAACTGATTCAGCGGGAGTTCAGGGCAGCGAGGCGCACATTCTGACAGGTGCCCCGTTATCGGTGATGTGAAGGTGACTGCTTGGTCGAGGTGGGGACGGAATTGTTGCAGGAGGACCGTTAACATGGCCACCAACTGCAAAATTATTAAGTGAAATCCAGGGTTTCTCTGTGGTTCTTTTGGCTCTTAGACTGTATCCCAGCTAGGGAGTTACAGTCTGAGTACTGTATTTAAAAGTTACTTAAATCAGCTCTATTGGTTTCTGTTTGTATTAACTTTGGGATTCACTTTTCCTTGAACACCCAGCACGGCTCACAAGGCAGAACCGTGCAAGCTTGCAAACACTCAGATTTCTTCTGTTTTCTAATCTTTTCACCCCGTTCCTGCCCCCTCCCATGTAGGATCATTTTAACTTACTTTTGGTTTATCCTTGTGTTTTTCTCGTTACAAAAGTAAGCAAATATATGCATTTGATTCTTTCCCTTCTTTCAAATGCCAGTGATTGGACGCCGGTATTTTGTTGTGAATGGGTGGGTAGGAAGGAGCGAGCCCGAAGCACGGCTGAGTCTGGTCTGAAGTCAGTGCAGGTAAAGCCTGCCAGGTTGTGCAAGACCTTGTCTGCCCGCCAGCAGCCTATGTGTCCTTGAGGACGCAGCAGCTGCCCTCTCTGGGCCATGCTCTTGCGCTCTCCGCCTCCCCCCGCCCTGCCTGTCCTTGCATCCCTGCTGCTCCCCGTCTCTTTGGCCGCACCTGCAGCTCGGCCGGGTCAGGGTCGGTTCTCCCTCCGCTGCACCGGGAGCTTCTCTGGGGCACAGTGTCGCTCTTGTGTCTCCGTGTCCCGGTGCGCAGCAAAATGCCCAGACGGAGAGGCAGCTGCTAATAAATGTTGGAGGAGTGAGTGTTCCACGTTTGTACGTCATGTAAGTTAAATGCCTCAGTATTAAAAATGAGCAGAAACCCAGCACTTTTGTAGGATTTTATCACATGCTCAAACAGAGTAACTTCACTGACGCAAGGCCTCCCTAAAGACCTGAAGGTGCGTCGCGGTCAGCACGCAGAGTAGCCGCCTGGCGTCCCTGCAGCCCCCACGCGGAGATCCCCGAGTGCTCTCTTCCAGGGTCTGGGCTCCCGGGGCCGTGCTCGTGACACGTGTGTGGTGGGGGAGGAAGGCGGGGCTCGGTCCCCGGGCTTGTGGCGAACACATGCCGGGGGAGACAGTCGTCCTGCGGCTCACGCTCGGTCTGGTTGAGGTCTGCCCAGCAGAGATGGCGGTGCTTGTCCAGTGCGGGGCCGGGGGCTCACCACTCGGAGCCTTCGGTGGGGACCGCGGAGCGCGAGCCCGGATGCTCCCTTCGCACCTCTGTCCTCGAATCCGCGTGAAGTCCGCACGGAGGCCCCGGGGCTGCCCTCCGCGCGCCTCCCCGGCCTCCACCCTGCACCCGCCGCTGTCCGCGCTGGTGGCGCCCGGCCGCGAGCACGGGGTTCACCTTCTCTGTCTCGGTGTCAGGCCGTGCTGACGCAGTCCCGGGAGCGGGTGTCCGAAGAGCTGGCGCGGCTGCAGAAGGACAACGACAGCCTGCAGGGGAAGCACAGCCTGCACGCGTCCCTGCAGCAGGCGGAGAACTTCATCCTCCCGGACACCGTCGAGGTACCTCGTCCCCCGCCGTGCGGACACAGGGCTCGTACGTCCGAAGCGGCCACCGCTTCTTTCAGCTTGTGCTTTTCTCTTAGCTTTTAAGGCTTTGCTCCCAAGTCCTCTCTACACCCCACGTGAGGCTCAAACCCACAACCCGAGATCGAGAGCCGCACGCTCCGCTGACTGAGCCGGCCGAGCGCCCCTACCAGTTCTTTTTAAAAACAGGCTTTACCGGGGCACCTGGGGCTCAGTCGGTTAAGCAGTGGACTCTGGATTTCACGTCAGGTCAGGATCTCTTAGTCCGTGGGTTCGAGCCCCACGCCGGGCTCTGTGCTGACAGCTGGAGCCTGCTTCGGATTCTGTGTCTCCCTCTCTCTCTGCCCCTCCCCCGCTTGTGCTCGGTCTCTCTCTCTCTCAGCGATAAGCAAACATTAAAAACATTTTTTTAACTATTAAAAACAGCCTTTACCAATATATAAATCACATGCGAAAGAAATCACCCGTTTAACGTGTACAGTTCAGCGGTTTTTCGGGTATTCGCAGATGTGACCACAGTCCATTTCAGAACGTGTTTATCCCCCCCCTTCATTCTCCCCGCCCCCTCCCCTCCTCCCCGCAGCCAGAAGCAACCGCTAACCTGTTGTGCTCCCAGGACTGTGACTTTTGTGTCTGGCTTCCACACGGGCACTCGCGCCAGGCTCACCCGCACTCCACATAGCGGGGGCCCGGGTGCCGTTCCCACTGGCCGCCGGAGGGCCGTTTGGTTTGTTTCTCCGCCTGGCTGCTGGCGGCGCTCCCACGCGCGGACGGCTACGGATAACGTTGCCGTGAACGTTCGTGTACACGTTTGGGCGTGGACGGACCTGTTTGTTTCTACTGGGACTGCGAGGCCACGGCAGTCGTGTGAGGATCTGTCACGTCCCCGCTGGCGCTTGTCGCTTTTACTCCAGTCGTGCCCGTGGGCACGAAGCGGCGTCCGCCGTGGTTCTGATTTGCGCTGCCCCTAACGGCCGGTGCCGAGCACCTCTCCTTGTGTTGCGCATTCGTCGGTCTTCCTTGGAGGAGTGTCTATTCAGGTCTTTCGCTTTTATTTTTCACGTTTGTTTTAAGTAGGCTCCACGCTGGTGGAGCCCGACGTAGGGCTTCAACTCACCACCCTGAAAGCGAGGCCTGAGCGGAGATCCAGACTCAGATGCTCACCCGACTGAGCCACCCGGGCGCCCCCTCTTTTGCTCGTTTTTAAGTTGGGTTGGCCGCTTTCTACTGCTGAGTGACGAGGGCTCAGTATATAGTCCAGATGCACGTCCCTTACCGGGTAAATGATCGGCAGACGTTTTCTCCCGTCCCGTGGACGCTCTCTTCCACTTCCTTGATGGTACACTTGGAAGCACAAAAGTTCTGATCTTTGAGAAAGCCCAGCCTGTCTGGCTTTTCTCCCGTCACTCGTGCTCTCAGCATCCCAAGAATCTGTAGCCGAATCGGTCTGTAAATTCCTTGTGCAGGACCAGATCATTTCTGTTTTATCTTTTTTAGAGAGAGCACACGCGCAGGTGCTGGAGTGGGGAGAGGGGCAGAGAATCCCAAGCAGGCTCTGTGCTGTCAGCGTGAGCCCCTGTGGGAACTTGATCTCACGAGCCCGGAGATCGTGACCTGAGCTGAAATCTAGACTCAGATGCTTAACTGAGCCGCCCAGGCGCCACTTTAAGAATTATTTAAAAACCAACTTCTGGTTTTCGTTTTTGTTTACTCACTGGGCGCCTTGCCGCCCTCGCCGCGTGCGCCCTGCCCTCCCGATCGTGTCTGCAGGTCGCCGGTGCTCGGGGGGGGGCACCCGCTCTCCTTTCTGAACTGGTGGCTGATCTCGGCCGAGAAAGCGCGGGGACCTGTCTGCTTGTGCTCTCGGCCACTTTTCACCTCTGCCGAGCTGTCCCTTTGGGCAGGGGATCCCTCTTCTCCAAGCTCTCCAGACTTGGAATTCCTCGATTTAGAACAACTTCCAAGAACGCTGCAAGGATGTAACCAGTCTAGCCTGTAAGCCGTGATTCTTCGAGCTGCCCCAGGGATCAATCTTAGGGACGTTTTGGTCATCGTTTTTTCCTTCCTCTTTTTACTGCTGGCATTTATTTTATGTACTTCTGGTGGGTAGCTTAAGATTAATCCCAGTGTTCACGTTAGCGTTAGGAAATACTTGAACTTTTTTACTTTTTTTTTTTTTTTTTTAAATTTTTTTTTTTTTCAACGTTTATTTATTTTTGGGACAGAGAGAGAGCATGAACGGGGGAGGGGCAGAGAGAGAGGGAGACACAGAATCAGAAACAGGCTCCAGGCTCTGAGCCATCAGCCCAGAGCCCGACGCGGGGCTCGAACTCACGGACCGCGAGATCGTGACCTGGCTGAAGTCGGACGCTTAACCGACTGCGCCACCCAGGCGCCCCTACTTGAACTTTTTTAAAGAAAAAAACGCAGTTTAGGGAAACAAGGCTTAAACTGAACTTACTCTGGAAGAACAGCTGGTCACCTTAGAAAGCCGCTCTTTGCCGTCCGTGCCCCTGGCCTAGCGTAGCGCTCGAGTGAGTACATGAGCCAGTTAACGCGCTCGGTCCGCCCCGATTCCACGCTGGCTTCCGAGTTTCCGCCTGGTCGGTCCTCACCCCCTGCCTCCCCTCAGATTCCCCCAGCTGGTTGTGGAAGCCCCCGGCTGTTCAGAGTGACCCCCACACTGTAAGTCAGGAATGGTTTTACTTTTCCAAAGCGTAGGAGACCGTTTGGAGGGAGAGCTGCCTGGTCCACGGGGCACGTTTTTGGCCCGAAGGGTCTTATCTACACTGTGCCGAAGGGGAGCACGCGGGCCCCCTGCCCCCAGGGAGCTGGCGCCGAGTCGCAGCGAGCGAACCGCGCGAAACCCCCGAGGTTCTGGTCGCGGGAGACGTGTGGCCGCCCCGCCAGCGCGGTAACGCGTGTCCCCGGTGCAGGCGCTGCGGGAACTGGCCCTCAGCTACCGCGAGAGCATCGTGCACGTGCGCACCGCGGCGGAGCACACGGAGGAGAAGCTCAAGGCCGAGATCCTGTTCCTGAAGGAGCAGATTCAGGCGGAGCAGTGTCTGAAGGAGAATCTGGAAGAGACTCTGCAGCTGGAGATAGAAAACTGCAAGGAAGAGCTAGGTGAAGGCGGGCTGCGGCGCGGGGGCACGGGTCGCGGGGACGGGGGCCCCAGGAAACGCAGAGGGCAAGTGCAGGAAGGAGCGTAGGAAGGGTTCTCACTTGCGACTCGTCCGGAGCGAATCCAGATTCAACTGGGCCTTAACGACAGAGGCCGCTCCCTCCCTCCAAGAGCCCCGTGTCAGGAGAGCCCCGCTGGGCCACCGCCCCCTCCTCCCGAGTTCGACGGGGACGTTTGGTGTCCACACGGTCCACGCCACGCTGTGTCCGCGTGGCCTCTGCCGGCGCTTGGGCTTGAGGCCGCTGCCGGCTGGTGGGGCTGTTGAAGGGCGTCGGCTCCCCGGGATCGGGGTCTGACCCCTTTCAGCTTGAGCCCCGGGGGACGGGGGACGGGGGACGGGGCGTAAGCGAAAACGTGAATGTGCAAAATAATCAGTGAGTGCTGGCGCTGCTCCCTTTCCCTTCCAGCCTCCGTTTCTAGCCTAAAAGCCGAACTAGAAAGAATAAGAGTGGAAAAAGGACAGGTGAGTGTCACGAATGTCACATTCACCCCATGGGCGGCCGGCGGGGGGGTGGTGGCACCCCCTGGCTGGACACAGGCGACAGACCAGAGTCGGGCCAGGTCCCGCTGCAAGGAGCGGCTGGGAGGCCCTCGGGGTGAGGGCCGCGGGGGCCCCGGGCGGGTCCTCAGCTCCCGGGTCTGTCTTTATGCCACAGCTGGAGTCGTCGCTGAGAGAGAAGTCTCGGCAGCTGGAGAGCGTGCAGGAGACGAAGAGCACGTTGGGAGAGCAGTTGAGGAAGGAGACGGCCGCGAAGGTGACACGGTCATTGATCATTTAGTGACAGTCGTGCCAGGCACAGGGAGTCACATCCTGCCTGTTTGGGGAGGAGCGCCGCAGCTCAGCACAGGGCCCCCGAGAGCCACCGAGGCTCCCCGCTTGCGGAAGGAGGACGAGATGCCCTTGCTGGGGTCGGGTCACGCCCGTGTCCCGGGCCCCGCCCGCAGCCGGAGGCCCTTCCGTCACCGCGTCCTTCCGCGTGCCCGACCTCCCCAGTGTCTGCCGCCCAAGGGGAGTCCAGATACAACCCCAGTGCGTGGGCTTGAGCGTGGGGCAGGATTCCTAGAAGGGTCCCCTGGAGCCGCGGGGTCACACCTCCGAGTGCACAGACTTCTGGGTGTGTTGATTGTCCTGGTTAATTCCGAAGTTTCTGTCCACGTTGCCGGGAAAGCTCCAGATCTTAGCAGCTGCTTTCCGCCTTTTGCTGATGAGTCGTGGTCCCCGGGCCACAAGGGGTGAGGGTGAGCGGCGGGACGGAGGGGGGGCTTGGCTTTCACTTCCGGCCATCTTAGGGCAACCGAGAGCAAGCTCGTAGGACGCCGCCGGCCGTGCCCGCGGAGGGAGCCTGACGGGCTGGTGGGGGACCCCACCCCTCCCCCGGGTCCCTGGCTGTCCCAGAGGACTGGGACCTGCGGCTCCTTGGCATTAATTCTCAGGCAAAACTCGTGTTTTGTAGGCGACTGTGGAACAGCTCCTGTTTGAGGAGAAGAACAAAGCTCAGAGGCTGCAGACGGAACTAGACGTCAGCGAGCAAGTACAGAGGGATTTTGTGAAGCTTTCTCAGACCCTGCAGGTGAGGCACGTGGGGACCCCCGGCAACCTGCCGGGCCCGGACTCGACGCCACCAGTAGCTAGCGGGGTAGAGGCGTGAGCAGACGCACAACCCCGCGGGCCGGACGCCCGGGTGGCACTGGCCACGAGGTCCGTCTCCCGGCAAAGCGCCCCGTCTTCGGTGTACCGCTGACACCCCTCCCGCCGGGCCCGTCCCTACGCTTGGTTTCTCTGTCCGAGAGCCTTTTACATGTTGTGTCCTCAGGTCCCTGAAGTACCGTGGCTCCTTGTCCCCAGTACCGCGTACCCCCTGGCGTGCACCCTGCGTTCCCTTCCCTAGGTCCCCTGACGGAAACCTACAGTGACAGTATATGGTTCCAAACCCTCGAAGCTGGGTTCTTGTGTTTTCTTATGACTCAGCTGTACAGTGTTGGGGTTCAGGGGTCCAGCCTCCTCCCCCTTCCCGTGGTCCTAGCACCTCACGGGGCCTGCTGGACACAGCTTTGGGGGGTTAGCCTTTTTTTAAACTTATCTTGAGAGAGCATGAGCAGGGGAGGGGCAGGGAGCGGGAGAATCCCAAGCTGGCTCCACACTGTCCTCACAGAGGCCGATGTGGGGCTCGAACCAACAAAGCTGTGAGATCGAGAGTCGGACACCTAACTGACGGAGCCCCCGGGGTGCCCCAGAGGGGGTTGTCTTTGGCATGTGCTCGTTCTTGCGGTGACCAGTCTCGGTGAGCCAACGGGCCAGGCCCGACAGGAGGCCACGCACTTGACTCACTGTCGCCCCCCAGGTGCAGCTGGAGCGAATCCGGCAAGCGGGCTCCCTGGAGAGGATCCGGGCGATTCTCAACGACACCAAGCTGACGGACATCAACCAGCTCCCGGAGACATGACACCCGCCGCAGGACGTGGCCCGCACCCTGGGCTTTTAACTCCTCTTTAGAGCAACATTAATTATTCTTTAACTCTTAACTGAAGAAGTCACAGAACAGGAGGACAGGAGCGAGGCTCACCCGTGGCGGGAGAAGGCCGTGGCACGGGAGCCGCGAGCAGGACTTCCCAACGGGGACGCGGACGGACGGGAACGGGACTCGGGCGTGACAGAGGAAGTGCTGCTGTAAGATGTCCCTGCCTTGAAAGCAACATCCCAGTCGCGTTTGGAATGACCTTTCCCGTTCCTCGATGCCGGAGAGAGCGCTTCCTTTTCCCGTCGCCCGGCGCTCACCAGTAACAGCCCCCAGCTAGCACACAGACGTGTTGTTTGCTGTATGAATATTTTATATTAAAATACGAAGGTTGAGAGCAGACCGTTGGCTAGTGACCGAATTTCCGAGCTCCGTGTGTCTCTCTCCTGCCATCTTCTCTCGCGTCGGAGGCCGCAGATGCTACTGAGGCTTGCCGAGTGCGCCCGACGGTGGCAGACGAGACCAGTTCAGGGGCTGGATTAACCGCGAGGACTTGAAAGCGAGGCTGGGCGCTCTCTGTGTCGGAAGCTGAGGTTAAAGGAAAAGCACAAGACACCGGAAGCACTTTCTCTGCCGCCCGGATGCATCTCGTGGGCCCGCAGGTACCAGGGTTAAGCTGAACTGGCACGTCTACTCTTGAAAACTGTTTTAGTTTAGTTACTGGATCAGTGGAAAAATAATAATAATAAAGCAAGCTATGTCTGACATCTAGTATAAACTTACCAATCTGCTGCCTTCTTTTCAACTCCCATCGGCGGGCCGGGTAGTCTGAGGCATCCAGTACAGACACGTGACTGGGTTGACAAGGTACCTAGTTTCTGTTTCCCTCTCTCAGTGTAGGTCCCGTGTGTGCCTGGGGGACCAGTCAGTGCGGCCGTTGGTGCCTGTGTCAGGTTCGGCTCCTTCCCTTTGTGGGGAAGGTGTCCTTGAGCAGGTGGGCTCCACATGGCCTCACGAGCGCTGCACCGAGTCCGCCGGCCCGGGCGCGGCGAGGCCAGTGGCAGGGGAGGTGTCCCGAGTCCGCCCGCAGATGGGAACCCGGCTCACGGGAGTGGGGTGGCGGGCTCTGGCTCACGGCCACCGTGGACTTTTCTAGTTTAGTGTGAACTGTCCTTGATTCACCAGCCCTAAGAATCGGGACGTCTGTCTACCACAGGCCAAGATGAGGACTACACGTCTGATCCCTGGGTCACTGCTGTTCTTATTGATAATTAGGAATTTTAATACTAATTATGGAAATAGTGCTATAGGCTTGCCATGCGTGAAACATTTTAATTGGTTTAAAATCCCTTCATACGAAGAAGTGCTGTTTGGTTTAAAGAACACCTATATCCTCCTTGAATTACACGGGGTTCTAGTTCCAAAATGCAATCGCTTTAAATTCTGCATCAAGTGTTAAGAGCAGCCCCCAGCTAATTTCAAGGTATTAAAATTGGCACCAGTAACGAGGCGGGAAATTTGTAATCGCGAAGAAAAGCTGCCAGGGAACCGCGCCGCCGAGACCAGTGCTCTGCGGACCTTTCTCGCCGGAAGAGGCGCCGGCCGGGGACCCCGGATCAGGGACTCCCCGTGGTGTCTAGGGCCGCACAGGCAAACTGTTCGAAGTCCCTCGAGAAAAGCATCCCGTAAAACCCGAACTGAGAGTCTTTCTGGCATGAAACCGTGAGGCTACCCTTGCGGGATACCCCTTTCGGCCGGGTTTTGTGTTGTCCAGTGGGAAACTGAGGCAAAGGTGGGCACCAGCCGTGTGGACAGAGGGAGGGGGGCCGGGCCGCACGACCGTCCGTGCCCGCACGTTCACGCGCGTCTCACCTGACCTGCCTCCTACCTGTGACCCACCTCATCGCGTGGCTTTCAGCCGACGTCGCTCCGCCGTCCCTGGGCAGGTGCGGGGTCACCTTTCGGACCTCCACGCGCCGGCGGGCGTAAAGGACCGCCGATCGGAACACAGACCCACGGTGACCGTGCTGGGATGGGGTGCGACCCAGCGTGGCTCTGAAAGGTAATCCTGCCTGCGGAGGCGATGGGTCAGCGGCGGCCTCAGGACCGCGGCTCCGAGCCCACACGCGTTGCACAGAGCCGTTTGTACCGAAGGCGCGTCTCGAAGAACGTGTTCAAATTAAAAAGCCGCCACCTGGTTCGCCGCGAGGTCCCCTCCTTTCGGCGCTGGGGGTCGGCCCCGCGGTCGCGTTCCGGGCACCCCCACGTTCAAACGCGGCTCTCGTTTTTGCTCCGGTTCGGAGACGACTCCGTGGGGCCCATGGCAGCTGGCAGAGCGCAGCTCAAGGTCTCCAGGGAGTTTTAAAACATCCCGGGCCCTCGGTGAGTGCATATAAAGCACATTCCGGTTTTTAAATAAAAGCATTTATTCAGTAACTACAAAACAAGTATGAAAGATGTGAATCACGCAGCCAAAGTTCATCTGAAAGGCCGCCTTACAAATTAGATGATGCTACCTGTCCGTTTCACAAACACGCCTGAGCCCCGACTCTGCGGCCTCGGTGTGAATCCGCGTGTGGCGGCTCAGAAGGTGACGTGGTGCCGGATGTCGTTGATCTGCTTCACCATCTCTCGGATGTGCTCGCCCCTGGGAGACCGGAGGCCGTTTAGAGGGACTCGGCAGGATGCAAACGGGTCACGCGCACCGGAAACGCTCCGCCGAAATTCCCGGTGCGCGGCTTCCGATGGGAGCGCGCCCGCCACCGCCAGGCAGTCCCGCTTCCGCCCCCCACCCCCATCCGTCCCCCGCGTTCCAGTGCCCGTGTGACCCCGGCTCCCGGCCGGTGAGTGCGGGACACGCTGGCGCCCCGCAGCCCTGCGTCAGGCGAACGCACTTACTCTTCCCGCAGGACGGACTGGATGCACCTGCGCTGGTGGGCGCTCAGGGCGATGGTGGGCTTTTGAGGGCTCGGCACCTTCTCCATCTTCCGCTGCTGGTAGTCCTTCTTCATGGTCACCTCGAGTACCCAACAGAACGTGCGTCGGGCCACGGTCCGCGCGCGCTCGCTGGTCCCAGGGGTGGGGGTGGGGGCGCGGGGGGGGGGGGGGCACGCTGGCCGCCGCGCGCCCTCGCCCACCTGTTTGATGGCGTTGCCCAGGTGGCGGAGCTGCTCGGGGATCAGCTGCAGCTCCTTCTTCATGTCCCGCTCGCTGTCGGACAGGACGGGGAGCTGGGCGCGGAAGCTGTGCAGGACCGTCTGCATCCTGGAGGTGGCGGCGGTGGGCGGCTGGGTCACACGGGGCACACCCCCCCAGGCCACGCCCCCAGCCGGGTGGCCTCTGATGGGGGCCCCGCCCCGCCGTCACCCCCTGCGCCTCCGAGGCCAGGCGGCAGCCGCCGCGGGCCCGTCTTCCCGAACCCCGATCTGACGCGCGCTTAGTCACCACAGGGGGGCCCGCACGGCGCCACCCGCGGACCTGTTCGTGAGATCCTCCTGTTTCTCCTTGGCCTCCTCGTACTTGTCGGCCAAGCGCTCGGCCATCTCCCGGAGGCTTTTCCTAAGGGCAGAAAACCAAGGGTCCTGGGGTCCACCCTGACGGGGAAGCCGGCGCCCGGTCGTGCGTGTCAGCCACGCTCCCACGTCCCCCGCGGCGCGCTCACCTCTCCTCCCGACAGTAACTCAGGTCTCCCAGCTGTTTCTTCTTCTGGTCGCACAATAGCCTGACCCTTCGAAAACAAGAGAAGTGAGATGCGATCGGAGGCCAGGCCGAGGCCGCGACCCGCCAGGGGCCCTAGGCCGCCACCCTACCTGCGCTGGATCTCCTCCTTGGCCAGGTCCTGCTTGAGGACGTACTGCTCCCGGAACACCTGCGTGGCCCGGCTGAGGAGCTGCAGGCTGTCTCCCGGCGGAGGGGCCGCGTCTCTGTCACATGACCTGTCAGCGGGGTTTCCGCCGCACGGGCTCAGGCCAGGGGGGCGCCGTCCCTCCTTTCCCGCCTTCCCTTCCTTCCCCGGCCCCTCCCCCCTCTCCCACCCGCCCACGCGGAAAGGTGCCGCACGAGACAGTGGACGGACGACGCGACACACGGCGAGTATGAAAACGGGCGGGACCGTTCCCCAGACCCACACGCCCCAAACCCCGTACTTCAGAAACGCCGGATTCGCAACGCTGCGCCGCAAAATGCCTCTGATGTGCTTTTCAAAGGAATCCGGGGTTTCGGCCAGAATGCGGAGGGGAGACTCTTCCGCTGCCTTGTCTTCCTGGGTGCAGAGCAGGGGAGGGGACACCGGATGGACCGTGCTTCTGCAAAATACAGAAGTGCGTCAGACGCCATCTCCCGCGGTGTCCTCTACGGCGAGGACCCCAGGGAAGCACGAGCCACGGCTCCCTGAGCCGTGAGAACACGGGAGGCGAGAGTGTTACTTGTGTGACAGGACGACACCGCGTGCTTTCTGCCCTGAAGAGTCACCTGGGGAAAGCTGTCCCTGTTCTACCAGGACCGACCTCTGACAAAGCATTTCTGCACTCCATCTTTCCAAAAAATAGTTTGGATTGACAAAGGCAACATAAAAACATAAATTCATCGGGGACTCTTTCTGCAAAGGACGGGAGAGCCGTTTGTAAACCGGAGTCACAAAAATAAACGACTCGTTTCCTAGGTGTCATTTCAGATTTGGCCAGAAAACCGCTGTACATACTGGATTTGCTCTGTTGAACTTGATCCTAAAAATGAGATTCACTCGAATATTATATTCACAGCGGCGGTGGCGGGAGAGCAGACGCACCCGCGGGCGCCCGATGAGCATCTTTACGTCTGTGGGACGGGAGCTACTGTAAGGACACCTGGGTCCCCGGGGAGCCGGCGCATGTGTGGTTTTTCCCTTCGGTCTTAATGGTTTCATTCCGAAGGGACCCGGTGTGACGGGGTGTCACCATGTTAGCAAATGTGTCGAGGTAAAAGGCGAAAAGGTGATTTTTTCCCACTTTAGTCTTGCTCGTTTTCAGTCTTAGTAGAAAAAACACAAAATTGATGGTGAATTGTTTATCTTGCTTTCCAAGTGGCATAACTGTCAACCTTCAGAGATTGTGGGGATTCCTCCAAGGACGTCAAGCGGGGCTGGTGTTCTCAACGAGGCCTGTGCGCAGAAGCCCGTGCTCTGCACCGACACGGGGCAACTGGGGGCGGGAGGGGGTCGTGTGCCCCACACTCCGGTGGCTCCTGGGGACTCCTGCTCCCGCGCTTGTGACCCATGGGTGACCTTCAGGACTGCCCAACAGTAAGTGGTGCTTGTGGCTTCACGGGAGCTCCTCAAAGGGAAGGATCAGGAGGCCACTTTCAACCCCCCGCCCCTGCTGAGTTCACGTCCCCTGGTGTCGCTCCGAGGCCGGTGGAGACGGGAAACTAGGGGGTCAGAAGGCTGCGGGTCTACAGCCCCAGCGGATGTGTTCCGGCGACCTAAGCACGGTGTCACCTCCCCGGACAGAAGGGACGGTGCCGTCCTTGCGGGGGCTCGGGCTACCCTGGAGCCTGGCACAGGGACGGCGTGGATGCCATTTCCACTAAGTCACGTGAATAGCAGAGTTCGGTATTTTACCACTTTTCCACACTGGGAAGTAAAGTTCCCGACTCTCTGCCTAAAATAAGTCCTTTCAGGCATGGCAGCGACAGCAGAAACCTCCACCCCTCTCGCCTGCAGAGCGTGAATCCCGCGTCTCCAAGTGGGAATGACAGGCGCGCTCCCCGCGCGGGTTCTACAGAGCGAATGAGAGCCGCGTGGGCACGAGGACGGACTTACAGCAAAGGCCTGATGAGGCACTCGTAGCTGCCGGTGACACAGATCATCGTGGGCCCCAGGATGTCCGGGACGATCCAGAACCCTCGAATCGGTGCCGGCTGCCTGGAACGACACAGCCACAGCTGACTTACAGGGACGCGGGGACCTGGAAACCGAGTTAACAGCCCAGAGGCCATCTGGCTCGCCCAAACCCGGCGGTTCCCGCCAACTGACACGCAGCTCCCTGCCCGCCACCCGGGCCCTGCCGTCTGCCCCGCCGGCATCCGACCCCGCCGACCGCCACCAGGGCCCCGCCGGCACCCAACCCTGACCGGATGCCCTGCACAGCGCCGGAGCACGGCCCAGCACCCGGGTCACATGGCTTCGCCTACCATCTCCATCCCCGTCCCCGCCTGGCGGAGGAGGGCGGACCTGGGGACTCGCAGGGACAGCGTCCCAGGCCCTCAGATCTCCCCACTCCCCTGCCCTCGGGCGGCAGTGCTAGCGCAGCACCCCGCCCTGCAGCTCCTTCCACGGTGCCCTTTCACCTTTCTGGGGAGGTGAGGCTGGGGGGGGGGGGGGGGGGGGGGGAGGACGGGACTCCGGGAGTTAAAAGTCTTTCCGGCTTGAGATCTGCACACACAGGAGTGCACACGGCATCCTGTGACTGCGAGCCAGGCCACTGTGGGGACGACGGCCCCCGTGTGACCTCCCGGCTCACAAGGTCCCCTCCCCCCAATGGAAGCCAAGGCCGTCCCAGCCCTGACGGCGCTCACGGATTTCCTGTCTAGGGACCCGCTCCCAAGCGGCCGTTCGTGTCTACCTGTCGGAGGAGCGGATGGGAGTCGTCACCCACTTCACCCGTTCGCCTTCTGGTGCCAAGGCCGCCCTCCCCGGCCCCAGGGGTGCCCTCGCCGCCGTCCTCCGGGAGCCCCCGTGCTGCCGGTCCAGGCCCTCCCTCCTGCCGGGTCAGCCCCAGCCCCCCCTCGGCCCAGCTCCTCCGGCTGCCTCACCGTTGCTGAGCAAGGCCGCTGCAGACCCTCAGCCCTGCTCTCCTCCCCCTGCGCCCTCCCCCGGTCCGGCTCTCTGGCCGCCCTGTAGGAGCGTCCCCCTCCACCGGGCCACCCTGCAGGAACGGACCCCTCCGCACGCCCCCCTCCACACCTTCCCTCTTCCCAGGTCCACCCTCCTCCTGTGGCCCAAATGTCCAGAGGGCACCACGCGGAGGCGGTACCCCTGTAGACCCACGGCAGTCACTCTAGGATCTTCCCTTTCCTCTGTTCACTGAACGTTTACTGTCCGTCGGTCCATAGAAACGGCATCGCAGACACGAGGCCAACAGCGCACCGTGACGCACGCAGACCCGGGCTCTGCCCTGACTGACCGCACATTCTCCAAACACAAACGGCGGCCTTAACACGCGCTGGGCAGAGAAGGCCCCTCTGAAGACCGGACGGGAAGTCGGGGTCGCAACGCCCTCCAGGCAGAGTCGGACCAGTGGGCGACGAGGGCGGGTCCTCACCTGCAGGGCAGCGGCTTCGTACACAGGATGTGCTCCACGAAGCACTTCTGTTCCGCAGCGAGCTCCTGGAGGCTGTCCTTGTCCTCCTCATCTGCAAAGGCGCAGACACACACAAGTGACTGACGCGCGGACACAGGTCTGCAAGTTAAATGCAGCGAAGGCTTCGTCCCGGACCCCGTCCCGGGCCGCTGCTGCCCAAGCACGACGCCTTCCCGCCGCAGACACCTGCTTCCCACGGCGGGGCTCGGCTTCAGCCCGAGGGGAGTGCGTTTTCCTCGGTCGGCCGTGTACCCCGAGGGGACACTCCCATCCCGTCCCTTCCTCGCCCACACCGGGCGTCTCACAACAGCTGCTCGAATGCAGTTCACAATGCACAGAACCCATCCGTTTAAAGGGTGGAATTCCGTGGGAGTTTAGTGCGTTGTAAGAACTGTACAAGGGTCGCCACGGAAGTTTCAGAACCCCTCGCTACCCAGAAGGAAGCCCTTGGCTCTGCCGCTGGCCCGGCCCCAGGCGACCACCACCAATCCGCTTTGTCCCTGCGGACCCGCCCACCCTGCACGGGTCACGTAAATCGCATCACACGTGTCCTTGTCTGGGCCTGGCTGCCTCCACTCAGCACGTTTTCGGGCCCATCCGTGTTGCACGATATGCCGTCGGATAGATGGCTGTGTACTCGGGGTGATCATCTGGCTCTGAGGAGTAATGCTGCTGTGAACATTCGTTTACAAGTGTTCGTGTGGGCGTACGTGCCCACTTCTCGTGGGTGTGCGCTGGGCAGAGGTCACGCCGTAACTGGAGGTTTGATCGCCCGAGGAACCGCCACACCGTTTGCCCAAAGGGCTGGGACATCTTACGTTTCCATAAACACCGCACCGACGACACTGGTTACCGTCATCTTTGCTTTTAGCTGCTTTAATGGGCATAAAGTGGTCTTGTGGCATCTTGTTTCATGACCAATGATGCTGAACGTTTTCGTGGGCTCAACTCTCTGTACCTCATCAAAGGAACAATCTCTATTCAACTCCTTTGTCCGTTTTTCAAATTGGGCTCTTTAACCGATTACTGAGTTCTAAGAGTTCTTTCACGTTCTAGACTCAAGTCCGTGACCGGACACGATTTGCAAATATTCACTCCCATTCCGAGGACTACCTTTGCACTCTTGTGATCGTGTTTTCTTCTGAGAGTTCTACAGGGTTAGGTCTTATTTTCAGGTCTTTGATCCCTTTTGAGTCATTTTTGTTATGGTGTGAGGCAGGGGTCCAATTTCATTCCCGTGTGTGTACACGCACCCTGGTCCCAGCACCGCTTCTTAAAAAGACTTCTTTCCACGCTGATGTGTCCTGGCACCCTCGTGGAAACCAACTGGACTCCCGGTCCCATGCCGTCAACCTACACGTGTATGCTTGTGTCAGCATCACACTGGATGGGTGTACCTTCTGTAAGGAGCCTTGAAATAGGGAAGTGTGGGTCCTGCAACTTGGTTCTTGTTTGTCAAGACTGTTTGCGCTATTCTAGGTCTGTAGAATCCCAAATGAATTTTAGGGTCAGCTCGTCCATTTGTGCAAAGCTAGCTAGAATTCTGACAGGCTGGCACCGGATCTGCACATCGATCTGGGGAAGACTGCCATTTAACGGTATTAACTTTTCTGATCCACGAACATGGGAGGTTTATTTCTTTCAGTAACGTTTTATAGTCTTAAAAGTGTATGTCTCATACTCTCGTTAAAGTTAAGTCTTATTTTGTGTGTTTTGATGCTATTACCAACGGGATCATTTCCTTAATTTCCTTTTGGGTTACTGCTAGTGCGCAGAAACAGAACTGATACTTGTACAATGCTCCTGGGTTCTGCAACCGCTCTGGACTCACTTATTGGTATAGATCCTTTTCCAACGGGTGTCCTATGACTCACTATGTAAAAGATTGTGTTTTTAGAGAAGAGCGTTTTCGTTCTTCCTTTCTAATCCTGATGCCTTTTATTTCACTTTCTTGGCTAATTTCCTTGCCTGGCACCTCCATTCGGTTGAATGCAAGCGGCAGGAGCGGTGTCCTCTTGGATCTTGAGGGGAACGTGTGGAAAGCAGACGTGTAAACAATTCAACTGGACATTCAGCTGAGGTTTCCAAGCAAAACCCTGGCCACGTGTCCTGGTTTCATTAGGCCAATCGCAGTAAAACGTCAGAAAAAATACAACTGGGTTCTTACAAAAACCCCAAAGATTTGATGAGTTAGGAAATTCTCCATCTATCTGAACGGCAAAAGATACTAAAATTAAGAGACTCACTGTTAGGACATCCTGCTTTAGAGGAAAAAGCCACTGATGTACTTATACCTCAGAAAGATCAAAAGGTCTAAATGTCCAGTGACACAAGGGCTCTCCGAAGAGATTAGGAGCGTGACTGATCCTGTGGCCACGTGAGGAGAACCCAAAATAGAGACAGGATCCCCCCGGAAAGGCCTGTGGGTGAATGGACTTCTTGCGATATACACAAGGGGACCCAAAAAGGTTCTTCAGAATTTGTAGCCACATAAACGCTGCTTGCCTCAGACTGAAAGGGTCACAGAGATGATGAGAAAAGGCTGTTCCACCCCCAAAATTCTGCAGGCAGAAAGCTGGGTAATAAGCCACTCTACCGTAGGTAAGTGCTACCTTTCTGGAAAAGATGAAGGTTTACTCAGAGGGCAACAGTGCCGGCCCGGAGGACGATCGCCAAGCCTTGAAACCTACTAGAATTTGAGTTCTGAAACCGCGCAGGACCCGTGGTTGCGGTTTCCTTTCCATTTTCTCCCCTTCTGACCTGAAATGTCTGGAAATGATACGTATGCCTGTCCCACCACTGTGGTCTGGGAACAGAGAACTTGTTTTCTAGTTTCAAGGTCCAGGGAGAGGAATTCTGCCCCAGGATAGAATCTACTCTGCCCCAGGACAGAGTCTTTACATATCTGAGTTGGATGACGTAGAAGATTCAGGTAGGACTGGGGACCTGTGAACTCACGAGATTTAGAGGAGCCTCTGACGTCCGCGTTGCTCTAACGACGCTACGGCCGGTGAATTTGGCACATGGGTCAGGTGTGAATCTTTGGAGGCCACGGGTTGCAACAGACTAGACAGAACAACGGACTCCCCAACGGGGCCTGTGCCCAAATCCCCCGAACCTGTGAATCGTCAGGCCACAGGCAAAGAGGAAGAGAGGCCGCGGATGGAATGAGCACTGCTCGTCCAGGTCTCAAAGATAGATCATTCTGGATTATCCGGGTGGGCCCGATGCTACGACAAGCTTCCTTAGGAGGGAAAGAGGGAAGCAGAAAAGGAGAGAAGGACTCTACTCGCCCCGCGCCCCCTGCTAACTTTGCAGCCGGAGGAAGGGGACTCTGGGCAAGGGAAGGCCGGGGAGACTGGACAAGGCTAGGGATGGGGTCTCTCCCAGAGTCTCCAGAAAGGGAGGCCCTCCCAGCACCCCTAACCTAGAGAGCTGTGAGGTAACAAATCCGCACTGTTGCGGCCCGCTGAGTTCGCGGTGACTTCTCACAGCAGCAAAAGACAGCTACGGAAACACTTGGGGCCTTGCCCATCAAACACGGGGCTGGCTGTGGGTCTTCCGTAGACGCCCGAGCCGCCCGAGGAACTTGTCATTACTCGTTCGCTGAGTGTTGGGACCGGGAAAGGCTGCCTCTCCTTAGACGCCTCTTCCGTCCGCTGAGACGATGATGCAGCTTATGTCCTCTACTCGTGCGGCGTCCTACGCTGATGGATTTCTGGATGAGAATCCAACCTCGCGTTCCCGGGATAAATCCCACGGAGTCCTGGGCCGCCGTCCTTTTTGTCCTCACTGGATTCGGTTTGCAAGCGTTCTGTTGAGGATTTTTTGCATCTGTGTTCGTGAGGGGTGTGTGTCTGCGGCTTCCTGTCCTTGCACACCTGTCTCGTGTTGGTGTCGGGGGAGCAGTGACCTCCACGAGCGAGGCGGGGGGGTGCTTCCTCTCCCTTCTGTTTTTGGAAGAGCCTGTCGAGAACTGGTTTCTTTAAATGCGGAACTTTTAGAGCTCATTGTCCTGAGCTTATCTCTTCGGGTAGTTGATTGCTGTTTCGATCTCTTCACTGGTTATAGGTCTGTGCTCACGTTCTGGCTTTTGAGTCGGTGTCGGTAGTCTGTCTTCCTAGGGACGAGTCCGTCTCGCCTTGGGGCCCTACGTGGCGCGGAGTTGTTCACGGTTCCCCGTCATAACCTTGAACACCGTCGCCGTGAAGTCAGCGGTAGCGTCTCCTCGCGGGGTTGGTCTCACCAAAGGTCTGTCCGTCTTGTTGACGTTTTCCAGTGACAGTCTTTGGTTTCACTGATTTCCTCTATTACTTTTCTACTACAAACGACTTTTCGACAGAATCTGGGAAACATACCAAAAGGCTCAGGGGACTCACCTGACCCGAGAAATTTGTGAAGCTTATGAATCCAAGTCAGCCCGACACTGTGGACGCCGGCTTCGTGAGTGCAGTGGTACCTCGAGGGACACTTGGGATCTGCAAACGGAGTCGCGAACGGAGTACAGGCCGCGTTAGAAAATGGGTCTTAGGCACCCACCCCGGCAGCCCGCAAACGCACCGGTCCACGAAGTGACAGAAGGCGACGGGACCTGCACGCGATGCTACCACAGCAGGGATCTGACGTTTTAAAACTGGAATTCAACTTTCAAATGTATTTGAAGTATTTTTCAAAGTCATGAACACAACCCAAACGTCACTTCTAAACCTTCACAGGAGACTTCAGCACACCACCACCGCCGGCTACCTGTCCGTCCCCCTCAGCACACGCATTTATAGCTCTCGTTCTCAGGACAACACGGTGCCTGAGAAAGTCACGGCTCCGGACAACACCTGTGCCGGCATCACCGACCCACGCGAACCTGTGCAAGCAAGCGCACGAGTGGGTCAGAGGCCCAGCCGCGGCTGCGGGGCGAACTGTCGTCACGGTGCGTCCAGGCAGCTGGGAAATGCCAAGTCTTACTTGTCTTGATAACGCGGACTTAACAGTCTTTACGTTCAAGTTTGGATACGATTCTCTTTTTTTCCCCTTAAGTAACCTTTACTCCCAACGTGGGGCTCGAACTCACAACCCTGAACCAAAAGTCACAATCAAGTCCGATCAAGCCAGCCAGGCACCCCAAGTAAATTTTTTTCCTTGCTATAATTCTTGTTTGACATTCACTCATTCATTCTAGAGGCGGCGAGAGGGAGCGAGGGCACACGCGAGAGCACTGGCAAGGAGGGGGATGTGGGAGGAAAGGGAGGAGGAGAATCCCAAGCAGTCTCCAAGTTCAGCACAGAGCCCAACAGGGGGCTCGATCCCACGACCCTGGGATCATGACCTGAACCAAAATCAAGACTCAGACGCTTAACTGACCGACCCACTCGGGTGCCCCGACAGTCCTTTATATTCGTACTAAGAAATACGAGGAACCGTTATGGAATTTTAATGAAAACTTCTATACTTCTTTTGACCCCTAGTATTAGTGAGACTACATGAGACTAAAAGATGAGTTCTGGACACTTTACTTCTGAATATTTATCTCTGTGACTCAGTACTTCTAAAACATTAAGCAACCAAAACAAGATACAGAAATAATTTACACGCGAAAGCTAATTTAAGATGCAGCTGTCATCCATAAACCCCTAAATGAAACTCCCTTCCTTCTAAGAGCCTCACTTTAACTTTAACTTTGTGGTTCATAAATATCGTAAAGCAAATACTAGTTTTTCTTTTCTATTTTACACGTCGGGGCTCTGAAAACAGCACTGTGCCACGAAGAGTTTTAAAACTCCTGGTCTATGGCGATCCTCTCTCTGAACAATAAAATATTAAAAAGTTTCCTTTTTTCTGCCCACACTTGCCGCTCGTTCAGGTTCAAATCCTCTCATTAGGTCTACTACTGTTTCCAACGACTTTCCGAGATGTGCCTGTGGTGCTGACATTAATAGAAAAACCTCAATATTGGCAAGTAAGAGAAATCTGTTACAGAAAAAGGCAACGTTAGTAACTGAAGTAGGAATTTGCCAGGCGTCCCTGTCACGTGGTGGTCATCCACTCATGTCAATAAAAATCTGGGCATGTTTCAATGATTGGAAGGTGCCCTAAATAAAAACATGAACAGGTCGGTTTATTAGTTTCACAGATGTGAAAATAATTAACTCTCATTAGAAGATAAAAACGCCTATGTTTAAGATTTCCCAAAGAGGGGCGCCTGGGTGGGTCAGTGGGTTAAGTGTCGGACATCTGCTCAGGTCATGGTCTCGCAGTTGGTGAGCTTGAGCCCCGCGTCGGGCTCTGTGCTGACAGCTGGAGCCTGTCTGGGATTTTCTCTCTGCCCCTATCCCACTTGTGCACATATGTGCTCGCTCTCTCTCAAAAAAAAAAAAAAAAGATTTCCCAAAGACATTACGTACCTTCATAAGGAAACCAGTGAATTTGTCGCCTACGTCACTGGGTCTCAGTCTCCTCAGCCCTAAAGCGAAGTTCAGAGACCACACAGACTACACCTCTGTGGATACGGCTCCGCGAGACACGCTCGGTGAGCTCCCTACGCCGGTCTGCTGCTCAGGAACTACGACCCCTGACTGTGCCGTACCAGGCGCACAGCTGGACCACCTCCAGGCAGAGGCGAGCCTCCCTCTCTCTGCACCGGGCCCAGGAAACCGACAGGAGGCTCCGAGGCGTGGTGGGACGGCACAGGGTCACAAGGTCTCGTGTCAGAGGAACCCCAGAGGTCATCGGATGTCACCCCTGCCGCTTCCAGATGAGAAAACGGACAGCAGGGGGGCTGACCGAATGCCTGACGTCGTCACAACTATGAGCGGAGCCCAGCACGCGCCAGGCTCCTTCCACTCAGCCCCGCAGCGTCTCGACAACACGGGCTTCCGCCGACTCAGCATCTACTCAAAAGCTCCCCGGACGAACAGAGGTAAGTTGCCGGAAAGATACCAACCCAGGTAAGTTAAAATAAAATGAAAAGATAAAAAGGACAACATTCAAACTGGCTCTGGGGCTAACAAGACTCCGTAATGTGCTCTAAAGTGAAGAAAGAGGCTTTAGAGAGCCATCTTAATGTGAGCGTGTTATCGTTTGATTTTTAAAGTTCGTTTTAAAGTTTATTTGCATACGTTTAAGTAGTTGAATCACGAAGCCGACTTTTGAGTGGACCGGGAAGAGTTCGCTATTCTGACTCCAGGGGGATCCAGACCACAGACCACGATCTTAAAATGTGGGAAGCACACCCAGCCTTTCCTGGACCCAAGTGCAGCGCGGTGACTGAGGCCACGAAACGCGGCTGGCTTTGCAGAGCTGGGCCCCAAACCAAGGTGCCCGGGAATGGCCTGTGACTGTCCCCGTGGAAACAGGACGGGACAGGAGTACACTCCACCAGCACATTACCTCTGTGAAGTCTGATGGGACAAGAGAAGTCAGAATCAAAGGGGTCATCCTCGCCGGACGCCAGCTTCAGGGCGAGCTCCAGCTCCACGCACTCGAACACGTACAGGGAGGGGACGAGGTCGGCCCTGGGGTCCCAGGACGTCTCAGACTGTAAGAGAACCGGCAGTTTCAGGCTTCACGCTCGTATAAAAACGCACACGGTTCGGAACAGAAGAAATTCTCCTTAATTCCACCCCTTTCACCAGGGCCTTAATGTTCTCAAAAGAGGGAAAAAAGGCCTCCCTCCTTTTGGAAGGTCGTGAATCGCGTTGAGAAGAGCCAGTTTAGCGATTCGTGGGTTCTCTGTATCTGTCACTGAGGTCACTGAAGCCCGCCACTCCGAGCGTGGACAGAGCACGTGGGCGCCTTCTAACATCTCGCCACGTGGACTTTTAGGTGGGCTTCACCTAACGCTAGGTGTCTGATTTCCAAACGACACAGAGGTGCCAGATATAAAGGAAAATCCTAGCGTCCTGAGCGTTCTCGCCGGCCCGGGAACCACACGCGGCGCCGGAGACGCGAACGCAGACACGGGCCTGGCTCACCGTCTGCTCGTCTTCCTCCTCCCCTTCCAGCACGACGCAGTGGTACAGCATGCCCGACTCTGTGGCGATCACCAGGATGTTGGGGACGCAGGGTAAGCAGAGGATGGCACAGGCGTCATAGCCGTAGTTGTCCTCTGCCGCGGGGTGCATGGGCAGCGGGCCTAGCAGCTTCCCGACGGTCCCGGGGCTGAGGGAAGAGGGAAAACATACTCGGACAGGTTGACGGAAGACAACCACGCCACCGCGACCCCTTTTCTGCAGCTGCCGGGCCCCAACTGAAAACACAGTGCCACGGGGGCACCTGGATGCCTCAGTCGGTTGAGCGTCTGACTCTTGATTTTGGCTCAGGTCATGATCTTGAGGTTCGAAGGACTGAGCCCCACATCAGGCTCTAGGCTGACAGTGCAAAGCCTGCTTGGGATCCTCTCTCTCTCCCTCCCCCTCCTCCACTTTCTCAGAGGTAGACATAGAAAAAAGAAAGAAAGAAAGAGAGAGAGAGAGAAAAGAAAGAAAGAAAGAAAAGAAAAAAGAAGAGAAGAGAAGAGAAAAAAAGAAAAAAGAAAAGAAAAGAAACCAGAAGCTTTAAGAAAAAACAGAAACAGAAAATTCCATGGCACCAGTACTCCTGATGTCTCCTTGTCTCACTTTCAACGTTTATTTATTTTTGGGACAGAGAGAGACAGAGCATGAACGGGGGAGGGGCAGAGAGAGAGGGAGACACAGAATCGGAAACAGGCTCCAGGCTCTGAGCCATCAGCCCAGAGCCCGACGCGGGGCTCGAACTCACGGACCGCGAGATCGTGACCTGGCTGAAGTCGGACGCTTAACCGACTGCGCCACCCAGGCGCCCCTCACTCTCCCCTGGACTTCCGTCTCCCTGGTGCCTCTCAACTGGATGTAACTTTGTGCGCCAGGGGACGTTGACTACGTCTGAAGACATTTCTGGTTGTCACGACCAGGGAGGCGGGGGCGGGAGGGTGCTTACTGGTGTCCAGAGCAGAGATGCGGCTCAACACTGCCCCGCCCCCCAGGATGCCTCCGCAGCAGTCGCTCAGCGCAGAGTCCCCGGGGCAGGGGCCCAGAGGCCGTGCCCCCTGCTCACTCTGGCTCCAGCCTCCCTCACCCCAGCGAGGCCGCGCTCCTGCAAAGGCCAGAGGAGAGCTCCCAGCTGCTAAGTCCACGGGCCACCAACCCGACGTGCTGCCGCATTTACTGTGGGCTCACGGCTGCCTCCCGCATCCTTCACACGTGCACTCCGGTCTCCTGGCTCTCTTCAGGCCCCTCCGGACACCCCTCTCTCACTTCTGGCTCGAAAATACTGGCGCTCCCCAGCATCTTGTTACAAGCCCTCTTGGCTTCACAGCACACACTCACGCGAGGGCACACCAAGCCATGCCTGGCCGGAACTACTACGGACAGCCTGTACTTTCTCCCAAAACGGAACTGCTCTTCGGGGCCTCGGACCCAGTATTTAACGGGATTAGAGCTACAGTGACTGGGTGCTGGGTGACACCCCCAGGAACCGGTGATGTCGGTCAAACTCACGTTTGTCCAGGATTACAAGACCACGTGCTAAGTTCGACAATGCGAGAACGAACCAGGTACAGAGAGAGTGAGGTAAGAAAGGCTTCAAACACAAGTAAGTCCGGGGGCGCGGAGAAGGTTGAACGTGTGACTCTGGATTTTGGCTCAGGTCACGATCCCGAGGTTCGTCAGGCTCTGTGCTGACAGCGTGGACCCTGCTGGGGATTTTCCCTCTCTCCCTCCCTCTCTGCCCCTCGTCTGCTTGCTCTCTCTCAAAATAAACAAATAAACATTAAAAAAAAAAAAAAAAAGATCAATGGGAAAGTATATTCTGGGAAGGGGTGGTGAACCTTCCAAGCTAAGGAGCAGCTCTGGAAAGTTCTGGAAGCATGAACGACGAGGACTGGCAGGAAGGAGACTTGGCTTTCTAAGACAACAGAAGACAAGTCGGCAGGCCACGTCAAGGCCCTCAGAGCCTCCCTGCCGGGCGACAGCGTCAGCAGAGGTTCATGTGAAGAGGGACAGAGCTTCACTTTCCTAAGATCAATCTGACAGCAGTGAGGGGGTGACACCGAGGGGACTGAGATGGGGTTCAGGGCAGCGACTGAAGGGGACGAGGGTCTGGGCAGGAGATGAGGGTCCGAAGTAAGGACAGCAGGATGGAGAAGGGGGTTGGCGCTCAGGGAGTTTTCGCGGTTAAGGGCAACAGAATGTGGGGCTGGGCTGGACCCAAGAGGCTGCGGAAGGCGACCAGGTGATGAGGTGCGGATAGGTGGGTGCCGGCCGTGGGCGGAGGGAGGCGACAACGTTACCACGACGGCCAACTCCGAGCAGGGGATGTTCAGGTGGAGGCGGATGCGGCTGAGAGGGAGTCCCCGCCCGCGGCAACGGTGGAGGTCCCCGTCCTCCCCTTTGTGATTCTGCTCCCGCAGGGACCCAGCGGATCCCTCAGCCTGAGCTCGGATGCCAGGGGCCACCCTCCTCCCCCCAGCTCACCCCGCCCTCTTGCAGAGTCCGAGGCCTAGGACTCACACCTGCCGCTCGCGGGGCCCTGACTTCTGACTTCGTAGGGGGCCAGACGACTCATAAGTGAATCAAGTCCGTTAGCCTCTGGTCTCACGCCTTTCGGGTTACAAACGGGCCCAGGATCCTCGCCCTCTCCCGCCTGCGACCGTCACCCGGACTGGTGATCCTCTCTGTCCGGTCCCCTAGTTCCAACTGTCCACCGACCGTTTCCACTTTATGAGCCCACTACTGTGTCCAACTGGCCACCTGTAATAACAACTCCCACTAGCCGCCCCTCCTGACCCCAGTTTTGTCTTCACAGCTCACCCCCTAACCCGACCGGGAACGGAGTCTTACGGACCCTTCCTCTGTAGGAAGCGTGTCCGCTTCTGCCCCTGCTTCGGAACGGCCCCCGTTCCGATCCCGCAGACGGTCACCTAACGTCTGCAGCAGCGTCTCTAAATGTCTCTCTGCCCCAGAGAGGGTCTCTCTGTCCCTAACCGTCTGCTCTGTCCTTCTGTTTAGAAACCATCACTGGCTTCCCACCACCCTATTCCTACAGAAAAGACCCCACGTTCCCCAATTTCCCCCCGGGCAGATACTTCCGGCTTTACCACGTAACGCTCCGCAGCCGGAACCACGGCTCCAGCCACGAGAGCCTGACCACTGAGCCGCGAGAGACACACGCCCTGGGGACTAAAGCAGTCATGCCCTTCCCTGACCTTCGGTTAATCCTCATTAGAGGTCAGTCCACGTGTCCACGAAAACCTCCCCGACTTCTTCAGTCGCGGCACGCTCTCCTTCCTCTGGGTCCTCCCGCCCGTGCACCGTGCGTGGTCCGGGGACTCACAACCAGGGCGCAGGTCCCCACCACTAGCTGCCCTCTCAGTGCCTGGCTCACACGAGATGCACGACACTTTTGTGCTTTAGACTTCGTGAAAACAAATCCAGTCTTCGGTGATTATCCAAGAACGTTACAGAACCGACCCAAATAATACGAGGCGACCAAAGGTTACACGGTCTGTACGCATCTTTCCCCAAGATACGCAAAGCAAGCATCAAGAGGCTGCCACACGTCGAGAGACGGGACACCCACCCACGGACCCCAGTCTGGCCGGGCCGGTCCACGAGGGGCATCCGTGGATGGCACCCCCCCACTCACCTGTGAACCAGACTGACGTACGTGAGGAAGGTCTCTCCGTTCTCGTACAGGATGTACAGCGGGTACCCCACTATGTCACCTTTGCCTTTCTGTCCAAACATGGTCTTCGGGACCGCTGACAATGGCCCGAAGTCAAACGCCACCGCTGTCTCGCCCAGAGACGCAGTGTATGCCCTTCTGAAAAGACATTTAAAAACCGATGGGTCAAAAACAAGAATGAAAACGAAACGTCTGCTAACAGGAGATGGGGATGGAGTTTGCACTCGCCGGAGGACACAAAATAGAGCACAATTAAACGACAGAAACATGAAATTATACCCCGTTTCCTCTTAGTTTAAGCGTACAGACACGCAGACAGGACAGATACACGCACACACAGAGAGAAACAGGAAGCAAACGCTGAGCAGAGGGACACGTTCACTCCACAAGTATCTCCTTCGCATCGGCCCCACGTCCCGGGCCCCACGCTGTCACGGGGTGCTGGGGACCCACCAGTGACTTCAACCAAGGCCCCGCCCTCCAGTGAGACACGCAGGGCACACGCAGAAAGGAACACGCAGCACAAAGCCAGAAAATGACATTGTCAAGAAAAATGAAGTTGGGGAGGGGGGCTGCCTCGGGCTGGGCTGCCTGGGAAGGACCCTGGCGCGGTGATGTCTGAGCACGGATTCGAAGGAAGGAGGGGAGGCGTCAGCAGCCACATGGGCAGGGGGTGCATGTTGTCTGAGGAATGAACAGCGAGGAGGCCGAGCTCAGAACCGGGACACGGAGGGAGAAAGAAACCGGAGGGGACATCCTGTGGGTTGCGGTCGAGAATAAAGCAGAATGAAGGGCGCCTGGGGGGCTCAGTCGGTTGGGCGTCCGACTTCGGCTCAGGTCATGATCTCACAGTTCGTGAGTTCAAGCCCCACTTACGGCTCTGTGCTGACAGCTCAGGGCCTGGAGCTCGTTTCAGATTCTGTGTCTCCGTCTCTCTCTGTCCCTCCTCTACTTGTGCTTTCTCTCCCTCAAAAATAAGTAAACGTTGAAAAAAAAAAAAGAATAAGACGGAATGACCTGCTTTATACCCAAAGTGTCGCTCTGGCTGCCACGTCAAGGAGAAACTATAGGAGATGACAAAGATTTCTTTTTCTTAATATTTTTCTGTAGGTTTCCCCAATTTTCTACAATAAACACATATTATCTTTATCATCAAGAAAAACAAATGACGAAACACGCGACTTCGTATTTTAAAGTTCAGCATGACGGGTTATCCGAGGAGACTCCAGTTCAATACAGGGTTACTAAGTGCGGGTAAAACGAACTCATACGGTTGGAGGAGCGATGTCACTTTGTTGTGCTGCAACCACCACGCGTGAGTTTATCGCATGGAAGGGTATATGGTGTCAGGAGGCAGGGAAAAAAAATGAGGAAGCCCCAAATCAGAACAAAAGAACAGCCTGCGTTCAACTAAATGACCAGGACAACGAAGGGACAACAGACATGGAAGTCAGAGAGACTTCAAGTGACCCCTGGCCGTCAAAAGTTACCAGGAGCTTAATAAATGCAGGCGTGTTCCCCATGATGACAGCAGGTGTCGATGAGTGAGTGCCAACCCCGTGCCAGGACCCAGGCTACGCACTTTTATGCATCACCTCGTCCATCCCGTACGGCGATCCTAGTAGAAAGCGCCGTGATTCTACTTCATATTCACGGAACACAGTCATGGACACGAGGCTCGGGGCCGCTGAACAGCCGGCATGCGCCACAGTGAACACACGGCAGGGCGGAGATCAGAACTCGGGGCCTGGAGCTCGGAACAAGTGCGCGGGCAGGGAAGGTGCCCGACCCCAGGGGTGGGGGGGACCTGCCGAGTCCCAGAGGCCGGTACCTGCCACGCGGGGGTGGAAGCTTTAATTTAAGAAGCGACTGCCTGACACTGACATCGCTGAGCTGAAACGCTCACCCTGAGACTCTCCCGGAGAGTGAAATCGGCCCCAGGTCAGCGGCAACCTGGGACTGGGCGCCAGCGCGGGCTCTCCACGTTCCCAAACGTTAAGATCCAATAAACGTTAAGTTCACAGCCCGAGATCAGCAATCACGGGGCGAGGCGGGGACTGTGGGTCAGGGGCAAGGGCAGTACAGATCTAGGCCCCCGCTGCCCCCACCCCACCGTGCTGTTCACACACCGAAGAGCTACGTGGGAAGTAGTCAGAGGACGAAGAGTTGGGAAAACAGGAATAAACACGACTACTAGAGACGACTGCCACGGAGACGTGGAAAGAACCAAATGGAACTTCTAAAAATACAGCTACTAAAAGTGTCACTCTACGTGCACAGGCTGTGGGCGGTCCTATGTGGTCATCACCAGAAAGACCGGTCAGGAGGCCAGAGGGACGGGGTTTGTGAGTTCCAAGGGTGACTGCTGGTGGTCGGGGAACCTGGAGCGTGCCCCTGTGGGGAGTGGGCGGGTGGGCGCCAGAGTCAGAAGGGCTCCCTCTTCCTCTCCAGGTTCTGGGTGTACACGGTCTGGGAGGCGGGCGGCCCGACACTCTGACCTCGAATCTCTGCCATGGCATAACTTATCGCCTCCGTCAGGACACAGGAGGGAGCCCGTGCCAGGCAGTCATTCTAGAACCTTCTCAAGAAGGGAGCAGCTGGCAGCGATCGTGACCCTCAGCCACTCTGTCCTGCCGCCCACTTCGGCTCACTCCTCAGGTCCCCAGCAGTGTGGTCACCGCTGGAAAACCTTATAATCTCTGTTAAAACTGCACTTATGAGCCCAATAAAGGAACTATTTTGTGACACAAATAACTCACCCTTTATTGATTATCAGGCTCTCCTCTTCCGCTTCTGAAAGCACAATGACCTTGACGGGTGTCTGAGGCTCACGGAGAGAGTAGATCCTGGCGAACAGAAGAGCACAGTGCCGGCACTTAAAATTCTTTTCTTTTCTTTAACAACGTTCAAAGTTTTGAGAGAGAGACGGAGTGCGCGCACGCAGAGTGGGGGAGGGGCCGAGAGAGACAGAATCCCAAGCAGGTTCCCCATCCTCCCGGAGCCGGACTCGGGGCTCGGTCCCAAGGACCGTGAGATCCTGACCCGAGCTGAAATCCAACAACTGAGCCCCTGGGTGCCCCAAAACTCTTTCATCTCAAAAGCGCCCTTCTCCTCCATCTGATTGCTGCCAGAGAATCTTCCTACTGGTTTTTACAACCATTTCTCTGCCAAAGGGCGTGCTTGCCCTGACAAAGCAGCCCACTTCGCCTGTGTCCGTGGGCCCTGCAAAAACACCCTCTCTCACCCCCGAAGCCCTATGAGCCCGCCGCACCCCGTCACGGGTCTGGATCTACCCCCGAGTCCGCAGGCACACTCACCTCGTCCCAGCGTCCCCCCAACCGCCCCAAGTGCACCAGCACCCCAGCGCGTGCACCCCGACTCTGCAGCCACATCCCGCCACCCCCTGTACGCCCACCGGGCGCAGAGGGAGGGACGCCCGGCCCCCAACTACCCGCGTTGCTGGACGAGACGCAGCACCATGTCGTCCCTACTTTCTCAAGCAGAGCATAAGACCGGAGATGCTTTCTATAAATTTTTTTTGCCAAAATCATTTTAATCTAAAATAACAAAGTCAACGACACGTGTGGCTACGGTTAAAAGGAGAATTTTCAAAAGGCCAATAACATCGTTATCAGAAATCTAACACCCCTTATAAAGCCCGTGTGGAGTCAATCACTTACCTCGTCCGACCACCCTCAGAAGTTTTAAACTCCGTTTGCTCCGTTACCAGCGAAATACCATTTAATAGATGTTTTCAACAAAAATCTGATGCAACCGACCACGCACGCACGGTGGTCTTCCTGGCTGCACTCCTGACCTCAAGGTGCGTGCTAATACCAGATGGGACACGTGAGAAGGGAAGGCAGCAGAAGGGACAGCAAGCACAAGGGAGCGTCGAGGGGCGTCCTGTTGCCCCGAAGCCGTCCACAGGCTCCAGAGGTTGGGGGAGGGAAGTGACCGGTGCCCCGTACTTACTTATTTTTTACAAGTTCATTTATTGTGAGGGAGAGTGCGTTCACGCATGAGCAGGGGAGAGGCAGAGAGAGAGAGAGAGAGAGAGAGAGCGCGCCAAGCAGACTCCACACTCAGTGCAGAGCCCAACGTGGGGCTCAAATTCACGAACCATGAGGTCACGACCTGAGCCAGACACCTGACAGACTAAGCCGCCCGGGCGCCCCCAACACCCCATATTTTAAAAAGAACCTCCAACAGTTGGGACCAGATACCTCCTTCTGGGCGTCACACGAGAAAGGCCTCGGCCACACCCCGGCCCCCAGCCGGTTGCCCAGCCCACGAGACAGGAAGACTCAGGACGAGCTCTGTGAAGGGAGGGCGGCCCCTCCTGCTTTCCAAGCTAATGGGTGGGCAGGGCGACACTCAGCCAGGCTTAGAGGTGCCTGTCGTAGTAAAGGAAGACTCGTGTCTCCAGTCCTGGCTGAATGCCAGACGTGCTGCGGGAGCCACAGGCCACCAGGTCGGGGAATTCTCGACTGAACCTGACACCTCACATCCCAGGGCTGGTGGCACGGGAGTACTATACGGTATCTACTTCCTACACGGAAATTTCTAGGGCCGGGCTGGAACAGCGTCAGGACTATGGTGCAGGTGCTCAGTTCCCTGTGGCCCTTGGGGGGCAGAGGAAAGGACCCTGGCAGGTCCCATGACTCCACAGGAGAGGGCACAATGGTCACGCTGAGGGTGCAGGAGATAGCACGCGTGTGTATGCCCCACCGTGAGAGAGGGCCCAGGGCACTACCGCTCACAGAGCGCCTCCGTCACCAGCGGCCCGAGGCTAAGTGCCGCCCGGGCCAGGCGGGGGCGGGAGGGAGGGGGGGATGCACACACCTGCACGGAGCCTACCACGTCAACGGAGGTCGCTGGTGGCAGACAGGACCAAACGGGGACCGGGGTCAGCTGTCTCCCTCAGCTGCCCCATTCTCCCTACCCCCACTACCGAGGAGCTGGACCCAGAGGAAGCAGGAGGCAGCCCCTCCTTACACATCGCCCCCACCTCAGGGTGCGGGGACAGGAACAAGAGCCAGAGCAGACCAGGCCCTCCCCACCCGTTTCAGCTGCCCCAGTCTGGGCCTGTGAGAAGGGGCCACGACACGCTGCTGATGTGGACCGATCGTCAGAGTTTTAAACTGGACAGACCAAGTTTTACTAACTAAAAGTGACCGGAAAGCTCGGAGATCTAAGAGGCCAGAAAGGGATCAACCATTCAGCAGGGAAGGAAAGGCTGATAAGGCACAGCTAAAAAGGGTGATTAGGAAAAATGAAACCGGAGGGACCCATCAGCTGGGTCTCCCCAGTAAATGTTTCACATGAGGCAGATCCAGAAAGTTAACTGGGAACGTTACAGAAATCTCTGGAGGACCGGGGCACGTGACGGTAGAGTTCAAGCCCCGGAGGGGCGTTTCGAAGCTGTCAGATCGAACCTGATCGTTTTACGAAATTGGAAACTGAGGCTCCCCTAAAAAGAATTTCGGATCTCGAAGACAGAGGCGGCGTTGGGACAAGAATTCAAATCTCTCAACTCCCACTTGTATTCTTCTCCCGATGGTACATGACCTCCAAGATGACACGTTGAGAGGGGACGTGCCAGCAGACCGGTAAAGGAGACGGACGGGACGAGCCGAGACAGAGCGGCAGTGGCTCCGGCACGCGGGGGAGGGCGTTCAGACGACCTGCCTGCACACTGGTCACAAGGGCCACGAGGCAGAGCCGTCGGCCGTCCCGGCACCCGTTCAGCGGAGCCCCAGCTGTCAGCCAACGAGCGGAAAGGGAATCTCCCCTCGCGAAGCTCCGAGAGAGAAACAGAGCGTACCTGATGACGTTGTCTGAGGTCAGCAGCACGACGTGGGGGTCCAGCAGCTCACTCGGGTACCAGGCGGCGTGCTTCAGAGTCAGGGAGGCCGAGCTGGTGAAGAACCTCTCGGCGACAGGCGTGGTGCTAAAGTGAGGACAACAGCTCCCTGAAACGTTCTGCAGCACGTGAACGGAAACCTACAGGGAAATCTATCTTACCACCGCTTGGTCCTTTCCGTCAAATTTCTCTCAACTCTCGCTGAGAGCAAAGCATCTATTCAGTCAAGATCAGTAAGAACCGAAATAAAAAGATTTTCTGAAGTACAGAGTGTTTTTTAAAAATGACCTTATACGTGATCTTAGGTGTCACGTCTTACTGGACCCCTGCAGGAGCCCTGTGAGAAACTGCTCGGGAACTACCATCACTGTTGCAGAAGTGAGGAAATGGATTTAGAAAGCGGGCGTTTTATGGGGACCGGGTCTCTGCGCTGTGGAGCTAAAGGGGGGTTTCTTTTTTTTTTTTTTTCAACGTTTATTTATTTTGGGGACAGAGAGAGACAGAGCATGAACGGGGGAGGGGCAGAGAGAGAGGGAGACACAGAATTGGAAACAGGCTCCAGGCTCCGAGCCATCAGCCCAGAGCGCGACGCGGGGCTCGACCTCACGGACCGCGAGATCGTGAGCTGGCTGAAGTCGGACGCTTAACCGACTGTGCCACCCAGGCGCCCCTAAAGGGGGGTTTCTAGCTTGCATTCTTTTCTACAAATCTGAGTCCGACTCTCGCTTGTCTGGATTTGTTGAAAAACACAAGACACCAAAACTAAACTCAGTCAAACTACGAGCAAACGGTCTGACTCCCAGACGCCAGCTGCTTTCGACACGTCATGCTGCTTCTACCTACTTGAAAACAGAACCCCGATTAGACAGCGCTTCGACAGTTCGGGCAGAAGAAACGTGACCTTACACATAGCACAGACGTTGGGGTGCCTGGGTGGCGCAGCCGGTTAAGCGTCCGACTTCAGCCAGGTCACAATCTCACGGTCCGTGGGTTCGAGCCCCACGTCGGGCTCTGGGCTGATGGCTTGGAGCTTGGAGCCTGTTTCCAATTCTGTGTCTCCCTCTCTCTCTGCCCCTCCCCCGTTCATGCTCTCTCTCTGTCCCAAAAATAAATAAAAAACGTTGAAAAAAAAAAAAAAACATATAGCACAGACGCGACAGCAGGCAGCCAAGGCGCAGACCAGCTGGAACACCGCGATGTTCGATTCGTGGCACAGAAAATGCACCTTAACCACCACGGGGCTCGAACAACTGTCCGCGCGTACGACAGAAGACAGACACACGTTCCGTGGACGTACGACTTACCTGCAATTCACTGTTAGTTTTCCGCCTTCGAATTCAGAATTCTTCCCCCATCTTTTGGGCAGCTCTAACACCGTAAGTCCTTTCATTCCTATGAGTGCCACATGCTGCTGCGTGGGACTTAACAGGACTTGATAGATTTCAAACAGGGGCGGATTTATGCAAAGCAACCTCTGGAAATTAAAAGCAAACTGGTCAAAATAGCTCGTGTCCAGGTAAACACACGTGGCAGGTGCTTGGGAGCACAACAGTACCCTACACTACACTACAGCTGTGCACCACAGCTAACGCAGGACTTGCCGTAGGACAATGAAGCAGCCTGGATAACGGCTAACACTTGGGCCGTTAACTGATGGAAGATTTTTAACCACTGAGACTGGAATGTTACAAGGAACGCACCACATTTCCCTACCCTGCAAAATAAATACTCTGCATAATTTCCCTTTTCTTAAAAAAAAAAATTTTTTTAATGTTCATTTTTGAGAGAGAGAGGGAGGGAGGGAGGGAGGCGGAGCAGGGGCAGAGACACAGAATCCGAAGCAGGGTCCAGGCTCGGAGCTGTCAGCACAGAGCCCGACGTGGGGCTCAAACTCACAAACCATGAGATGGTCACAGGAGCCGAAGTCGGACGCTTAACTGACTGAAGCCACCCAGGCATCCCTAAATTTTTTTTAATTGCTTTATTTTTGAGAGAGGGAGTGAGAGAGAGTGAGAGAGAGAGAGAGAGAGAGAGAGAGCGCGCGCGCAGGGGAGGGGCAAAGAGAGCTCGAGACACAGAATCCAAAGCAGGCCGCAGGCTCTGAGCTGTCTGCACAGAGCCCGACGCGGGGCTTGAACTCACGAACCATGAGATCGTGACCTGAGCTGAAGTCACACGCTTAACTCACCGAACCACCCAGGCGCCCCATAATTTCCCTTTTCGCGACCAAACTCCAACCTGCCCCTGGCAGTCCCACTCCCCACCTGCATTCTGCACCCCCATCAGGTCAGCCTGTGTAGACCCGTGCCCTGTTTTCAGGACTGCAGAAACCTGCCAAGCACCCCGTGAAAATCAAGTCATTTCTCATCAGCGAGAGGCCGCCAGCGGCTCGGGGCAGAGGTCATGCGGTAGAACAGGAGGCACGTTTTCTGTGTTTTAATCTTTGAAAGAAGGGAAGCCGGTGATTACAAGCAAACGCTGCAACGCCTGACCACAGCGAGTCTGGGCCGCTCTCTGTCTAGCCCCAATTTCACACGCGGTCCGCTACAATCAGAAACAAGCAAAACTCCCTCCCTTCCAACTTGGGGAACGAGCTCATCTCCTAGAAGCGAAAAGAAGGAATTCACAGGGGACTCCTGCACGGCAGGCACAAAACCCGAAACCCGGGTTTTTCAAGTCTACCCCTGCCTCGGCGCTCGGCGCAACCCCAGGAGGGAGTCAGGATTACGCTTATTATCTGGCGGGCGTCCCGTCGCGGAACCGGCTTCTCAGAACCAGCCTCCCGAGAAGCGCCCCCCGCACCCCCACGCTCTCTCCGCTCCCCTTCATCGCGGGTGTTTTCCTGGCGGCTTGCACGGCCGCTGCCCTGAGCCCGGGCCCCAAGAACCCACGCTCCCCGAGAGCATGAGTTGCTCTAACGGTGTCGGAGACCGTAAGCCTCTGACGAGGGAATAAAGACGCAAAGGGAGGCCGCCAGAGGCCAAAACGACGAGGAGAGGCGCCTCCCGCTCTCAGTTGGGCGCCCCCCAAGGGACGAGGGCTTACACCTGTCGGCACACCTGCCGGCGTGCGCGGGAGACCCGAACCCCGGGCAGGCCCCTGCTGAGGGCCATACCTGGTACTGGGAGAGGGAGGGCTCCTCGCCCCCGCCGCCGAGGCCCCGCAGCCGGACCACCAGGAAGGAGCTGTCGTCCGCGTCCCACAGGAAGAGCTCTCCGCCCAGGCCCAACACAAGGTTCCTCGTGAGCAGCGGCGGCGACGAGGGCGACGGGGAACACGTCGGCTTCTCGGCTTCGGCCGGGCTCTGGCTCTGGCTCTTCAGCCCCTCGCGGAGCCGCAAGAACACGGCGTGGTTGGGAAGCCAGGACTGCCACGGCTCCCCGTCGCCCGCGGGCCCCTCGGCTGCCGCCATCTTGGCCCCACTGCGCTGGTCTCCCCACTCGCTCCGCGCGCCGCAGAGCGCAGCCAATCCGCGGGCGGCCGGTCGCCCTTCGGCCAATCACCGAGCAGGCAGGCCGGAAGCACGCGTCCACGGGGGCGGGGCCAAAGGGAGGGCTGCGCGCCCGGCGGGCGTGTAGTCGGGGCCGCCGGGACGGCTCCGCAGCTGCGGGAAGGCCGGCCCCCGGGCCACGGCCGGAGACTGTCTCTTATTGCTGGCTGGACACCTCCGCCTGGCTAAGCCTAGCCATCCCTCAGGATCTACCTCCCTCAGTCCGGGTTGGGCTGGCCTCACAAATGCCACTACTCGGGGTCGCCCTCAACTGTGTCTCCGGGAGGGGTAGGCCGAGGAGACTGCCCTTCCCGGAACTCCCCGAGAGCGAGAGCTCCGAGCGCCCGGAAACTACAATTCCCAGGGCTCTGAGCGCCCCCAGGGGCGGGACTTCCTGGCGGCGACTCGCGCGGAGAAGAGATGGCCGAGGCGCCGGGCTCGGGGCACCGCTCGCTATACAAGGCGGCGGGTTCGCCGTCCTGGAAAGAGGCTTTTCGGCAGGTGGGCGTGGGGCTTGGGAAGCCTCGTCCGCGCCGCCGTTACCCCTACTCCGTCCGGGGAGACGCCCTCCCGCGTGCCGGGCAAGGCAGGTGCCCGAGCGCCGGGCGGTGGCGGGGGACCTGGACCTGGAGCTGGACCTGAGCGGGACTGGACCGAGCCGGGCGCTCTCGGGGTTTCTGGACCCTGCGTGCGGGGTCTTGGCGAGCCGGCCTCGTCCCAGCACCACCTGCTGGGGGCGGTGGGTGGGCGCCAGGGAGGCGCTCGGCTTCCCTCCGTTCCTCTCCAGAGGGGAGTCAAGTACTTGGAAAAGATGCCTGTTTCTGCTCCAGACTTGGCTTCTGCGTCTCCGTAACTGTGCCTCAGCAGGGACGTGCGCCTGCCTCACATGTGACCTATTCTGACATCAGCATGCCTCGCGTCATGTGGTGCACCTTTCCAGAAAGGAGTAGAGATCCTGTATTCTAGGAAAATACTGGGATGCTAGAAATGACGCTAATAGCAGAGGCTTGTCAACCTGGGCTGTGGACGTTTTGAGGAAGACAGGTCTGCGTTGCTGGGGGCGCTGTTCCCCGCACTGTGGAATGTTTCGCAGCGTCCCTGGTCTCCACCCGCTAGATGCGGTAGCCCCACAATTCAAGTGACAACAACAAAAAATGTCTTCAGGCATTGCCAAATGTGCCCTGGGGGCTAAAAATCGTCCCGCGTTGAGAAACGTGTCCAGGAAGGCGGCTATCGTCGCCGTAGCTAGAGCAGCAGGGATGTGGGAGTCAGGACGCCGGCATTGAAGACAGGCTGTGAAATATGCCGATCTGGGCTCTGTAAACAAAGCATTGTGATTCCATCTGTCTGTGTGTGGATAAGGGCTGGAGAGGAATACGCAGAAATAATAATTAAGGTTACAGCCGAACGTTTCCTGTCTGTAAATTTCCTTTAATGTCTCAACACCTAGTCTTAAGAAATTTTTATTTTAATATTTATTTAGTTTTTGAGAGACAGAGTGTCAGAGGGGGAGGGCCAGAAAGAGAGGGAGACACAGAATCAGAAGCAGGCTCCAGGCTCCGAGCTGTCAGCGTGGAGCTGGACGCGGGGCTTGAACCCATGAACCTCAAGATCATGACCTGAGCTGAAGCCGGACGCCTAACCGACTGAGCCACCCAGGCGCCCCAGGAATTTTTTTTTTAACGGAACTGCTCCCCGTCTTTTTCCTTCCAAGGGATGCCTGGAGAGAATGAGAAACAGCCGGGACAGACTCCTGAACAGATACCGCCAGGCAGGAGGCGGTGTGCCAGGGAGTGCTCAGAGCACCCTTCTGGTGCACGAAGTGATGGAAGAGGAGTGGAGTGCGTTGCGGTCGGTGGAGGGCCGTCCAGAGGTCTCGGCTCAGGTCAGGCTGGGGTGTGTGTTTTCGGGGAGGGGCCACAGCACAGGACTGCCGGGTGTCCTCTCTCCCTGTTTCCCCAAGTCCTCTAACCCCGCCATCCTTCAGCTTTCGAACCACTCAGCTTTCGAACTACCCTTAACCCAGGCTCCTCCACCTTGAACGTTAGACTCTTCTGGATTCCTGGTTCATGAACCCCAGACTGTCAGTGTGCTGTGTCACTGCATCTCATGAATCTAAAAAGAAAGAAATTTCACTGCTCGGCTCCCCTCCCCTGGAGATTTTGATTCGGCAGGCAAGGGCCAGGAGGCTGTCTCCTGTAGAGGGTCCCAGAGCTTTCTGATCCTAATCTCAGCCAGAGTGGGGGGGCTGGGTGCAGACAGGAAACCGGTTACCGCGTACCAGGAAGATCGCTGGCGTGGAGGTCCGTGGTTCTGGAATCCCGGCCCTGGTTTTGCTCTGCACTCTCACCTCTCCTGTGCCCTGAGCTTCGCTTCACCTTCGTGCCAAGAAGAAGGTAGCGCTGGCCAAGCAACGTGAGAAAATGCCGGTACGCTGCCCTGGAAACATCGGGGCTGTCTGTAGCCATGACGCACTGTTGGGTGATTTCCACGTGCGCCAGCGCTCGCCCCGTGTCTGAGTAACCGTCGGCCCTCACAGGAGCTCTTTCAAGTAGGTTTGTTCCCGCTTCACAGAGGCCCGAGGTGAGGTTTACAGAGGTTCAGAACTTTCCGGCACTTACTTGGCTTTGGCAGAACAAATACTTAGCTGCTGCCCTAGGCTGTCTCCCCCCAAATTTGGGACCATTATTTTGTCACTGGGGGTTCAGTGGCTCGTTGATGGCTTCTTGGCGTGACCGCGTTACCACATCATCGCTAAATCCTGCAGAAAGACTGGACCGGTTTCCCCAGTGAAAGCTGACTTCAAGCCAGCCTCCAAGTAGGAGTCGGGCTGGGGCCTGCTGGCTGATTAGGACTTGAAGCCTCGCGAGCCCACTTTCTCTTGCAGTTGGAGGAGCCCGTGGACCTGGCTGTGCTCGAGGAGATCCAGCAGGAGCTGGCCGACCAAGGTGCGCCCTGGGGTCATCCTTCCGCCTGCAGGTCCCTATGCTAACGCAACGTTTGTTTATTTTCGAGAGAGAAAGAGGAGGGGCAGAGAGAGGGGGACGGAGGATCTGAAGCAGGCTCTGAGCTGACAACTGAGAGCCTGATGTGGGGCTCGAACTCACCAACCGTGAGATCGTGATCTGAGGCCAAGTCGGATGCGTAACCGACTGAGCCACCCAGGCGCCCCGCTGCCCACTTTTCAGAGACGATTAGTTCCGCCTCCACTTCTAGCTTCAGGCGGGTGTCAGAAGGCCCTGTTTTGACTTTCAAGTCTCGGCTGTCTGCCCGAGAATAAGTCTTTTGGGCGCTGGGCCTTGTGCTCAGACTCTGCGTTCTGTGGTGTTGTTTTCTCCTGGTGGCTAGCGGACAAGGTACCGTGAGACAGAAGGCAGTGCTGTCGCGCCCGGGTGGCACAGCTCGGGGTGCGGCCGGGAAGCAGCATCCGTTCCGTGGAACGCGGTCCCATGTTTATTCTGTGCGGCGGTTCCTTTCTGTTTACAGAGGAATAGTCCACCGAGCCCAGCTCCGTCCCAACGTAACTTTATTTGAAAAGTCAGACGTGGGCTGTGGTTTGCTGACCCCCTGCGCTGCAGCCTAGACCGTGAGCTCATCGAGAGCAGGGACCGGCGTCTTTCACCTCTGTCCCTCCTTCCTACCACCTACGTCCTGGGCATCGTGGCCCGCTTGCCGCATGAAAGAACACAGATTGTGCACGACACAGACCGAGCATACGGACGCTGGAGAACAGGGCACTTCACACTCAGCAGGGTGGGCTGGGCGACGGCAGGAAGTGCCCTGTAAGTGTCCCCTCTCTCCAGCTGCCCCCCAGGGCCCTGACCCACCACGCTCTGCTCCCGCAGCCTCTGGAGAGGTGTGTGGACGTTGTGTCCCTGTCCCTTGTCCTCACCACTTTCCCGCCGGTGCTCACGGAGGACAGACAGACGGGAGGGGAGGGACAACAGGTTGGAGCCTGACAGAGCAGTAAATGGCTTATGATTGGTAGCATGATTTGGCCTGAAATTATTCTGTCCTGGGATGAAGCCTTCGGAGTGGCCCCTGGCGTGGGGTCGGGGTCGGCGAACGAGGCAGGTGGGGTGGGCCCGCCCTGGGTAGGCGGTGGGGTGGGGCCGGCCGGGGGTTGGGGGGAGGTGGGGCGTGGCCCGCGGCGGGGGAGGCGTGGCCGGCCGGGGAGGGGGCGTGGCCGGCCGGGGAGGGGGCGGGGCCGGCCCGCGCAGCTGCCCCTTGCCTTGCAGAGCGGAGCATCATCAGCGAGTATGAGAAGAGCTTGCAGTTCGACGAGCGGTGTCTCAGCATCATACTGGCTGAATGGGAAGCAAACCCCCTCATCTGTCCTGTGTGCACAAAGTAAGTCTTCGAAACGTTTCCAGCGTTATCGCCCCCCCCCGCCCCCCCCGCCGCCCCCGCTCCCAGGTGAGTGGCTGCACCTCCCCGCCCCACCGCCAGACACTGCTTATCTGGAGAGGTCTGCGGATCCAGGTCTGCTGGCCGCGGTCCTCTGTGACCCCGACTCTGCTTCCAGGTCCAACCTGAGGGTAGCCAATGGCGTGGTCACGTGTCCGTGTGGCCTGTACCTCTCCAATCACGTAAGTTCCACACGCCCATGGCTGTGGCCTCTTCCTGCGCGGACCCGCTTTCTTGGGGAGCCTCGGGGGCTCCCTCCCGGCCCCAGGTCCTACTCACACAGGCCCGGCTGGGAGGTTGGAGTGTGGCCGGCACTGCACCCTCCCCCCTTCCCCGGAGCCATTTGCTAAACACAAGGGCCCCCGGGCTCCAGATCTTTCTGGGAGTGTGCTTTGGAGTTGGGAGCACTACGAAGACAACGGTGTTCAGAACTTAAGCTCCCGTGACCTCTTACCTGACAGGGATTGGTTTTCAAGCTGTTGACTCTGGGGGTAGCTGGATTAGGTTGTGGCTTAACTTTATTTCCTAGTTTCCGGAGTTGACGGAGCAAAGGCTTCGCGCCTGCATAGAGGACAGCGTGAACGCGCACAGTGCACACTGTCCCCACACGCCTGAATTTTCGGTCACACAGGCGACAGGAGAAAGGCCCACTCTTCTCATGAGCTGCCTGGTAAGCCTGCCGGGGACCCCGTGGCGAGAGCGGGCCAGTCGTAGGTTCTCTTCCCGCACCGGGAGAAATCCCAGCTCAGAAACAGGGAGACATTTATCTTCTTATCTCCTTTTAAACTGTGTTCTTTTGAACCGGGTAGGTGTTTAAAAGTGCAGTTCTCTGAGGGGTTTACTTGCCCAGGAAGATGAAGCCACTGAAACTACCGGAAGGGAGGGGACAGAGGCCACCCAGGAGTGGGGAGCCTGGCCCAGAGTCAGCGGATATTGTCACACTCACGAGACCCAGACAGGCCGGTCCGTGTCCGTTGTGCAGGAGGGCGTCAGGTCACTGGGGAGACAAATGCCCCTGTGAGGGGGCTGGACGGTGGGGAGGGAGGCATTTGTGCCGCGGGCTCCGTCTGTGACGAGGGGACGTGTCCCCACTGCTGGGGGCGGGAAGCAGGCTCGCGTCAGGCTCGTCCTCCAGGGAGACCGAGCCGGCCCTGGAGTCCGGGTCTCTGGTTCCAGCGCCTCCGCTGTTCCCTGCTCGGGGCTCGGGCCGGTGGGGACCGGCTTTCCCGCAGGCGGGGTGGGGAGGACCCTGGGTGAGGTTTAAGTGGCAGGCGGCCGTGCCCCCTGCTCCAGCCCCTCACAGACCAGGCACCTCCGGGGGCTCCCGCTCTGCGTCCGACGCTCGAGGCTGGTTTGCACCTGTGACTGAGCACTGCCGCGTGCACCGTGGCAGCCCGAGTCCTGCTGTTCTTGGGCTCCCGCTGTGCCTGATGCCGCGTCTCCGCGACACCACTCGTGCCTTCGTCCTTGAGGGCGACCCCACACCTTGACTGTCCTCCCAGCCCCAGCACGTAGGCAGGTGCCTGATGCGTCTGCAGCAACGGGTTGAGGTCGGGGTGGGGGCTCAGACGGGGCGCAGGTCAAGTGGCTTCAGCCCCCGCCTCCTTGCGGAGATGGGCGAGCCAGCCACCTGAGGCGTGTGGCGCAGGAACGTGAGCCCCAGCCGCGGGCTGGAGGGAGTGGCTGGGAGCACCCAGCGGCACCCCAGCGCGTGGCCGTCGCGGGCCCCGGTCCGTGGGGTCAGGGCCCCGAAGCTCTGAGCAGAGGGAAGGCGGGCGGAGGTGAGGCCAGCCCTCCTGGGCACAGCTTGCCAGCGCGGCCTTCCCGTGGGGAGAGACCCCCGTGGGGCCGGCGGGTGACAGAAGCAGGGTTGAGTTCACGTGCCCGGAGCACTGGAACTCGGGTCGCCAGGCCTCTGGCTTCACGTGAGGGGGAGTCCAGGACCGAGGGGTCAGGCTGCGGGGGGTTCGGCCTGGATGTGGGGCCTGAGGCGAAGCCGCAGGTGCGGGCTACGAAAGGTCACGCGTGGCCACGAGGACACGGGAGGCAGGAGATGTGCGTGCGGTCTGGGCTGGTCACAGGCTGGAGGGCACTAGACCCCAGAAAGCCACATGTATCCCCTGTGGAAGCGGTTGGGGACTCCGTGGCATGGTGGCCGGGTGAGCGGTCAGGGAGTCAGGAGCCTGTTTTCACTCCGATGCTTACCGGGCCTCAAGTTGGGGTTCTGCCCGTGGGGGGCACGCGTGGTCTGTACCTCCCTGCGGCACATGCCTGTTTGAGGCCCAGGGTCAGTGGGAGGAGCCTCACCTCCCCGCGTGGCCGCAAAAGCCACCAGCTGTCAGAGGCTTGAATCTGGCCTCTGGCTTCCCCCGTCCCAAGGGGGAGGGCGTTTGAGTGTCTCTGGGATGTGATCTTAGCTGGAGGCCACCGTGCTGGTGCTGGCAGACTGCTGGCAGCCAAGGCAGTCGTCCTGGGGCTGCGGGAGGGCGGTCCCCAGCACAGCCCCAGAGGCAGGCTCTCCATGCTGGCGCCACACCGCCCAAACCAGCCGTGACGACCTGAGTTCTGTCCACATTCCAGGCTTGTGACACTTGGACCGTGATCCTCTAGAACCGGCCCGGACACCTCCCCCCTCGCTCCATCGGACAAAGGGCCTTGTAAATAGAAACGTTTAATTTATAACTTATTTTGTATTAAAATTTTCAAACGTCTCTGCTGTCGGGTGTTCTGTGACTCAGGCTGAGGGAAGGAATAGAAAAGACGGGACACCTCAGGGGAACGAAACCAATTTTATTGTCCGTCATTCTGTTATACAAAATTCCAGGAGCGACAGAGCCTAGAGGAGGAGTCAACGAACAGTAAGTAAGAGGGTAGCAGAAATAATTTAAAGCTGAATTATTTTCCATGATATCAGCACGAAAACCGTCTCCAAGCACGCGTGTCTAGCTCCAGAGTGGGCCTGTCCCCTGGCCGAAGCCTGCCGTCAACGCGAGGCGTTCGACGTCTGCTCTGGTCTGGCCTACTGGCTCTTGACGAACCCCTTCAGGTCTTCGAGAAAAGTGATGTACTCCCGGTGCTCCAGGGCCGTGCTGAGCTCCACCAGCTCGTCGGCGAAAGTGTTGTCCACCCCCCGGTCGGCCAGGAAGTCCATCAGGTGGTCGTATAAGGCCTGGAGACAGAGACGCCACTCGCTACCAAGACGCCGCGGGTCCCTCCCCGGACCGGGACGCTCGCCCCGCGGGGCCCAGGGCGCGCCCAGCTTCCCGGGGGCTCACCCAGTCCAGGGAGGCCGTGTTGAGCGTGTAGTTCGTGTCCTTCCACTCAGACTCGCCGACCGACTGAAAGCTCACTTCTCTGATGGCGAAGATGTCACTCTCGTCCTCCTCTTCCTGCCCCACCTGGAAGGACACGGGATTTGGGGAAAGTGAAGGGGCTTCTGGGACAAACCAGACCATTAACAGCTTGAGAGTCACCAGATTTTAACCCGCCCTCACCCCCCACGTCCTCCCCGGCTCTGCTGGCCCCTGAACGGGCCCAGGAAGGTCCCTGGAGGCCCTCCCCGTCCCCAGGGGGGCGGGCATGCCACCCTACACACCTCATCTTCCGGATAGTGACAGTCCAGAACCAGGGCCTTCTTGCCGCCGTTCTTTATAACCTCCACCACGAAATTGGGAGTGGACGTCAGTTCGGGCTGGGGAAGCGAGAACAAGTCAGCGCGTGCCGCGCCGGCAGGGGGGCGGGTGCCCGGACCGGAGAGCTCACCCTGCAGGGCCCTGATGACCACGGCCGGGGTGGCCGTCGGCGCTTTCAGACGATACGCGCTAGTGCCCGTAAGTGAACAGCCTGGAATGCTAACGGCATCGAGGCCACGCGCCAGCTCATTGGGGAGACCGGGCTACCCTGTTCCCGAGTCGGTCCTCTCTGGACTTCTAAACGAGGTCTTCGAGGGCAGGGGGTCACACAGCTGGCACGGCTTCGCACCTGTCAGTGTCTTACTTGTTCACAGAACTTGCCACGCTTAGAATTAAATCTGAATTACGGCCCCAGCTAAGTTAATTCACCTCCTCCCCCGGGGCTCGGTTTTCCATCCTCAGGCTGCAAAGCTGGCCCAGACCCCCGCGATCTCTCTCCTTCCCGCTGACATTTCGGGGTCTTCCTCTGTACTGGACGGGGAGCCGTCCGATACCGGGGGACCGCAGTCGGGGTGGCTGAGACAGAAGCACACGGGGTGGGGGGGGGGCGTAATCTGTGCTTGGTCATGAGACGAGTCCAACACCTGCTTAGTCAGGAAGTCCGGGGACCCTGTGACCCTCACACTGGCCGGCTCCTAGCCAGGCACACGGCCTCTTAAGATGTTTGAGGACCGGGCACATCCGGGTCCGGCCAAGAGGGGCCGTGTGCCAAAGTGCCAGGTGTCCCAATCTCTGACACCCCAGCTTTGCTACCCCGGATCAATGGCTGGTGTTTACCGCCAGCCTGTGACACGTCAGAACATTCCTCGCTCGGAAACACTGCAAACATCTCCCGATCGTAAGAAGGCTTAAAAGAGGCTCGTTTCTTCCCGTTAAGAGCACACAGGCCACACTGTAAGCCTACGGGGGGGCGGGGGGGCAGCTTCCTGAGTTCTGGGAAGGAAAGGGGGCCTCCCGGTGCTGGTGCTACAGCCGGAGAGCGCTGCTCCGGGAGGAGAGCCCCGAGGATAGAGGCCCCCTGCCTCCCCGCACCTCCCTTCCCGCAGCGGAGGAATCGGAAGAGCACACGTTCCTTCTCCGAGGCCCTGGGATGACCTGTCAGCACTCAGATCCCAGCGGGTGACCGTGCACCCTGCTCACCTCCTGTTCTTCCGCCTTCTGCCCCTGGGAGGGCTCCTCCTCCCCAGCAAACGTCGGCGGGATGCTGTTGTTAATGTTGAACGTCACCGTGATCCTACAGAGGCGAGAGAAACCTCAGGAAGGGCTGTTTTCACTCGGTATTTAGCTGAGTAAAGTGCCGAGCTGTGCTACAGTTAAAAATGCCGATGGAAACAATGTCTCTGATGCCACGGACTCGACTGTACAGTTTCCCGAACAGCCGGGTGGCTCCGGCCCCAAGATGGACTTAGCAGCCGTGACTGTGCCCCCTACGCGTCAGCTGCTAGAAGTCACACTAATGGGCCCCGACCGGTCCCACTTTATCTCCACCAGATCCAGTCCTGTGTGGGCCCCTTCGGGCGATGGCGCCCCAGGGCCACACCCACTGGTTATCTCCCCAGGGCCACCGCCCACCCTGCTCTTGCCCCAGGCGCCCTCCGGTGGCAGTGACTGAGAAAGAGCTGGGATGGCAGAGAAGCCTCTGGGGAAAGCTACCCCCAAGGAGGGGGGGGGTGGGGGGGCAGAGCGGCCTGAGGCTAAGGACCAAGAGAAGCCTGGAGGGCTCAGTCAGTTAATAGTCTGACTCAATTTCTGCTCTGGTCATGATCTCAAGGTCCGGTTCGTGAATTTGAGCCCCAGGTCGGGCTCAGAGCCTGGAGCCTGCTTCAGATTCTGGTCTCCCTCTCTCTCTGCCCCTCCCCTGCTCAGCTGCTCAGTTCTCTCTCTCAAGATAAACTTAAAAAAAACAAAAACAAAAACAAAAAACAAAAAACAGCAGTGCAAGTTTCACTCACACACCAGGCCAGAAACACCCAGTTCCTGACAACTTTAAGGCGCAAGGATCCTCCTCACCTGACAAATCAGGCCCCGAGCCCCGAGTGGAAACCGCAGCGAGGGGACCGCAGAAGCTGTATGGCTCACCCGCCACCCCTGCCCGCCACCCCCTGGAGCTGCAGAAGCCCCCTCCTGCAGGAGGGCCGGCTGGACGTTCAGCCACAAGACCTGTCTGACCCGCCCGAGCGAGCGCTGACCGAGGGGAGCCCCGGGGCACAGAAATGCCTTCATTCACGAGAACCTTATGTACAAGGACCCCAAACCGGCTGCGACTCCACTCGCCCCAGGAAAACGGTTTTGGTGACGTCACAGAGCACACCGCTGACCCTGGGGGACAGGACCCACTCTAGGCAGAAACACCCGAGAGTCAGAACCCTCCTTTACAACACATATGAAAGTGGACTCAGAACGGGGAGAGGGGGGCACACATCTGAACCGGGCGGAGAGCCCCCCACCTTCCTGGTGGCCACACTCACTGCACCGTATCCTGTCCTACAGGCGAGGCACAAGGTTTGCGTTCAGGGCGCAGGGACCCCGATCCTCACCCAGAGCCCGCGGAGGCGGCGGCCAGCGCCCTGGGCAGTCGGGGTCTGCGCGCCCAGCCTCAGCAGGAAGGACAGCCGGCCTCCCAGGCCCACGGGCCTCGAGCTGCCAACTGCCGTGCGGCTCCCTCGCGGTCCCGATGAACGAAGCACCGGGCAGGCCCACTCGGGGGGCGCTTCCCCGGACCCCAGGCCCCCGCACTTACTTTTCTCCAGCCACTTTCCGCACTAACGTGGCTTCTGTCCCGTTCACTTCCAGCTCCCAGCCCCCAGACATCTTGGGGAGGGACCCATGCTTCTGGATCTTCTTCTCCTCCTTAATCTCGTCGTTCAGGAACTCGACGAAAGCTTTGTCTCCTACGGCAAGAGTCCGTAAGACACAGAAAAAGAACCAGTCCGTCTAAAACCCGAGACCTGGGGTTACTGCAGCCGGAAACCTAGACCTGGGATCTTTTCTGATACTTGTGCTGCTGCCAACCGGGGTCCAATTCCCACCCGTGATGCCTCAGTTTCCCCATCTGTAAAAATGCTGGAAACACTTCACCGGGAAGCTGACCTAGACTCTAGGAAAACGATTTTGCCAGGCTTGACCACACCTGGAACCCCTGACCCCCGGGCTCCCCAACGGTCCATCTCGGAGGCTCAGACAAAGCCGCCCGCAGGGTTTAATCACATCTATCCCTACCCGTGGGGGGAGGAACACGGGTTCAACCCGCTGGTCACCCACCAGTGGGGGAATGTGCGGGACTGGGTGCCCAGGACCTACAGCGGAGGGGAACATCCCCCGCCCCCCGCCCGGTGGGTCCCCGGCCCTGACCCCAGCCCCTCGACCCCCAGCCCTAACCGCCCAGGCCTGGCCTGACCCCTCGGTACTCAACCTTTGACCCCCGCGAGCCATGGCCCTGGGACCCCCGACCCTTGACCCCCTGGCCCTCACCGCACCCCCTTGCCACTGGTCCCCCAGCCTCCACCCCGGACCCCCTCGTCCCCTAACCCCCTAGCCCTGACCCTCGTTCCCTCGCGACTCCCCCCAGCCCTTACCTCCCAACTTCTCGCCGCCTGACCCCCGACCCCACGCCCCCGTCGCCCCAGCCCTGACCCCCGACCCCGAGCCTCACCCTGGGTGTGCAGCGCGCCGCAGCCGCAGCCGCAGGGCCCGCGGGGGAGCAGGAGGCCGGCGCGTACTCGGAACAGCCCGAAAGGCCGCACGCACGGCCGGGGCGCGGGCTGCAGCAGCGGCCGGGTTGGCGGGACGGGCGCGGCGCGGAGCCCGGCGACGGCGGAGCCCAGCGCGCGGGGCACGCGGCGCAGCAGAGGAAGCATCGCGGCGGCGGCGGCGGACACGTGCGGGTGCGAAGGGCGACCCCGGCCGAGATCCCAGCCCGCGCGCCGCCGGAAGTCCCGCCCCCGCCGGGAGCGCTTCCGCGCCGGCGCGGTGCGGGCCCGAGGCGCCGGGCTGCGCGGCGCCCTCTGCTGGCGGCCTGCGGTGCGACCCGCGGGCCTGGGTCCCCGAGGTCAGCGCGGCTGCCCGGACCTGATCTTCCCGCCCGCCCCGCCGCTCCGCCCCGCGGGCCGCTTAGCTCCAGGGCGGGCCCTCTGAATTGCTACGACACCCCCCCCTTCAGCGTGCACTCCCCTCCCCCGGCATGCACACCCTCAACCCCGGCGTGCACCTTCCCGCGTGCACTCCCCTCGCGTGCGTTCCCGCCCCGTGCACCCCTCTCCCCAGCGTATACCACCCCTTGTGTACCCCCTTCCCCCGGCATGAGCACCCCCTTCCCCGGCATGCACCTCCTCTTGTGCACCCCTCTCCCGCAACGCGCACCTCCCGAGCTGCACCTCCCTCCTCCGAGTGCACCCCCTCGGAGTGCATCTCCCTCATATGCACCCCACTGTGTCTCCCCCCTTACTCAGCGTGTACCACCCCCTCGGCGTGTTTCCCCCCAGCCTGCATCCCCCTTTCCCAGCATGCACCCTTGTGTGCAGCCCCCTCCTCTGGCACGCATATCCTCTTCCCCAGCGTGCACCTCCCGCATGCGCTCTACCTCGGGTGTGCACCACCCCCCGCCGGCATATACCCCCACCGGGCGTGTCCCCAGTTCTGATGGCCCGCCTGGCACTGTTCTGGAGCCAGGAAGCTGGGAGTGGGAGCGAGGGTCCCCGAAAAAGAGAGCTCTCAGGACCCGAGAGGTCATTTCAGGGGCCCAGCCAGGCTCAGTGATTGGAGCCCTACGTGTCCAAGCCGCTTCTAGCAGAACTTCTAGGTGGCGTCAGAATCGCAAAGAAATGCAAAAACCTCAGCAGATGAGGATCCCAAGGTAATAAAGAGAAGGCAGAAACTCACTAGCCTGTAGCGTAGTTGTCACTTCTCCAGGATAAGTGCGTGGTAAACCCCACTGCTGTTTCCAAAGGAAGCAAGGCCCCGCATCCTCACTGGAGATGAGCCCAAGATCCCGGCTCTGGGGGTGTGCCCAACCCCCCCCCCCCCAACACACACAGGTGTCCTCTCCTTCATTATAATGTTAAAGTGTCCGCCTGGGAGCTCGGGCTTTTCAAGCTTATGCCCTATGCCCGCACAACCTCATGCCTCCCTCTACCTGCAGTGACAAGGCTCCCCTCGCTGGACCCCAAGTGAAAAGAACCCGCTCATCTCTGCGCGGGAGTCCCGGCTTTGGAGGTTCTTCCCCTCCGTCTCTGAGTTGCCCAGATCAAGTTTCCCGTGTGACCACCGCTCCTGGCGTATAGTCTCTGCCTGTAACTCGTGTTAGACGGAGCAGGATCTGGACTCGGGTCCCCTGAACCCCGACCCCGAGGAAGGGGGAAAGAGCTAAGACTTTATGCCTGTAGCACATGTTGCAGGAAGGTGGAGGGAGGATGCCGACTTGAGGACCTCACCAAAGCAGTCTGTGCCGAGGGGGACCCAGCTCTGCCCTCTCGCTGACTCCCTCCCTCACCCCTCCCTCACCTGAATACGAAAATTTACCCTGGGGGTGGACATTTAATGTGTTAGCCACCTTCAAGTGCACCAGTGCTAATAAATCTCCACCTGTGTTCAGACGGCATCCCTTTCCCCACCTGAACTCTTTTTAATGTTTATTTTTGAAGGAGAGAGAGACAGAGAGAGAGAACACAAGCATGGGAGGGGCAGAGGGAGAGGGAGACACAGAATCCGAAGCAGGCTCCAGGCTCCGAGCTGTCAGCCCAGAGCCCGACGCGGGCCTCGAACTCGCGAGCCATGAGATCATGACCTGAGCCGAAGTCGGACGCTCAACCGACTGAGCCACCCGGGCGCCCCGAGACTAATGGGTACATATATTCTGAGCGGCAGGGAGAGGAGACCCAAGAACCAGCCGCACACAGCGCGGCACGTACAAGAGTCCTCGGCACCTGCAAACGGGAGCATCACACACACGAGCGGTTTCTGTCGCGCTGAGAACAAGCTTGAAAATCCAACAGAAACCTGAACAAAGCTGGGTTTTTTCCCGCAAGTTGGAACATTCGAATCAAACCCTAACCAAACCCTTGCTTGCCCACGGGTGTGGCGTCCCCTCGCACGCGGAAGGGACCCCACCTCGCTCGCACGCACGCACGCGGTTCCGGACGGCGGGAGTGAGCGGATCGGGGCGCCCCGGCACGTCACCTTAGTCCCCCCAGGGCAGGAACTCTGCACAGGCGGCAGAGAGGCCGCGCACAGTCAGGCTGTCATCTGGGACCGCGGGTCTGCGGCTCCTCCCGGCGGGACTCCGGGCCGCCCTGCCCGCTGCTCCCCCGAGACCCCGGGAGGCGGACGTGCGTTTACGTGCAGCTGCTCTGGGAGCTGGCGACCCGTCCAGACAGAGATCTCACGGCGTGGAGAGGAGGGGTCTCCCCTCAGAGGTTCTACCAAGCGAACGGGAGCTCACGACTGTATCTGCGACATCGTTGTGAGACATGTCACTTTCTTAAGAAAGACTGGGTCCCCTGTAAACGGCCGTGTATTTCTTTGTAGTAACATGTAGTCAGAATCGGTTCTCCAATCTGATTCAATCCCCGAGCAGCAGGATTAAAAATTAACTGTTTTAAAACCCCGATAAAAAAAAAACCACAGTATTAAAACTCTACCAGAATGCTCCGGTGATAAAGGTATTTCTGTAGGGAAACACGAAAGCTTTTTGGAAGCTACTGACCCCTGACTCCTGCCCAGAACACAATCCACATTTCTGGGAAGTGTTCTGGTACTTACACCGGGACTAAATTATTGCAGGTTAAGCTTCCCTTGCCCCAGAGAACACTCTAGACCGAATTCGCCGAACAAATTCTGAGGAACATAATCACCCACTCCCAATTTTTTTTTACCAACATGATTCATGTTTTATTAAAAATACAGTTTTTTTCTTTTACCAAGTCAGGCTGAACATCCCAGGTCTCTATTAAGAAGTGAGAAAAATACACTTAAAATTTTTTCTGAAAAACTCGTCAGGAAGTCAGTAACCGTAAAGAACAAGGCGGTCAGGGGAAGGCCGACTAGAAGTCTAAGAATTCAGTAAAATGGGGCATCTCGGACCTGTGGGACCCTATCTGGCCCGCACGTCGCTATTTCTAACGGAAGTCCGTCCAGGTGCCCGACGGCCCTCGCACTGACCCAACACGCGGGCGCTCGGGCTCGGCCGGTGCCGGGCGGACGGACGGAAGGACGGACGGGTGAGGCCGGAGAGCGCCAGCAGGACGGACTGGGAGAAGGGCCCCCGGGCCCAGAGCAGACTCACCACAGCCGCTGAAGCGTCTCTCGGGCGGTGTGGCCCCTGCCTAGAAACCGCACGGCCCGCTGCGCGAGGAACGACCGAAAGCCCCCGTAGCCCGGTTTAGAATGAAGCGCGACAGAAAGGCTAACTCGGCCTCCTCAGGGCAAAACACCATCCGGGGAAAGATTACTTGCTTCCCGTAACGAAACGGCTGAGGGCAACTTTTGGTGTCCTTTCCCTTGTCACGACACGGGGCAGGGAGGAGACTGTGGAGGCCCCGCAAGTCCCCCCTCACCCCCGGGGATGAGGCTCACGAGGGGAGGCGAGCCCAGGAGCTAAGACGCGGCATTTCCCACCTCAAGCTTCTACAGGAGTTACAGACAGACGACAGGACAGCTGAGCTCAGCGGCCTGCTGGGGTCCCTTCCAGAAAGTCCTCCCAGTCACCAGGACCCAGGGGACTCTGGACTCAAGTCCGTCGGGAGAAAGCAGTCCTCCGGGCGTGACGGCTCATCGTGGGCCAGGTGGGGACCTGGGCGCTCCCCTTCCACGCTCCCCAAACCCGAGCCCGTCAGCACTGCTCTGATCACCCCACGTGGCGGATGAGGAGTGAGGCTCGCGGTCACCCAGAGCCACAGAGCAGCCACCGAACGCGGGGCCGAGGTTCCCACGGCGCGTCCGCGGTTCCGTCTCAGCGCTTGGGACACACACGCTTCGAGCTCCTGGCGGTGGGGCTGGCCACCCCGGCCCCCCGCCCCCCGGTCCCGGTGGGTCGCGGGCCCGCGAGCGCCGCGGCTCAGTCTCGGGCAGCCCTCAGCTTCCTCCGGAAGTAGTCGGGGGCGGCCTCGTACAGCCAGTCCGCGTCCACCACGCACAGGCCCCGCATGTAGCACCTGTTGGTGTAGAGCAGCTCCGTGTACACGACGCAGGCCGGCCGGCAGTGGAAGAGGACGGACGAGGGGTGGACGGCCACCGGCTGGTGCGTGTCCGTGGTCGCGTAGGTGCCGTCGGGCTGCAGCTCGGCGGTGCTCATGAACAGACTGTGGGCCAGGCAGCGGCGGATGCTCTCCACGTCCCCGCGGGAGGACACCATGGGCATCGACATCTGTCTCGGGAGGAGGAAACAGGAAGACCCGCCCGCGGTCAGGCGCACATGCGGCCCGCACGCCAGCCCGGCAGAGCGAGCACTGGCGGGCAAGGCCCCAACCTCTGCCGCCTGGGACACCGCGGGGCCGGAGGAGAGCGGCCACCGGGAAGCACACGGGCCACCAGCGCTCAGACGGGCCGGGGGACCCGGGGGGAGGGGCCTGGCCCTCTCACCCCCAGCGCGTAGGGGCTTCCTCACTCGCCTTCCTTCCCTGGAGCAGGGCTCCGGCCCTGCCTCCTGCACTCAGCCTCCCGGCACCAAGACCCCTGCCCCTCCCCCCCTGCTCCCGAGGGGAAGTCCGGGCCTCCATCAACCTGCACGCGCCCCGGGGAAGGTCACAGCGCCTTACACCCCAGGCCGCAGTCGACCAGACCGCGGGTGGACACCTGCCTGACCCTGCAGTGCTGGCTCCAGTGTTCCAGGCATGGGGGGATGGGGAGGGATCTTCTGGGATGGGGAGGGATGGGAAGGGCAGGAAATCTGTCCGCTCTGCTGCTGCTCCCGTGAGCCGAGGCAGAAGGCAGGAAGCAGGGGGAAGAGGGGCGTGCAGACAGAGGCCAACTAGGGGACGAGCACCCGGAACATTTCTGGCTCCTGGCAGCGTCCTCTGCTTCCCGCTTCCTTCCTGTCCCTCTGGGGCTCGACTATGTCCATAGGCTCCCACAGAAACTGTTCTATCCCCACTTGTCCCTTTAAGATGGCTCAAGGGGTGGGTCGCCTGGGTGGCTCAGCCGGTTAAGCGTCTGACTTCGGCTCAGGTCGTGATCTCTCGGTCTGTGAGTTCGAGCCCCGCGTCGGGCTCTGTGCTGACGGCTCGGAGCCTGGAGCCTGCTTCCGATTCTGTGTGTCCCCCTCTCTCTACCCCTCCCCTGCTCATGCTCTGTCTCTGTCTCAGAAATAAACAAACATTAAAAAAATATTTTCTTTAAAACAAAGATGGCTCGAGGGGTTTGTTTTTTGCAAACTGCTGATCCCCGCCTGACGAGACCTTCTTTCTCTCCTCTGTGGGGACACTGTCAGCTGTCACCACCTCCAGGGAGCCCCCGAGTCCTGCAGCTAGCCGTGGTCTCTCCTTCCAGGCGGCCGCTCTGGCGCCCACCGGCTGTGATTCGGGGCAAATGCCTTCACTTCTTTAGGCTCTGGTTCATCATTTGTAAAACAGGAATAACACAGAACCTCGTCAGGGCGAGATGAGGATTTCAAACGAGCAAATGCGTGAAAAGGACTTAGAACGGTGCCTCAGTGAGCGCTTCACAGACCACAGCCACACCGTTACCGCCGCCAGATCTGCCCTCTGGATTGTTCCCTGAGAGGAGGAGTGTGAGGCCCATTTGCAAAGCCCAGGACCCCGACCGACGCCTGGCGCGGAGGCACCACCGGCCGCTGACGCGCCCTCAGTTCAGGACGAGGAGCTGCCAGTGACGCCTCCGCTGCCAGTGACGACAGGGAGAACCCGGGGAGCCACGGGACGGGACGGCCGGGCAGGACGACTGCTCAGGAACAAGAGGGCCCGGGAAACCACGTGAGATACGGAACACGGCAACCACGACAAGAAATCACCTAACTGCCAGCGACGGGCGATGGGACCAGACGCGGGCCTGGGGATGGGGGCGGGGGGAACAGCGGCCCCCTGGAAACGCGCGGACACGTCCTACGCTGAGGGGCCGTCTCGGAAGAGGCAGGGACTTCCACCACGGAGTTCGTGACCGCTCGACCACGGGAGCGACCACGGGAGCAGCCGACGTAAACCACTCGCCTCTGTGGGAAGACGCGGAGTGTCCTACAGCCGTCGGTGTGCGCGTGAAAGGACTCGGAAGCCACACGGGCTCCGAGGGGGAGCACAAGCTAAGAGCACACTTGGGGGGTGCGACCTCCCAGTGGCGAAATGCGTGGGACGCGGGGACGCGGTCACCACCGCTGCCGTAAACCCGAAAATGACGGAACGCGTGCGCCAGCCGCACTGAAAAACGACCTTGGGGGGCGATACGGCGGGTGTCTCGCAACCTAGATTCCACCCGGAGGTTCATTCCGTGCATGAAGCACAGATATGTGTCTAGGAAGATGGTCATCGGCACTTGGGCGAGTGTCGCGCGGGGCCTGCTTCCCTACGATGCGGGGCGTACGACAGACGGCCACGAGGTCACCGGAAAGGGCGGTGAGACGCAGGTCCACAGGCACCAAGACACCCGGACACATGGCGTGTGCAAGGACACCCCGTGGGAAAAGTTGCAAAACTTGTACTCTGTTTCTTTAAAAAAGAAAACCGTGTGTGTGTGCGTACGTGTACGTGTGCACACGCAGTGAGGGAGACAAACACACAAAAACATACGTGTGCAGGAAAAGACTGGAAGGACCTACGCCAGACCGCTAACCCTGGTCTGTCTTTGGAAGGGCAGGATGTGGGAGAAGTTGTTTCAGCCCGTCTGTGCCGCTGTTTTCCGCGCTGTATCGACTTGTAACAAGCAAGTAATCTGAACAAAGTAACAAAGATATTCCCACCAGAAAAGTAAATCTCAGAATTGAAAAATAATTTTAAAGTTTTTAAGAGCGGAGGGGCGCCTGGGTGCCTCGGTCTGTTAAGCGTCAGACTCTCGGTTTTGGCTCAGGTCACGATCTCATGGTTTGTGAGTTCCAGCCCTGCATCAGGGTCTGTGCTGACAGTGTGGAGCCTGCTTGACATTCCCTCCCTCCCCGTCTCTCTGCCTCTCCATTCAAAATAAATAAACAGAAAACCAAAACAACAACAAAAAACCAAAACAAAAAACAAGGCTGCAGAAAACAGACAGAAGTGGTGACGGGTCGAACTGTGGGTAATATTTACTTCCTTCCTTATTTTTACATTTCCCTACGATGAGGCTTTCTCTCGTAACCATTAGCAACGAGCAATCTGAAACTTCCCGCCTGGAAACAAGGGACAGGTTAGAGCCCCAGAGGCGCCAGGAGGAGAGGTACCTTCAGGCAGATGTCCCTCAGCTGTGCTCGGACTTCGCCTGCCAGCATCACGTTCTTGCTGTTGACAAAATTCTCTTTGCACCAATCCTGAACAGGAGAGACAGAGAGAGACGTCACAACCCTCACGCTTCTGCCGAGGGAAAAACGCGACAGGACCCGGAGAACAGCTGGATTCAGAGGGAGGACTTCAGTCAGCAAAAAACAGTATAGGAAAATAGGAAAATAACTTTATACCAAAAAGCATGAACCGTAAGGGGAAACAGTAACACCTCAGAGTTAAACGAAAGCTGTCCCCACGTGGGGGCGCCTGGCTGGCTCAGTGGGTGCAGTGTGCGACTCTCCTTCATGGGGTCATGAGCTCGAGCCCCATTTGAGCCCCACGCTGGGTGCAGAGATGATTGACAAAAATGAAACTTAGAAAAGAAGTCTCCTTATGTCAGGTCACCATAAAAAAGCCAGACTGGGGTGTTCGAATCACTATAGCCAATAAAGGATAAATCACCTCCAGGACAGATTTAAAGAGCTTCTCCGTATCAATTAGAAAATGACCAAGAACCTGGAAGAAAAATGGGCAGAAAAGCCGACACACAGAAGAGTTAGTTCAAACGTCCAATCATCTTCTGCAAGGACGCCGTCCGCTGAGGAATCGCGGCGAAGTAACACAGACGCGATCCCGTCTCCATCGACCAAGAGTCAGGACGGCGAAGCGGGGGCTCGTGTCCACGGCCGCGGGCGGATGACCAAGGAGGACGGGCCGCGGGGAGACGCGGCGCTCACGGTGTGGCACGTGGGGGCTCCGAAGCGAAAGCACATGGTCGTGTGGGACACGGGCCGACGTCAGGACGGCAGTGACAAGACGGAAGGACGGGACAGCGTTTTCTGTCCTTAAACATAAACTGAGGCAACCACAGCAAGACGTCTGCAACTCCTAGACCTGAGAGGGGCCGTTCAGGAGGGACCGCGCCCCGACACGGACGGAGTCAGGGCGCGCACACGGGCACCACACGGGTCTCTCTGAGGGATGGAAGGACGGACCCGAGCGTCTCTGAAGGCACGCATCATGCCGCCTCGCTCGTGGACAAGGCTCGCGTTAGCGCTCGGGTTCGCTAGCGAGGGAAACACAACAGGATTTCTGCTTTGATGGAAAAGGGCGAAAGGAAACAGCTCTGCGTCTGCTCTGCGGGGGCCCCTAGGAGGCAGCGCGCCCGCCCCCGCGCCCGCACCGCCAAGCTCCCGGCCCTGGAGCTCCGCCAGGGGAGCATCTGCGCTTCACCTGCATTACTCTGAGTATCCGTTAGCAACATGTGACCTCACGTATCAGGAAAGCCCCAGAGAGGCTATCGTTGGGGTCTGGGAACCCACAAGAAAGTTCCACATAAACTAACGACCGCTTCTTCTCTTTACGCCCCTTCGGCTCAGGAAACGTTTCACAGGACGCGCTACTTTCAGATCTTGGAGAAGATCCAGAAGGGCGCTTCCGTCCTGTCGGAGGAACTGAAATAGCCTACGAGCAAAAGCCGCCGTGAGGAAAGTCAGGGGCAGGCGGGGAAGACGCATTTGTGGCTAAGAAGCGCGGTCACCAAACACGGGGAACTTGCCCCCTCGGAGCACCAGTTCAACAGAAGCAGGACGGAGGCCTGGCGACCCCCGTGCGCAGGCGCATCAGCACCCGGCTCCGTCCTCGCGGCTCCGTGGGAGATCCTGCCAGAGAGGAAGGATCTCGTGCTCCGATCTCGAGGCGGGAGGGAGGCGGGTTCGGGGGAGACGCGAGACTGACCTTGTTCCCGCCGGCGCTTCTGAAGGCCCGGTAGACGTTGAGCAAGGTGACGTGGTCGCCCTCGCTGGACACGAACTTCCTGCGGACGGCCTGCACCTCATCCCGCCGGGAGGGAGGGTTGCACAGGACGCTGTCCACGGACAGCAGGGAGACGATGGTCAGCATCTCCTCCGTGCAGTGGAACTTGGGGGACAGGAGGATGGCCTGCACGTTGAAGGTACACATGGTGTGAGGCACGGTCTCCCCGGCATCCGAACACGGTTTTTGCGTGTGTGCACGTGCGCACACACACACACACGCTCGCGCACTTCCCTTCCGAGGCCTCGCGGGGCACATGCTGCCCGAACCAGGCCTACCTATGTTCACGTCACCGCACGTTTTCGTAGAGCCCGTGACTGCCCTCCCGCGGATTCCCACGTTCCTGATGGGGGGCCCGTGCGTATGTGGGTTTGAATCGCACACAGAACGGGAGTCCGCGTCACGCACGGAGTACGGTGTGCGGATTAAGCCAGGGGCACCGCGGTGAGCCCTCTGCCGTGCGAGGGCCGGCGTGCAGCGTCGCGAAGGGGGACCGAGGCCGGCGGGGGCGACTCACTTTGGCGAACCTGGGCTCTAAAGGGAAAGCTGCCATCTTCCTTCCGAGCGGACTCAGGGTGAGCTGCCCGTCCTTCCGCTCCAGGGCTCCCAGCAGCTCCAGCTGTGCCACGGCCGCCTGAATGTGGTCTGCAGACGGAGACAGAAGACGGAGCGACACGTCGCAAAGACGAAGACTTCTGAGGGCGCCACGTCAAGCCGCAGCATCGATCACAGCCGCCACCGTCCCCAGGGCTAGGCCGCTAACGACATCGCTGCCTTCTAAAGTAATGGCCTGTGTTCGGTAAGATGTGTGTCACCTTTAAACCCAGCTACGTCACACGCACGAATCCCGCCCACAGGTACACTCGTATGTGGTACCGGGACCGGTCTCTCCAGAAGCAGAGACTCCCAGGAGCACCTGAGGGGCTCAGTGGGTTAAGCGTCCGACTTCGGCTCAGGTCATGATCTCGCGGTTCGTGAGTTCGAGCCCTGTGTCGGGCTCTGGGCTGACGGCTCAGAGCCTGGAGCCTGCTTTGGACTCTGTCTCTCTCTCTCTCTCTCTCTGCCCCTCCCCTGCGTGTGCTATCTCTCAAAAATAAGTAAACGTTAAAAAACAAAACAAACAAAACCAAAGAAAAAGCAAGAAGGCGACGAAAGAAGAGAGTGAAACTGGCTCTTGAAGACAGCCAGCAGCCAAAGCCACCGTCTGCAAGAACCCCAGTGAGCTCCCTCCCTCCAGGGGGACCGCCGACAGAGACCAGGAACCCATCAAATTCTAGTCCAGAGCAAAGAACCTTTCCGGCCCTTCCGCCGGCCCTTCTGGCGGCCTTGGGAGCCGCTGCAGCTCCCGGGACCCCCCACCGTGTGGGACCCCCGCGAGGACGGCTCCCGGGAGAATCTGTACCCTCGAGATCCGCGGGCGCCCCTCCAACAGCTGGTGCTGCCATGCGACCAAACAAAAGTAAACAGAGAGCCCCCCCGGATGGTTCCTGGCGAGTCTAGTGTTTGTCGTAGGGCCACGCGGACGACCGCCTACCTGGAGAGGGCTTGGACATGAAGTCGAAGGTGAGCACGTCGGGCACTTTCATTGCCAGGAGCTGCAGCATCACGCCGGCCAGGTTACACCTGCGAGGAGGGAGATGCAGGTGGCCCCCGGGCTCTGGCCGGCTCCCCCGGCAGGGGGGGTAGGGGACGGCGGCAGGGCGGGAGCGCCGGGGGCCCACCTCTGGATCTCTGGCACGGTCATCTTGTCAAACTTCTCGAACTCGTCCTCCGTGTACAGCCGGTAACAGACGCCACTGTCCTCCCTGCCGGCCCGGCCCGTGCGCTGCCAGGCCTGGGTCTTTGACACGCGCTGCACGGCCAGCACCTCCAGGCCACCGTCTGCGGGGAGAACGGCCGCGTCAGAGCCACGTTCAGCGCGCGAACCCACCGTTCCTGCGGCGCTCCTCAGGACGCCGCACCGGGGGTCCTCCCTGCCACGCGAGAGTCCGGAAAAGTCCCGGCTGCACTGGAGAGCGAACCCAGACTGCTCAGCCGTCGGCAGTGCGAGGCGTGTTGCTGAAATGGCAGATGGCCGCGTGTGTGCTGCAGGGGCCGGGACCGCAGCCCCAGGCTCTGGCTGAGGCCACGGACTGAGGCTTTCCCGGGGCCCGGGAAACGAGGGTGGCCGGTCACCCTCCCGATCAATGCCTGGGGACCGGATATGCCCGGTCCTTTGTGCAGTGCGCCCCCCCCCCCCCCCCCCAGCCTGGCCCCAGCTCTGCTTTAAGAGGGAGGCGATGTGATGGCGTCACTCCCAGGAGCAGACGTGACGAATGTCCTGATTGAGGTGTGCCCTATGCCAGGCCTGGGGGACGGGTTCTTCCACACGCCACCCCTAAGAACACGTGTGTGAAGGTCCGTGCCCTCGGATGCTTAGGAGCGCATTTTGATCAGGCTTTTGGGAGCAATTGCTTCCGTTGCCTCTAATCCTCTGTGGACTGAAGCAAGGTCGAGAGCAGACGGGACCTGGACCTCAGGCCGGCTTGCATTGCACACGCTTGGGGATCAGCTAGTGCCTCCCCGGCCCAGGGAGGCTTCCTTTCTAGGAAGCCGGAGCCCAGACGTCCCTCCCAACAAAGGTCCTGCCGCGGGGTCAGGTCGTGCCCGGCCACTCCTCTCAACCTGGCAGGACCTGGGCTCCCGTCCTGCCCTGCCTCGCCCTCGCTGCTGCCGCAGGGCCCCTTCCTGGGGCACAGGCTCCCTCGCGCCGTGCGCCCCGAACCCCCGTCAACGGTGGCGAGTCTCGGCACAAGGCGCTCACTGGGAGAAGCCGGGGGGCTCACTGCAGGGAAGGGGCGCCCGCGGGCTAGCTTCTCACCGGGATTATATTTCTTTGCTTTAACCATGCCCGTGTCGACTACGTATTTTATTCCCGGAATGGTTATGGAGGTTTCGGCAATGTTGGTGGAAATGATCACTTTGCGACAGCCCTGAAAGGAAGGAGAAACCAGAAAAGGCGTGTGGCGCACACGGGATTCACAAGCTTTAGAGCATGCTCCTCACCATCAACCTCCACAGTCCAGCCACAATCAAGAGCCGACGGCGTCATTGTTGACGAGTAACCACTACAGAAGGGTGAGTAAAAGCTCATCCCGAGGGGACGAGACGCAGCGGGCCAGGCGGGGGGGGGGGGCTGGACCCCTGGCCCGGCGGGGACGTCCCGTGTGCTCCCCGCCTCTGGGGGCTGCCGCGTTTACGGCAGAATGGGAGCGCCACCTACCTCGTCAGTTCTGCAGTGGGTGAGGCCGTGTGCGCGGGGCGCACGCGGGGTGTGGGTGGAGCGTATGCAGGGTGTACACAGGGCGTACGTGGGATCCACGCGGGGTGCGCGCAGTGCCCGGCATGGCACCCGGTGCCCAATGTCGTGGGCGAACGAGGCCGGTCCGTGTCGGACTTAGGGGGTGCTGCCGTTCACGTTCCGGCCCTGCCCCCGCCCGCACCCGACAACGGTCTCCCTGCTCGTACGTCGGCGTGGGACCCGCCTGGGGCCCAGGACGGCGGCGCCCTCACCTTCGGGGCTCCCTGGAAGACACGGAGCTGCTGGGCGTAGGGCAGGGAGGCGTACAGAGGCAGGACCAGCAGGGAGGGGCAGCCGTCCGGGAGGTGCCTGGCGATGTCTCGGCAGATCTTGCTCGTGGCTTCGATCTCCTCCTGGCCGGTGAGGAACACCAGGATGTCCTGAGAGGGGGGGGCCTCCTGCGGAAGGGGAAGCGCGGCATTACCAGGTGCCGCCGAAAGCACAGCCCCAGGGAGCAGGAGAGGGGTCACTGATGAAGCTCCCGGGGTTATCTTGTTAACGTGGACAACATGTAAATGAGCCTGGACGTGGGGGTCTCCCCTGGGAGGGCGGCCCCACCGTAATGCACGAAGCCAGGACGGCGGTGAGTGTGTTCAAAAGCCAGCTGAGGCAATACCGGAGGAAGGTCAGCAGACGGCAAGGTGACAGGACAGTACCACGAAGGGCACAAGCCGGCCAAGAAACCTGCAGAAGCCTCCCTTCCTTCCCTGGAGCCGGCCAGACGGAAGCCACCTTGGGGAAACCGTGGCGGTGGGAACGGCCAGAAGCAGTCGCGCTGGAAGAGGAGCCCTCACTGAACGATGCCGCCCAAAGCACGGTCGCACAGCCAAACGATGCCGCACGCGGGCAAGCGCCTGAGACCCCGGACCTAACGGGCTGTCACCTCTGCAAGGTCAGCAGCGTCCAGGCGTTAACGACATACTCCTGCACACGATCCTTCCTGCAAGTCTGTTCAGGTGTCTTAATCAGCAAGATGCTTACGTGACGAGATGGCTGAAAACGCTGAACTGTGCTAAATACACGTGCGCGCGTGTGTGTCTATGCGAAAACGTGTGTACGTTTACGTGTGTGTGCACGTGGCTTTTACAGCCCGGTACTAACAGGACAGATGTTCACAAGTACACACAACGGGACAAATCTCAGACAGTCAAAACCTCATCCGTGGGACTCATCAAAGCCACCATGGAGCCCGAACACATCTGCAGCCACCACTCAGGACCCATCCTCACCGAGCTTGCTTTTTGGCAGGTGGACGCCTTCCTTGATCTAAAGGACAGTGAAGCGGTAAGCCCAGAGCAACAAAGGCAGCGGAGGAGAAAAGGGACCAGAAGCTTCGACCTGTTCTGAAAGACGAAGGAGACGGGGAGCGAATGGCGTGCTGGACGGAGGCGCTCCGGCCGGGGAGCGGTCTGAAGGGCCCGCGGCCACCGGAGATGGGCCCGTCTCCCCGGAGAAGAAAGGCCCAGGACCCGGCAGTGAGGCAGAGGCGGGTCAGGGGAGGTGGAACCGAGGGTGGCACGGTCGACCCCTGTGCCCTCCTCCACCTACGAGGGAGGAGGCTGGGAAGACACGGGAGGCAAGAATGCGGTTCGGCCCAGAGGTGTGGCCGAAGGAAGAGTCCAGACAGATGCACAGAGCAAGAGGCGGGGAGGGAGGTGTCTAAATCCTCACCTACCGCGGCAGGAAACTTAAAACACGGCAGGAGCGGCATCGCCGGGTAACACTGCAAATACTAACGTGAATCCAGGGGAAGCAGTCAGGGGAGCCAAGAACGTAACCCGAGAGACGGGATCTGGAACGCGGCAGTAAAATCAGCTGCCGGTTTCCCGGTCCTTACACAGCTAGCTGCTGACTTTTTAAACTTTAAACTACACACTCACCACTTAGATTGGAATAAAAATTAGTTTTAAAAAATTGGCCTCTGGTTTTCTCAGAAAGTTACGAGTTTTATAAGATAAACAAAAAAATGAGATGATTTAATCACTCAAACTTCTGAGTAGGTCTTTAATAAGATGAGAAGAAATTTTGACACGTTTCTCTAATTCGGTTTTTCTAAAAGGAAAAAAAAAAAGCCAAAAGCTCCAAATGGCCACCCGTTTTGGGGTCGATACCAACTTTTTTAACAACGACGTGGCCAACAGCAGAGAACGTAGCGTCTCACTGACTTCCTCCCGCTACACGTCATGCCCTTCTCACTGGGACTTCCGATCAGTCTGCTCTGACAGGATGTTTCCTGGCTCGGCTGAGGCGTGATGCCGGCAGAGCTGAGTTATTCTTCTTTTTAGAGAAAATAAGAATTGCCGTAAAAAAGAACAAGAGGCCGGACAGGCCCCTCGTCTCAACGGCACAGCTCGTGGGCTGTCCCGGTCGGTAGCTTTTCTCGTCCAGGCGGCACGGGGAGCCAGACCTCTGCGGGGCCCGCCCGCACCTGCCCGTACCTGGTGGATCTGGAAGACGGAGACGAGAGCGGCGTGCAGGTAGTCCTGCTGGGGCTGTTTGGTGTAAAACACCTGGATGGGATGCTGCCGACCCTCCAGGTAGAGGACGGGCGCCCCGCCGAAATACTGCGAGAACAGATCCACGTCCATCGTGGCGGACATCACGATCACCTGCGTCCGGGACGGAAGAGGACGGTGGGGAAGCCACACCGGGCCGGCCTTTCTGTGCCCTCCCTGTGACAGTGAGCCTCCCCGCGTTGGCAAGCAGAGCGCGGGCCCCTCTGGCGAGCGCACCACACCTACTTTGAGAGGCAGCCTCCCCAGCTCCTTCCTCCGCTTCTGCGCGGCCTTCACGACCCCGAAGAGCACGTCCGTGTGGACGGTCCGTTCGTGGGCTTCGTCCAAAATGACACAGCTGTACTTCCGGAGCAAGGAGTCTGAAATCGCTTCTCGCAGAAGCATGCCGTCCGTCAGGAACTTGATCCTGGTGTCCTCGGAGCTGATGTCGTCAAAGCGCACGGAATAGCCAACCTGCGTGGGGGATGGTCCCACCGTCACTCGGTGAGCACCCGCGTAACCGGCGCTGAGCAGGCACTTGTGTCCTCACGGGGGACGACGCCAACGCCGACCCTCCCCTGCTCCCTTGGGCACAGACAGACAGTGGACAGGGCACAGACAGACAGAGGACGGGTCCCTTTAGCTGCGATTAGGATACACGTCACAAGGAACCTAAAATGAGGCTACTTCCCCAGGTACTTGATAATTTTGAGTGACGCTTCGTACAGCTGGGAGAAGACTGGAAGGTTCTCGAGTGCGTGCATGCACAAGCACACACAGAGCTGACCTACACACAGTTCTGGGGCTCACTCTCAATACCCGTATATACGCTGTATGTACGTATAGACACATATACGGACGAGACAGTTAATGGAGTTACTGAAGCCTGAAACATGCTCGAGGAAACAGCTATCTGACTTGCCAACAGATTCTGAAAGCAGAGTGCATGTCACTGACAGCCTGTCGGCCCTGCGGTGTGTGAGGGGCTGGAGAAAGACTCGGGGACAGGCCTAAGGACTGTGGCAAGAGCGGGCCTCCCTGCACAGCGGTCTTGTCCGGAAAGCACAGCACGGGGGAGCGGGCGGCTGTCGTTAAAGAAGGAGGTGACGTACCAGCTTCCCGAGTTCAGTTCTCTTCTCGTCCGAGACTCGAGACGCAAGAGAGATGGCGGCCACCCGGCGAGGCTGGGTCACCGCGATGACGCCCTGGCGGCCAACGCCCCCCTCGTAGAGGTACTGCGGGAGCTGAGTCGTCTTCCCAGAGCCCGTCTCCCCTGAGAGAGGAAACAAGTCTCGTTCACGTGCAAACTGAAACAAATTCCACCAAAGTCGGGAGAAAAAGATAAAATACTGGAGTTGATAGAGCTGAGAAAGCCACAGGACATCGGGCACTCGTGTGAGCTGCTGGTAGAGTGTTGGGTGGGACTGCTTCTCGGAAGGCCGAATTAGGTGCGAAACATCTTTAAGATGTGCACACCCTAGACCCACAATTCCACCTGCAAGAATTAATTCTGAGGAAATAATTAAAGATACATGTAAAGGTATAGTTTCAGAGAGGTTTTATTCAGCTTCGCTCATGACGGCAAATAACAGGAAACAATGTGTATGTTCAACTGCAATGAACTACAACGGTTACGTAAAAAAGAATAAACGAGGGGCGCCTGGGTGGCTCAGTCGGTTGAGCATCCGACTTTGGCTCAGGTCATGACCTTGCAGTTCGTGAGTTCGAGCCCCACGCTGGGCTCTGTGCCCACAGCTCGGAGCCTGGAGCCTGCTTCAGTTCTGTGTCTCCCTCTTCCAAAAGTAAACATTAAAAAACCACAAAGTTTAAAGAAAGATCATAAACGAGATGGACCACTGGAAGCCACACGCACTCCTACACAGCAGCCACTGTCCTTTCTTTCAGACCCCTGGCCCACACCATTAGGCAACACCTGCCGTGGCCACGTCTCCCTTGCAAACTCCACAGGATGAGTCAGACCCACGCGCTCTCTCCCTGGGGCTGCCCCAGTGGCCTCCTCCGCACCGCCTCCCAGCACTGACCACCTTACACTGTGCAGAAGTGTCTACAAGTTTCCATCCTCCATGCCACAAGCTCCCGGAGGGCAGAGAAGGTCCCCACCTGCCTCTTCCCCGGATCTGAGCATCCTACATGCAGCAAGCACACCTTATTTCCTGTCCCCGTGGGTTCCTTGGTCCCTAAGTAGAACCAAGAACTCAGGAAACCTGGGCATCCCTCCTTCCCTGGCCACCGCGTCTTCTACCTTAGCGCCCCAAATCCAATTATCCTCGCAGACTAAGAATTTGATTTTTCCGCTGCACTCCTTCTGCTGAACCCACCAGGCAAAACCCCAAAAGTGGACCAACGTCTCCCTGTCCATCTTTTCTGCTCCTACACCAGGCGACTGAGCATTACTAAGGTAAAATCACCCATCTGTGCAGACCGAGACATCTGTGAGCTGGCAGTGGGGCCGTCGATCCCTGTTCTTGTTTCTGCGGCCTCCCTCTGTCCCCATCCTCCCCCCAGGGCCTGCCTCACGCCCCATGGCTCCCAAGCTCAGCAGAGCTCCTGCACCTGTTCCACATGACAAGCCAAGTCCCCCTCCCCTACACACTCTTCCCCAGCCACATCCATGGTCACCTCCTCTCTCCAGCCCCCAGCCTGCTGGATACCCTTCCTCCTATTCCAGGCCAGCCGGGCATCTAGCCCTTGTGTCCAAGTGCCCCTGCTTTGGCAGCCCCCCCCACCGGGCCCCCAGTCTCTGCTCTTAGTGCCCACTTTCCATCTTCAGCCTCCCTCTCCACTGAGCGCTTCCTCTCGAATCCCTCAGCTCCCTTCCCTTTCTCCAACAGGAACCTGCTCTCACTGCCTTTCCTCCCTCACCCCTGCTCAGCCCAGTGACAAATGAACTCCCACCCGCCACAGCTCTGCTGAAAGAGCGCTCGATGGGATCTGCGTGGTTGCTCCCTGTGTTATGGGCCCTCGCTGGGGCATCTGTTCCTCTGGCTACGCTCCCCCAGATCTTCCTCCCTCTGAAGCTCATCCTCTCGGTGCCTCCTGAGCCTCCCCTGCAGGCGGCTCACCCCCACCTCCAGGCGCCGAAGGCCCTCCCTCGGGGCCGCCTCCCACACCTGCTCGGACCCACACTCTTGCAAGCCCCAAAGTCCCCCGCGCGGCTCTCCGCCGGGCACCTCGGTCGCTGCCCCCGGGGCTGTGGGTGCCTCCAGAGTGGGGCTTCCCCCCCCCCCCCCGGGGCCGCTCCGGGGCTGGCTCTGAGATACACGTCAGGGCACCTCGGGCCGGCCAGAGAACGAGGCGGGCCACTCACCGATGAGGACGGCGCTGTCCAGGTTTCGGAGCTGGGCCAGCAGCTGCCCCCGCGCCTGGAAGATCGGCAGGCTCCGGCGCTGCCGCTCCACCGCCTCGGGGTAGGGGCTGGCCGCGGGCTGGGCCAGGGCCGGCTGCTGCTGCCTCCGGCCGCCTCCGCCGCCGCCGCCCGCGGTCAGCAGCATCACCACGCGCCCCCCGGGAGGCCCGCAGCCCGGCCGGAACCTCTTGGCCGGCGGGAAGCCCGCCTCCTCCGGCATGTCGGGCGCGCGCCGCGACTGGCGGCCGAGGCCCCGGCAGGCGCCGGCCAGCGCGCACCGCCCCTTCCTGCCGGGGCTGCCGGCGACCACTGATGACCTCACGGACGCCACCGGCCTTCCGGGCGGGCCCGCGCCCCCCAGCATGCACTGGGCGCCTGGGACGGCGTGCACGCGACGGCGGGCAGAACCGGGCCCGTGGTACGACCGCGAAAGCGGCCCGGAGCGACAACAGCGAGGGGCGGCGCGTAAGGTTCCGCTCGAATTTCTCCCCACCCCCGGATTAAAGACGACGATCTTCTGGACAGTTTCGGTGTCCAGATGAGACTGTGTCCTTCCAGTGAACGCGCGTTTCCCCTTCTCTGCCCGCAGCAATCCCCGCTCTGCTTACTTTGGTAAAATCTGAGAGCAGAACGCAAACATTTGCATGATTTAGTCCTCTCCAGGTGTTACGTGGATGGTGGCCCCGGGAAGAAACCGAGCCCCTGAAATTCCTTAAAGTCGCCCAGATGTGGCCCACCTCGCGTTACAGAAGACGAGGGCGTTAAAGCACATGCTCTATGATGGTCGAATATCCTCAGAAGACTGTCCCAGCGGCCCCGGTCCTCTCCCGTCCGAGATGCAGGCCCTGAATCTGCCTGCTGCCCTGCTGGTCCTCGGCTGTCCCGGCCGGACTCTCAAGGTCTCTGGGGGCCGCCTGGCCCCATCCCACACACGCCAGTAAAGGCAGGGAAAAGGGGATACAACCGGCCCCTCCTTTGCGTCCTAACCCCAAAGCTCTGGGATGCTAACCCGCCACCAGAAAGGCAGGCAGCTGAGGGCAGGGAATGGGATTTCCAGGGAATTCATCATAAATCTTCCACCCGCCCCCATGAGGGGCCTCAGGCATCTTCTCAAGTCCAGCTCCAGGACACTCGTCCTATCTGTAAACGTGTGAAAAATCCAACAGTAAGAGACCATTTTTCTCCAGCTACCCATGGTGCAGGGATCAAGGGTGAGTGAAAATGTGCATGCTGAATTAATAGCAGGTGTCTGTTTAGAATAAATTGGCAGAATTTCACTTCCTGCCCCTGAATATGAACTTGCACGGCAATCCGTGCAAAGGGATTAATAAAAGGGAAATAACTTGCTCAGGCTGCTGTAACAGAAAATAGCACAGACTGAAGGGCTTGTAAACATCAGAACATTACTGCTCACAGTTCTGCAGGCTTGGAAAGCACCCTTATGGTTGCCTTCCGGTGAGGGCCCTCTTCCTGGTCCGTTGATGTGTCCTCACCGGTGGGAGCCATCAGGGGTCTCTCTGGAGCTGTTGGTAAGGTGTTAATCTCATCATGAGGGCCCCTTCCTTATGACTTAAGTACCTCCCAAGGGTCCCACTTCCTAATATCACATAGAGGATTAGGATTTCAACATAAGAATGGGGGGGGGGGGCAGGGCACAAACATTCACATCGTAGCAGTAACTAAATGTTAATTCTCAAATTACGAACCCTGAGTAACAGACAGACATCAGTCCTTTTTCCCAGGGTGCTTTCCCCAGACTAACCTAATGGAGGAGACATGTTCCTAATGATTTCAAGAGTCTGGGTACGGGGGCGCCCAGATGGCTCAGTCAGTTGAGCATCTGAGCATCGGACTCTTGGTTTTGGCTCAGGGCATGATCTCACAGTTCGTGAGTTCGAGCCCCACGTCAGGCTCTGTGCTGACGGTGTGGAGCCTGCTTGGGCTTCTGTGTCTCCCTCTCTGTCTGCCCCTCCCCTGCTCTCTGTATCTCTCTCTCTCAAAATAAATAAACAAACATTAAAGAAAAAAAAAAAGAGCCCAAGTAGGTAATAGGAGTGAATGAAATAACTTCTTGATAGAGCACATGGCCTGTCTTAGAAGCTGCCGTGCAGACCTGGCATTGCCAGATCTCCCTATGTTTTTCAAGAAAAGCCCCAAATGGAGATCTTCATGTGACATTTGTCCGTGTTAAGTGTTGGCTCAAGTTTTCAAAATGGTGCAGGCAGGCGCAGTAAACCGCACGTGGAGGTAAGGCATTCACAGGCTCCAGCCTGATGGCCCAGCTATTCTGCAGTGTCACAGCTAAGAGCTGAAAACTAAAATCCTACATAGGCACCACCCACACCTCCCGCCCCCATCGGAGTCTGAAATCTGCTGTCCCTCCCAAGGAAGTCTCGTGGTTCCGTGGTTTGCGTATGCAGATGATCACAAGATAATAACCATTCAGAACGTCCGGGCTCTTCTCCCAGGAAGTGAGTCGTCTCGTCTGGGATGATCTGTGGACTGGCTGCTCTTGTCGCGATCATACCAGCTGGTGCTCAGTGTGGTTGGCTGGCTTGCCCGACCACCAGACCGCTGCCCTTAATCATGGTCAGTTCTCCGTCCCACTGAGACAACCCTGAGCCTCGGCCACTGGTCCAAGTTTGCACGTACATACGTTGATCCCTGTGTAATTAAAAATACCAGATAATAGTTTGCTGATCGAGAAACAGAGCACGTATTCAGCACCCACGCACCAAGCCCTGTGCTAGACACCGTGGGAGAGACAAAACTTTAAGACACGGACCCTGCCCTTAAGGAGCTTACGTTCTCGTGAGGGAGGCGATGCATATACGTGTAGCAGCTGCAACGGTACGAGACGATATATAATTTGGTGTAAGAGTACATTGTACGCACTCGAGGGATTCAAAGAAAGACCATGGAGTAGGCCTTAGAGTCAAGATTTCTTGAGAAGCCGGGAACAGGACCAGGCCTTGAAGAGACTTAGGTTCCCAATAGGTAGAAATGGGGGCAGGGTTCAGAGGGAGACAGACACTGTGCTTTTGATACGGGGGTTAAGAAGTCACCATGAATTTCTGAGCAGAGAAGGGGCTTGTGCATATTAAAGTTCAACAACTTTAATGCAAACTCATAAAATGCGCCAGTAGCTCAGGGGATGTCCCATAGCACCGAGATCCCCGGCGGTATCGTGACCGGCGACAGGGATGGCACTCACCTGTCAGATGCAGGCTGTCAGGGAGACACAACAATTCCAGGGAGCCCCTTACCCAGCGGCTCAGTTATTTCCTAATTTCCACAGACTCCAGACAGAGCGAGGGCTTTGCTGCCAGGATCTGGGGCTTGGGTGCTCTCTGCTTAGAGACCACACCAAAGGATGAAAGATATTAGGATCCAGGCAGGTACGGAAAAGAACATGTGTGGAAGAGAGAAGTGAAAGAAATCCATTGTGCAGAAAACACCCCCAAACGCATAGAAAATGTTTCTCCTGGTCAGGTGCAACTTACACATCCATTTGTTTTAAATGAACGTCTACTGTATTTCTACGACAACAAACTGACTCATTAGTGCTTTTCAGTGTCACTGGTAGAACCCAGGAGTCCCTTCAATTATATGTGTCGGGTAAATTGGGCACAAAATTCCATATACCGCGTATCGATTCCCACTTTCGGTTGACATGCATTACAAAAAGCAGGGTGGCCTGTAAGGATCAAGATGGAGAGGAGAGCTGGAGAAGTGAGACTTTTCCTCGTGCCCAGGCAAGCGGGGGTCAGGTGACAATGTCGGTGACTGGCGTCACCAGTGCCCAGGACACGTCGGAGGTGCACAGACCGGCATCCTGGGAATTCTCATCCCATGACACCACGGAAACGAAAATCCTGCGGCAGACCGCGGTTAGGCCACAGACTCAAAATCTGTTTCCTGTTCTACCATCACTGATACGTACAGACATTCCCTGCTAAGATGAACAGTGAATAGATCCTAGGGTCACAGTTTTTCCACAACAGCTCCCGGAACGGGATAACTCAAAGTTAGCTAACGGAAAACAAAACTAGAGACGTCTATTTTGAGACCCGAGATAAGGAATTTCTAAGACCCTAATTAAACTTGAGCTTTCTTAAACAAAGACATGACAAAATTTAAGAATCCCATAAGGATTGTACATTCTAAGACTAGCATTTCAAGATTTTGTGGTTTTTTTAAATTTTTTTAATTAAAAAAAATTTTTTTAATGTTTATTTATTTTTGAGAGAGAGAGAGAGAGAGAGGCAGAGCGTGAATGGGGGAGGGACAAAGAGAGGGGAAAACACAGAATCGGAAGCAGGCTCCAGGCTCTGAGCTGCCAGCACAGAGCCCGACACGGGGCTTGAGCTCATGAACTGTGAGATCATGACCTGAGCCAAAGTCAGACACTTAACTGCCTGAGCCACCCAGGTGCCCCTCAAGATTTTGTTTTTTAATCACTTAGGGAAAAAAGCAGTCCCGTTAACCCACATTCCATAAAATTGCAACAACCATAAAGTTATGGACACCATGTAGAACATGTGTGTTAAATCCCATCACTTCCTCCTGTTCTGTTTAGAGATATTACTATCTACTTCACCATGTGAAAATCCCCACCTAGGGTGTTGATTACGTTTTTTCTTTTTTTTTTTTTTTTTTAATTTTTTAAACATTTATTTATTTTTGAGAGACAGAGCGTGAGTGGGGTAGGGGCAGAGAGAGGGGAAAACACAGAATCCGCAGCAGGCCCAGATTCTGATCTGTCAGCACACAGCCCGGTGCAGGGCTTGAACTCATGAACCGCAAGACCAGGACCTGAGCCGAAGCCAGACGCTAAGCCAACTGGGCCACCCACACGCCCCCTACGTGCTATGTATTCAAAGTATGTGCAATGATCTCTTTTCTAGGGGTGTCCGTTTCGTTCCTCTGGGCTCTCAACAGCTTAGACCGTGTGAGCGCAAACCCGCTGGGACCCAGGGAGATGAATGTTCTGGACAGTTTTTATGTCATCACAGGCATTAAGTCCCTGCTCCTCTGGACCCTGTCTGATTTCTACCTGATTGTGACGGTCAACCAGATACATGGCTCCGAAAAGCTTCTCAGCTTTTCCTGAAACAGAACGACAGAGTTAACCAGCTGGAGACCCGTGGACCCCTGCCTGACGGGCACCTGTTCATCTGCCTCCACAGTCAACATTCCAGGCCTCAGAGGGCTCTTCCTGTTGTTTTCCAAAAGGGCGGCCGTGACAGGTCCTGGCCCGGCTGTTTCTTGGTGGAGAGACTCAAGTGGAGAAAATACGACGCCACACGTCGTGGGCAGCCGGCCCTCCTGCCACCAAATTCCCGCTGCTACGAGAACCCCCACCCCACCCTCTCTTTTCTCAGCTCATCTGACCACTTGCAGTTTTGCAAAACCCAGACGGAGGACGAACTGTCTGCACAGAATGCACAGAACCAGAGCTTCCCGCTGGAGCCACGTCGAGGACCACGGACGCCGGCCACAGCGCGTCCGCCACGCGCGTCCCACGTTGAGACGGAATCCCGGTGGACGCCGCGCCGACCCCGGAGGCGCCCGGGAGGAGCCCGGGCCTGCACGAGCACCTCGTGATTCAGCGGATCGCACACAAAAGCTCGGATTCAGCGAGAGCGAGACGGAATTCAGTTTTATTTTGTCCTCTCTGAAACCTCCATTTACCCCACGGCCTCGTCTGTCAAAGAGGAGGAGGAGGGGAAGCTGAGCCCCACGCCACACGGCTCCGGCCTCCCGCACCTGCTCGCGAGCGGCGGCGGCGGCGGCTTTGTGTCTCCAGTTGTTTGGCTCCGAGGGGTCGCGCTTTCGGGCCGGCGTGGCGAGAAGCCGCTGGCCGACCGCCCCCGGCGCCTGCTGGGTTCACTAGTGTACCATTTCATAAAGTGCTTCTGGAGTTGAGCTCTGCCAAGCCGTCAAGTGTCCGCGCTTTTGCAACACAAAGGATAAAACAACCCCCGCGGGTGTGTCACCGAGTCCTTCCCAGCCGGTCCCATTATCGGCGCTGCTGCTCTAACCGCCGAGGCGCTGGCCCTCGCCCCACGCGAAGCCTCCGGGCCGCTCTTCGGGTAGCGGATTGTAATTTGGGTCCTCATCTGGCGTATCGAAAATAGCCTTCCTGAAAGGCAACAGGGGTCATTTAGTCCCAGAGTCCCGGCAGGACCCGTCCCGCGGGGCCTCCGCCAACGGACAAACATCTCCGCCCGCCAAGCAGACACTTCTCACGTTGTGAAAGTTTTCACAATCATTTCATGTTTACGTTAACTTTTACTTCGCGGACCCTTTTTTTTTTTTTAATTTTTTAAATGTTTTATTTATTTTTGAGACAGAGAGAGACAGAGCATGAGCAGGGAAGAGGCAGACAGAGAGGGAGACACAGAATCCGAAGCAGGCTCCAGGCTCCGAGCTGTCGGCACAGAGCCCGACGCGGGGCTCGAACTCAGGGACCAAGAGATCATGACCTGAGCCAAAGTCGGACGCTTCACCGACTGAGCCACCCAGGCACCCTCTTTTTTTTTTTTTTTTTTTTACTACAAATGCAATAAATGCTAACATAAAGAAAACAAAAAGTATATATAAATATTCTAAATCTCCAGAATCGTGGTTAACTTCTCATTATTCTTGCAGAACTTTTATACGTACGCTTTTACAAAAATTAGGTCACCCTATTTATTTTGTAACCTGATTTTCACTAAGTTTATTATGAATGTCTCCCCACAACCAAGGTACCACCCAGTATCCAGTGATGGACAGACAGACAGACAAAAGTCACAGAGGAATGTTATTCAGCCTTAAAAAGAAAGGAAATTCTGACACCTGCTACGATGTGGATGAACCCGGAGGATGTGGTGTTCCGGGAAACAAGCCTGTCACAAGGGACAAATAGTGCACGCACCCACGCATACAAGGAACCCGTGGCCCAGGTCATGATCTCGAGGTTTGTGGGTTCGAGCCCCGTGTCGGGCTCTGTGCTGACAACTCAGAGCCTGGATCCTGCTTCGGATTCTGTGTCTCTCTCTATGCCCATCCCTTGCTCACGCTCTGTATCTCTCTTTCTCTCTCTCAAAAATAAATAATCATTAAAAAAATTAAAAAAAAAAAGAATTAAGCATTAAAGTAGCATCCACTATTTACATTCATATTTCTGATTACAATTACCCCACAGCTGACAAAATTAGAAATGTATCTGGAAACTTCTGTTTTATATTGGGGTCAGAAAAAAGCATCTATATTTCAATGTGAGCTTCTTTAATTCTTACAAATTAACAAAAAAAGAGAAGAATTCTTACAAATTAACAATAAAAGCAAACACCCAGCAGTAGAAAAATATAGGGCTAAAAAGGCCATTCAAGAAACCCAAATGGCCAATAAACATGAAAAGGTTTGCTTTCCTGATAAAAAGGAAGCATGTGAAAAGCCGAGACACTTCTACTTTCCGAACGTTAACAGGACAGAACAAAGTAGGTGTCCATGCAAGGAAGAGGAACCATGGTGGCCCAGGGTGACACGGGGATTTCAGGAACATCCTGGCACAGGGAGTCGAAATTCCAACCGGGGCGTGCACGCACGGAGGGGCCGGTAAGGGGTGGCAAAGCCTGAGTTGGGTCAAGAGGACGTTCCCCGTGAGACAGAGGCTACCACGGGGGGCCGAGGCAGAGCAGGATGAACAAGGCATCCACATGGGGGGTGAGGGGCACAGCGATGCAAGACTGGTTACGTGTGGGGTTCGCTAAATAGTAAATACATTCATGATAACAGGAGTCAGGTTCGGGGCGCCTGGGTGGCTCAGTCGGTTGGTTGGGCGTCTGACTTCGGTTCAGGTCACGATCTCATGGTTCGTGGGTTTGAGCCCCGCATCGGGCTCTGTGCTGTCAGTGCAGAGCCCGCTTTGGAACTTCTCCCTCTCTCCCCCTCCCAAAAATACACTTAAAAAGGAAAAAGAAAAAAAAAGGACAGCTCCTCACCGTCCGTGTGAATAGGGAACCACGGAAAAGACTGGTACGTTCACAGGGCGGAACACCCCTCGGCAAAAGAGGGAACTGCTTCCCAATACGTGCAACATTGGAGATCAATGTTAAACACGTTCGAGCGAATGAAAACGGCCTCACACAAAGGAGTAAGTGCACACAAGCCGTGTTGACACCACTCCTGAAGCCGCGGGGCACGCAGAGCTGACCCCTGTGCCCCGTCCCCGCTCACGTGCACACGTGCTCTCTCTCTAATAAGTAAACGTTTAAGAACATCATGAAAACAAGGCCACCTTGCAGCTGTCCACGTAAGAAAAGGCAAACACGATACTCCCACGTTCGACAAGGCTGTGGGGAAACGGAAGCTTTGCCCTGCCGACGGACACGTAGACTTGGATCCGTTCTGGATGGCGACTCAACGACAAACAGACGGGAACGCATCCTTGGAAAACGACCACGGATGTGAGCCACACCAAGCGCGGGAGGGAAAAGCAACCACTAATGTCGCCGTCTATCCGCAGGGATGCAAAGGAAACCATACCGCCTGTGGACCACACGCTATCACGCGGTTGTTAGTTTTGTAGGACGTTCGTGATGGGAAAATGAGGACGACTTATTACACTGAAAAGGTTACGAAATAGCATTTTTAAAAAGTGCAGACAGTTAAAAACTGAAGAATATGTATCACAACGTCAACAATGACAGCCAGGGTTATGGCTGAGTCGTAGGACTACGTAGGACTTGACTCTTTGTTTTGCCTAACTATTCTACAACCAACGTTTTATACATACACATATATACATATATGGTTTTTTTTGAGAGAGAGAGAAGGTGAAAGTGAGTGAGGGGCAGAGAGAGGGAGACAGAAGTTGGGCCCACTCGAAGCAGGGCTTGAACCCACAAACTGAGATCATGACCTGAGCCCAAGTCAAATGCTTAACCGACTGAGCCACCCAGGCGCCCCCAACATCTGATTAAAAATTCACATTTTACTCATCAGGTGGACCCTTTTATTTTATTAAAAAAAAATTTTTTTTAACGTTTATTTATTACTGAGAGACAGAGAAACACAGAGCATGAGCAGGCGAGGGGTAGAGAGAGGGGGAGACACAGAATCCGAAGCAGCTCCAGGCCCTGAGCTGTCAGCACAGAGCCCGACGCGGGGCTCGAACTCACAGACTGCGAGATCATGACCTGAGCCGAAGTCGGTCGCTTAACCAACTGAGACCCCCAGGCGCCCCTCAGGTGGCCCCTTTTAAATGCCATATGTGTCAAGGACACAACTTTCTGGAGTAGAAAAAGGTCTTACAAATCAAAGCTCTATTCTCAGGAGAGGAAAGTGCAAAACACGGGAGGACTTTTGTTTTTGAGATTTCTTTAAAGTCGTCTCTACACCCCACATAGGGCTCAAACTCACCACCCCGATATCAGCAGTCGCACACTCCCCCAACTGAGCCGGCCGGGCACCCCCAACAGGGGACTGTGTTAACGTCACACAGCTGGCCGGCGGAACAGCCTGCACCGGGGTTGCAGTCCGGCTTGCTCCTTCTCTCTACTCATCTTACTTTCTGGAAGGCCAGAAATATCACCCCTGGAAACGTCCTTGTGGCCAGTTTTGCCCACTTTGCCACCTCCCCTCCGTAAGCCCAGACAGCAGCTGTCCCGGACACCAGCGGGCCCCCCTTGGCACAGGAGGCGCGGGTGGCCGTCGGCACGCCACCCTCGGGCCGTCCCGAGCCTGCTGACCTCGCTCCTGCCCACCTCGGGCACCACCTCTGGCCCGATCGACACGCTCTTCAGCCGCAGCCAGGGGCTCAATCTGCAAATACTTACTGTCCTTAGGACCTCCGGGAGCCCCCCAAGAACACAGATCGCGGATCCCGTCCCGGTTTCTCTGCGAGCAACACGCAACCCAGTGGCGAATACTCACAAGATAGATGGCGTTTTCAGAATTCTGATTCCACCAGGCTGATTGGGAAATACGTCTTCCAAGAAAAAGTAGATGTGTCCAACCGCAATGCCTAGAATCCCCGAGAAAGGAAGAATGAGGGGAGGACCCCCGACAGACCGCACGCATTTAGGAAACGTCGGTACAATTAATAAACGCTAAAAAACTAAACATTGCTGGGGCGGGGGGGGGGGTGGTGGTCTTGGAGCGCATGACCATACCACGGTCCCGTACGAGCGAGGGCCGGACCGCAGACGCGAGAAAGGGCGGCTACGGAGGGCACACGTAAAGTAACAGTAGTGGCGAGACTCACCCAGGAGGTCCACGATGACAGAGTTCCCCAACAACAGCGAGAAGCCCATGAGCACCCACGGCAGGAAGGGGGCCTGGAAGTTGAGAAGGCCGAAGAAGTTCATGCGGACGTACGGGTTCCTTCGGCTCCACACGTACACGAGCATTATGGTGAAGGCCTGGCCCAGGAAAACCAGACTCACGAACAGCCCAAAGAGCTAGCACACGGCGTCAAGGAAAAGGTCAGCGTCAGAAGCGTGACAGGGAAGGCTGAGCGCCAGGACAAAGAGCTGTGCTCTAACGGGTCTGCGTCACGGAGCTCCAATGGTACTTAGGCCTTTTGAGGGGGGAGAAAAAAAAAAAAGCCTAAAAACAATTACCCAGAGCGACCAGGCAAAAATCTGCACGGGCCAAAACTCCTCCAGGGTAGCTGCTTCCAATTACTATTCTGTGTCCATGAAGTTCTCCGCTGTTTGGAAAATATATTAGTTCCTTGGTCAATAATTACATGAAATTTCACTCGCCATCAGCACCTTTATGAGGTGAGTAGAGCCAACTGGGGCCAAAACCACCTTGTCAGACAGGATGGCGTTCTGTTATACCCGTGACAATAGTTTTTTGGGTTTTTTTTAAATAATAATTTATCGCAATGCCTGGGGGGCTCAGTCGGTTGAGCATCTGACTTCAGCCCAGGTCACGATCTCACGGTTCACGAGTTTGAGCTCCACGTGGGGCTCTCTGCTGTCAGCAGAGAGCCTGCTTCAGATTCTCTGTCCCCTCCTCTCTATGCCCCTCCCCTGCTTGCGCTCTGTCTCAAAAATAAACAAACATTAGGGGCGCCTGGGTGGCTCAGTCGGTTAGGCGTCTGACTTCAGCTCGGGTCGTGATCTTCTCGTTTGTGGGTTCAAGCCCCGCATTGGGCTCTGTGCTGACAGCTCAGAGCCTGGAGCCTGCTTCGGACTCTGTGTCTCCCCCTCTCTCTGACCCTTCCCCGCTCATGCTCTGTCTCTGTCTCTCAAGAATAAATAAACGTTAAAAAACTCAAAAAAATAAATAAATACAAACAATAAACAAACATTAGGGGCGCCTGGGTGGCTTAGTCGGTTAAGCGTCCGACTTCGACTCAGGTCATGATCTCGTGGCCTGTGAGTTCGAGCCCCACGTCGGGCTCTGTGTTGACAGCTTGGAGCCCGGAGCCTGCTTTGCATTCTGTCTTCCTCCCTCTCTCTGCCCCTCCCCGCCTCACACTCTGTCTCTCTCCTTCAAAAATAAATAAACGTTTAAATTTTTTAAATTAGAAATAAACGTTAAAAAATAATAATAATTTACCAGTTTGGGTACTATCCAAATAAATGTCTTGGCAACTTAGCTTAAATATATACACGTCGACAAGAATACAGCTAACGCACTTAATAGTAACCCACCTGGGTTAAAAGTTCCCCCGACTGGCTCACGGGAGAAAAGCATCCTGTCCAACCTGTAGGCTCAGAGAGCGGCCACAGAAAGCACACTGTAAAACAGATAGTGGGACCCTGAGGCTAAAGTCTGGAGGTCCACCTTTATCTGTCGGTTCAGCTTATCTAGTGAGTTGTTAGGACAGGCGGAGAGCCTGAGGAAGACAGGGGGTGTCCTTCAATGTGTTCCTGTATTTGCTCCACTTGTTGAAGGATACAGTCATTAAGAATCCACCAAAAAGGAACATAAATACAAAATCGGCCGTTCGGCCTCGGAAAGAGCCTTCTTCTAGCATTCGACAGTAACGGTATCTTAGGGTTCCAAGTTAAGAAAACGTTAAGTGCACAGACGTGAAGAAAGTAAAATTCAGCGTATCCCTTCAGTCCACGTGGGCTCCGAGCTATCTGTACCCAGCCACGGCTTCGCTTCTGTAGGGATGTTCACGAGGGGCAGCGTGTTTCCCTCTCCGCCAGGCCTGTCGGGCGGGCCGAGGCCGGCCCCACATTTTACACACGCTGCTTGCGACTGGGGAGCGAGGCCCGACGCCGCACAAACCCCCTGTTCCAATCAGTCCCGTCCTTCCCGCGCGTGGCTGTGCCACGATGGGCACAAGCCTTGCGTTTTCACCACCTGATGGAAGAAGTGCCCGGCGAGAAGGCCTGTGTGATAATCTACTTTCTCAGGCCAGGCAGATGCAGCATTTCTGTACCTTAATCCAAGAAGAGGCGTTATGATGGAAAAGTTCGTTATCAGCCACTTAGAACGATACATCCCACCCTGGGGCAGGGACCCCGTCACCCCTACAAGGCCCCCTGTCTCCTACAGGTGAGATGAGCTCTAACTCCCCTCTCGACCCAGAGGGCCCCACGGAGAAGGGAGGCCCTGCTCGGGGGCCCCAGTTCCCATCTGAGCACAGGAGGCCTTGTCCTCTCTTTCGACAACCAGATCGTGGCAGGCCGGGCAGACGCAGGGCACGGTCTTTTCAGCCAGCAGGGCTGGCGACCAACGCCCAGGGACACCTCATGTTAGCCCTTCCTCCCGAACCCACTCCCGAACCTGTAGCAAACCCTGGCAGTTACCAGTGCATCTGGGTGCCTCGCCTACACCGCCTCTCCTCTCCGTCGATCTGATCTGTAAGTGACCGACGGGCAGAAGGGGAATCGCTTATGGTTAAATACCTCCCCTCGGAACAGGGACCGACAGACACCCTCGAAACATGACTTTCTCACCAGCTACTCTGTGTACCCCTGATCCAGGACCCAGAAGTTACAGCTAAGGTGGTAACAAAAATAACAACATTGATAGCTTTAACTTGTTTTCCCTAAGGAAACCTGAAGTTTTATGCTAACCCCCACTTAATAAAGGATACAGAAAAATCATGTTAAATAAAAAATTGAATCCAACCGGACCAAAAAATAAGAAATTGGTGATTAGCCTCCATATCTGTTAAGAGAAAAAAATCAAGAGAAAAGATTAAGTAAAATACACCAGGAAACGTTTCCATGTTAAGACAAAAGAGATATCCTAGGATTGCAGTGGTTGAAAGGCCACGAATAAGTGATGCCACGGTCTGAGCCAAAGAGTGGGGCACACGCGATCTGACACAGGATTTTTGTGCTTCTAGCTGAATTCCTGGAAGATATCACTTGCCCCTGAAATCTGTAGGGACAACAGGACAGAAAACTCGAGACTCTCATTGTCTTATTAAAAAAACCAACAACAACAAAAAAAAAACCCATACCATATGGTCAGGCAGATTATGGAAAAAGTTGGACGGAAAGATTACGTTAATCTGCAGAATAGAGAAGAGTGCTTTCATATGTGTTGGGTCTGACCAATAGCCTCGAGAGGCCGGAGAGAGACTCCAGAGATCTAAAATAAATCGCCGAGAAACGTTTCTGTATTAGTGAGAACCGTCCAGAGGAAAGAGTAATTCTAAAGCAAAAACTCCAGTTCCAGTTTGAGTAAACGGCCAACTCCCTACAAGTAAAAACCTAATGCTCTAATAATTGGAGTCTAATCGGCAGAAACAAGGACACTAGCTTTCATGGTGGCCACGCTTTACTTTTCCCTACCCATCCACACCCACAATAAAGACGGCTACTCACAACGGGAGAGCGCTTCACATTTTAAAATGTTTTCACACGGTCTATGATCTCACGTGCGGCGACAGCTGGTACGACCATCCCCATGTCACACACGGGGACGCGGAGACTCGGGGGGCTTTCAAATGGCTTGCCCAGGGGAGCTGGACCAGGGAGACTCTGAAGTCGGACCTGGAACCCCCGACCCCAAATGCAGATACACGGTGTCGTCAAGAGTTTAACCCCAGGCAAAACCAAGCCGAGCAAATGAACAGGAAGCATGCCTGGATGGAGCCACAGCTCCCAGCAAAGGCCAGGTGAGCAGTGCAGGATCAGTGAACGATGAAGGCAGGGACGGGAGTCCACGGGCCTGCTTTGCGCCTCATTAAATTCTTAAGGATTGGAAACAAAGTTGAAATAATTCAGTTCTGCACACGAACTGCATCCAGGATCTCAGAGTCCCCAACTCAGCCGGGAGACAAGCATATAAGGAAGCACAAGTACAAAGCAAGAGGTGGAAATATTCACAGAGACCTATACACTAAACACCTGAGGGTTCACAGATATTTTTGTGAATATCATCTGATCCCTGGAAGACGGATCAATTTACTAAGAGAGGTGGGCTTCCGAAATGGACCACAGTGATGACCCCGAGGTGGCGAGTGGACAAAACAGGGCGTCCTGTGAGACTCTCCCTGGGAAGAGACCACCAGTCTACTCTCACACTACAATATTAACTCTGAACCGGTAATTTCTAAATACAGGAACTGGACACATCAAATCAAAACCATTCAGGGAACTTTACAAACAAAATACAGAATCTTCGGGGCGCCTGGATGGCTCAGTCGGTTAAGTGTCCCCGACTTTGGCTCAGGTCATGATCTCACGGGTCGTGGGTCCGAGCCCCGCGTCGGGCTCTGTGCTGACAGCTCGGAGCCTGGAGCCTGCTTCCGATTCTGTGTCTCCCTCTCTCTCTGCCCCTCCCCCGCTTGCACTGGGTCTCTATCTCTCTCAAAAATAAATAAACATTACAAATAAAAAAATTAAAAATACAGATTCTTCATTCCTGCCCTTGCAGATTCTGATTTTGGTACATGATGAGGTGCCCTGAACATCTCTTCCAAGTTCTGTAGGTGATTCTGAAGCCCAGTCGGGGTGCAGAATCACTGCTTTATTAACCCCCCCCCCCCAGACAATAAGACTTAAAATCGAATATTCCCGATGAATTCTTTTCAGATAGCATATGGAAAGATTTGCTACTTAAAAGCACAAAAAGCAAGTTTAAAACACTGAAACGTTAACCGTGGTTGTGATGCACGACTTACTTGAAAGTGTTTAAAGATTAATTCAGGATTGAAGTACAACTGAAAAGGTGTGATCAATTCCAACTGCTGAAAGAGAAAGAAAGAGCTTCTTAAGGCAAATTGATCAAGAAACAAAACATCTACAACAAAAGAGGAGGAGGCCCAGGATTTCCAACTCCCAGGTGCTTTGGCTCCGCCCGTTAAGGCTTTCTTAACGAGGGAGGAAGAGGCTGGTAAAAAATTCTGCTGCAGTGGCACAATTCTTTGTATCCCTCACACCTAACGCAAGGATACAACTTGGTTTCATGTTGCAGTAGTCGAGGCTGACATGAAGGCAAAGGTGGCAGGTAGTGACATCTCAGACACGGGGCACGTTAGAACACCTGGCCACCACCTGAAACCGCTGTGCGCAGCACTCAGAAGAACCGAGACTGAAGACCCCGCCGCTGTGGGGGCCGGGTGCATACCGACAACCCCTAGGTCCGGACTCCCGTTATTTCAAGACTTTCCCCTCTCGACAACTTCCACTTTTCTGTCTTCCACGTCTAAGTTTCTTCACCGAGCGGACCCTCTCGCCACCAGCCACCACGGAAGCACCTGCCCATCGCCTGAGCTCTGAGACTCGTTTTCCAGGGTGGGCGGCTCCCGTAGCCCCGACCTGCTACAGGTCCGGCCTTCCTGTCTCAGGAACTGACCAGCAGCCCTGATCCTCAACCCCTCGTGGAGCAGCACTCCCTCCTCGGGTCACTGGACAGGCGCCCCCGGGGTCATCCTGAACCCCAGAGTGAGCCCCGTATGCCTTCCACCCACCCCCGAGACCAGCCCCTCTGGGCTTTCCCGAGGCCTAGACCCCAGTCTCCCGAGGCCCCGCTCGCATCCAGCGCGGACGGCGAGAAGCGGGCGCTGCAGCTGCTCACCACAGCGGCGGTGGTGAGGACGCAGGCGGTGGTGTAGGCGCGGCTGACCGGTGGGATCTGCAGGTACTCCAGCCGGAGGCTCTGGTACGCCATCTTCCCCACCGCCGCCTGCCCCCCCACTTCCCCTTCCGCCAGTCAGCCCCGGCGGCGGGGCGGGGCCGGAGAGGTCTGCCGCCCAATCAGCGCCGCGCGCCCGGCCCGCCACCAATCGCCAGAGCGCTGAGGAAAGAGCGCCGGCCAACCGCGAGTTGCGTCTCCGCGGGGGCCCCGCCCAGCTGCCCCACCCACCAGCCCACCAACGTCGAGGAGAGGCGTGTCAGTCCCGGATCCTTCCACCAATCCGCGCCGGCCACAGCTGGCTTTCCCGCCCGGCCCCTTCCCGGGTCTGAGCGAGGCGCGGCCCCGCGCGGCCGGCCAATCAGGCGCCCGACGGCGTCCCGCCTGGGCCCTCGTTCGCGGAGGCCGGAATCCGCCCGTTGCCGGGGAGCCCGTGGCGCCGCCTCTCCGCGGCAGCAGGCGGGGGTTCAAAGGCGGTGGCGGGGAGCCGGCGCGCGGTCGGTTTCGCCACCCTCCCGCTCGCTCGGGTAAGGGCCGCGGGGCTGCGTCTCCTCCGGGGACCAGCGGGCAGGGACGGGGCCGCGCTCGGCACCACCGCCGGGCGCCCGCCCGCCGGGCCGCGCGCCGCCTGCCCCGAGATCCCGGCATGCCGCGGGGCCCGGCGGGAGGGGGCTGCGCGCCGGAAGTGGTCCCCGCCCGGCGGGGTCGGGGCTGCGCGGCGGTCCCCTAGCGGCGGAGGCGAGGCGGGCGGCCCGGAGAGAATCCCAGCCCTGGCGGCGGCTCGGAGCGGGTGCTGGGCCACGGCGCCCTTCCCTGAGGGGACGAAAACACCTCGGGGAAGGAAGGTAGCTGGGTTTGGTGGAAGAGAGTGGTCGGGTCCTGGCCGGCAAAGCGAGGAGCGTCACGGCGTGTTGGGGGTGGCGGTCGGGAAGCAGTGACGGCTTCCGGAACGGGGAGTGAGCGGCAGGTGTGGTGGCGGATGACGAAGGGCCCGAGCGCAAGGCTGGGGAGGGTGGGCTGTCACGGGGTAGGAGTGGGTACCGCACGGGGAGAACCCCCCGGAGCGGATCTGCACACGCCGCGTTGCCCAACTTTACCAGCGATCAGAGAAATCCGCATTAAAATAGTCTCGCCTGGGGGCTGGCTGGGTCCGGAGAGCGTGCGACTCTTCCTTTCCGGGAGGGGAGTTAGAGCCCCACGCCGGTGCAGAGAGGACTAAAGAATAAATAAATTAGCTTAAAAAAGTTAGTCTGCTCCCCAAGTACCACCCTCACGACCCTTTGGTAAAACCGTGCTGAATGTATTGCTTGCCCTGGTGGGGGTGGGGTGGGGGTGGGAACCCCTTCTCGGAGCTTTGGCAGTCGGTCTCTCAAAGGGATGACTGGCAAATTGGGAAAGTACTGAGAACCGCAGGGTTGGGTTAAGGTGGATCTTTCCGCCTGGGGGCTTGATCGGGATTGGGTAAGGATCCTGCCCTAACCGCCTAGCATTGGTGGAAACAGCAGAGGCGAGGGTTTCAGAGAATCTCATGGTGCAGATGATTGAGGTTTCCCGTTGAAGAGTTGATCCATCTTTTGGGGGGGGGGGGGTCATACTGCACAGTCAAGCCGTTTGAACAGTGAAAATATTCTGGTCTCCCAGGATAGTAAAGTCACGCTAATGTAAACAGTAAGGTGGGGATGGGGATGTACTTTTGGTTTTCACAAAGCCACACTCTAAAACATTTGGGCGCCTGGGGCGTCTGGTAAACGTCGGACTCTTGATTTCAGTTAGGGTCATGATCCCAGGGTTCGTGAGATCGAGCCCCGTGTAGGACTCTGTGCTGAGTGTGGCGCCTGCTTGGGATTCTCCCTCCCCCTCCCTCTCAAAAAGTAACAAGAAATAAACAATGTTACACCTACCAGATTGGCAGAAATTAGGATGTTGGATAGTGTCAGGTGTTGGTGAAGACATGAGAAATGTTCTCGGACTGCGAGGGGGGTGTGTCAGTCAGCCTGAACTGCCACCTCTGCCCCTCCCCCGGAGTTCTGGAGAACATTGTGGCCGGTATTTAGTGGCATCAGCATGAGTAAGCTGCGTGGCCCAGCAACTACTTGCCTGTGTAAATAGCCTGCAGGGCCCCGGGGAAACATGATAGGAGGGTGTTCCTTACACGGTTAGTTCTGGAAGCGAGGTGCTGAGAGCGGAGTGGGCACGTCCAGTGTGGTTTACGCGTGTGATAGAGTCGGTGGAAAACTAAGTCGGGACGCGGCGTGTGATGACGTGGCGTGGCTGCAGACGTGAAAACGTAGCGTGCGTGTGTATACAAAACCACGTGTCAGGAATATCTGACACCTAGCACATCAATGACAGGGGGACTGAAAAAGACCTACGTTAAAACACTAGAGTAGGTTCCTCTGGGAGCTGAAAGACGGGAGAATCCAGTAAGGACCAAAAAGTGCCGTGAAATAGGAAATACTCCGTAGGCACGCCCGAGGTCCTTAACCGGGAAGACAGCTGTTGGCGGAGGTCACGGGATGAAGGCCGTTGCAAGCCGTGTCCAAAGAGCTTGAACTTGATCTGAAGGGAGGCGTTGGGGAGCTCGAGGAAATGGAAATCCTGCCAAGCCACAGCCCTCTCTACAGACGTGGGTGCGCGTGTCCAGGTCACCGTGCGTCGTGTCGTCTGTGGGTGGGGTTACAAAGGCAGAAAGAAATTCTGCCCACTTTATTTTTATTTTTTTAATTTTTTTAATGTTTTATTTGTTTTTGAGAGAGAGACAGAGAGAGAGAGAGAGAGAGAGAGAGAGAGATTGCGAGCGGGGGAGGGGCAGAGAGAGAGAGGGAGACCCAGAATCCGAAGCGGGCTCCAGGCTCCGAGCTGTCAGCACAGAGCCCGACGTGGGGCTCGAACTCACGAACCGTGAGATCATGACCTGAGCCGAGTCGGACGCTTAACCGCCTGAGCCACCCAGGCGCCCCGGAAATTCTGCCCACTTTAGGCAGCCCACCAGTTGAACACGATTTAGCCGTCATATAACACGAATTCTCGAGATTAACGATGTCTTCTCTTCCTGTAAAAAAATTGGCCTGCACCGTTTTTTAAATTTATTTATTTAAAAAAATTTTTTTAACATTTTAATTTTATTTTTTGAGAGACAGAGACAGACAGAGTGCTAGTTGGGGAGGGGCAGAGAGAGAGAGAGGGAGACACAGAATCCCAAGCAGGCTCCAGGCTCTGAGCCGTCGGCACAGAGCCCGACGCGGGGCTGGAAGCCACCGGCTGTGAGATCATGACCTCATCCGAAGTCGGGTGCTTAAGCGACTCAGCCACCCAGGAGCCTGTGGCCTGCACCATTTGCTTCAAATTCTTTCATGAAGGTTCTCCCGCATTCACCTGGTAGTTGAGCTGGCCGTTTGTTTGAACTGACTGCCTTTATCTGAAGGAATGATGAGGCCGCTCCCGTTTCTAGAATAAGTGTATTGTACAGCTCGGAAAAGGGTGCCTTGGTTAAATCCCCGCAGTGCTGGGGCGGGGGGAGGGGGTCTGAGTGCTCTTTTCCTAGATGTTTACACTCGAAAGGAACGACCCCCAGACCCTTGAAAAATCAGGTCGTGGTTGTAAAGCTGACAGGAGGCTCAGTCAGCGGCAGCTGGGGCTTTCAGATGGCTGGGTTCGTAGGACGGCGGGTGCGGGGCGGGGGGAGGTTGAGGACATCGGCAGGGGTGTGGTTGGAGTGCTGGGTGGCAGCGCCTAAGTGCAGTGGGTGGACCGAGCAAGGAAGCGGATCTCGGCACTGAGGGCCTTGAAGGCCGTGGTGTAATTTGATTACGGGAAGAGAGGAGTTGGAGAATGGCACATGAGGTCATGGTCAGTATGTGGGAGCAGCTGGGGAGGGGTTACCAATAGCAGCGGCCAGGTGAGAAAAGGGACGAAAACCATCAAAACCCAAGAATCGGAGTCTTAGGTCATCCGTCCAAATGTGCATGTCGTCCAGGATGGTAACAGTTCAGGAGACTGAGCCCCAGCCCAGAGCCCTGGATAATGAGGCGGGGGCGGGGGGGGGGGGGGTGGTGGGAGAGCCTCCGGGAGGCCGGGTTTGTATCCTGTCGAGGATGAGCAGGCCGCATCAGGGCGCACAGACTCCTTAGGTTGTGTCGGCTTCTTCCTTTTGCTTGCTTGCTCACCGCTGTCTGTCACACACTCTGCTCCTTTCGTCAGACGGTTGCTTATCCAAGTGGATTTTCTCCTGTTGACATTTGCAGATTTCTCGCCGTGGAAATTGACACAGCAGAAGTGGCCAAGATGTCTGTGGACCCGATGGCCTACGAGGCCCAGTTCTTTGGGTTTACGCCGCAGACGTGCATGCTTAGGATCTACATCGCGTTCCAGGACTACCTGTTCGAGGTGACGCAGGCCGTGGAGCAGGTCATCCTGAAGAAGCTGGACAGCATCCCGGGCTGCGAGATCAGCCCCGTCCAGATTCGTAAATGCACGGAGAAGTTTCTTGGCTTCATGAAAGGACGATTTGACAGCCTCTTTGGCAAAATGGAGCAGCTGTTTTTACAGTTGGTTTTGCGTATCCCGCCAAACGTCTTGCTTCCGGAGGATAAAGCCCAGGAGACGCATCCTTGTGGTGAGAAAGAATTCCAGCTCCTCCAGAGAGAAATTGAAGAGTTGCAGGAGAGATACAAGACTGAAGCACGCGCCCAGCAGGCCCTGCTCGCAGAACTGGAGGAACAGAAAATTGTTCAGGCCAAACTCAGACAGACACTGGCCTTGTTTGACGAGCTCGAGAATGCTGGCAGAGATCAGGGGACTAGTGATTTTAGGGAGAGCCTGGCGTTCCTGGTCCAGAACTCCAGGAAACTACAGAATATTAGGGACAGTGTGGAAAGGGAAGGCAAAAGACTGAAAGTATCTTAACTTCTAGGCAGTAACAGGACCCGTCAGTAGAGTCACAGAGGATTTATGTCAAGGATGAGTCTTACTCTCGTGAACCATACGTTTCTCGGCTTTGCTTTGTTCGCGCTCTCTTGTACTCCGCAGCCCCCTCTTTTTTGGCCTGCTCTCCTGAGGTGTCCCCACACCCGCCTGGGCTGATCTCTGGAGCATCTGTCCGTCCCTCAGTGACTCTAGTAGGTGGGAAGGGTCCCTGGTTCGGTAACAACTCACCTCGGAGCACGACTGAGGAGGCAGAGCCGGCTTGGCCCGTCAGGGATGTTTGTAAACGTTCCGCCTTGGTCATGAGTCCTGTGTAACCTTGATCCTTTTGACTCACTCTTTGGATGCGATCAAGTGAGAAAAGGGTTAAGTGGGTGGCTTCCTTATTACCCAGCCACTGCCCCTGGAGAGAGCCAGCACAGACTGCCTGCCCGTGTCCACCCCCGTGTCTTACGTGGGGAAGTTAGCCAAGGGACAGAAGCAAGCAGAAAACACACCCGTGATCTTTAGTAAAGAGGAAAGAAGTTGTTTTTGTTCCTAAAATAAATCCTTTCGTGATCAGGCTTTCAGTGACGGGAAAGAGTTTGCTGTCTGGGAGCCCAGCCGTGGAAGACCGTGCGTGGATAAAGAACTGGCCGACCTCTCCGGAATAGAAAGGGAAGCCTGGAATGCAGCCAGTAGCAACGTTTATATGAAATGACCCTAGGTATTTGTATAATTTTTTCTCACACTTCAGTTAGTTTTGGAATCCGCGCTGTGCCTAATATTTAATTATCTTATTTATTCACACTCCTAAGCATCAAATATTTAGTTCCCACAGTGGGAAATTTTAGCTGTGTCTTGTGCTTAAATTTAGTGGAGTCTAATACTTTTCTTCTGTAACCCATGTACAATGTCCTGTCCCCAGAGAAAGAGGATAAATAGTGCTGCTTGCCTGCCACGTCTTCCTAAAGAACAGGGTTTGGAGTTTCTCCTTTATATGGCAGAGGAACTCAGGGCATTAATATTTGCAATTAAATATTCATAGATTAAAGATGCCTGTGTTTACCTGGAATATGTGTATTATCAAAGAGTCTTTTCTAGTCCTGTACATTAAATGCATATATTTTAAAGGCTTTGGTTTTTGATTTTTTGCTGTCTAGCATGTCATGATATACTTCCTTTTTCAGTATGACCTTCTACCCAAATGAAAATTTTCTATTTTTGCATTTGTAGCTTATTATTACTATTCTTTTCTAAGTAACCTCTATGTCCAGCGTGGGGCTTGAACTCCTGACCCCAAGGTCAAGAGTCGTGTGCTCCACTGACTGAGCCAGCCCGGTGCTTCATGCTTGTAGTTTATTTAAAATCTCCTAGTATAGGGGCGCCTGGGTGGCTCAGTCGGTTAAGCGTCCGACTTCAGCTCAGGTCACGATCTCACGGTCCATGGGTTCGAGCCCCGCGTCAGGCTCTGGGCTGATGGCCCAGAGCCTGGAGCCTGCTTCCGATTCTGTGTCTCCCTCTCTCTCTGCCCCTCCCCCGTTCATGCTCTGTCTCTCTCTGTCCCAAAAATAAATAAACGTTAAAAAAAATAAATAAATAAAATTAAAAAAATTAAAAAATAAAAAAAAATCTCCTAGTATAGAGGGTTAGATGGTGATTCCCCCCAGAGGCATGTCCGTGTCCTGATTCCTGGGACCTGTGACTGTGCCTTATTCGGAAAAAGGGTCTTTAACAGGAATAATCAATAATCAAGCGATGAGGGGAGTGTCCTGAAATATCTGCACGGGGCCCGGAATCCAACGACCAGTGTGTTTATTAGAGAACGGCCCCGGGGAGATTTGAGACGAGAAGAGGAGGCAGTGTGACCGCAGAGGCAGGTGGGAGTGATGTGACCACAAGCCCGGGATGCCGGCAGCCACCGCCGGCTGGCAGAGGCAGGGACCAGACCCCCCGCTAGAGCCTCCAGAGGGAGTGTGACCCGCTTGTTTTGGATTTCTGGCCTCCAGAAGCGGAAGGGAGTGCGTCCCTGTTGTTTCAAGCCACTGGGTCTGTTACACGTTATGGTAGCCACGGGAAACTAATACGCCTAATTAAGCCAGCATATTCATACTCGGAAGGAGGGAGGCTGTTTATTGAGGAGACAGTGCCTGAAAGCTGGTGGTCCCATCCGTGCAGTAAGAGGGTTTGTCTGAATGCTGTTAAAATATAGACGTGACCTGGACAGAAGGGCGAAGTCCACGGCATTTAGAACTCGGGAGTTCGTGTTACGTGGAGTGAGTGCTTTGCAATTGGCCGCTACTCATCCCGTTTGCCACGGTAGCGTCTCAGCAGGTGCAGTCACCCACCTGGCCCCGTCATCCTCTAAGAATTCAATTCCTCCCCCAAAGAGTCAGAAGTAAATCAGGATAATAACCCACGCTTACCCACTCTGCTTCCCGGCCCCTCCCAGCCAGCCTCCGTCTCCCCCCCGTTCCCCGCTCCCCTCTACGCGAATCCCAACCTTCGGTTTCCCCGGACGCCTTCTCCCCTGCTTTCCTAGTACGTGTTCCCCCTCGGCGTCAGGCCCGTGCCCGCTGGGTACCCCCGTCCTGCTGCCGCGGCACCAGGCAGCTGGTAGGTAGACAGTTGGGCGCCGTGTTAATGGAAAATAGAGACATGGGTCCCGTTACAAGGTGGGGAAAGGGCGGTAGAGTGTCCCCCGGATCGAGAAGGCTCTGAGACCAGAGAGCAGCAGGCGACCCCGCACAGGTAACGGTTTCCTTCGGGGTAACTTACTGACGCGGGATCGGGCGGCCAACCATCCAGCTGCCCGGCTCTTCTCGACCACGTCTGGCCCTCAGTCGCAGACTTTTACAGAGCAAGGGACGAGCGGTAGGGCCTTGTGGTGAGGTCACAGGGTTCACGTGCACCTGATGTACAGCCAACCTTTGATCAGATCACGTGGCGCCACTACCTGTACATCAGGAAGGGGAAACACCGTTAATCCCTACCATTCACGGGAGGCAGAAACAGACCTCCCCGATCCTGACCTGGGTGGGCGTTTCTAAGGTATGTGTATTAACCTCCATGGGGCCCGGAACACGTGGCCGCAAGAAGGGTCATGGGGAGAACACGAGCAAGACGGAGGGATGTTGTCAGCCTGCATCCGACTAACGACCCTACATGAGGGGCGGCCAGGTAAGACGTTCCACGCTCGGTTCCGGTGCGTGTGTGCCGGCACGGGATGGGGGGGTCCCCATACCATCAAGTAACTTTTGGACACCACCTGGGTCTCCTACAACTCAACTCAATTCTGACCGTATATACGCCGTGGTAACATCACATTCACCAGTCCAACGAGGCTGCCCCCTCGTCAGACGCCAGCCACAAGCCCAGGTGGTTAGCCTCTGTTTCTGACCAACTGCCTGTCAATCGGTCACAGGTTCCCATGACCCCCTCCTCGGGTTCAATTTGCTCCAGTGGCTCTCGGAACCCGGGAGACCTTTTTACCGTTAGACTAAGTTTATTACAAAGGACGTATGAATCAACAGCCAGATGGAGAGAGACACAGGACAGGGTCCCAAACAAAGGAGTTTTCGTCCCCGTGGGGTTTGGGGCCAGTGTGGCGGCATGTGGGAGCTTTCCAAACCCCCTCCTTTGGGGTTTGTATTCAGGCTGCGTCACATACATCAATGGCCATTGGTGTTTGAGGTTGGACCCCTACCTCACACCATGTACAAAAGAGAACCCAAAATGGATCAAAGATCTAAATATAAATGCCAGAACTATAAAAATGCTTGGAAGAAAACATAGGCTTAGCTCTTCCTGAGCCTGAATTAGGCAGTCGTTTCTTAGGACACCAAAACACAAGGAGCAAAGGGAAAAAGATCAATGACATCATCAAGATTAAAGATCAAAAAAAAAACCTTTGATGGGGCACTCGATCTCGGGGTCGTGAGTTCGAGCTCCGTGTTGGGTGTAGAGATTACTTAAAAATAAAAGATAAAAATCAAAGATCAAAAAAACCTTTGTACTTCAAAGACATTGTCACGAAAGTTAAAAGGCAGTCCACAGCACGGGAGAAACATTTTGCAAACATACGACCCCGAGATCAAGGTCTTGTAGGGTTCACCTACTGAGCCAGCCAGGGCCCCCAGCTTTTTTTTTTTTTTTTTTTTTTGCATTTTTTCAACAGGTCCAATTTTATTTTATTTATTTATTTATTTATTTATTTATTTTAACGTTTTATTTTATTTTTGAGACAGAGAGAGACAGAGCATGAACGGGGGAGGGGCAGAGAGAGAGGGAGACACAGAATCGGAAACAGGCTCCAGGCTCTGAGCCATCAGCCCATCTCACGGACCGCGAGATCGTGACCTGAGCTGAAGTCAAACGCTTAACCGACTGAGCCACCCAGGTGCCCCAACAGGCCCAATTTTATAAAGACGCAGAGGATCTGAAAAGATACTTCTTCAAAGAAGGTAGACTGGTAAACACAGGAAAAGATTGTCGACATCATTGCCATCAGGGAAATGCAAACCAAAACCATGATGAGATTCCACTTCATACACACTAAGGTTACGTCTTAAAAAAGGAAAAGTTTATCAGACGCTTGGGGGGCTCGGTCGGTTAAGTGTCTGATTCTTGATTTCAGCTCATGTCATGATCTCACGGTTCATGAGTTCGAGCCCCGAGTTGGGCTCTGCACGGCAGTGTGGAACCTGCTTGGGATTCTTCCTCTCTCTCTGCCCCTCCCCTATTTGTGCCATCTCTCTCTCTCTCTCTCTCTCTCTCTCTCTCTCTCTCAAAAATAAATAAAACCTTAAAAAAAAAAAAGCTTTGGTTTGGCAAGGAAGTGGAGAGATTGGAACCCTCCTACAGTTCAGGCGAGAATATAAAATGGTACAGCCACTTTGGGAAACAGTCTAGAAGTTTCTCGCACAGTTAAACAGGAAGTTACCCTACGACTCAGCATTCCCAACCTGAGCAAGATGAAAACACGTGTCCACACATACACAGAAAGTTGCGCCTGAATGTTCACAGCAGCTTTATTCATAGTAGCCAAAAAGTGGAAAACCACCCGAATGAACCCACCTAATGGACAAACAAAATGCGGGGTGTCCGTACAATGGGCTCTTGCTCAGCGATAGAAGGGAAGCACGGATTCCTGCCGCATCGGGGGTGGGCTTCGAAAACACGCCGAGTGACAGGCGCTGGTCACCAAGGGCCGCGCGCTGTCCGATTCCGTTTGTACGAAATGTGCAGGACAGTCGAATCCCTGGAGACAGGAAGTCCTTTCGTGGTTGCCTAGGGCTGGAGGGGGGGCTGGAGGGAGATGGGTGAGGGGTGCAGGGGTCATGAAATATCCTACTATTGATTAGGATGATGGCTGCACAAATACGCGAATATACTAAAAGCCATTGAACTGTACATTGTATAACTTTTCTTTTTTTTTTAAGTGGTCTTCATGCCCAGTGTGGAACCCAACGTGGGGCTCCAACTCAGGACCCTGAGATCAAGACCTGAGCTGCGGAGATCAAGAGTCGGACGCTTAACCAACTGAGTCACCCAGGCACCCCCAGTTGTACCCTTTAAATGAATGGGTTCTGTGGTAGGTGAGTTACATCTCAATTATGCTGGTAAAAATTACACTCCAGAAACAACGCCTGGGTTCATCTAGTTCCGCCACCGGTCTCGTGACCTGGGGCAAATCCCTTCACCTATGTCTCTTTCCTCCTTTTGCAAAATGGAGAAATGAAAAGAAAGGCCTCACGGGGCTGCGAGAATTCCAGCTACAGAAGACGTGAAACCTGTCACACGGTAAGTTCGGTTACAACGAACTTGGCGAGCTCCACGACAGTGAGACTTGTCCCTGTTTTGCTAATCACTGCCTCCCGTGCTAGACTCCCAGGAAACAATGAGATGCGTAAAAACTTAATCCGTGTGTTCTCCCAATTCGAGATGCCGCTATCCCACGTGGCTAAGTTCCGATTGTCTCCCCCAACGCGAACGTCCTCGTGTCCCACGACATTCAGAAGCCACTGTCCGCTGTCTCCGTGTATCTCCCCACCCCTGACAGCCCAACACAGAACAGGACCAAGCTGCCCTAAATAGTCATCTCTCCCGCCATCGTGTGTGATCTGCTGAGAGTCCGTTTACTGGACGTCTTGTTAGTTTTGCCTGCCCAGCCGCCATGGTTGTGGCGACTTGGATTTTCCTTCGGGAGACGATTTCTTTCCTATAGCGTGCTATTTTCCTGGGACTGCGTACTAAGTCATCTCTTCCGCCTTCCGGACAAAGGTGGGCACGCGACCCTAGCCGGTCACGGAGACTCTCTCTAGGATTTGATCCTTGAGCAACACGTGAAAAGGACCCCCCAAAATGAGTCCATTTGTTTTTACAGTTGAACCCTAAAGGCTGTCCATTAGTACTTGAGGGGAGAGGCTGGATATTTTGGGCAAGGAAACCTCATATTGGAAGCCCAGAAACTGAGGGACAATTGGGAGCTCAAAACAGGGGAGCGGTAATTCAAATATCGTGGGGCATTTAAACCGTGTAAGAGGCAACGTGTCCGGGTCAGACACAAAGCGATCGCCGACAGTTCACGTGACCGTGTGAGAGTACTGGAATTTTAATATCGGTTAGAAAATATGGGCCGAGGGGCGCCTGGGGGGCTCAGTCGGTTGAGCGTCTGACTTCAGCAGGCCCGCGGCGATCTGGGGTCATGGGCACACGGAAATGGGAAGTGACAAGGTGCTGATGTCAGAGTGCACAGGGCTCGTGGAGACACAACCTGGGTGAATCGGAGGGGGGCAAAGTCTAGAGCTCAGTGCCGGGGAGGGGACGGTACTGGGGCAGAAGTATCTGGTAACGGAGGCAAGCAGGGAGTAAAGCCACAAGGGGACTGTCACAGGCCCGTTAGGGGACAGAACTGGACATGTCGTGGGAAGCTGCTAGGGAGAGAGAGAGGCCTGTGTGGCTACTTAGTGGAGGGAGACGCCCCGTCTTGGCGGGTTGGCCGTGGGATGACAGGTGTCTGGGAGGGGAGGTCGGGGCGCTGGGAGGGGTGTTGGGGCAGCCTGGCACGGTGGCAGATGAATGGACCACTGAATACACAGGAGGCTGAAACAGGGATTTATTTCAGGGGAGGTGAGAGGAGCCTCAGACACATCCACGTGATGAGGCCGCGCAGGGGTGATGCCATTGAACGTCCATGAATAAAAGGACACGGCAGATGCGTGAATAACCCGCCCAGGTGGGTTTGGGGGTTGGGCCTTTTGGGTCTGGGATGGAAACCAGCTAGGAGCCCGGTCGTTTTCGCGCACGAATTCTTGCCAATGACAGACACCCCACGCCCTTCGCTTTGGGACCCGGAGGAGCTCGGGGTCGGGATGAAGCGGCCGCGCACTCCCCAACCCCACAGAGCCCTCCCGCGCACCCCGGCCAGGGCCCCGGAGGCTCATCCCGCGCAGGCCCCGGGGCCCACGCCGTCCACGACAGGGCGACAGCGTGGCCTCCTGCCAGGACAGCCTCTCCTGCTGGCGGTCTCGGCCCCCGCCGGCGGCCGCAGCAAAGCCTCAGGCAGGAGAGACGCACAGTCCGGGTCAGCACGCGGCGGGCCACCCGACAGCCGCCACACTCACCGTGTCCTGCGCTCCGGTCCAGCCCCAGCTCCGGGGCCCGGCTGGCGCTCCTGGGGGGCGGGCGATGCAGCACCACAGGGCTCGGCCCGGCGGGGTCAGGGCGCCCACCCTCCCTCCCCGAAGGGCCCGGCTGGTCCTTTAAGGAACCGAAGGTTGGGCTGGGCTCCCCGCGCGCGCTCCCACCCGCTGAAGGGTAGGGTCCCGGGCCGCACCCCGACACTCTAAACGCCGGGGGGTGGGGTGGGTGTGTGACTGTCCCCTCCCCCCCCATCTCAGCTGCAAACACCCTTCTTTCATCAGGGCAGCGGCTCTGGACGCGCCCGCGGACGCGCGGTCACACAGAGGCGGCGGCGAGCAGGGGACAAAGTAACAAGCGTGAGAAGCCAGAGGAGGGGGTGCGGCGCGCGTCCCGGACACGAAAGGCCGCGCCCGTGGTCTCCCCGCCCGCGCCCGGGCCCTCGGGACGGCGGCAGGTGCACCTAGCTGAAGAAGCAGGAGGTGATGGAGAAGGCGATGGCCGTGTAGACGAAGACCGACAGGTGCGGGCAATGGTCCAGGCAGCAGCCCTCGTCCGGGGGGGGGGGGCGCGCGTCTCGGCCCTGGGGGGCTGCCCCGCGCGGGCCCCCCGCGCCCTCCCTCCCGGCGCGCCGACCAGCCCATCTGCCCGCGGCCGACGCCGACCGGGGCGCGCGGGCCGCGGGGGGCTCTTCCGGGGGCGGCTCGTCGAACAGGCCCCCAGAGTCGGCGTCGGGGTCCGGGCGGGTCTGCGCGGGGTCCCGGGGCTCGCGCCGGAGGAGCGCGGCCGCCGTCGGCGCTGAGCGCGGGGGTCGCTGCGGACTCGGCCGCGCGCTGTGTCCGCGGAGGGGGCGGGGCCGCTGGGCTGCGCGCCTCCCCGGCTCCTCCCCGCGCCCGAGACCCGCCCCCCGCGTCCGCGGCGCGTTCCCATGGCAACCGGGGGCGGTGGCAGGGGGAGAGCTGCGAGCGGGGACTACCCCCCCAGGGATGTGAGCAGGGGGCGCCTGGATCCCAGCTGCGCGCGCCGAGCTTCCCGGGGGGGAGGGGCGTTGTCTTAAATGATTTATTCAGAGTCTTTCTGTTTTTTGTTTTTCTTAACCTAAATTTCCGTACATGAGGAAACGAATTCATCATCTTTGCAGAAAACGTGGAAGTTGGGAAGCGCCTTGCGCAAGTGCGGCCACAAAACAAAGCCTCGTGTCATCCCAAAGCCCAGAGATGGATGGTGTTTCTCCTTCCTTCTTTCTTGCCCTCTCCCTACAGCGCCATCTGTATCTGCCTGTCCTGGGCTCTCGGAGGATTCGGAGCATTAGGAGCTAGCGCTTTCTCCACGCCCCGCCCCCCACCTCAGTCAGGCCCCTCCGGGCACCCCCAGGCCCTCCTCTGGCTCCCACTCGTGTGTCACACGCTGCTGGGCCCCCCGAGGTTCCAAGGCTGGCTGCGGTTGCCTTGTGGAAGGTGGACAGCACGGCCACTGGGCCTGGGTTGGGTCCCAGGGAACTGGAGGGGCGCGCTGGGCCACCCTGCAGGTGCAGCAGACTCAGACGGTCATCAGGGAACTCATGGCCTCCTGTAAGGGAGAGGCCCCCTGGGAACCGGGCCCAGGGTGCAGAAGCGGTGTCACCAGGGTGCTCTCTCTCTCCGTCTCAGGGTGTTGCCAGCGATATCTTGCAGGGCCAGAGGCTCCTACACAGCAGGAGGTACTCAGAATACTGCTGATACTCTGATATAAGGAATGGATGGCTGAGCCCATCTCGCAGCTTAGCAAGCCCAACTCGCGGAGCTTCTAGCCCGCTAGGACACGGAGAACGTGGAACCCTCCAACGTCGCCGCTGGGGACGTAAAAAGGTACGGTGGCTTTGGAAAACGGTTTGGCAGTTTCATAAGTTAAACGTGCACCTGCCGCATCGGGACATCGGGAGTTGTGCTCCCAGGGTTCTGCCCACGAGAAACCGAAGACGTGCTCTTCTACCAAAACAGAGACTCGTAAGCTAGTGTCCACACCAGCGTTATCGGTAATAGCCCCAAACTGGAAACAAGGCAAACGTTCATCGAATGGTAAATGGATGAACGAAATGTGGCTGGTTGGTTCGTGCAATCGAATAATATTTGGCAATAAAAACAAGGTAGCTACCGATCGATGCTACAACGCGCACAAACCTCAGAAACGTTACACGAGGTGGAAGAAAGCCAGATGCACAAGAGCACAGATTGTATGATCCCACTTACAGGAAACGTCTAGAAGAGACGCATTTATTTACAGAGACAGGAAGCATGTGGCTGGTTGCCGGGGGCTGGGGGGGTGAGTGGGGAGGAAAGGAACTGCAGACAGGCTCAGGACAATTTTTTAGAGTGACGGGGATGTTATGTTCTGAACCCCGATGGTGGTGATGGTTCCACGGCTCTCTATATTTCTAAAATTCATTGATGTGCACGCCTAACGCATGCGCCTTCTGTGGTGTGTGAATTATACTTCAATAAGGCCATTATTAAAAAAAAAAAAAACTACACTGGGGCGCCTGGGTGGCTCAGTCGGTTAAGTGTCCAACTCTTGGTTTCGGCTCAGGTCATGATCTCACGGAATGTAAGTTGGAGTCCCACATGAGGCTCTGGGCTGACTGTGCAGAGCCTGCTTGAGATTCTCTCTTTCTCCCTCTCTCTCTGTCCCTCCCCCGCTCACTCTCTCTGTCTGTCTCAAAATAAATAAGTTAATGGGGTGCCTGGGTGGCTCAGTTGGTTGGGCATCTGACTTTGGCTCAGGTCATGATCTCGTGGTTCGTGGGTTCGAGCTCCGCGTCGGGCTCTGTGCTGACAGCTCGGAGCCCGGAGCCCGCTTCGGATTCTGTGTCTCCTTCTCTCTCTGCCCCTTCCCCACTTGTGCTCTGTCTCTTTGTCTCTCAAAAATAAATAAATGTAAAAAAATTTTTAAAAAATTAATTAAAAATATTTTTTTAAATAGAGTTTCCTCTATCTTCTTAAATAAATAAATAAACAAAAATGTAAACAAACAAAACTACACCCAGTTATCATTTCCTAGATACTGGGTGGGCTAACCAAACTGAAACAAAAACCGTGTGATTTTATTCACGATTCTGTGGGTAAGCCGTCCATCAGGCGACTTGGTTCTCCTCTAGCAGGTGACCTTGAACTTACACATATGCTGGTCTCAGGGTTCCAGGCACAGCCAGAGGGGAAGCTATAAGGCACACGGACTGTTCCGGCCTCCGCTTGCACTATACTCGCTGTCCCACTGGCCAAAGCAAGTCACACGGCCAAATCCGGATTCAAAGTCCGTGCAAAGTCCCATCGCAGAGTGATGGGCAGAACTGGTGGCCACCTTCTGTGAGTTGCACCTTCTGTGAGTTGCTATAGAGAAGAAGAGAGTCAAGCCGCTTCCTTAGGGTTCCATGGCTAGTACGGATTCCGGTGCTCCCACTTTTACCCCCTATGCCATTTACCAACCAGCACGGAGTGCTGTTTGAACGTGGTGCGAGAGGCAGAGAGGGGTTTAGACTTTATCTGGAGGCACTAGAAATCCGCTGGAAGGTTTAAGCCGATTGGCATTTTGGAAAACTCACTCTGGCCATGGTATGGAGGCTGGGCAGGGGTCTGTGGCAGAGCGATCCCTGAAGACTTCGTTAGACCAGGCTCGAGGCGAAAGGCGGCCCAAGTGGCCGTGGGGACGAAGAGGGGAGAATGCAGAGGACATTTGAGAGCTACGGTGGGACTTTGCCAATAACTGATGGGGGGTGGGGAACAGGTGTGGGCACCTGAAGTTTCCCCAGTAGATCTAGAAGAAGGTGAGGAGCTGGCTCTGAGGTCCCTCTGGGAGATGTGTGGCAAAGGTCCCTTTGCCAAAAGCATCCTCAGGTGCAAGGTCTAAGCCAGCAGTCCAGATTCTGGAATTACTGGTGTGGAGGGGACGGGTGAGGCCGCAGGTGTAGACGAGATCGCCCAGGAGAGAGGGAAGGGATGAGGCCGAAGGATGAGCGACCTTTGATTGTTGCGTTTTAGAAAAAAATATAACCAGTGCGCTGAACTTTTCACAGATTTCACAGATACTACTGTTTAGGACAAGTGTAACAATTTTTAAGTGATTTAAAGTTAAAGAGAGAAGTTATGTGGGGCCACCTGGCTGGCTCAGTCGGTGAAGCGTGCGACTCTTGATCTCGGGGTCGTGAGTTCGAGCCCCCTGTTGGGTGTAGAGATTACTTAAAAATAAAGTCTTAAAAAGAAAACAAACAAAAGAAAAAAACTTAAGTCATGAAACTGTACAGATGCCTCACAGACATGGCGACAATCAGGCCAGGTGAGGAATGCCCAAATTTGGGAAATGCCAGGACGACGTATGTGAAAATGCTCTTAACTGAGCAGCTCTTTGCAAGCATGCGTGACTGTTACTAACAACACCTCTCTTCCAGAGACCGTGGTGAGTTCCAGGGGAAACGGAACTCTATCCCGTAAACTCCACCCCATTCTTCCCATATTCTGCCCGATATGGGCAATGGGTGTTTTCTCAGCTTTACTTAAAAGTGTTACCGTGATGCAAACGGCCTCAAGTCCCCCACCTCCTTCCAACTGGATCTATCGCTTTGAGGCCCCCTCACCATTGAAGTGACCCTTCACCAGGGGTCAGGGAATTTTTCGAGTCGCACACCAGAAGAACAATCTGAGGGCACTGAAGAGTATGGGTGAGGCTGAGCACTGAGAAAGCCACAGCACGGTGGAACAGGGGGTGGGGGGCTCGGGAGCCAGAGGGAGCCTTGGGGCGGGTCTTTGGTGCACAAAAGGTGATTTTATTAAAGCACGGGGACACGACTTGTGGGCAGAAAACGCCGTATGGGGTCGTGCCGGGTAACTCATCATATGCCCTCAGGTTGGGAGGGGGTCAGGGATGGTGTAAATCTCTAAGGAATTTTGGAAGCAAGGTTTCCAGGCCCTTGAGGGGCTGCTGTTAGCAAAACATCATTTGTCACCGTCTAGTAAGACCCCAGTCACGAGACCCCTCAGATGTATATCGGGGGCCATAAGCTTGGAGGAGGATGGCCAGGATATACTTGGGGGTTAAAGACAAAGGAGGTTTGCAAAGGAATTTTTGTGTGAAATAGACTCACAGGATCCTGGGGGGTCAGGACAATGTTGAGCCAAGATTCCCTTTGGCCCCGGCAAAGTGTCATCATCCAGGCAGCTGAGCTCCTAGAGGGAGGTCACTCTGCGGGTTACAAGGACTTGTCAGTGGCTGGAGGCAGTAAGGCAGTTTAGTTTCTCATCTGCCTTAGTTTCCCGCATCCCCATGGCTGCGCTTAAACCCCTTTCCGTCTTGATGAGGTGATATTAGGAAACGGAGTCTATAGGTTTCTGGGGATTGGGCAATGGATGACTGCCTCTTTCTTGCGGTTATTAAGTGATCCGCAAATGGGGGACGGAGTGGGGGGGGGGTGGGTAGCTTGTACTTGGCCCTCAGCTTGCCTTAGTCTCCACCGTCAATCAGTCAGCTCTCACAGGGGATGTGGGGGGCAGTCAGGAGGACCCCCGGCTCTGTTACGAGGGGCTGGGCAGATGAAGCCATTTACAGCCTGGACTTGGGCCATGAGCGCAAACTGGGACAGCCTGAGTCTAAGTGGGGGTGTCACGGACAGGGCCCCAGCTTCCTCTGAGGTCTCAGGGACAGTGGACGCCTCTGTGTCTAGGAAGCCAAGTGTGACGATCCCTAGGGAGGGACCGGGTGAAGGACAGACGAGTGACGGGTCCTCACTCAAGCAGCAGAGACAAGAATCAGGTGGTCTGAAGGGTCTGGGCTGGGGGCATCATGACGGGGTTGCTCCCGGGGCAGTTCCATCCCCCTGCCTCTGGGGTGGGTTCCCCACCGAGTAGAGCCCACCCCATGCAAAGTCTTCCGCTCCTAGAAACTTGCAGGATTTCTGCCCCCCTCTGTCCCAGCCTCGGGGACTGGGGCTGCTCCTCCCAGAGCATCCGCGGCGAGGCTCAGACTCTGAAGCAGGGCCCGGCCTTCCAGGGCCACTCTGGGCTTCGGGGCCCCGAGAGTCACATCTTCATCCCTGCCATCCATCTGTGGAGCCCTGTGCCTCTCACAAGCTGCCCACCTGCAGCCCGTGCTGGGAGAACAACACTTGCGGACGGGTGGGCAGGGGCTGGGGCTGGGCTGGGTGAGCAGGCCTGGGGCAGGGGCAGGGCTGTGTGGGCAGGGCTGGGCAGGGGCAGGACTAGGTGACCAGGGCTGGGGCAGGGGCAGGGCTGGGTGAGCAGGGCTGCATGGGCAGGGCTGGGTCAGGGTCAGGGCTGGGTGAGCAGGGCTGGGTGGGCAGGGCTAGCAGGGCAGGGCTGGGGCAGGGGCAGGGCTAGGAGGGCTGGGCTGGGTGGGCATAGCTGGTGCAGGGGCAGGGCTGGGTGAGCACGGCTGGTGCAGAGGCAGGGCTGGTGGGCAGGGCTGGGTCAGCAGGGCTGGGGCAGGGGCATGGCTGGGTGAGCAGGGCTGGGTGGGCAGGACTGGGGCAGGGCTGGGAGGGCAGGGCTGGGTGGGCAGGGCCAGGTGGGCAGGACTGGGGCAGGGGCAGGGCTGGGGCAGGGGCAGGGCTGGGTGAGCAGGGCTGGGGCAGGGGCAGGGCTGGGGGAGGCAGGGCTGGGGCAGGGGCAAGGCTGGGGGGGCAGGGCTGGGGGGACAGGGCTGGGGCAGGGGCAGGGCTGAGTGAGCAAGGCTGGGTGGGCAGGGCTGGTAAAGGCACAGGGCTTGGTGAGCAGGGCTGGGTTGGCAGGGCTGGGAGTCAGGGCTGGGGCAGGGGCAGGGCTGGGAGGGCCGGGCTGGGTCTCCTCAGGCAGCATCCAGAGCAGAGAAGAGTCTCAGACTCCCTCCCACCTCTTTTCAGTCCTGGCAGCCCTGCTTGGGAAAGGGCCGGGCGTGTTCTATCCGCGGGGGCTGGGGGAGGCCAGACACGAGATCCTAGAGCCGACCACTGTCCTGGCTGTTCCAGAGAGAAGCTCCCCTCAAGTCGCCAGGTGGGACCCTTCTGTCGGCCTTCTCCTGCCTGTCTGGAGGACCTGCACACGGAGCCTCTGGGGACCGAGGACGGATTCTGGGGCCCCACGGGGCCTGTGGTTACCAAAGGGGTTGCAGAAGAGAAAAGCTCGCACCGGTGAGTGGGGAGGGGGGACTCTGCTGTCCCTGGCTGGCCTCCCACGTCACCCTCCCCACGGCCAGTCAGCAGCATACCCCTGCTCAGGGGGTCCCCTCCCCTCCAAGCCAGCAGGGAAGGACACGGCCCAGAGACGGAGCCAGTGCTTTTGTTGTGGAAAAGGGGGTTTTATTGTAAACATTTTCCATCATACACGAAAACAGAGTCCAAGGAATTTCCACGTGCCCATTTTCCACCTTCAACAGCCGTTATGCCAAATTTATTCGGTTTCCCGTCTTCTGTTGTTACAGCATTTTAAATCCAAGATGCCGAGTGATTTCACCCTTAAATATTTTGTGATGCATTTCTTTTTTTTTTAATTTTTAAGTTTATTTATCTTGAGAGAGAGAGAGAGAGAGAGAGAGAGAGAGAGAGAAAGCGCACAAGTGGGGTAGGGGTGGAGAGAGGGAGAGAGAGTCCCAAGCAGGCTCCATACTGTCAGCACAGAGCCTGGCTTGGGGCTTGAACCCACGAGCCATGAGATCATGACCTGAGCCGAGATCAAGAGTCGGACGCTCAACCGACTGAGCCTCCCAGGGCGCCCCGAATGATGCATTGCAAAAAAATGCAAAGAAAGACCTTCTCTTCTGTGACCACGATAACCTTTCGCACATCTAATATTTACAACAAGTCCTTCCAGTCAACTGATACCCAGTCCGTATTCAAATGTGCTCACTTGTCTAAAATGCATCCCTGCGGGTGGTCAGTTCTGATCAAATGTTGTGTCTCTTAGAGCTCCTTTATTTTTTTTATTTTTATTTATTAAAAAAAATTTTTTTAACGTTTATTTATTTTTGAGACAGAGAGAGACAGAGCATGAATGGGGGAGGGGCAGAGAGAGAGGGAGGCACAGAATTGGAAGCAGACTCCAGGCTCTGAGCCATCAGCCCAGAGCCCGACTCGGAGCTCTAACTCACGGACCGTGAGATTGTGACCTGAGCCGAAGTTGGACGCCTAACCGGCTGAGCTACCCAGGCGCCCCCTTAGAGCTCCTTTAAATCTCTTTCCGGCATATACTCCTGTGGTTTTTTGTCTGTTTGTCTTTATTTTGTGTATTGATTTATGTTGAGAGAGCATGAGCGGGGGAGGAGCAGAAAGAGGGAGAGAATCCCAAGCAGGCCCCACATTCAGCACAGAGCTGGACGTGGGGCTCAAACCCATGAGTTATGAGATCATGACCTGAGCAGAAACCAAGAGTCGGATGCCTACCCGACCGAACCACGCAGGCACCCCAGCAAATAGACCTTTTAAAAACCAGTACATTTTACTGGTTCCTCACCACCATCATCGTCATGGAAACAGCTAACCGCCCCACCGGCCATGTGTTAAGCTGTCCGCGTGCACCAGGTCAGCTAGGACTCAAAACTCTGAGATGGGTGCTAGTATCATCCCCATTTCCAGATGGGAAAGCTGGGATTGGGAGGCTCTACGACGTGCTCAGGGATCCACGGTCGGAGAGCAGAGGCGCCAGGGCTCAAACCCAAGTCCTTCTGACTATGGCGTCTGGATTTGTGACCGTTCTATTAGAGCCACGTTGCCCTGTACAGGGTCTGGCGTCTGCTCTGTGAATTTGCATAGACTAATTCTGTGTCTGCCTCTCCCTGCTCCATCCAGAGTTTGCTTGCCCGTGGCTGGCTCCTACCACTGGCCCAACACGGGTCTCTGTTTTGTGGTGAGAGGGCCAGTGACCATCGACATCGAATTCTGCGCCTGGAACCAGCACCTGCACAGGACGGTCCCACAGCACAGCTGGATGGTGGCAGGGCCTCTGTTTCACATCAAGGCCGAGCCAGGGGCCGTGGCGGCTGTGTACCTCCCGCGTTTTGGGGATCTCTGAGGTAAGCGGGAGGGAGGCGTGCAGGGGAGGTGATGGTGTTAAGAGTGGGCCTGGAAGGGGCTTGGGTGGCGGGGTCCTGGGGGAGGAGCGCGTGGCATCCTCAGAAAGACTGAGAGTGTTACAGAAGCGGAGTGTGGTCCTCTGGGCATATCTTTTTGGAAGCATTTTTAGCCTCGTGATTCTTCTTGCCTGAATTACTTGCAAGTTTCCCTAAATCGAAAGTGGTCTCCTTGATAACACTGTTAACTGCTGTCTACTAAGTGCGCTTTACCCAGATTGTATCACTCGTGGTCCCAGCAGGAGACAGACCGCATACCCAGTTGAGGTTTTTTTTTTTTTTTTAAATTTTTTTTTTCAACGTTTATTTATTTTTGGGACAGAGAGAGACAGAGCATGAACGGGGGAGGGGCAGAGAGAGAGGGAGACACAGAATTGGAAACAGGCTCCAGGCTCTGAGCCATCAGCCCAGAGCCTGACGCGGGGCTCGAACTCCCGGACCGCGAGATCGTGACCTGGCTGAAGTCGGACGCCCAACCGACTGCGCCACCCAGGCGCCCCCCCAGTTGAGGTTTTTGAAGAGGCTTTTCAAAGGCAGGGCTGTTTGCGAAGTCAGGTAAAATGAACTGTCGGGGATGGTGGGGTTCCCAGGGACTAGCACCGGAGGGGGAACGTTACTACTCCTACAGGCAGGGAGAAGACACCGTGTCACCAGATTCCTTCTGGAAGCCGGAGCCATGAATGAGGGGCTTGCCAGGAGGATAGGTAGTTATAAGGGGCAACGCATCTTTTCTGACCTCTCTCGCTCCCAAAGACTTCCCGCAGATAACTTTCCAAGAAATATAAGCTCACAATCAAAAACCTCACACATAGCAAACAAGGCACCGTGAGAAGCGGTGGACGCTGCAGGTACCAGAATCAGTCCCGTAAAGACTTCAGACATTGAAATGATCAGAAACAGAACAGCAAATAACTATGTTCCATGGGGCTTAAAAGGAAGAGCCTTTAAAATACAAGCAAGAAGCAAGAAGCCATTAAAAAGGGTAAATCAATTGTGGTGCCTGAGTGGCTCAGTCAGTTGAGTGTCCGATTTCGGCTCAGGTCACGATCTTGAAGTCCGTGAGTTCGAGCCCCACATCGGGCTCTGGGCTGACAGCTCAGAGCCTGGAGCCTGCTTCGAATTCTGTGTCTCCCTCTCTCTCCGCCCCTCCCCTCCCCTGCTCATGCTCTGTCTCTCTCGCTCTCCAAAATGAATAAATGTTAAAAAAATTTTTTTTTTTAAAAAGGGTAAATCAAGTTTGGAAACAAACTAAATTTCAGAAAATATTTTTTAAAACCTGGGGAAAAAAAGATCCAGTGACATAAAACAGACCATGAGAAAGCCTAACATACATGTAATCAGAATCTGGAAGGATGCGGCAGACGGGATGGAGATGATACAACGTTCAAGGAGAGAATCGCCGAGAAATTTTCTGCAGTCGCTGGAAGACGTAACTTCTTTCTCAGAATGAGAAAGCCCAAAAACCCAGGCAGAGGAGAGAGGAATCTGGACCCATCATAGTGACACTATAGAATACCAAAGCCTCAGGGAGGGTCACAGAATCAGCCAGAAGGACAAAGACCTCACAAGGTGCCACAGTGGGGCTGACGACTGATTTCTGAACGGCAGCGATGGGAGGCAGAGGCAGTGGGAGGATCTCTCCAAGGTACTGATGTAGCAACTGTCCCTCAAGAATTGGCAAGCACAGAAAAATCGTTTAAGCGTTAAAGTTAAGCCTAAAATAAATAAAGAGTAAAACTATTGAAAAGTTTAAAGCACACGCAAACCAAGACAGCTTTCCGTGAACAAATCCTCACGGAAGAAACCGCCAAAGGACGCGCCGTGGACACAAAGAGAATGATCCCATCCCACATAGAAGGGGTGGGACGCAACGTGGAGTCTCGCAAAGACGCCGGCACGTGCGTGGCTAAATCTACCAAAACACCGACTGCACAGAGCAGAAATAACAATGTCGGCACAGGGGGATTTAAAACAGAAAGAACAGGGGCGCCTGGGTGGCTCGGTCCATTAAGCATCCGCCTTCGGCTCAGGTCACGATCTCATGGTTCGTGAGTTCGAGCCCCGCATGGCGCTCTCTGCTCTCAGCACAGAGCCTGCTTTGGATCTTCTGTCCCCCCTCTCTCTCTGACCTTTCCCCGCTCGTGCTCTCTCTCTCTCTCTCTGTCTCTCAAAAAAAAATAAATAAAAACATTTTTTAAAGAAAAGAAGACAGGAAGAACGAAAACGCCAACAATAAAGTCTGAGGTCTTTGCGCAGCTCAGGAAGGCCGCACCAGTATTGCGGTCCAGGTTAAGACGCTGAAACGCTGTGTACCGGTCGGGAAAGAGGACTTCTCCACCAGTGACCCAACGTCATGCAGTCGTGGCCTCAGAGGAGTGGGGCCTGGCTGTGGGGCGGCAGCACGGCTCCCGACCAGACCAGGGGAGGCGGGCGCGTCTGAGCCTGCCGGCAGCAGGGCTGAGGCGTGGCCACGAGGGCCCCGAGGGCAAGGCTAACAGCAGGTGCACCCCCAGCCGGTGCCCGACCTGGCGTCTGTCAGCTTAACGAGCAAGTCAGAAGCATCCGGTGCCATTCCCCACGTCAAATCGCGACTCAGGCAGGGGCTTCATTTCATCATGATCGATGACTTCACGAACGGTTTGTTACAGCCGATGCCAGGGGTGAGCACTCTCGGAACGTGTGTGGCTTAGTTAGATGACGAAGGGGACGTGTTTTCATGTTCCGTTTGTCTATCGGCTAATGTATTCATTTACAGTGCCGTCCCAGTACGTTTACATAAAGGTGTCTATTGACTTTAGACTCTATGCACGTTAAAATATTGCGGTCACCAGGGGCGCCTGGGTGGCTCAGTTGCTTACGCGTCCGACTTCGGCTCAGGTCATGATCTCCCAGTTCGTGGGTTCGAGTCCTGCATCGGGCTCTGTCCGGACAGCTCAGAGCCTGGAGCCTGCTTCGGGTTCTGTGTCTCCCTCTCTCTCTGCCCCTCTCCCATCCACACACACTTTCTCTCTCAAAAATAAATAAACATTAAAAAATCAAAATGTATTTAAAAAAAATACTGGGGGTGCCTGGGTGGCTCAGTCGGTTAAGCGGCCGACATCGGCTCAGGTCATGATCTCGCAGTCCATGAGTTCGAGCCCCGCGTCGGGCTCTGTGCTGACAGCTCAGAGTCTGGAGCCTGTTTCAGAATCTGTGTCTCCCTCTCTCTGACCCTCCCCTGTTCATGCTCTGTCTCTCTCTGTCTCAAAAATAAATTAAAAAAAAAAACGTTAAAAAAAAAAAAATACTGGTGGTCACCAGTCAAAGAACATATAGGTAAAGAGGAATAATTTACAAACTCGTAGCAAGAAAAAAGGATAGAAGGGAGAACAAAAGGCAAGACACTGCCCAGTACGCGGGACCAGAAGCCTCATTTGCTGACACCACAAAGGTTCAGTAAACCATTGAAGCCGCAGGAGGAGAGCGTGGGGGCCGGGACCGAGGGGCCGGGGTCACCTGGCCGGACAGACAGGGTCACTAGGGGAAGATTCCAGAGTGAGGCATGGGCAGGGATGTGCAAGATGGGCTCTGGAGCCGTAGAGACTCGTCCGCACGGGTCAACGTCGGGGAAAACACAGCGCTGGCTCAGGCAGCCGGGACCAGTGCGTCTTCCCACCTGGCCATCTGCAGAGCGATGCATGGAGCCAGCACACCAGCTCTCACAGAGCGGGACCTTGGCCCTTCCCCGGCTCGTTCTCCCCTGCCTGCAGTCACACCTGCGGGCCTCTGTCACCAGCCCTCGTCGTCACGGCATCCACGCCACCACGGGCGCAAAGGGGCAACGTCTCCCCGGCTCCAGGGCCAGGGGCTGGGGCTTCCGTGGGCCTGGCTCTGGGGGTCTCTGCCCTCGCCCTGGAGACAGCACTGCCCACGGCCTCCGAAGGCCCCTCCCCAGGCCGGCCACGAGCCCCCCTCCCGGGCCCCCGCTGCCCCCACCCAGCCCGACGCCATGAAGGCACCAAATCCCGGGCTCCCGAATCCATCTTTCGAGAGGAGGCCGTGTGGACGGCTCCCTGTTCCGAGTGGCCCACTTTAGGGAGGAGGGGATACTCGTGAAGAAGCCAGGCCGGGTGGGGCCGTCCCACGTGGTCCTGGAGAACCCCAGCTTCTCCCCCATAGGAATCCTGCTCAGGACCCTGCAGGCTGCCCTGCGCTTTGTGCCCGTCACCCGCACGGTGCTGCTCTACCCTAACCCCCGCCCCGAGGAAGTGGTCTTCCACCCCTACCTGATCCCCAGCGACTGCTCCGTTCGCAAGGTGGCCTCGGAGCCAGAGGGCCTGGGCCAGGGCGGGCTGTGGGCAAACCAGAGAGCCCCCTCGACGGGCCAGCCGGGGTCAGGGCGGGCCTCCGACGAGCGGAGCCTGGAGGCAGGCGAGTGACCCTGCGCCCCTGTGCTCGGCCCTGGGCTGGCTCTGGCTGGGCACTGCCCCCCCCCCCCCGGGACTCATCTTATGTGGCCTCTTGCCGGGTGTCCACGGATGACAGGGCTCCGTGCCCGGAACCGCCTCCTGTCCCCTCTCACGTCTGCCCCGGGGAGGCCCCAGCTCCCACCCTGACACGGCAGAGGCCCCGTGAGGGACTGTCCGTGTAGCAGGCCACAGGGCAGGGAGGTGCTTAAGTCCCACCTCACTCGGTTCTGACCACATTCCGTGGGACTGAGCTTCCCAGCCACACGCCAGACACCCTGTCCCCTGACCACACTCCCTGTGCCCCGCAGGCCATAGACAACGAAGAGAACAAGTTTCAGTTCGTGCAGATACACAAGCCCCCCCTCCAGCCTCGCTCTACATGGGCTCCTGCTACACTGTGTCCAGTTCCGAGGAGCTAGAAATTATCCCCGAGGTGAGCAGGCCAGGTCAGAGGTCGTGCCCGGAAGACCTGCGGCCGCGCCTCGGGGTGGCGTTGGGCAGACGGGAGGTGGGCCTGGGGGACAGTGATGGTGCTTCAAGACCAGCATGAAGGCGGTTAGCTGGGGGGAGGGGCGCGCCCAGGAGGCGACGCTGGTGTCTGATACGGGGGCACCGAGGGGTGGGGACAGTCCAGTAACAAGACAGACAAATCCCCGCCCTTGGCCCGAGGACATCCAGACAGGATGAGACCTGCATAAATCATGAAAGAAACAGAGACCGAGAACCAGGATGGGCTGTGAAGAAAACCCAAGTAGGCCATGTAAGAGGGTGACCCCCAATTCTGGGGGTCCAGGGTGCGTCTCTGGGGAGGTGACATCGTTGTCTCTCTCTCTCTCTCTCTCTCTCTCTCTCTCTCTCTCTTTCCAGTCCTCTCCCCACCTCATGCTCTTTTGGTCTCTCTCAAAAAAAAAAAAATTAAAAAAAAAAAACCTTAACACAACTACAACGCAGATGAGTCTCCAAATGATGATGCTGTGAAAAAACCCAGAGGAAATACGGGGACAACTGTGTGATTTCATTTATATAAAATGCAAACAGATCTTTAGTAAGAGAAGGCTAGTGGTTGCCTGAGGGTGGGGTGGGAGGAGGGATTCCGAATCGAATCGGAACGACGATAGGTATCGGCTGTGGGTTTGGGGGTTTGCACACCGGGGAACCATTAGTGTGGCCCTTGAGGTCCCTACCGTTTATTGGATGTCCTACGTGCCTCAGCAAAGCCGGGAAGTGCTATCACGTACAGGTGGCCGTCCCATCCCTGAACATTTCAAGTGAGGAGAAGTTCACCACCTGAGAGCCAGCTGGTCCCGCCTGTGGGCAGCCTTGACCTTGAGCGTCGTGTTGTGGGCGAGCGCTGTCCTTCGGTGGGGGTGACGGTTTTGACCCACGCGCACGGCCATCCCTGTGTCCCAGCCCAGCAAAGCACCCGACAGGTGACACGCACGCTTGCCCAGCAGTCAGACCAGGTGTCCACAGACAGAACTCCCGCGGGTCTGCAGCGGAAGAGGACCCTCCCCGTGCCGGACGCCTTTGTCCTCTGCTTGGCCCCATCTCACCGCCAAACGGTCGCCGGCTCAGGTAGCTCTGTCGTTCCCACCGGAGCCCCCTCCCCAGCCCCTCCTGCAACCATGCTCTCCCTTAATTCTCGCTGCCCACCCCCGCCCCGTGATTATGGCTTAAGCAGCGACAAAACTGTACTTTGCTCCAGACATTAAAAATCGGGAAGGGCTCGGATCTCAGCTGGAGAGAAGTGGAATCTGTATCCTTTTATGACCTGGCCTTAGACGGCACACGCCGCGGTCTCCTGCACCGAGTTCCGATGACCTCTTCTACATTGAACGCCCTGCGCCCTGGGAGTCGTCTGGCTGATGGTCAAGGCTACCATTTTCCCAAGCTAGGAGAGGGGGCCTGCCCTTGACCTGGCTCTCTCCCAACTCCCTTGGTTCGCAGGAGACACGGACAGTCCCTTGTCATTTCGGATCACAGGCAACAGAAACCTCGCTGATTTTGATCTGTGGGTCGGTCTGCAAAAGCCAATCTGTGCCACGGTGACGAAGCCGGGAGCCTCCCCAGGAAAGCCTCTGCGAGCCACGGAGTCATCCTCTCCCAGCAGCATTCCCACTTGTAAGAAGCCATCCCTGGTCCCAGGGGAGGACCTGTCTAGGAGGTTGTCTGCCTCAGCCCGCCCTGGTCGGGGCTCTCTGGCTCGCCATCGAGCGGATGGGGATCAGGTGTCGGTGGAAGACAGCTCCCTTAGGGCCACGAGCCGAAGGTGCCGGAATGAGGCGTGCAAAGCAGCATGGATCACTCTCTGCAGCGACGGAAAATTGGGGGTGGCCCAGAATCGCTGTGTTACAGGCGAATCCACGGTAGAGGAATTTTCCTCTCCTTAAAGTAAGCTCCTTAGCGATGTCCGCGTGACCCCCGCCAAAGCGTTCATCCGAGGGTCATGGATTGAAGGCTTCTGGTGGGTCAGGGGCTGCTGGGGGAGGGGCCCCGGGCTTTTCTGAAAGAATCACTCCCTCAGGGCCCCTGAGGAGCTGCGGGCAATACTCGTCCCGATGATGACACAGAACGGTGCAGACCTGAGCTTTAAGCCATGCACATACTCTGGTCCGGGCCCTAATGTTGGAACAGGGGAAGGGATGGGGGCCCGTGGAGCCCGTGGTCACCTGTGCCGCGGTCGTGGGCTGTCCGGCTGCCAGGGGCCATCCAGAGCTGCTGGCAAGTGAGCCCCAGGCAGGTGGGGAACTTGGAGGGAGCGCAGCGGGGGAAGCCGAACGGCCATGACACTAGGGTGCTAGGGAGCAGGACCGGAAGAGACCGGCACTAGTCAGGAGCCCTGGCTCTGTCCCCGGTTTCCTAGCAACGGCGTGGGGCAGGGGTTGCTAGGCAATGTGGGGCCATCCAGACAGTCGGGGGAGGTCCTCACTCTTGGTGGGCGTCCCTGGGCGCTACTAATCCTGAGAGTGGCCCGTTGGCGCATGACTTGGATTCTCTCCTCTATTACTGGCTCTGCTTGCACGGAGATTCATTAACGATGGCGCAAGAAGTCTGGAAAAACGAGAAAGAAACCACCCCGTGATCTCGCCATCCAAACAACGCAAAAACGGCCATCTTCACCTTGCCATCCTGGTGCACGCAGTTTGGACTCCTGCCTTCTCGACTTTGATTTCGAACATCCCAAGGCTCTCTCAGGCCCCTTAAGAGTCCTCAGAACTCTTGTCTGGGGAGACTGCACGGTTTCTCCCGACGGAGGGACTGTCACCGTCATCGAAGTGACTGCTCTCCTGTCATTCCAACACCGAGTTTGCCTCCGACCGTGATGCGCAGTCCGGGAATACGCATCTTTCTGGAGAGAACGTTACTTTGTTCTTTGGATCGTTGTTTTTATTTATTTTTTTAATTTTTTAATTTTTTTTCAACGTTTTTTATTTATTTTTGGGACAGAGAGAGACAGAGCATGAACGGGGGAGGGGCAGAGAGAGAGGGGGACACAGAATCGGAAACAGGCTCCAGGCTCCGAGCCATCAGCCCAGAGCCCGACGCGGGGCTCGAACTCACGGACCGCGAGATCGTGACCTGGCTGAAGTCGGACGCTTAACCGACTGCGCCACCCAGGCGCCCCTGGATAGTTGTTTTTAAATCAACAGGAAGGGGCGAGGATTGTATCCAAGGACATGAACATCCACATGACCCCTCCCCTCCCAGGGGGTACCAAGTGATCTCAGCACGGACAGCGTTCAAACGGACCCATCTCACCTCACCAGCTTCGGTACTGTTAATCCCTTGGCTTGTCAATGGGGAACGGAGACACCCCAAAGAGAAAGGACGGGCCCAAAGTCACACGGCCAGCGCTAATGTTAGTTCTAGGTCCGGGACCCGACTCCCCTCCAGAACACCAACAATCTACCGTCGATCGGAAAGATAGAGACGTACTTGGAAAGTCCTGGTCTGAAGCAGAGGGTCCTTGGGGGCAGCTGGGCACGGCCTCGCTGGCACAAAGGCCAAGCCCTGGAGCTGTCTTTGGCTGGTCTCAGAAATATCCAAAACAACCATCATACGGTAGAAGTGTTTCTGTGGCAGGGTTTGGGGCCCGGGCCCCACATCCCGCATGGCCCTTGGGTCCGTGGCACTCGTGGCCGTTCACAGGCAACGACAGGAACAGGCCGGGAAGCCCGCCCCGTCCATTATTACTTCCAGGCCAGGCCCGAGTAGGGGTCTCTGTCTCCTCCACCTCAGCCCCCGCTGCCGGCTGGGTGGTCCTCACGTCAAGGCTCTGGTGAGCTGCTGGGAGGACCAGGCTCCAGAAGAGACACACGGGACCTACCCGTCGATGGGTCTCGGTCGCTCGCTAGCCCTCACTGGGCCATGGGGTGAAGCCGGCCGCTGAAAGCTCCAGGGGCCATCTGGAGCACGTAGGTCCCCACCGCTGACAGCAGGCCAGTCCTGAGTAGGCAGGCTGTGTACGGGGCCAGCGTCGTGGGCGTGTGGCCAGTGAACTTGCACACGGCCCCCCACTGGAGGCTGCATGCTTGTCCGTCACTGTCTTGAAATCCTTAGTAAATTTGTCTTTGACTTTGTGTTTTGTGAGCGAAGACCACGGGTGACGGAGCCTGCAAGGCATTGGCGGTTGGGGGAGCAAGGGAGGCCTAGAACCTCAGCTCAGGTGGGGTCCTACATGCCCCAGACAGGTTCTTGGCCGGAAGCTCTCCTGCTCCCTGGAGACACAGGCTCCATACGGCCTGGCCTTCTCGGCCCTGCTCAGAGCCTGGGCTGCCTTCCACCATCAGTGGGGACCCGACAGGACACAGGGGTGACGGGGCTGGCACAGGGAATCTCAGGGCACCCACAGCCCAGCTGTCCCGGCAGGTGACAGCCTCTCCCTCACTCCTGATCCAGCGACATCGCCTTGCGGGGTCACAATACGCTGGTGAGATGTCTCGCCTTCCGTTGGCTGGGGTGGGAGCCCATGAGGATGGGAGACGCCAGGGTCTGGTTTCCCAGCGCCCAGCCCCCAGCCCCTAGCCCCCAGCCCCCAGCCAGGGGCGCCCTAGTCAGGGCTCAGGGCTGCGGAGCGAGAGCCGGTGCTCAGACGCACTCAAGGTTTCCAGGACAAGAACAGCTGCAGTCCAACCGCAGGGGGTCCTGGAAGGCCCCCTCCCCTAGCCCCCCTCCCCCACTCCATGCTCCTCCCCTTCTGGTGCGAGCACCCACCACCCTGCACTCCCCCAACCCTATATACCCAGACCCCGTGCGCCCCATGCCGCGCTCCCCCCACCCTGTACTCCCCTCCCCTCTACCCTACATTCCCCTTTCCCCACTACACCCCCCCCCTCCCCGCAACCACCCCTCACTCAACCACAAGGCTTGTTTCCTCAGCTGGGTGTGAGGCAGGTGAGATAACACTGATCTTTGCGAATTTTGTCTCTTGCTTTGTGTGTGTAGATTCCAAAGGAAAATAGTCGGAGACCAAGATGTATAAGGACCGGGACGTGCAGAGACCAGGATGTGGCCCAGGAAAGGCAGACAGGACCTGGTCTTGGAGGCGGGCAGGCTCCTGGAGCCCAGTGACAGATCCTGGACAAGTTCCCTCGCCTCTCAAGCCTCAGTCTCCCCATTTGAACACTGGAGAAAATGCTGGCGCTCGACTCACAGGGTCATAAGCATCAAGTGTGACCCTGTCTGCAGAACTGTCCAGAGCAGTTCCCAGCACACTAGGCAGGGCTGGCTGCTGGTTGTTGTTAGGATCAGTTTTGGCACCAGTATTCCCCTCAGTTTCTGTGTCCTGGGACTCCCCGTGGGGCTGGGGCGTCGCCCACATGGGGATATGACCTCTGGGGGGACAGACTCAGTTCCCTGATGTGTGTGCCCTATTTCCACCGCCTCTCCCTCTAAATGGATGATGGAGACCTACTATCTCAGCCCAGGAGCAACCTAGAGGGGTGTGTGCTCTGGGCGGTCCCAGAAGCAGGAGGGAAAGGCAGTCTTTTGTCCATTCAGGTCCTTTGCTGAATCTTGGCTCTGGGCCCTGGGCTCCTGAAGGTTTTCCTGGAATATTCTGGCACCAGGCAGTGAGCGAGACTGCAGCGTGGAACCTTCAGGAACCTGCCTTTTCAGGGCTCCGTGGCCTGGGACAGACTGAGTTCTCTCATCGCTGGGCACAGGCAGAGAGCCTCTGCTGGAGGTGAGCCCACTGAGTTGGCCAAGCTCTCTCAATCCTGAGACACAGGGCCCCCAGAAATCCCCTGGGCTGGGACCAGAGTCGCTTTGCACTGTGGGCATTTCCGCACAGGTGGACCAGCTGGGAAAGAACAAGGGGAGAGGGGCAGAGGGAGAGAGAGAGAGAAAGAATCCCAAGCAGGATCCATGATCCGTGTGGAGCTAAGCATGAAGTCTGATGGGGGGCTCGGTACCATGACCCTGGGATCATGACCTGAGCTGAAATCAAGAAGTTGGATGCTCAACTGACTGAGCCACCCAGGTGTTCTTATAATTTCTTTAAATGTAAATGGATTAAATTCTCCTATCAAAAGACAGAGTGGCTGAATGAATTAAAATTAAAAAAACAAAACGGGGGGGGGGGGTGGCGCCTGGGGTGGCGCAATCGGTTAAGCATCTGACTTTGGCTCAGGTCATGATCTCGTGGTCTGTGGGTTCCGGCCCCGCATCAGGCTCTGTGCTGACAGCTCAGAGCCCGGAGGCTGCTTCGGATTCTGTGTCTCCCTCTCTCTGCCCTTCCCCCACTTACCCTCTGTCTCACTCTCAAAAATAAGTAAACATTTAAAAAAGTGTTTTAAAATAAAAAAAAAAAACAAGGGTTCATGGCTAGCTCAGTTGGAGGAGTATGTGACTTGATCTTGGAGTCATGAGTTCAAGGTCCACGTTAGGTATAGAGATTCCTTAAAAATAAAATCTTAAAACAAAAAAACGAAAACAAGACCCAACTATATGCTGCCTAAAAGAGACACATTTCAGCTTTTCAGACGCATTTAGGCTAAAGCGAAGGGATAGAAAAAGCCATTCCACACAAATGGAAATCAAAGGCAATAGGAGCAGTTATACTTATATTAGACACAATAGACTTTAAGTCAAAAACTAACAAGAGAAAAAGAAGGTCATCCTATAATAATGATGGGGTCAGTTCATCAGGACAGTAAAACACCTAAATTTGTCAAGCAAACATTAACAGATCTGTAGGTCTGTAGGCAGGAATATACAGCAACCCAATAATAGTAGGGACCTTCTTGTATCCCACTTTCAACAATGGAGAGGTGATCCAGATAGAAAATCAGCAAGGAAACGCTGGACTTGAACCACACGTTAGACCAAATGGAACATACACGTTGGACATAGAGAACATTCCACCCGATGGCAGCAGAATGTATGTCTTCTCAAACACACACAGAATGTTCTCCAGGGTAGATAATAAGCAAGCCTCAACAAGTTTAAGAAACTGAAGTCGCATCAGGTATTTTTTGCAACCTCGATGGTATGAAACTAGAAATCACTAACAGCAGGAAACTAGGAAAATTTACAAACAAGTGGAAATTAAGCAAGTGTATCAAACAGTTAATAGGTTAAAAGAACAAATTAAAAGAGAAATAAAAAAAAATCTTGAGACACATAAAAATGGAAACATGGCATACCAAGCATCTAGAATGCAGCAAAAGTTGTTCTAGAGGGAATATGTGGTGGTGATGTATGCCTACGTTAAGAAAAATGAAAGATCTCAAATACACTTTACACTGCAAGGAACTAAAAAAGAAGAACAAATGAAGTCCAAAGTTAGCAGAAAGAAGGAAATCACAAAGATTGGAGAAGAAATAAACAAAAGAGAGTTTAGAAAAACAAAAAAATAACAAACTTAAAAGCTAATTTTTTAAAAAAAGATAAAATTGACAAACCTTTAGCGAGATTAAGGGAAAAAAGAGAGAGACAGGACTCAAGTAAGTAAAATCAGAAAAGAGAGACATTACAACCGAAATTGCAGACAGAGAGACAAAGGACCATGAGACTACTGTGAATGATCGTACACCAGGACAACCTAGAAGAAACAAATAAATCCCTAGAAACACCCAGTCTACTAAGACTGAATCATGAAGGAATAGGAAAACTGCACAGATCCATTAACTAGTAAGGAAACTGAATCAGTAATTAAGAATCTTCCCACAAAGAGCATCCGGAACCGGGTGTATTCCCTAGTGAATTCTACAAAATATTTAAAGAATTAAAGCGAATCTCTCTTACACTCTTCCAAAAAATGGAAGAGTAGGTAACCACTTCGCCAGTCACCTTATGAGGCCAGCTTTGACCTGACAACAAGGTTAGGCAAGAACGCTACAAGAATAGAAAATTGCAGTCCAACATCCCTGATGCACACAGACGCAAAACCCCTCTACAAAGTACTAGCACACCAAATTCAATGGCTCATTAAAGGCATCATACACCGTGACCAAGTGGGATTTACATCTGGGATGCAAGGATGGTTCAACACAGGCGAGTCGATAAGATCATCTCAACAGATGCAGAAAAAGCACGTGACAAAATTCACCTTTTTTTTCATGCTAAAAACTCTCAACAAATTGGGTATAGCAGGAACATATCCCAACACGGTAGAGGGCATATACAAAAGCCCATAGCTATACATCAGACTCAATGATGAAAGGCTGAAAGCTTTCCCTCCAAGATCAGGAATGAGACAACGATGCCCACTCTTACCATGTCTATTCAACATAGTACCAGAGGTCCCAGTCAGAGCAGTCAGGCAAGCAAAAGAAATAAAAGGGACCCAAATCATTAAGAAAGAAGTAAAATTGTCTCTGTTTGCAGGTGGCATAATCTTATATATAAAAAACCCTAAAGACTCCACCAAAACCTGCCAGAGTTGATAAAAGAATTTGGTAAACTTGCAGGATACAAAATCAACATAATCAACATAAATCAATAAAATCAACAAAACATCAATTGCATTTTTATACGCTAACAATGAACTATCTGGAAGAGACCTTAAGATAGCATTAAAAACAATAAAATACTTTGGGATCAATTTAGCCAAGGAGGTGAAAAGCCTGTACACAGAAAACTATAAGGTACTGACAAAAGAAATTGGAGAAGACACAAATAAATGGAAAGATTGGATTTCCTGGACTGGAGGAATTAATATTGTTAAAAAGTCCATATGACCCAAAATAATCTACAGATTCAGTGCAATCCCAATCAAATTTCCAACGGTATTTTTCATGCCCACGAAAAAACCCAATCATAAAATTCTTCTGGAATCACAAAAACCTCATAGCCAAAGCAATTTGAGAAAAGAGAAAAAGCCGGAAGGACCACATTTCCTGATTTCAAACATTATTACAAAGTTACAATAATCAAAACCGTATGGTACTGGCATAAAAAAGACACATAACTCAACAGAACAGAATTGAAAAGCCCAGAAATAAACCCACACATATATGGTCAATGAAATCTGACAAGGGAACTGAGATACTCAATGCAGAGAAGATCACCTCTTCAATAAATGATGTTGGAAAATTGGATATCTATGTGCAAAAGAATGAAACTAGACCCCTACCTCACAACACTCACAGAAATTAACACAAAATGGGTTACAAACTTAAATGTAAAATCTGAAACCATAAAACCCCTGGGAGAAAATATGGGCAGAAGGTCCTTGACGTTGGTCTCGACAATAATTTTTTGGATACGACCCCATAAGCACAAGAAACAAAAGCGAAAATACAAAAGTGGGACTGTATCAAACTACGAAGCTTCTGCACAGCAGAGGAAATGATCAATAAAATGAAAAGACAACCTATGGAATGGGGGAGAATATCTGTAAACCATATATCAGGTAAGGGATTAATATAAAACATATATAAAGAACTCCTACAACTCAACAGCAAAACAGAACAAAACAACCCAAATAATCTAATGAAAAATGAGCCAAAGACCCGAATGGACATTTTTTACAAAGAGGATGTACAAAGGACCAATGGGCCCATGAGAAGTTTGTCAAATCACTAATCATCAGGGACACGCACATCAGATTGCACCTCAGACCTGTCTGGAAGGCTATTGCCAAAAAGCCAAGAGATAACATGTATTGGCGAGGTTGTTGAGAAAAGGGACCCCTCGTGGGGATGTAAGTTGGTGCAGCCTCTGTGGAAAACAGTATGGAGCTTCCTAAAAAATAAAAAAAATATGATCCAGTAAATTTCACATCTGGGTATACACCCAAAGGAAACGAAAATGGTATCCTGAGGAGATATCTGCACCCCATGTTCACTGCAGCATTACTCACAATCGCCAGGACATGGAAATCAGCCTAGGTGTCCTCTGGCTGATAAAAGAATAAAGAAAATGTGGCATATGGAGACAATGGAATGTTACTCAGCCATAAAAAGAGGGAAATTATGTCATTTGTGACAACATCGATGAGTCTGGAGGGCATTATAGTTAGTGAAATGAGCCAGACAGAGAAAGACAAGCATTGCATAGTATCACCTAGATGTGAAAGGTGAACAAAAAATCAAATTCATGGAAACAGACAGTAGAGTGCTGGTGGCCAGGGGCTGGGCGTGCGGGAAATGGGGAGACGTTGGTCTGAGGGTATACATTTTCACTTATAAAATGACTAAGTTTTGAGGGTCTAATGCTGTACTGCATACTGGAAATTTGTGAAGAGACTGGATCTTAAGTGTTCTCCCCCCACACGCACGGATGTGATGGATGTGTTAATTAGCTTGATTATGGTGATCACTTCAGTGTGTAGGTATATCAAATCATCACTTTGTACACTTTACATACAATTCTATTTGCCAATTATACCCTAATAAAGCTGGAAAAAAAAACCCAAAGAATTTAGAATCAGGAAAAAGTATTTCTCTTGATTTGATCTTTTCTACTGAGTGACAGGTATTATGTAACCCTATTATATTTCCCTTTTTGCCCTGGTTGCTAGGATGCTCAAAATCAATTAATAGTTATTTGTAAATGATTAGTCATCATGGCTTTCATATTTGCTTTTTCATTGTAAGGTTTTTGCATTTGTATGTTTCTGTAAAATGCCTGCCTTTCCTTCTTTCCTTCCTTCCTTCCTTCCTTCCTTCCTTCCTTCCTTTTCTGACTAGAAGGCGGTACAACTAGTTAAGTCAGTCGATACACTTGGAGCCTGGGCCACACACATTTCAGGACCAAAATGCACAAGTTCACTCCTACTTGGGTGCAGAAAGAATTCTTTGAACTCAACACCTCCCAGATTTCAAAGGGGGCATCTCCTAGCATTAGGGACAGGTCTCAGGGGACGCCTCGGCTGTGGCTGAGAGTGGCATCAGGACCCCACGAGCCTGTCTGTCCCTGTTGCCCAGATGGCAGAGGGAGTGTGATGTGGGGGTTACACATGTGGACTGTGGCTCAGAAGGACAAGAGCCAATTCCACCCGACCTCCGACGTCGGGCAACTGGGAAACCGTACCCTTCTGAGCCCAGCTTCCCTCATCCCCACGATGGGGTGGCCATCGTCCCGTGGAAGACGGGGCTGTGAAATCCGAGCGGACGTGCAGGGGACACGCCAGGCACGGAGCCTGACGTGTTTCCTGCCCCAGGGGGTGCACCTGGAAACAGTGTCTTACCCCGCTGGAGGGACCCCGCGGAGGGGTTTCTGGGGAGAGGTTTCAGATGTGCTGGACCTGCCCCCGGCCCCCTCCCCCCTCCCCATGCCAGGAGCTCTGCAGGGCCTCACCTGTGCCGCAGTTTCCGCACGTCTCAGCCAGAGGTCACCCAGCCTCGGAAGCCGCCTGCTTTCTGGGCTCTGGGCTGAGCTGAAGTGGGGACTCCCAGCCCCCCAGCACCGCCGTGGACGTCGGGGCATTGAGTGACCCCTGGAGTGGCGATTCTTGGTCTGGGGAGTTTGGAAGCGCGTGGAAAAGTGGCCAGGAAGGGTCTCCTGGGCGGGGTGGGGGGGAGAGACAGGAAGGAAACTGTCATTTACTGAATATCCATTTTAGGTCAGGCCCTTACGTTCTGAGCTCTCACGATGATCCTTTGGGATGGGTGATGGTAATCCCAGATTTTAAATCATAAAGATGAGGGGCGCCTGGGGGCTCAGTTGGCTGAGCATCCGACTTTGTCTCGGGTCATGATCTCACGGTTTGTGGGTTCGAGCCCCGCATCGGGCTCTGGGCTGACAGCTCAGAGTCTGGAGTTGCTTCGGATTCTGCATCTCCCTCTCTCTCTGTTCCTCCCCTGCTCACGCTCTGTCTCTCTCTCTCTCTCCCTCAAAAATAAATAAACATTAAAAAAATATGTCGCTTTGCTGGGTAACACCACGTTTTATTCCACAACACGCTTACCCTTTCTCGTTGCGTATACTCCTACACTCGGAGGCGGGCGTTGCTGCACGAGCCTTCTGGGGTATCGCTGCTGTCTCCTGGGGTAGAGCCCTGCAGGCACCCTTGCGTCTAATAAAACCCAGCAAAGCAGCCTTCCAGGTGACTGCAGCCCCGGCCCCGTCCAGCCGCCAGGGAATATGACAGACATGGAGCAGGTGCGGTGTCCCTCTGCCCGTCACCCCCGTGGGGAAGGAGGCTTCACGTTGCAATCCGGATCCCCTGATGGCCGTGGGGTTCGCTGTGTGGGACGCCCGGCCCAGGCGGGCTCCCAGACCCTCCCACCCCCCCCGGCTGCTGGCCCCACTCGGTCTCACGGCCTCCGTGGTGACCCCACGTCTGTGTCTCCAGCCCCCATCGTGCCTCTGGATTCCAGGTCTCTGTCCAACCCCTCCACCTGCTGTGGCTTCACCTCCTCGCCCTCCCTGCCAGCCCTTCCCTCCCTCCAGTCAGTAACTGCTCGGGCCCCAGTCACGGGGCTCTCTCTCGATCCCTCTCCTTCTCTCAAACCCCATGTCCAGAGCCTGACCTCACGGGGCCCAGCCGGCCACCCTCTCCCACCCGGATCACCGCAGTAGCCCCCTCACGGCCCCCACCCCTGACCGCGATGTCGCCCCTTCGCTGCCTGCTTTCTGGCAGCTAGAAGTACCCACTTCAGTCGTAAACCGGGTCAGGTCACTTCCCCGCTCAGAATCGCACAATACTCCCCATTTCCCTTGGAGTAAAACCAAAGTCCCACCGGTGGTTCACGAGGCCCCTGGCGTCTCTCTGGCTCTCTCTCCTACCTCTGCCCCCTGGGGCCTCCTTTCTGCTCCCTGAACGCACGGGGAACCCTCGCCCCAGGGCCTTTGCACCAGCTCTCCCCGCCTCTTGGGCTGACTTCCCCAGATGGCAGAAGGTCTGTTTTTGCTCACCTCCTGTAGAGCCGCGCCCCTCGCCCCCGCCAGACCCCTCACACCACCTGGCCTCACGGGTGTGCTCACTGGTTTTCTGTTACCCTCACCTGCCGATAGGATTTAGCTCCTTGAAGACGGGCTGAGACCACTTTGCTGACCGGTAGCGGGATCGGCGCCATGCAAGCTAATTGCCCGGTTCCTCTCTGTCCTGCTCACTGTGGCCACCGGATGGCACTCTAGCACTTTCTGTGGTTTCAAAGCACCACACGTGTGTTCCCTCCAGGGTCTGGATGTTTCCTTCCTGGTTCTGGCGCCTCAGGTGCCTGGTGTTTCCGGGCCTTTTGGAAACACGTTAACGATTTTATATTTTATTTATTTTTATTTTATTCAAATAATGCTAGTTTCTTTTTAACAAAATGTTAATGTTTATTTACTTTTGAGAGACAGAGGGAGACAGAGTGCGAGCAGGGGAGGGGCAGAGAGAGAGGGAGATGCAGAATCCAAAGCAGCTCCAGGCTCCCAGCTGTCAGCCCAGAGCCCGACGCGGGGCTCGAACCCACGAACCGTGAGATCATGACCTGAGCCGAACTTGGACGCTCAACCGACTGAGCCACCCAGGCGCCCCAAATAAGGCTAGTTTCTATGAAAAGATACATTAGTATTCAGGTAAGCTATACATCCCACACGCCACCAAGTAAAACGATGCTTCCTTTTTATATTCCAACTATTATGACTCGAATTCAAACCAGGATAACTTCTGGAAATCGGCCCTCTTAACATTTCCCTCCAGCGGGTGTCTGAGAAGCATCCAGGACACCCGTCCTCAGTCTCCTCCCTGACCTCGTCCACTGCCTCCTGTGGCCTTCCTGGCCCCAGACCCCGTCTGTCGTCTTCTGGGGCTGGGCTCCACCGATAGGTCGGGAAGGACAGTGAATCCAAAAGAGGGCCGCGTACCGTGTCTGCTCCCGACATGTTCTCTGAGCTGGTGGGCCAGGGTCCTCTGGGCGTCCCTTTCCCGGCTGGCCGGGGGTGGCCTGGCTGGTGTCTTTCTGACAAGGCCCAGCTCCCCCACCCCGGGATTCTCCGGTCCCCTCCCCGCCTCCGAGGCCGGGCAGTGTGGCTTCAGACCCCCCAGGAGGAGAGCAGACTTCCCCCACGTCCCCCCAGCCCCCAACATTCACCTCCTTCGGGGATGATCGGTGTGGGTGTGCGGTCGGTCCTGGGGACCCAGCAAGGAATCCCGGCCCTTTGCCAATCCACTTCCCCAGAGTCTGTGAGTTCCTGGCTGGGGTAAAACTCTGCACCGAACAGCGATAGTTGAATCCTGTAGTTAAAAGAAAAATTTATTCGGGGCGCCTGGGTGGCTCAGTCTGACTTCGGCTCAGGTCATGATCTCACGGTCGGTGGGTCCGAGCCCCGTGTCGGGTTCTGTGCGGACAGCTCGGAGCCCGGAGCCCGCTTCGGATTCTGTGCCTCCCTCTCTCCCTGCCCCTCCCCTGCTCACGCGCTCTCTCTCAAAAATAAGTGAACACTAAAAAAATTTTAACAATAAAAAATTACTGAGATCCCAAAACAAAGTGCAGAAATACGTAGGGTAGAAAGTAAAAATGTCACCTAGTTCCTTAAGCCTTAATCCCTCTGTAACGTAATGAACCACGTCTAACACCTTACACGATGATGGTACACTTCTGTACCCTCCAACATGCCTACAGGACATAATTGTGTTGTGCTTGTCGAAGTACTTTTTTTGTATTTTGTAAATTGTTTTTCTGAATTTTTTTTGTTTTTTTTTTAAGTTTATGTATTTATTTTCGAGAGATAGGGTGCTAGCCGGAGAGGGGCAGAGAGAGAGAATCCCACGGACAGTGCAGAGCCTGATGCGGGCTCGAACGCATGGACCGTGAGATCATGACCTGAGCTGCAGTCGGACGCTTAACCGACGGAGCCCCCCCTGGGCGCCCTGCACGTCGGTTCTTTCTCTCTTGAAGTATTTGGAAGATCCTTCCATGTTAGCACTCGTGGGTCTGTCGTTCTGTCCTCCTTTCTGTAACTGCCTGGTGTCCCATAGTCTGCTCAGTCCAACTGGGTGGAGATCTAGCCAGCTTTCACTTATACTCTGCTGTCAGCAACCATGGCTCAGCTTTGTACATCCGGACATCTCTGAGCTCGCTTGTGAGCCCCTCCGAGAGGCAGAGCCCTCGGAAAGAAACTTCCGGATCGAAGGAACACACATTAAAGCTTGGGCGCGAAGCGTGCTTTTCCTGGGAACTCGCTAATTTTCCCTTTCAAGGAGCCCATCGCACACCTTTGTGCCTCTTGGCTTAAAATTTCCTCTAGGAAATTGTAAAGGCACCCAGTTTGGCCCATGTCTTGAAAACGCGCACACAAGCGGGTCTTGAAGCACAGGCTTCACATAGGAGGGTGACTTCCAGTTTCCTCCCGGCCCCCATCGTATCTTGCGTGACTTGTGCTGCAGCGACTTAATGCCATTTTAATTTTCCTTACATCTTTCTATGCGTGCACATCTGCACACCGAGTCCTTCCGGAACAGGACGGGCCGTGAGGACGTGAGGAGGCTGAGCAGACCTTTCTGGGCCCGGTGGTCCCGGGTGGGGGTGGGGGGCGGGCGGGTGACAGCTGTGGAAGGGGACTGGCTTCGGGCAGGTTTTGCAGAGTCGCTCGCTTTTCCTCGCCAACAATTTTCTCAGCTGGGGGATCTTCGTCTTTATTTGGCAACGGCGACTAGAGCCTCCAAGGGTCCACGTCTTCGCCGCTGCGCTCCCGCCACCTGCAGGGGGCTGCAAGGTGTGAGGTGTGTCCTCAGGGTGACCGCAGTGTGTCCACCTCCAGCAGGCTGCACCCGCTTGTGGTTCCCTTGCTGTCTGGGCCTGAGTGCTCCCTGGCCTGTGTGCTCCCTGGGCCTGTGTGCTCCCAGGGCCTCTGTGCTCCCTGGGCCTGAGTGCTCCCTGGGCCAGTGTGCTCCCAGGGCCTCTATGCTCCCTGGGCCTGAGTGCTCCCTGGGCCTGTGTGCACCTTGGGCCTGTGCTCCCTGGGCCAGTGTGCGTCCTGGGGTTGTGTGCACCCTGGGGATTGTGTGTTCCCTGAGCCTGTGTGCTCCCTGGGCCTGTTTGTTCCCTGGGCTTGTGTGCACCTTGGGCCTGTGTGCACCTTGGGCCAGTGTCCTCCTGGGCCAGTGTGCTCCCTGGGCCTGAGTGCTCCCAGGGTCTCTGTGCTCCCTGGGCCTGAGTGCTCCCTGGACCTGTTTATTCCCTGGGCTTGTGTGCCTCCTGGGCCTGTGTGCACCCTGGGCTCGTGTTCACCCTGAGCCTGTGTGCTCCCAGGGCCTGAATGCTCCCTGGGCTTGTGTGCTCCCAGGGCCTCTGTGCTCCCTGGGCCTGAGTGCTCCCTGGGCCAGTGTGCTCCCTGGGCTTGTGTGCTTCCTGCGCCTGTGTGCTCCCAGGGCCTCTGTGCTCCCTGGGCCAGAGTGCTCCCTGGGCCTGTATGCTACCTGGCCGGAGTGCTCCGTGGGCCTGTGTGCTACCTGGGCCTGTTTGTTCCCTGGGCTTGTGTGCATCCTGGACCTGTGTGCACCCTGGGCTTGTGTTCACCCTGAGCCTGTGTGCTCCCAGGGCCTGAGTGCTCCCTGGGCTTGAGTGCTCCCTGGGCTTGTGTGCTCCCTGGGCCAGAGTGCTCCCAGGGTCTCTATGCTCCCTGGGCCTGAGTGCTCCCTGGGCCTGTGTCTAACCTGGGCCTGTGTGCACCCTCGGCTTGCTCTGGCCCTTAGACTGGGAAAAGCCTAAGCCTTCTAGAAACACACTTGTGTCCTCTGCTCTAAGGGGATTGCCTCTCACTCCTCCCGCCCTCCCCCCAGCAAGGTGGAGCTTTGAGCTAGAAACTACAGAGATTAGATGATGACCCCAGAGTGTGTCTAGCTCACGGATGTCCATCAGATTAAACACTTACGTGCAGCAGGAGGGTCCGGGATCCGCTCCCGGGTAGGGCGTGTGCCACGTGCCGTGTGTAGAAACCGATCTGGGCGGTGATGAGCCGGTGGGAAGGGACCAAATCCTCAGCCACCAGGGGCTAAGCCGGGAGAATTAGCGAGGCCTTTGTGGCAGCCCAGGTAAGCCTCCACACAACGCGACGAATCCTCGGGTCAACTGGCCACTCGACTTCATCCCTCAAGGCCCTTTTTCCTTGACAACATTTTCTTTGGCCATCGGTGGGGGATAGATCGGCAGAAGTGAGTCTGTGGGCTTTTCTGAGGCTCCAGAGACCGCACCCCGGAAGCAGCAGACTCGAAGGGCAGCGGGGCCACCAGGGGGCCTCTCTCTGGAAGGCGAGATTCTCCTGAGAGCGGAGGAAGTACGTGCCCCTCCGGGGGGGTCCCGGGCCCCCACGCTGGTCACTTTTGCTCAGATCACAGGACAGGGCCCAGTGGATTGTGGGCAGATGGAGTGGGTTCACCTTCTTCTTTTTTTTTAAATTTTTAAAATGCTTTATTTTTTGACAGAGAGAGAGAGAGAGAGAGAGACTGAGAGCAAGCCAGGGAGGGGCAGAGAGAGAGGGAGAGAGAGGGAATCCCGAGCAGGCTCCGTGCTGTCAGCACAAGCCCGACGAGGGGGCTCGATCTCACGAACCCGTGAGACTGTGATCTGAGCCGAAATCGGGAGTCGGGCCTTTAACCGGCCGAGCTTCCCCCCAACCCCCACCTCCTGGGGGGGGTGGGTCCGCCTTCTCATGGAGGCGCAGCCCCGAAACAATCAGACCAAGGGCCTTCCGTCCAGGGTTTGTCCCAACACGGCTGCAGGGAGGCCCCCTGTGCGGTCCTCCAGTCTTGCCTGTTGGCTTCCTGGGCCGTAAATCTTCGAGTCACATGAACTTGGGGCTCAACAGGCGTTTGTTGAACAAAGGGGTGGATGAATCACAGGACGAGAACCGGCTTCACGAAACTGCCAGGGTCCTCGCCAGCACCTGCCTCCTGTGGCCGCCTGTGTGTTCCTTTGCCTTCAGGGTCTGGCCGCCAAACCCACTCCCAACGCCTGTGTGCCGAATTACATCCTCCCTTGACGGTACGTCTGTGCCCCTGGCGGCCACAGGGGACCCATGAGTGGCTCTGTGCGCCTGGCCCCGGATGGGCTCAATGCCTCAGTGCTCGTCCGTACCCACGAAGTTGTGAATGCTCACTGCCTCTCTCTCTCTCTCCGGTCACTGTGGTGCAGGCTGTGTGGACGAAGGTGGCGAGAGCCGGCGCCGGGGACGCGCGCAGGGCCGGCTCGTGGGGGCCGGAGGCGTCAACCGTGGGGCAGGGCGCGAGCCTCGCACGGTTCCAGGCACGGAGGGGGCGCTCCGTCAAAGGGGCGTGATTTCCAGTTGTGCGGGAGCGTGCGGAGGGCGTGGGGAACGGGGATCCGGTTCGCAGCCCCCGGAATGGCTCAGTTAACGTTCCCTGAGAATCGGGAGGGGAAGGACCCCTGTTTCCACGGGTGCGTCACTGGGGTTCACTCGAGTCTGCCTTGAACAGAGAGCTCCTCTGTTTTGCTGCCACCGGCGTGGACGCTCCTATGACACAAGGTGGGGGCGGAGGGAGGAGGGTTCCGATCAGGAACAAAAGGGGCATCTAGGGGAGCGAACCCGGGACCGGGGACCACGGTTTGGCAAACGCGTCCTGGAGAAAGCGGTTTCCTGCTGCCCGGCTCTCAATCCAGAGCTGGAGACACAGAGTGTCAGGGCCATCAATACACACGACCCAGGAGCCGACCCACGGAGCCGCTTGGGGAAGCGACTGGACCTTGTGAGCTCCGGTACGATGCAGGGACCCCGATGTGGACCAGCGGCAAAAGGCCCCCAAGGCCGGGCGTCACTCCGTGTCAAAGGCGAGTGCCCCTCTTTGTGCAACTCCAGGACCCGGTCTCTGCACCACTGGGATACGCGCCGAGGCCGCAGAAGCCGCGGAAGGCCCTGCGTCTCTCCACAGTCCTTCCCGCGGACCCTTCCGGGGGGGTCTCTGCTTCTGGCCTCCACCCCTTGCCTCCACCGCCTTTCCCCTGCCTCTGCTCTCACCGCTTCAGCCCTGTCCCCCACGAGGGGGCCACAGAACTTTCTAGAACTTCGCCCCAGCCACCCTGGGTCAACCCCTGATACGGATTACTCTGCCGTGCGGCGCCCTGGGCCCTCTGACCGTGGCCCACCCTCTCCCGTGCCCTCTCCTGCCAGCCTTGTGTTCTCAGTGTCCCCAAGCCGCCTTCTTAGTGGCTTTGGTCAGGCCGCCTCTTCGGTCTAGACCGCCTTTCCCCCACTTGGTGGAGTCCTTGGAGTCCTCCTCGGCCGAAGTTTGCTTCAGATGCCACCTCCTGGAAGCCATCTCCCATCTGCCAGCACGGCTCCCGCTTTGCTGTCACATCAGCCACTTACTCCCCCTTACAGAGACCGCATGCTTCCCGGCCCCCCGACCATGAGCTCCTTGAGAACGAGGGCTGTATCCGATTTCTGATTTCTTTCCCTATTCCCCTCCCCACTGCTGCCCCGCCGGGTGCCCGGCGTGTATTTGCTGCATAAGAAAAACTTGGAGGTTTGCAGAATTAACGGAGCCCATAGGATGGGTGGACACAGGGGCTGCCCTGGGGACAGACGCCAGAAAGACAGAGGCAGGGAAAGGTCACCCCAGAGGCTGTGAAACGCTAAGAAGGGCCGAGCGGGGACACGAGCTCCTGGGGTCGGTGTGTCCCTCCATCCCTGGACTGGCCAGTGTCAGCTGCTTTCAGACCCACCCCTCCCTCCTCCGGCTTCCCGGGCCCCTCGCCACCGGTTTCTGTCTAGATCTGGCGGGAGGCCGGAGCACGAGAGGGAGGGAGACGTCAGGCGTTTCCTCTGCTCCCGGCAGACGGGGACGTTGTCTGGCCGTGGCCGCACCTGCTGGTCGAGGTCCAGCCCGGCAGTCCCCGTGCGGGCCCTCGCTCCGGCTGGATGGCCCCGGCTCCTGGGGTTTGTAAACTGTCACCTCTCTGGGTCCCGCAGCCCCGGAGGGACACTGGCATCCTGCTATGGTTGCTGACTTTTGGGTTCCTCATGCTCTGTATTAAATTCCCTGTGTTTGAAATAGGGGAGCGCCTTGTTTTCTCAGCGGGCCCCTGGCCGCCACAGTCTGGGGATTGGAGCCCCTGAACGTCCAGTCCTGGACCAGCCTCTGTCCTTGCTTCTAGTCACATGCTGTGTCCTTGATCACAGCATGCCTGCAAGCCGCCCGCGAATGGGTGTGAGAGCCCATGTGAGCGCCAGAGCTGTCCCTCGGTGTCACGGGGCGTAAGGCTCCCTTTGGGTGATTCTGGAGATCCGGACCCTCGGCCGGACCGATCCCCCCGTGCCCTGGGACAGAGGGTCTCGGATCCCGGCAGAGCGAGGTAGGGGCGGGTGCACGACCCCCGCGTCCAGGATGCGAGGGACCTGCTGAGCCTTGATGCTCGTGCTGGAGAACAGGGTTGGAAGCACCTCCCAGGGTGGTAAGCTTCAGGAGTTCATTGTGCCGAGAGCGGGTGCCAGTGACAAACATAAAACCCTTCCTGGGAGGCCCCGCGGAACCCTGCGGTCCGTCCGGGTGGGTTATTAAGGGGAGTGAGTCTGTCACTACACCATCCCTGCCCTGGAGCAGAGACGGTGTCACTTTTGGAGCCAGAGGCTGGAACGGGTGGACCCAAGGCTGGCCCCATAGGTATTCCTTGCTCTTTGTGGGGACGGCAGGAGGCGAAGGGCCTCTGGGAACCGCTGGAGGAGTTAGGGGCGTAGGGGCTCCATGGGCCGCTTGGAGGAGGGGTGCGGGCCACGTGGGGGGGGGGTCGCGGGCAGGGGGGGACCGGTCGCTCCTCAGAAGCAAGAAATAAAGACGATGCCCCTTCAGTTCGACAAGACAGCACGACTTTCATGGAACAAGGACTCGGAGGACAGATGGGGCCAGGGCGGTGGACAAGAGAGGCCTGGGGACCAGGAAAGGGGAGGACGTGTTCACAAGGGGTACTGCCGAGCCTCGAGGGCTGAGTCGTGGGGAAAGGAGGGGGCAGGGGGCTGGGGGGGCGCTCAAAGCCCGGAGTGGGCGGGACAGCGGGGCCTGATGTGGCAGCTCAATGGCCAGTGGTGGCCAGGAGGCAACAGGGCAGACGGCAGGGGTGAGTGGGGAAGGAGGTGCTCTGGGAGGCCCCACGCTGCCCCGGGGCCTTGGGGAACCGCCCCCCGAGAGCAGTGGGGGGGCCACTCGAGGAATGTGGCCGAGGGGTGACATAGGTTGATGGCTTGCAAGGATGGCCCGGTCTGCCAAGGGGAGGTGGGGTCGGGGTGGGAGGGGGGCCCAGGTGGAGGCCAGGTGCTGTGCTGGGTGCTGCTTCCTCCGGGAATCTTGACCCGGGGCGGGGGCTCCCTGGGGCTCCCTGGGACTCCCTGGGGCTGGGAGACGGGGCTCGGGGCACAGGAGAGGGCTGGCGGCTGTGACCTGTGCACCCACGTGGCCAGGCGCTCTGTCCTGGGCAGCCCGGGCGGCCGTGGCACCCTCACCCCGCGGGGCCAGCACCCTGCAGGTGGGGGGCGGCGGTCTAACGGTCGCCGAGGAGCAGGGGGGTGGCTGCGGGTGTTTCGGGAAAGCATGTGAGGGAGGCATCTCTATACAGCTACCTTCCTTTATTAACTTAATGAGTTTGGCTGCTTTCCTGGAAATTCAAGTGCTGATTGGTGCCCTCGCTGCTGCCTCTGAAGGGGTGTCATTAAACTAAGAATGTGTACAAACCACAACGGGATAAACAAAACTGCCGGGGACATTTCACAGCATCACCTGGGTGCCTCGAGGGCCTTCCGAGTGGCTGGGGGCAGTGGGAATTCGAGAAATTATCTGGGCAACCTGATCCCTGCAGGTAACAATGAGTAAGATTTGAAGCACTAATATTTTTTAAAGTAAAGTTGATTTATTTTGAGAGAGAGAGAGAGAAAGAGAGAGAGTGCGAGCAGGGGAGGGGCGGAGAGAGAGGAAGAATGAGAATCCCAGGCAGGCTCCTCCCTGCGGGTGCACTCAGAAGTCCCCCTCTCTGAAGTGGGTTTGGACCCGAGAGCTGGATGAGGGCCCCATGGGACAGTAAAGCCTTCGCAAATGAGGTCATAATTTGTGTGATGCCTGGTCCCCAGGAGCCACAGCTGCAGGGAGCCTGGGACAGAGGAACCACCTGCTCTCGGACCCTTGTCCCTAGGTAAGCCCGTAGCGGGGACAGTAGTTCTCGGCCGGTCGGACACAGAGGCTCAGAGACGTCAAGATACTTGGCAAAGCCACCCAGCCGGACTGAACTCAGGTTGTCTCCTGCTGAACTTGGTCCCTCCCCCGGCACCCACTCCCCCTTGTCGAGGAGGAAGGTGTATATGGGGTGGGGGGATCCGTGCAGAGTGAGCTCTGAGCCCAGCCCAGCCTGAGGATAGTGTCTGTGGTTCCCTCCACCCCCTCTTGGCTCCCATCCCAGGCAAGGATTCCACATGGCTGGGTGCTTTTATAACATTTTTATTTTTCAATTACATGCTCATTGTAACAAACCCAAACAACGCAGCCGTGGATGTGGCAGGTGGGGAAAGGCCCCTCCCCCTCCTTCTGGTCTGAGACCTTTTTCTTTGCTTGCGACACGTGCAGCAGCGGTTGGAGGTGCCAGCTCAGGGGCCAGGCTGCCAGGCTCGGTCCGGGCTCCAGCCCTCGCTAACCTCGCCTCCCTGGGAGATTTACGGACCTTCCCTTCTTCTTCCGAAACACGGGATGAGGGTGTTCGTCTCGTGAGGTTGCCGATTAGATATGTAGCTAAGTGCCTGACAAAAAATTAGCGTTCAATAAATCATTAGCTAGTTTTTATTACATGTGGGCTTTTGGAAATAAAAAATGAGCAAGGCCCCCTGGGGTGGCTCAGTCGGTTAAGCGTCCGGCTCTCGGTCTCGGCTCAGGTCATGATCTCACGGTTTTGAGTTCAAGCCCCGCATCGGGCTCCGTGCTGAGCCTGCTTGGGATTCTCTCTCCCCCTCTCTGTGCCCCTGCCTCTCTCACGCTGCGTCTGTCTCTCTCGAAATAAATAACTAAACCTTAATAAAATAAAGAATGAGTATTAACCCTATACATATTGTGTCCAACTTCCTTTTTCAATTTACAGTGTGTTGTAGACATCTTTCCAAGTCTATGCGTATGGTGCTTTTAAAAACAGTTTGTAGAATTTCAGCTGTATGGAGGCCCTATAATTTATTCATTCAGATGCGGACAGACGTTTAGATGATTTCCACATTTCCCCCCTTCAAACAGCGTGACAACATTGTGCTTTCGCAAGATACCAGTTCTAGAGGTGTGATCAGGGGATTTCGGTATATTTGAAGTTTGGTTATATGTTTTCACATTGTTGCCAAATCATGGGGCGAGTTACAGTCTCTCGGATGGTGTAATAAGAAAGTCTGCTCGCTCAGCCTTGACCGACACTCAATTGATTCACCTGTAACTGCAGATTAAAGGAGCACTCAGCTAACGCTGTGCACGATGGAGATGTTTCTACAGGGGCGCCCGGGTGGCTCAGTCGGTTAAGCCTCAGACTTCAGGTCAGGTCACGATCTCGTGGTTTGTGGGTTCGAGCCCCGCGTCGGGCTCTGTGCCGACAGCTCGGAGCCTGGAGCCTGCTTCCGATTCTGGGTCTCCCTCTCTCTCTGCCCCACCCCCGCTGGTTCCCTCTCTCTAGCTCTCAAAAATAAATAAACATTTAAAAAAAATAAAAAATTTCCCAGGAAAGAGATCCATTGGCTCAGGAGGGAGATGGCCATTCCTTGACCGGGGTCCTCAACTGGACCTTCCTAGAGTGGAGAAGGTTGGGCAGGAAGCATGGTCATTCGGGAGACGTTCACCCTTCGTCGTGTGGCAGGAGACGCCTCATGAGGATGATTTTGGCTGCGAGGTGGACACCGTCTGACGCAAACCGGCTTACGCCACGAGCACATGGGTCGGCTCACGTGATGTGGGCTCCACTGGCTTCAGGTCTGGCTTTCTGCAGCGGCCCAGGGTGCGTTTCTCCCGCGTTGACCTCATCTGTGCTCTCCCTGTGCTTTGTCTTTGTCCCTAGACCTGCTTTGCTTACGGAGGCAAAAAGAGGAAGCAGTTTCTGGCTTCACATCCACACGTTGTAAAACCCAGAGGAAGAGAAGGCTTCTGGCAAACGTTTCATAAAGACAGGAAGCTTTATTCTCAGGACCTTCCAGCAACCCCCCCCCCCCCCCGTATGCTTCAGCGGCTGCAGTTGGGTGACATGTCCCTTCCCGAGCAAGTTGATGGCCCAGAGTCCCTGTTGCTGGTTGGGTCCCCCCCGTACTCCTCCCCCTATCACCCAGCCCAGGGGCAACGAGGTTGGGACAGGCCTGGTTGAATTAGAGCCCACCCAGAACACCCCAGTGCCGTGCGGTCGGGAGGGGGTGTTTCCGTTGTAAGAAACCGCCTAAAACATCATCTATTTATTTCGCTCACGATTCGTGGGTCGGCGACTCGGGCTGTGCTCAGCAGGATGGCTGTTGTCTTGGGTCTTCGTCGGCCGATGGGACGAGCCGGGGTCGCGGGGTTTATGGCGTCTTTGCTGAGGTGGCCGGGATGATGGGGGACCCTCCCCTCCCGCAGGCCGGCCTGGGCCGGCTGCTCGGCCGTGTCGGGTTCCAAGAACGGAGAGAGAGGACGCTTTCCAAGTGTCTTTCTTGCCTCACCGTCGCTACCCTCCCAGGGGCCAGATCTCAAGTCTCACGGCCAGCTCAGAATCAGGTGCGGGGCGGGGGGAGGGGAGGTGACTCAGCGGAGGGGCCTGGAGAGGCAGAGTGGACACATCTGGAGCCCTACATGCAGCAAGTGAGACAGTGAGGGGATCTGGGGTCGGGAGCCGGCCGGTTTCCAGAGTAAAGACGAACAGAAGGGCTTCGTCCAGGGAAAGTGCAGGCTGTAGGTTCCCATGGTTGCCATACGGCAGGGCCTGAGTAGGACTTACTGGAGGGAATGTTCCGTCAGGAGGAGGGCTAACGGAGGAAGGGTTTGCGTTGAGGGAGACTTAGTGTCTGTGCAACTTTTTTTTTAATTAAAAAAATTTTTTAAATGTTTATTTATTTATTTATTTATTTATTTTTTTATTTTTGGGACAGAGAGAGACAGAGCATGAACGGGGGAGGGGCAGAGAGAGAGGGAGACGCAGAATCGGAAACAGGCTCCAGGCTCTGAGCCATCAGCCCAGAGCCCGACGCGGGGCTCGAACTCACGGACTGCGAGATCGTGACCTGGCTGAAGTCGGACGCTTAACCGACTGCGCCACCCAGGTGCCCCTAAATGTTTATTTTTGAGAGAGCGTGAGAGAGAGAGAGAGAGACAGAGCATGAACGGGGGAGGGGCAGAGAGAGAGGGAGACACAGAATCTGAAACGGGCTCCAGGCTCTGAGCCGTCAGCACAGAGCCCGACGCGGGGCTCGAACCCACAAGCTGTGAGATCATGACCTGAGCCGAAGTCGGACACTTAACCGACTGAGCCACCCAGGCGCCCCTGATACCTGTGCAACTTTTCAACAGTTGCCAGGCTCTGGACAGGCATGTGGTATATATGAATCGTCTCGCTGAATCCTTCCAGTTGAGGGGAAGAAACCGGCTCCGAGAGGTTAAGCAACTCACCCAAAGTCACACAGTGAGTCAGCGCGGACCTGAGCTCAGTTCTCTCTGGCCTGAAGGAGCCAGGATTTGGCTGAGGCAGGACGGCAGGGAGGGAGTGGGGCAGACGAGATACAGTGAGAGGATTTGTAACATCCGGTCACCTCCCCGTGGGGCCCCGAGGAAGAGGCGTCCTGCCCGCACAGAGTCTGACTTTGCAGTGTCTGGTAGGGTGAGGACACCAGGGGGGTCCGGAAGGGGGTGTGCTGCGTGCCCTTGGGACTTGGCCGTGGGGGTAAGAAATCCAGAGGTGGTCGCCCCGCAGGAGGGGCCCGGGAGGCCCCCACCTGCCCGATCTGGGAGGAGAGCGGCCGTGAGGGTGGATAAAACATGCTCCCTGCTTCTCTCGCCAACGACGGGGCCGCAGCGCTGGGCCAGCCGGGCGGCCGGGAGCCTGGCGGGCAGCGGAGCCTCGCCCGAATCAGACACCTCCCACACGCACCTTCTTCTCCCCGAAGCCATCAATCACCGCCTTGGTCCCCGCAGCGTCTGCTGACGATTTATTACTACACGGGTAATATCACGTGTCCATACCCGCAACATTTTTCATCCCGGTTGAGTTAATTCCCAGCGACGCGCAAGCAGGCGGCCTCGCCGTGCGCCCCGAGCGGGACCGGCCACCTCGCTCCGCTTCTGCACGCGGCCTTCACGTATTGCCGCGCCTCTCGGTGAGTCCCACGAACCCACGGAATCGCCTGGAAACTCTGGGCCGGCGGCGTCTTCCTGCTCGACACGGGTTCCGACGGTTCCTCGGGGTCCCTCCCGCCACTAGGTGTCTCACCAAGAAACAGTGGTGTCCTGGCCACGGCCGGTGGGGTGCGGCGGTGGGGGGGGGGTGGCTCCCGGTCATCACAGTCAGGGGGGGGGGGCCAGAATGCAGCAGGGAGGAGGGCAGGGCCAGGCCGAGCACAGCTCCCCAAACTGGTGCCTTTTGCGTCACTTAGGGCAGTAAATAATAACAGGGCTGTTCCAAAGTGCCTACGATCAGTATTCCCGTTTTTACAGATGGGGAAACCGAGGCACAGACGGCTAAGTGGCTTGTGACTTGCCCTGTGTCGTACGGCTGATATGGGCTGCAGTTGGGATTCAGACCCTGGGTGGCGGTGGGCGGTGGTGGGGGGGTGGATCTGCATTCCTACCCACACGGCTTTGCAGCTTTTCTGGGGCACGAGGCCCGTCTGTGTTCTCGCGTTGAAGGTGATGGTTCGGGAGAGGCTTGAGTGAAGCAGTGAATGAGGACCGTGCGTTTGGTCCTCACCACACGATGGGACCTCCCCTCCTGTTCCCCAGTGGGACCCCCCCCCCCCAGCTCTGTCCACGGGAGGGATCCTGGCAGAGGCGACACCCTGGGAATTGTGTGTGCACATGTGTGTACATGAGCGTGCATGCATAAGGCACATGAAGCTGTCTGTATGCACCCCCTACGGTGTGTGTGCATGTGCGGGTGTACGTGTGTGCACCCTGCAATCACACGGGGACCTCAGGCCCGGATCAGAACCCTCGAAACCCACCCAGGGGTGCCTTCCCGAGCCAGGCTCGGGCACAGAGAGGTAACACGGGCCCCTGACAGGAACCATTAATTTGCTCCTTTCTCCCTGGGGCTGGAGTAAAATGCAGCTTGTTTTCCAATTTTACACAATGAGAAGAAGTGTATCGATTTTTCCTCCCTTCTGATTGTGCACATTAGAGGCTTATTTCTGAGCAATTGACACCCGTGTCCTTCCTCTTCCCGCACAAACGTGTTTTACGGGCTGCTTGTTCCTTGGAGACGCGGTCCCGGGCGGCGCCAGGCGATCCTGTTGGTGGGTCTGTGCTCCCCTGCGCGGAGACGATCCCTCAGGGAGCGAGCTCAGCCCCCGGGGGTGGGGGGCGCCTTTCCTGGTTCGTTTCTGCGCCCGTGAATCTGTCCAGAAATTGTGCTGAGAGCCGGTGACGTGCGCACAGAGCCCGGGGCGGGGGTCCTCGCTTGTGGGACCGTCAGTCTGGGGCTGACACGTGGGCGGGGAGGAGGCGGGAAGGAAGGTCGGGGCTGAGGAAGAGGAGAAGAGGGGGGGCAGGGAGGCGGGCAGGTTTCACGCCACCCTCCCCCACCCTCCCCCGCTCCAGGCGGGAGGTCCTCAGCCGGCCCCGGGGGGCCACGTGAGTTTCCACCCGGGTGAGGCAAGAACGCCGACTGCCTCCCCACTATCCATCCTCCTCTTTGCCGTCACGGAACCCCAACTTTATCCCACGTGTTGGGGACAGAAGTGGTTGGGTAGAGCTTCCGAGAAAGTGCTTCGACACAGGGACGGACGGTGCCCTGTCCCTTTCCCCTTTTCTCTCTCCTCTGCCTGGTTTCTGCCTGGAACACAGACGTAATGGCTAGATCTCCAGCAGTCATCTTGGGTCTTGAGGATGGAGGCCGTGCTCCGCGGAGGGTGGGGTGGAAAGACGGAACATCAGCTCCTAATTACCACGGAAAACTTCCCACTGCCTATCTTGGGGCTTCTCTCATATGAGAAGGAAAGACATCGTCATTTCCAGCTTCCTCCACTAGTTTCTGAAGGCAACTCCGCGTATACGAGGCTGTATAGTCGCAGCTCCTACCCGCAAGGGCCAGGTGTCTGGGGGCTGGGTGGGCCTCACACAAGTAATCCAACCAATCTTTTATTTTTTTTAATGTATTATTATTGTTTTTAATGTTTATTTATTTTTGAGAGACACAGAGAGACAGAGCAGGGGGAGGGGCAGAGAGAGAGGGAGACGCAGACTCCGAAGCAGGCTCCGGGCTCTGAGCTGTGAGCACAGAGCCCGACGCGGGGCCCGAATCATGACCTCAGCGGCAGTCGGACGCCTCACCGACGGAGCCCCCCAGGCGCCCCTCAACCAATCTTCTAAAATTCCATCACCGCCTCCCGAGTACGCCCTGGGGTTTCCAGCTGGATCTGAGGTGAGAGCAGCACATCATAACGCTGCACCCACCTGCTCTTAGTTTAGGGCTTGTGGGCACCTCCCGAAAGTGGGGGTCGTGAGGTGAGCCGAGGGAGAAATACAGGGTCACGAGGCCGACGCCAGGGCCCAGGTCCCCAAGGACGTTTCCCCAGAGACTCCCCCAGCGCAGGTGTCCAGAGGGGACCGTCCCGGGCTGAGACGCCAACAGGGCCCTCCCAGGCCGGTAGCACCTGTTTGCCCGGACCCACCATTAGGGCCACATTGGTTCTGAATGGCGGGGGGCTGTGCCCTGACGTTCGCTATTTTGCGTGTCTCGCTTGCCTGGCGAGAGCCTTTCACACCCGACAGCCTCCTCCCTCGAGGAGGTGCCACATCACCCCGGGCCCACCCCAGGACCTTGGCACGCGCCAGAGTTCGCTGTATGCTCGCAGAAGTGAGTTATTCTACGCCCGTGCAGCTCTTCGCGATACCGAAGGAGGAGGCAGTGGCCTGTGTGTGTGCACTGAGCGGCCGCAGAGGCCCTCGCTCCAGTGAATAATTCCGGCTGCTTCTGTTGCTTTCCTGGGTGTCCTGCTTGGTTGTCCTTTGATCAGTACAGACACGCTTTGAGTGGGAATTAGTGATATCCCCCTGTTAGCCACCTTCCTCTCTGTGGTGCTAAAAATGATGAACCCGTTTTTTCCAAACACAGACCACAACGTCCTGTAACGATGTGGCATTTTTCACGTGGCTCTTGGCCTCCCGACATGGTGCCAGCCCCTGGGCCTTTGCACATCCTCTCCCTCCCTAGCAGCTACCTGGGCACAGCATTGCTGGCGGCTCTGGGCCTCCCCTCCGCGGCGCCTGGCTTCCCGCGTGCTCAGACCCTGACCTCCCCGCTTTGGGCTGGTCACCCGGAGCTCTCAACCACCCGGAGCCCGGCCAGGGGTGGGTCCAGAGGCCCCTACTGCCTGTTTCCCTCCCAGGGGAAGGTCTGTCCCTCCCAGTCCGGAGCTGTCCCCTCACTCAGGAGCAGGGTGGCCCTGGGCACTGTTCCCCAGGAGACAGTGAAGGCTGGAAACTTCCTGCATCTGTGAGAGCTGAGGGCATTCCTGGAGCCGTCCCATCTGGGAGGCACGTGTCCCCTCCTCTCTGACAACAAGGACAGCACACATCAGCCACTTCTTTTAAAAATCATTCAATTTATTGGGGCGCCTGGGTGGCGCAGTCGGTTAAGCGTCCGACTTCAGCCAGGTCACGATCTCGCGGTCCGTGGGTTCGAGCCCCGCATCGGGCTCTGGGCTGATGGCTCGGAGCCTGGAGCCTGTTTCCGATTCTGCGTCTCCCTCTCTCTCTGCCCCTCCCCCGTTCATGCTCTGTCTCTCTCTGTCCCAAAAATAAATAAACGTTGAAAAAAAAAATTAAAAAAAAAAATCATTCAATTTATGTTTACGTATTTTATTTTATTAAAAAAATTTTTAAATGTTTATTTTTTTTGAGAGCGAGAGCGAGAGAGAGAGACAGAGCATGAGCGGGGGATGGGCAGAGAGAGAGAGGGAGACACAGAATCAGAAGCAGCTCCAGGCTCTGAGCCGTCGGCACAGAGCCCGACGCGGGGCTCGAACCCACGAACCACAAGATCATGACTTGAGCCGAAGTCGGACGCTCAACCGACTGAGCCCCCCAGGCGCCCTGCAAAATGCATGTGTCCTGAGTGGATTTTCGGTGTGTGTGCAGGACTGCCACTACCCCTCCCAGCAATACACAGGTATCTCCATCACTGCAGAAAGTTCCCTCACGCCTCGTCACCGTCCGTGCCCCCGTCTGGGACCCTCACGCTCCGCCAGGAAACCGCGGCTCCGACATCTGTCACCGGGGATCAGGCTTTCCCGTTCTTGAACCCAGAGCTGGGACCACGCAGTGTGCAGATCGGTTCGTGACGCGGAGCCCCGTTCTGTCGTGTGAGGACGCCACAACATGTCATCGGGTCACCTGTGCGGGGACACTTGCGTTGGCTCCTGTCTCGTCCTGTAACGAGGAAAGATACCGTGAACATTTGCTCTTGTCTCTCTGTGGTTTGTCCCTCTCTCTTTAAGAGGATCGTTAGGGGTTTTTTCTGGCTCAGACGCTGTCCCGCTGTGGCCTGGGTCGTCCTGGGTACGAACCTGAAGACAAATCATTAGCTGAGCCGGTCCTGGAAGGACAGGCAAGGAGGACAGGGCGTGAGGCTGAAAGACGGGTTGATGCCCGGGGCATTGCTTCTGGAGACATCGTTTATTTGTTGGGGAGTCCGTGTGAAATCACGGGCTGTCACACAGGCGAGGAGGGGACCTCAGCTTCCCGGAGGTCCTCGGGAACCAAACGTGTCATTGGACATCGGTGGTGGGAAATTGAAAGTGAAGGGTCTGCTGTTTCCGCGTCTCTGATGCCCTCCGGTTCCCGATCGGCCCCCTCTGGGGTCCTGCACAATTTGTAGGACTACATGCTTCATTTCCGGATGTGACTGTCACAGTCCTCTCGCCGAACCCCACCCTGAGGAGCAGCGGGCAAGAGGGTTTGGGGGCTTTGTGCAGGGTGACTGTTCGCCGCTTCCTGGGCCTTCATGAGCCGAGTCCCCCGGTGGACCCCCAGCGTCTGCCCCTGCGGGTCCCGGACCCAGGGTGGGCTCCCCGGTCGGCTGGGACTCGCTCCTTCTCGCCCCGGGAGCCCTGTGACTCCAGCCTTGATCCGCACAGCACAGCCCCCACCCCCTGGGCTTGTCCCTTCCTGCCTGACCAACGTGTCAGCCTTCCTGGGGGTCTCCTTGCCTCCAGGCCACCAGCTGGGGTCACGTTTCCAAGACACAAGTCTGGCTCTGTCTCTCTCTTTCTTAAAATGCTCCTGTGGGTCCCCGCTGCCCACACGGTAAATACGAACTCCTGGTTGTGGCACGGAAGGGCCCAGAGTTTCTTTTCCGTTGCCCTGGTAATGACTTTCCCCCCCTCCCCCACCCCAGCCCTGCAGAGGGGTCTCCTGGCTCTGCCCGGGGCCGTGACTGGGGCGAGGGAACACCGGGCTGCATGCAAAATCTAAGAGGTGCCTCCAAACCCAGGGACCAAGATAGACAATATTTTAAAACACCAAGGGCGCCTGGGTGGCTCAGTCGGCTGAGTGTCCTCCTCTTGGTGTCGGCTCAGGTCGTGATCTCACAGCTTCGTGAGTTCGAGCCCCGCGTCAGGCTCTGTGCCGACAGCGCGGAGCCTGCTTGGGATTCTCTCTCTCCCTCTCTCCCTCCCTCTCTCCGCCCCTCCTCCGCTCGTGTGCACGCCAGCTCTCTTTCAAAATAAATAAACTAAAAAAAAAATGAATGCAAACAAAAAGTTCACGGCGAACGAGAGCGTTAACGTTTTACGCATTTTGGGATCTACTGATTCTCATGCTGATGGAGCCGGAAAACACGAGATCGTGCACGTGTGGTTTGATGTGTTTTTGTCCCCAAAGCGTTTGCTTAAATATTGAAAAATAAAAGAGCAGGTGTATTAACACTAGTGGTATTATTTAAAGTTTAAATATTTTATTTTTACTCAAACCAGAGTTTATTATAATTTCACTTTCTGGCTGTCGTGGAAGAGGGTGTATCAGGGACATTCCCCAAAGCTGGGGGAGGGAAAGGAGATTTATTTTATTTTTTTTATTTTTTTTTAAATTTTTTTTTCAACATTTATTTATTTTTGGGACAGAGAGAGACAGAGCATGAATGGGGGAGGGGCAGAGACAGAGGGAGACACAGAATCAGAAACAGGCTCCAGGCTCTGAGCCATCAGCCCAGAGCCTGACGAGGGGCTCGAACTCACGGACCGCGAGATCGTGACCTGGCTGAAGTCGGACGCTTAACTGACTGCGCCACCCAGGCGCCCCAAGGAGATTTATTTTAAATGTTTATTTGTTTTTGAGAGAGGGAGGGAGAGAGAGGGGCAGAGAGGGAGACACAGAATCGGAAGCAGGCTCCAGGCTCTGAGCTGTCAGCACAGAGCCCCACGTGGGGCTTGAACCCGCGAGCCGTGAGATCATGACCTGAGCCAAAGTCGGGGACACTTAACCGACTGAGCCCTCCAGGCGCCCCAGGAAGGCAGATTTTGTGTCAGCCTCCCTGCACTCACTGGGCATGGGCACAATGACGTCCTTCCTCTCCGGGGACACCCCTGTCTGGTCCATGCAGTCTGGGGGCAGCGGTTCTCAAACTGGGCCTCCCGGTCCACACCGGGGTCACCCCCCACCCTCGACTGGTCCAGAGCGAGCACCCCCTTCTCTGCCTCCCTCGACTCCTGCTTCCCTCCAGCACCTTCCTGACCGCACAGCTCTGTCCACCCGCATGTATCCTCTGTCTCCACTGCTGGCCTGTGAGCGGCCCGAGGGCGGTAACCACAGGGCACCTGCGGGAAACCGAGGCTTCACCGGTAAGGGGCTGTGACGACCCGGGCCCCGCTGCGGGCTCGCTCTGCCATGAAGGAGGTTTCTGCCGCTCGGAGGTCAGCAAGCATAGGCTTGCAGGAGGGATGGTGACCCTGGCTCCAGGCCAGGCTGGAATTCGGTCCCCCAGTGGGCGGGCGAGGGGGGCGTAGGGGCCAGGGAGGCTCCGCCATTCTGCGAAGACCCTTGGAGTTTCTTGGATGCTGAGGCCGGCTGGTCTGTGGGTGGCCACACGTGGCAGCTCCTGGGTATGGCCAGAGCCCTCCTTCTGGGCATCGTGATGGCCAACGACGGGGTCATCCACTGATTGTCCCGCTAGCGTCCTTCCAGGACCTCCAGGGCCGCCGTGCCCCCTCTTTCTCTGTATCAGGCAGGTTCCAACAGAGAAGCAGAAGGCGTGTGCGCTCTACCGCGAGGAACCGGTGTGTGCTCTTCCCCGGGCCGAAGCGGTGTGCGCGGGTCGACTTTCTTCTTCCTCAGGAAAGCCTCAGTCCTGCTCTGAAGGCCTTTCACCTGATTGAATCAGGCCCACCCAGAGGATCCACAATAATTTTTTTTTAAGTTTATTTATTTATTGAGAGAAAGAGCACAAGCCGGGGAGGGGAAGAGAGAGAGAGAGAGGGGAGAGAGAGAGTCCCAAGCAGGCTCCGCACTGTCAGCATGGAGCCGAATGCAGGACTCAAACCCAGGAACCATGAGAGCATGACCTGAGCCGAAACCGAGTTGGATGCTTAACCCATTGAGGCACCTCGGCGCCCCCAGAATAATCTTTTTTATTTAAAGTCAATGGATTAGGGGCACCTGGGTGGCTCAGTCGGTTGAGCGTCTGACTTTGGTTCAGGTCGTGATCTCGCGGTCTGTGAGTTCGAGCCCCGTGTCGGGCTCTGTGCTGACAGCTTGGAGCCTGGAGCCTGGAGCCTGTTTCCTATTCTGTGTCTCCCTCTCTCTCTGCCCCTCCCCTGTTCATGCCCTGTCTCTCTCTGTCCCAAAAACAAATAAAATGTTAAAAAAAAATTAAGTCAATGGATTAGAGAGGAAATACATAAATAAGTAAACCAGAAGCTAAAAAGCTCGTTAAGGCAGCACCTGCCCCTCCACGTTGGGGCGTTGAATCCTCAGTGTTCGAACCACCCCAATGAGCCCCGGGATGCTGTCTCCTTCCGTCTGGGCTGTCACAACAAAGCGTCACAGACTGGGTGGCTCACGATGGCAGAAATGTACTTGTGACAGTTCTGGAAGCTGGAGGTCGGAGATCAGGGTGCAGGCACGGTGGGGGGGGGCGGGGGGTGTCTGGTGGGCACCCTCGTCCTGGGCTTCTGGCGGCCAGCGTCTCACGACCTCACCTCGCGGAAAGGGGGCGGGATCGCTCCTCGCTGGGGGACCCTTTCACGTGGGCGGAAATCATGAGGCCCCACCTCGTGCCCTGCGCACCTCCAAGGGCCCCCCTCACCCCATCACCGTGGGGCTGGGATCTCCACGGACGGATCTGAGCCGCAAGGAGCCCGTGGCAACTCCGAACTCCCAGACGGACGGTCAGACATCCGCCATCACAAACAACGGACCGGGCGACACCCCCCGAACAGGCAGACATCGCACTGGTGGCTGGTCCTTTCACAAAGACTTACGTCTGCATTTCTGGGGGACACAGAACAGGCCTGACCGTCCAGGAGACCATGCTTTCCTTGCCAGTCACAGAGTCCACGCCGTGAGGGCGAAACCAATTGCAAGAAGAAAGAGAAGGCGTCAAAGAGGGAGCCGGGCCCTTGTGGTGTGTGCGGTGTAGAAGCCAGACCGGGGAAGCCAAGAAAATGTGCCTCAGACGCCTTGGGAACATTTATCCCTTCTGTCGGGGCCTCTGCACGGGGGTCTGTCCACCGGCTTTCACTTTAACATTTACCGTTCTTTTCAAGGCCTTCGACACACGCGTAGAGGAAAGCCGAGACTCCTGATCAAGAATGAATTGGGGCCAAACAGGGGCCGTAAGGCAGTTGCCACAGGCCTTTGGAAAATCCGTTCTTATTAATAACACAGAGCTTTGCTCCCCCAGCTCCTCCTGCCGAGCCCGCGTGGGAAGGCGGCCTCTCCCCGGCGGGGGTGTGTGGGTGTACCGCACCCCTACCCTTCGCCTGATGGTTCCAGCTCTCGCCGGCAGGGCTGTGGTGAGTTGGGGGCTGCAGGATGGAGGAGGTTCGGGTGGGGTTAGGCGGGCACCCCAGGCTGATGCCCCGTGCCCCGCGTGCCTCTGTGGGAGCCAACTGTCCCGCGACACAGGCGCACCTGCTATCACCCCAACCTGTGCCCGACACCGTCTTGCACTTCCAGCCGCAGACCCAGCTCTCCGAGGGGGACTCTGTGGCCCGGGGACCCCCTCCCTCTCTCCTTCCACCTCTCAGACTTTGAAACACTGGGGGGGTCCAGGGCTCCGCCCCCATGTCTCTCTTCTTCCCTCAGCCGTGCCCCTGCCCTCGGTGGCCTCACCCTTTGTCGGGTCCTGAGGTGCCACTTATGCCCATATTTGTCCCTCCCAGCTCAGATCCCTCCCCCGATCTTGGGTCTTGGGGTGAACAAGCAAGCGGGGCTTGGGGGGCGGGGAATTCAGTCTGTTGTGTTGATCTTTCCAAAGAGCCAAAGGTAGCACCTTGTATCTCCCCGGGACGTCTGACCGCTCGCATCTTATGATGTGGGCTCCACGCTGTTCCCACGCGGAACCACATCCAGTCCCCCAGAACCCGGCAGACCTGGGTGACGGTCCTGACCGACGGGGCGGACGTGGCCGGAGAGGTGCCATGGGATTTCTGAGGCTTGACCGTCCATCCCTGTGCCGTGGGCTCGGCCCGGCTCTCCTGAGATGCTTTTGCAAGCCAGCCACGGCGCTGAGAGGGAGGCCACGTGGCGAGGCCATGTGGAGGGCCACACGGGGGGCTCTGGCCAGCAGCCCAGCCGAGGTCCAGCCAGCAGCCAGCTTCAAGCGCTGGGGCCCGTGAATGAAGACGCCCACAGAGCATTCTAGCCTCAGCCATCGCGAGAGCCGCAGCCAACGGGCCTTCCTGGTTGAGGCCCCCGCAGGGAGAAAGGAGACAGACAGTCCCCGCTGGGCCCCCTGACAAGCTCTGACCCACGGAGTCCACGGGGCTTTGTTACGCGGGGCAGCCGGTCCGCCGTGGGTCCGTGGCTACCCTCCCGGCTCTCCTCCTCAGCTTCCGTTCCTGGTTTACTTCAGATGCCATCTCCCTTGTGTGTCCCTCCAGCGATCTCCTTCCCGCTCCTCCCGCCCCTCACTCAGGCCGATCGGAGCCCGACTCGGATGCCAGGCCCGTCCCCTGCCCGTGTGTGTCCGCTCACACAGCTCTGCTTGTCAGGCCGGGATTTTTCTTAACCTCTCAGCCTGGAGAACTTCTGGCCCTCGGGTCACTAATCCCACAGCTTCTTCTTTGTAAAGAAGGCTCCGGAAGGCTCTGGAGCGAGGGCAGGGCTGGGCTGTGGCATGGGCTGGAGACCCCGTGTCCGTCTACACGGCAGCTGTCACCCGGGTCCAAATGGGTCTCCCTCTGTCGGGTTGTGGACTCAACACAGCCAGACCTGATTCCCCGGAACAGGCGTGAGTTTATGTAAAGTCTCGGCTTGTTAGGCGAGTTTGCAGTCCTGCCCTAATCGATTAGCCACCTCCTTCCAGGGCTCACTCTGTGGTGTTTCTAGGGGGCTCTCCAGGGCTGACCGAGGGCTGCAAACCGCTGAGGGCAAGGCTGACCCCGTGCTCACCGTCTCTGGAGCCCAGACTTTGCACGGACTTTGCAGGACGCACCCCGGGCCAAGGAGACCACTGGTTCGTCGGTCCCTGGAAGGAGGGTTCAGATGCTGACCTCCACTGCCTCCCCCCAGTGCGGCCATGTGGAGTCCCAGCCGCCTCCTCTCTGGCTAAGTTGCCCGCCCTGCGGTTTCCTCCTGGGAAGCGGCAAATCCACGCTCGCTGGGGACCCCTCTGCCGGAGCCCGACCTCCTCCACAGCCCTTCCGGCTGCGGTGTTTAACTCCGCTCCGAGACAGGTGCCTCTGCAAACCCCTGGTCTTAGCCGAAGCAGGACCGATTATCGCGACGTCCCCGGAGGACCCACGAAGGGTGTTCCCTTCCACAAGCGCCGAGGACAGGCGGTGTGGCTTGACGTGGGCACGTCATTTGCTGATGGCAAAGCATTATCTCTTCTTTATGAATAATGGGCGACATTGGCTGGCTCATCATCGTTTGAGAACTGTAGCCATAGTAACATGTGTTTTGCCTGTTAGCGGGAGATTTTTTTCCCCCCTCTCAAAGGCAACAGCTTATTTGACTGTGTTCCTATCCCCCCACCGGGGCAGTATTTGCTGGGTTTGCAGCTCCACCAAAGTCAGAAGAACGGGATTGTCTTTGCTGCCGGTGAGACCCTTGGTGGCAGCCAGATTCCTTTTGGCCACGAATTGTGTAGAACAAAGGACACAAGTCTCCGATGGAAGGACTCAGTGACCACAACTTGGGAGGTCGTCTGCTTGCCATTTTCCAGAGGAAAGGACTCAGGTTTCCAGAGAAAGAACCCGAATGCAAGGATTCCACATGCGTGCAAACCCGAGGTGCCCTTGCCCCGCTGTGTGCCCGTGCTGGGGGGCAGGCTGTTACCCCAACTCGGGGCTCGGTTTCTCTTTCTATAACTGGGAGCCCATGGAGGAGGGAGGAGCCGGTGAGATCGGGCAGGGAGGTGTGGGGGCCCAGTGTCGGTTGAAGGCAGTGGGGTCGGTCGGCTTGGAGAGGACGGCTGGAGGCTTTCAGGAGAATGATGGCCAATTTTGTCTCCCTTCTCTCTCTCTCTCTCTCTTTTAAATTTTTAATGTTTATTTATTTTTGACAGAGAGGGAGACAGAATGTGAGCAGGGAGGGGCAGAGAGAGAGAGAGAGGGAGACACAGAATCTGAAGCAGGCTCCAGGCTCCGAGCTGTCAGCACAGAGCCCGACGTGGGGCTCGAACGTACGAAACGTAAGATCATGACCTGAGCCAAAGTCAGACGCTCAACCAACTGAGCCACCCAAGTGCCCCTCCCTTCTCACTGATGATGATGCCCATTTCAAATATCTGAGAGGCCATCTAGGGACAGAGGGATTGGACTTGCTCTGTGTGGCCCCAAGGGAAAGAACTGGGTCCCTGTGCATGGGAAGACACCAAAGGGAGGCGTATTTCGGTCTGTCCGGGGCAGAGCTCTCTCCCTGCCGTTGCTGCCCAGGCAGGGAATGGCCAGTAAGGGCGGTTCTGGTGCCCTGGGCTGGGGCCCCCGGGGACGTGACTCTGAGACATACTTGTGATGCACACGTTCATGGGGACGTGTCCTTGTCACCAGGATCTGGGGGGAAGAGCGGGGGAAGCCCGGCTGGGCAGACACAGGAGACGAGATCAGCCACAACAGAGGCTTCGGCTGACCCCACGGAGAGCCCTGGAGCAGGGTGCCCATTAGCACTGTCCTGAATGGAGGCTGACCAGTCCCTGGACACAGTTGTCCCAGGGGAAGAGGTTGACCTTGGACAAGTCTGCTCTTCTGCTGAATGGAGGAGAACAGCTCAGCTGAGAGCCTGGGAGTTGGGAGCTGGGAGAAGGAGCCTGAAGGGCAGGTCCTGGCCGGTGCTGGGGCTGCAGGGACCTCTCCATCATGAGACTTCTGATGACCCTTCCACTGCTCATGTTCTATAATAAAATATAGGGTCTACGGAAGACCCCCTTTGGTCCCCATGGGGCCTCCAGACGGAGCCCCAAGTACTGTCTGCTAACTTCTAGCTTCAAGCTCTTGGATCCTGGGCAGCCGCTGACCACTGGCTCCAGAAAGAACAGTTTACCTCTCCCACATTCAGGCACATATTAATCGAGTGTCTTCCTCAAGGGGTGAGACACACAAGTGTGGACAGATTTCTGTCCCTGATGGGGTCACATTCTACTGAAAGTGACAGAAAACAATAATGGAGATAATCCTGGTAAGGGGACTTGGAAGGGTGGCCCACAGGCACTCCACCAGGGAACCAGTGACACGGGAACAATCCGAGTGCCGTGGGGAAGCTGTGTTTGTGATGATCTGGGGGGACAGAGGTCCAGGCAGGAAGAAAAGCAAGTGCAAAGGTCCTGAGGCAGGAACGGTTTTGGTGTCTTCCAGCAGGCTCGTTTAGCTACGCAGAGTAGGGCAGATGAAGCTGAGCTTTCGGCAGGCCAGCTGCTGCATTGTAGGTCCATCTGGGGACGGAGGAGGCACCTTCGGTGCGTGCAGTTAGACGCCCCTCACGGCTCCCATGAGAGAAGACCCCAGCTCTGCTGCAGAGTGCCGACAGGAGACTGTCCTGGGATTCCAGCTCATGTGGTTTTTTTCCTCCCCTGAAGAGCTGGCGTGATTGCAGGACCCCCCTTGTAGGGGTGTGGTGAGGAACTAAGGTCACGATGCATGGGGTGCTTAACTTAGCACCCGGCTCCACTGCAAGTGCTCACTAAACGCTAGCTTTCATCTGAGCTCTTCAATTCAGAGAGCTGAGGGGCTGGGGTTTCACCTCCGACCTCCGACTCCAGGGGACACGCGTCCTGTGGATCCCAACTCCCAACTGTCGATCCCAACTCCCAACGAGGAAAAGCAAAGCAGAAGCAAATGCAAAAGGAACAAAAAGGAAAAAAATTCTATGCAGATCCTTCCCTCTCTTCCCCCCACCCCCCGTCTCAGTCGTCGTCTCTCTCCGTCTCTACCCCTGTCTCTCTCCGTCTCTGTGTATGTCTCTTGGTGGGCCTCTATGTGCTCAGTCCCGCCTGTTTGCCTGTCTGCCCCTCGCTCTGTCTTGTTTTTCCGCGTTCATTCTTTCCTTCTCGCTCCTCCCCTCCAACCCGCACTCCCCCGCCCTCTCTCCCTGCCTCCTTCTCTCCCTTCCTTCCTCTCCCTCTCCCTCCCCCCTCTCTTTTTCTCTCTCCCCCCTCCCTCTCCCCCTTCTCTCCTACCCCGCTTCCCTCCCTTGGCCCAGAGCCCAGCCAGGCTCCCACAGGCCCAGGGACAGGCCGCTCTCCATGGTGCTGAAGAGGACAGCGGCTCCCGGCCTCCGGCCCTCATTAGGGAACAGAGATGGATGGAGGTGGTTTTCCTTGCACAGCAATCAGCAGGGACTCTCCATCTTCTGGGGCAGGGAGACCAGCCTCCCTGGAGCACAGCAGAACCCTTCAGTCGTGACAGCGGCCGCCCCTCTGCCCCTTCCCCCCCGAACCCACTCCATCCCGTCTTGGACGTCCCCATGTGGCCTCCCTGGTCTCTGGACTGCAGCAAAGCAGGTTGGAAGCGGATTTATTTCTCCTGCTCTAGTGGCGCATAGCCGCTCCCGGCGAGGGAGCCAGGGGCTGGCCTTCTGGAAACAGAGGCGCTCTCTCCATGGAAACCCTTCTCGAGGACAATGGTGGCGAAGAGCCCAGCCCCTTTGTCCCTCCGAGAAGCTTTCTCCACTAGCACCTAAAGTGGATTAAGGGACGAGGGCCTGGGGATTATCTTTTCCGATCCCTTTCAGCCGGTGATGGGTGCGGGGGAGGGCCCGGGGCTCGAGGGGCTCTGAGCAGGGGAGCCGTGGTCGCAGAGCCTAAGGCAGCCATGCACAGATCTCAGTCCCGGCCCCGTCGCTAACTCTGCTCTCTGGCGAAGGATGCGTGGTCCCCATCCGAGGCGGGGGGCAAACGTGTCTGCTCTGCTTCCTCATGAAGGCGTTATGAGGATGTGGCAGAACACAGTATGAGAGGGTTCAGAAACTAAGTGTTGTGCACATTCTAACAGATCTAATTTTTGGAGTGATTTCTAAGGCGGGACCTTACATACATGAACATCCTAATGGTGGTTAGGATGTTATTGATCCATTTAAGGGACCAGGAGACTGAGGCCCTGAGGACCCATGTGGCTAGTGAGGGGGGAGAGCTGTCCTTTCTTGCAGGACAAGCTTCGGCCGGTATCCCCACAGCCCGGTGGTCCCAATGGAGTGTCAGACCCAGGAGGACGGCAGGGTTGGAGTTGGCCAATCCACAGATGTGCGAGAGGCTGACCTTGGAGGCAGGCGCCAGGGGGCGGGTGGAGGAAGAAGATTTGGAGTTCCTTCCGGGGGTGGGGGGACCATCTGCTCTGTGCTCTTTCGGATCAACTACCTTCAAAATTTGTGACTTTCACCAACACTTTTGGGCCACAGGGATTAAGGAGACCAGGCATCTGTTCCTTACCTGTCCAGAGAAAGGACAGTTATGCCCGAAAAAGGTGTTTCTGAGAGTCCAGGAAGGGTCCCTCCTGGCAACAAGGACCCGGCCTAGGGGTTCTGCAAACAGCTGGAGATTCTTTTCTTCCCTCCCACCCACCGGCAGCCTTGGCTTCCAGCCCCAGGCACAGCCACTGACGGATGGCCCTCACCTCTGTTTTGAAGATGCCAAATATGATTTTAAAGTCTTGGGTTCATTCGAAACTCCAAGCAAGCTTTTCTGGGATAGACAAAGAAGCTGGGGCCAAGGGGAAGTTACCAGGGAAGACTTGGAAGTGAGTTGAATTGAGTTTCTACAACGGGGATGTTGACCTTCATGAGTGTGGATGTGAATTTGGTTATACTTATTTTCAACTAAAAATGTGGTTAACCTCTCCCCAACCCCCACCCACGCAGCTTGCCATGTGTAAAAAACTTTAAAAACAATGTTTTTTTATTTTATTTTATTTTATTTTTTTTTTTTTTTTATTTTTGGGACAGAGAGAGACAGAGCATGAACGGGGGAGGGGCAGAGAGAGAGGGAGACACAGAATCGGAAACAGGCTCCAGGCTCCGAGCCATCAGCCCAGAGCCCGACGCGGGGCTCGAACTCATGGACCGCGAGATCGTGACCTGGCTGAAGTCGGACACTCAACCGACTGCGCCACCCAGGTGCCCCTAAAAAACTTTTTTTTTTAACGTTTATTCCTTTTTTTGAGAGAGACAGAGAGACAGATCCCAAGCAGGGGGGTGGGGGCAGAGAGAGAAAGGGAGACGCAGAATCTGAAGCAGGCTCCAGGTTCCGAGCTGTCAGCCCAGGGCCTGATGCAGGGCTCGAACCTGTGAACCATGAGATCGTGACCTGATGCTTCACCAACTGAGCCACCCAGGTGCCCCTATCGCTGTGCCCTTTTATCAGAGTCTAGCCCAAGGCTTTTCACAGAATGCACAGTATGTGAATGAATGAATGAATGAATGAGGGAATAAATGCCAACAACGACAGCTCTCCACTCTGATTAGTTGCTATCAGGATTCATAGCCATGTCCCCACACTTGCTGTGAGACCCCAGTGGTCCATGGGGACCTAACAGGCCTGAGGCCTGGGCTCTACTGCTGGGACGGCCCCTCCGTGCTTGTCTTGGGTCATCCGGTCCTGAATGTCCTGGCTGCTCGAATGGGCTGGGGATCATGGTCCCCTGCATCCTTCCATCCTGTGTCTGCAGGAAGGGTGTGTGCACGTGTGTGGATGTGTGAGTGTGTGTGGGTACGTCCTTGCACTCTGGGGGAATGGCCAGACCCCTGGAGCTCATGCACGGCCTCCAAAAATCCCTCATTCTCTGTGTGAGTCAGGACTCATTCACGGCAGTGGAAGCATGTTGAGTTTTATGTACGAAAGCCGTTTATGAGAGGAGATAGACCTTGCGCAATTGTGGGAGCCGGGTAAGACCTCCTTGTGACATTGTCGCTTCCGTGTCTGGAGCTGGGTCTGAAGTCATGTTGATCCATTTGAGCCGCCCGGTAGAAAGGACAGCTGGACGTGAACCTGGAGACAGCAAATACAAGCCGGAGGCCAAGAAGACGACGGGAGCCGGCGACGTGCCAGAGCTGGCTCGATCCAGAGTGCCAGGGCTTAGTATGGAATTTTCAGGAGAATTATGAAATTCTGAGGCTTAGTATGAAATTTCTGTGATCCGGCGGTTAAACGCAGCCATTATTAAAAATTTAACTATATAAACGTACATTAAGTAAGTTACAGAATAACAAGGGTGAGGCATACTCAAAACTCATCACTTCCTAATTATCTTGCAATGTGTTATTATCACTTACGCTTCTGGGGTTATTTATGTCTCTCCGTGTGGCGGAAATACTATATAGTATGGCACCACCACGAACCCCTTTCCAACTCCACGTCCGGAGATATCATGGCGGCAGCTTTAAATTAGCCCCCGGGTGGAAGTATTTATACCACAGAAATTGGCAAATGCTTAAACCAGGCTTGGATTTATTACATTGTTGCATGCCTAGGCTTGTTCATAACACAAATGAAACTTAACCTTCCCCCCTCATGTTTATAGCACAATGTAGCAGTAGAAAAACTGGTTACATTGTGCATAAAGGAAATATTCTTCTGGTATCCAGAAGTATTTTTCAATGTAGGGAGGATTTCCTTTTGTCCTACTTGTCACCAGAAGCAGGTACCGCTTAGCAGCACACTGTTGGCCGTGTCTTCTTCTCATGGCCTCCGATGTCCACGGCCCCGTGTGGCAGAGCGGAACACACACCTGGCCCAGGACTTGGGGGGTCAGAGGAAGAGAGGGAGCAGGAGCTGGAGGAGGTAAGCCAGGTGCCCCCGACACTGGCAAGGTGAGTGGGCAGCCAGGGCAATGGGTCTGTGTTCTTTCCCTGACTTCAGAGGACCACGGCTGGTGCTTTATTCTGCCTCCCAAATTTTGTGCCACCCTGAACTTGGAAGCATGTGCGGAAGGGAATTTGGACGAATGTCGTTCCCGCTGAGCCAGGCTGGCAGGGCCTCGCGCCTCCCCCATCTCTATGACATGGAGTGAGGCTGGGGTGTGAATATCCCTGGGTGTCACAGCTGTGCCTGGACTGGTGGCTCCCGCACTGGGTGTTGCGTGATCATGTCCAACCGCCAGGGTCAGGGCTGTGTGGAGCGGGTCTGCCGTGCCTACGGGCTGCCTTCACCGGAAGCTGGGGATGAGCTGTTCTGTACGAGCAGATGGAATGACCCGCAGTCAAGGGCATCTAAGTAGTCTTTTTGTGGGCACCGTGTGTTAATTGCCACGGCAGGTATGACAAGGCATCTGAGCTGAAGTGGTGAAGGGGCTTGTGGGGAGAAACCATGTAGAATTCCTTGCAGTGCGGAGTCTTGGGTCCCCTGGATGGCCTAGCTGGGCTCCTGGGTCCCCTATATGGGCCAGCCAGGCTGCTGGGTCCCTTTGATGGGCCAGCCGGGGTCCTGGGTCCCCTTGATGGGTCAGCCGGGGTTCTGGGTCCCCTTGATGGCCCAGCCGGGCTCCTGGGTCCCCTTGATGGGCCAGCCAGGGTCCTGGGTCCCCTTGATGGGCCAGCCGGGGTCCTGGGTCCCCTTGATGGCCCAGCCGGGGTCCTGGGTCCCCTATATGGGCCAGCCAGGCTGCTGGGTCCCTTTGATGGGCCAGCCGGGGTCCTGGGTCCCCTTGATGGGCCAGCCAGGGTCCTGGGTCCCCTTGATGGGCCAGCCGGGGTCCTGGGTCCCCTTGATGGCCCAGCCGGGGTCCTGGGTCCCCTTGATGGGCCAGCCGGGCTCCTGGGTCCCCTCTATGGGCCAGCCAGGCTGCTGGGTCCCTTTGATGGGCCAGCCAGGCTCCTGGGTCCCCTTGATGGGCCAGCCAGGGTCCTGGGTCCCCTTGATGGGTCAGCCGGGGTCCTGGGTCCCCTTGATGGCCCAGCCGGGCTCCTGGGTCCCCTTGATGGGCCAGCCAGGGTCCTGGGTCCCCTTGATGGGCCAGCCGGGGTCCTGGGTCCCCTTGATGGCCCAGCCGGGGTCCTGGGTCCCCTTGATGGGCCAGCCGGGCTCCTGGGTCCCCTTGATGGGCCAGCCAGGGTCCTGGGTCCCCTTGATGGGTCAGCCAGGGTCCTGGGTCCTCTTGATGGGCCAGCTGGGCTCCTGGGTCCCCTTGATGGCCCAGCCGGGCTCCTGGGTCCCCTTGATGGCCCAGCCGGGGTCCTGGGTCCCCTTGATGGGCCAGCCGGGCTCCTGGGTCCCCTTGATGGGCCAGCCAGGGTCCTGGGTCCCCTTGATGGGTCAGCCAGGGTCCTGGGTCCTCTTGATGGGCCAGCTGGGCTCCTGGGTCCCCTTGATGGCCCAGCCGGGCTCCTGGGTCCCCTTGATGGCCCAGCCGGGCTCCTGGGTCCCCTTGATGGGCCAGCCAGGGTCCTGGGTCCCCTTGATGGGCCAGCCGGGGTCCTGGGTCCCCTTGATGGCCCAGCCGGGCTCCTGGGTCCCCTTGATGGGCCAGCCGGGCTCCTGGGTCCCCTTGATGGGCCAGCCAGGCTCCTGGGTCCCCTTGATGGGTCAGCCGGGGTCCTGGGTCCCCTTGATGGGCCAGCCAGGCTCCTGGGTCCCCTTGATGGGCCAGCCAAGGTCCTGGGTCCCCTTGATGGGTCAGCCGGGGTCCTGGGTCCCCTTGATGGCCCAGCCGGGCTCCTGGGTCCCCTTGATGGGCCAGCCAGGGTCCTGGGTCCCCTTGATGGGCCAGCCGGGGTCCTGGGTCCCCTTGATGGCCCAGCCGGGGTCCTGGGTCCCCTTGATGGGCCAGCCGGGCTCCTGGGTCCCCTTGATGGGCCAGCCAGGGTCCTGGGTCCCCTTGATGGGTCAGCCAGGGTCCTGGGTCCTCTTGATGGGCCAGCTGGGCTCCTGGGTCCCCTTTTGGCCCAGCCGGGCTCCTGGGTCCCCTTGATGGCCCAGCCGGTGTCCTGGGACCCCGTGATGGGTCAGCCGGGGTCCTGGGCCCCTTGATGGGCCAGCCACGGTCGTGGGTCCCCTTGATGGGCCAGCCGGTGTCCTGGGTCCCCTTGATGACCCAGCCGGGTACCATTTGTCAGGGAGAGACAGAGGACTCATGGAAGCACCTGGATGCCCCGGCCTTGTGAGCAGATGCCCTGAGTCCTCCCAGTGGGCTGGCTTTCCGGCTCTTTGCTGGCACGGCCAAGGCTTTGCCAAGCAGGGGGTGTGAGGCTCAGAGGTGCCAAGGGCCGGGTCTTCATCCGCTTGGCTGCAAGCATTGTCTGACGGGCCAACGTGTGCTCCGCTGTGCGAGCAGGGGGCCGATTGGAAAGGCTTCAGTCAAGCACGACCTTGGCCGGCTGGTTCCCTTGCGGATGTCTGAGCTCGCAGAGCCAGGGCGGGCGAGGCGGTTCCTGGGGAAGGGGTCTTGCGTAGGCAGAACGGGGACAGGAAGGACCTGGACGGGCCTCACTTTCCTTGTCGCCCAGTGTGGACGAGAAATTCCCCTGGCACTTCTGGAGGCCCCGCTGTCATACATCAAGCGCTGGTGGCCCTCGCCACGGTCACCAGCACGGCCACGTGAGCCAGTCCGAGCTGGGCTGATGGAGGCACGGGCAGAGGCGCTGTCTGCACCCCACACCTGCCCGTCGCCCGTGGCCTGCACCATCTGGCTTCCAGCCTGCGCCAGTCCTCTCATTCTGGGCGTTGTCTTGGGCTCTGGCGATAGTTTCCTTTCCCTGGGGGGCTCTGGGCTTGGGGTCTGGTGCCCCCTCTGTGCATGAAGCTGCAGCCTGACGCTCTGGGCCAGGCCGCCAGCTCTCCCAGTCCTGCTTGGCTTTGCTGGCAGAGGATGGCCATCAGGACACAAAGACCTTCCTGACCGTCCCCATGCTGCTGTCTGACCAGCTGACCATCTCATTAGGGCCGAGGCTCATGTCATAAGAGGATGGGGGGAGTTGGGGGCCCTCCAGGAAAGCAGAGAGCGTCCTCCTCCGCAGACAGCTGCTCTGGGCTGCGATTTACCCGCTCCCGTCCCTTCTGCCTGGTCTCATGCGCCCTCTTCCCCGTTAAGGGGGGCTCCTGGGTGGCTCAGTCAGTTAAGCCTCCGACTCCAGCTCAGGTCACGATCTCGCCGTTCCCGAGTTCGAGCCCGCGTGGGGCTCTGTGCTGACAGCTCAGAGCCTGGAGCCTGTTTTGGACTCTGTGTCTCCCTCTCTCTGCTCCTCCCCCACTTGTGCAATAAAAAATTATATAAAAATTATATAAATTATATAAAAAGATGCTCAAGGCCACCGGGGGCCCACGCACTCACTCTCTGCTCCGCGTGGGCACCTTGTGTGGACGGGTCTGAGCCTCCTAAGCACAGCGCTGGGCTGCTCCGGGGTGAGGCTTCTCCAACACTCCTCCCTCCTCGGCCGTGCTCTCCGAGGTCCCGGAGCCTGGGAGGACTACGGGATTCTGGCTGCACGAGGCCCGTTGCAATACTTAGCAAAACACCGCCAGCCGCTGAGGCAGAGGAATCGTTCTTAAGTGGCCGAGGTTTTGACCTCCAAACCTCGAGGCAGAATTCAAGCGATCTGTTGCACCCCGTGGACGGCTTCGTCTTCTCAGACCCGAGGCCATCCTGTCTGTTTTCTCCCTTGGCGCTCAAATCCGAATCTGAAGTCTCGTTGCTACAATGCAAGGAAAAGCCAACGCCAGGGGGAGCAGGTCTGGAGAGGAGAGAAGACAGAGGATTTCCTGGCTGTCCTCCCCCTGCCCTCCCAGGCCTGGGCAGCGGCCTCGGCCCAGCTGCATAGACCAAGACACACACACACACACACACACACACGCGCGCGCGTGCGCCTATATAAGGAGCTGGCTGGCGTGGTTACGGAGGCTGACAGGCCCCACCATCTGCAGGGTGAGTCGGCCGGTTGGAGACCTAGGAAAGCTGGTGGTTTAGTTTCAGAGTCTGAAGACCTGAGACCTGGGGAGAGCCGTGTTTGAGAGCAAGCCCCAGTGCGAGCACAGGGGGGCGGGGGAGTCCTGTCTTCCTGGGGGAGGGTCAGCCTTTGCCGGTATGTTGGCCCCTCTGATCGCATGCGCAGGAGTGGGGGGGCGGGGGGAGCACCCGCCGACTGAGTCCGCGGACTTAACTGGCCATCTCATTGGAGGCACCCTCGCAGAGGCGCCCAGGAGGATGCTGGCGCCAGTGCTGTGAAAGAGCGTTTGCTGAGCAGAGGCCAGTCGGCCAACAGGAGAGAGGAAGCTTTCAACCCATCAAATATCCGGTCCAGTCGATGCTCTGAAATCCGGTTAACCGGACGCTGCCTCCGCCCCCAGGAGAGCGAACCTCCTTGCATTTGACGCGGATTCACCCTTCTGGGGAGAGAGGGCGATAGGGAGAGGGTGCTTCGGGCCCTCCGGAACACAGACTCCATTCATTCTCTGGGCACCCGCCTGCCCGCTGAGACCCTCTCATCCCCAGATGCAGCCCCGGAGCCCCCCCCCCCCCCGCGCCCCGTAAAAACCCTCCTGTCGGAGCAAAGCAACTGCCCGTTCCATTTCCCTCCCACGTCTCGTGGCGTGTGTCTTTATTTAACACCGTCGGCCACGTGTTTGTCGAGGGCGGGGGCCACCGTGCGCAGAGCGGACAGCGTGAGCAGGCGTTGAGCCCGGCGCTCTGTGGGCGCCATTCCCGTTCGATCCTCTCACGACGCCTGGAAACAGGTGTCTAATCTGCTCTCGGCGGACGAGGAGACGGACGGACGCTCGGGAGGGTTCAGTGTGATGTTCCCAAGGCCACGCGGCCAGGAGGTGGCTGGAATCGGAGCCCTAAGACAGGCCTGTTTAGAGGAAGGAAGGACTGGGGGCTGCAGACGCGCCCCGCCCCGGCTGGGGAAAGAAGCCAGCCCCCTGGCACTTGCTGTGAAGCCGCTCCCACCTCCCCCAGCTCAGGAAGGCTGTCAGCCCGTCTTGTCACGTCAGACTGCAGGACGGGAGAGACGTGTGCGTGGGAGGCTCTGAGGCAGGGGATCCCTTAATAGATGAGGCTCCTCTCAGCCCCCAGGCTCGATGTCCCCTCTGTGGCGGTGGGGGTGGGGTGGGTAGCATCAGTGCACGAGTGCCGGGCGGCCTCTGCAGGGCTGCGACCAGGGTCTGGAGGGGGAGTCCCGTGCACAATTTCAGGGGCACCCGAAACTCAGCAACCAACATAAATGATCTTGGAATGCGACGTTTGGAAACCAAAGTTAGTGCAAAATACCCATGATGGAAAAGTATGAACACTTAAAATGTTTTTATGTTTATTTTATTTTCGAGAGAGACAGAGAGGGAGGGGCAGAGAGAGAGGGAGACACAGAATCCGAAGCAGGCTCCAGCCTCCGAGCCGTCAGCACAGGGCCCGACGCGGGGCTCGAACCCACGAACCGGGAGATCACGGCCTGAGCCAAAGTCAGATGCTTAACCCACTGAGCCACCCAGGCGCCCCTTACTGTTAATTTTTCTAATAAAGTCAAAGGTCACTCACTATTTCTGTTTTCTTTTGGAGAAGACCGTAATACATGACCCACAGAACCCCTGTGTCTTCTGTCTAGATGTTACTAAGCGCTGGTTGGAAAAGTCTGCTCGATGGAGAGTCAGTCCCAAGTCACTGCTTAAGCCCTGTCCCCGTTGTCAGTGGCAGGACCTCGTGGAAAATCACGAGGCTCCAAGCCCACCTCCCCAACCCTGCCCGGGGGGGGGGGCGGGTGTTGGGGCAGATTCTAGGGAGATCATGGAGGTGCAGCTCTTTGCAAAATGGGGGGTGCCGTGCACACTGCGGGTAAATCACTAAGGTCCCGTCTGTCCAGCGCTGTATTATGTTATTTAATTCTTACCACAACGCCCCGCAGAAGGACTACTTTTGTTATTGTAACGATGCGGCTTAGAGAAGAACCGTGACTTGATGAGGCGGCCGCATGCGTCTCCAACGCACTGCATGGCCGAGATTTGAGGATTTCTCTCCCAAACCATCGCAGACCCTGGAGAGGGGGCGTGAGGGATTCCAGGGGGACGTCTGTTCAGATTCGGGGTCCGGGGTTGGGCGGCTTCGGAGGGGTCCTTGCTGCCTAGTGGCACGGGGGCAGATGGCCTGCACGGAGCGGGTGACTGCTGCTGTGACTGAGCCACGCAAGAATCGCGTGCTCCGCCCCCCCCCCCCCCCCCCCGTGTCTCCGGGCATCGCTATGGAAACCCAGCCCAAGCCTTCCTCGCCGAGACGGGCCTTTCCTGCGTGTTTTCCCTCCTGGCCTCAAAGCTTACAAATCACTCTTTCCTGTGCGGAGATCAGCTGAGCCTCCTGGGCCCCCGTCTGGGCAGGTGACTGACAAGTCAATTTGGTCCGACAATTGTTGGGGCTGATTTTTCCATTGAACCGTGTTCCTTGTTTTGGCTCTGGTAACCGGGTTTTGAGCTGGCGCCGGGGGGCTGGGGGTGGGGGGATCAGGAAGGTCAGGAGAGGACCCCGGGCGGGCCCCCTCCTTCCCAGGAGGGCTGAGAGGGGAGGGCGAGGTCTGAGGCAAGGAGCTCACACGAGGACGGGAGTCCGTTTTGAGGACGAATCACAGGGTTCGGGGAGCTGCGTGGCTTTACCCAAGGCCACGGGACGTAAGTGGCAGAGCGGGGACTTGACCTGAAGGCGTGGTGACGAGCACAGTGCCATTCCCACCGCCTGCGTCAAGGGAAAACGGAAGGCGGCCTTTGCTCGGTTTGGGGATTTGGCCTCGCACTGAGGAGGGACAGGCGGCTGAGCGTGATTTCTTTACAAGAGAACTCGTGAAAACCTGCACCTGACCCGACCTAGGGCTTTAGGTGATGCCCTAGGTGCCGCGTGCCAAGGGGGCCCCGCTGCAGCTCTGGCCTGCTCGTCGGCGGACGGGGAGCTCACTCCTTGAAACGTGCAGCAGAGGCGGGAGGAGAAAGCAAGTGTCTGGAGGCCAGGAGACCTGGGTGGTCCTCTCACTCGCTGTGTGACCTCAGGCAAGCGAACTGGCCTCTCTGAGCCTCCGACGCCCTGTCTGTGCAGGGCCGAAGATAATCGTTGCTCTGCTCGCTAACCCGAGGTGTTGCGGGGGCGTAGCAGGGCTGGGACTCGGAGGACGCGTCTCTACGGGAGCTTCGGGGGCCCAGGCTCAGGATGTGCAGCCGTCGGAGGCCGAGTTGTGACTTTTCTCCTAAGGAGGGCTCTGGCCCACGGGGTCAGCCAGGGATTAGGGGACGGGATTCCTGCACATCCGTCCGCGTTTGTGCGGAGGAGACCTGCTGTCTGCTGAGGGGCCGGTGGGGGGGACCCACCAGAGCGGTCCCCAGGAGGGGGCGCGGTGACTTGTTTCACTGGTCACGGCCGGGGTCAGGTAGGGCCTCAGGCCCTCCTCCTCTCCTCCTCCTCCTCCCACGAGACTATCCCCTGCACCTCCCCCGCCCTGCCCCCACAACCCCTCATCCCCTGCCCCGCAAGGCCCTCCCCCACCCAGCTGCCCCTGGTCCCATCCCCTGCCAGCTGCCCTGTGACCCCGTCTTCCCCCCCCCCCCCCAGCTGCCCCCTGGTCCCATCACCTCCCTCCCAGCTGCCCTGTGACCCGGTCTTTCCCCCCAGCTGCCCCCTGGTCCCGTCTTCCCCCAGCTGCCCTGTGACCCCATCTTTCCTCCCAGGTGCCCCCTGGTCCCATCCCCCCCCCCCCCAGCTGCCCTGTGACCCCGTCTTTCCCCCCAGGTGCCCCCTGGTCCCATCTGTAACACCTGGGCTGTTGTTTCCAGCTCTATATCCTTCAGCTGCTGCAGGGCCCTGTGTCCCTCTGCAGGCTGAAACCCTCCTGACCTTGCTGGCTGCTCTCGGGGGTGGGGGGGGAGGGTGGCAGACACCCACCCTTGGACCCCAGCCCCTGGTGGCGCTTCTAGGCTCAGGGACAGGAAGCAAAGTCATGTGCACTGAGGACCCGTTTTGCTCCTCGCCCTTCACACCTCAGTCACACTGATGAAACTGGTTCTAATCATGCCCATTTCACAAAGAGGAAACTGAGGCTCAGAAAGGCCAAGTGACTTATCCAAGGAAGCGTGGATGGTGTAGACAAGATCTCAGCCCACATCCACGGGGCCCTAAAGGCCATGCTGCGTCACCAGCCTGTCCTTGTCCCCAGGGGATGCATTCCTGCCCCGGACGTCTCCCATACGAGACCGGCCGTCCAGTGTGGGCAGCACCAGCCACGTGCAGGCCAGCTTGTGACACTTTCGCTGCTGACTGTTTCGCTCCCCCACCCAGTAATGCTGCGCCGTCCCTAACGTGAAAGGGAGACCCCGGGACAAAGCATTTAGGACGGAAAAGAAAAACCCGAAACTCAGGACAGTCCGACCTCATAAGGAGAAGACAACAGGAGTTTAAAGACAAAACACAGGGCAAAGGAACCAAGGTGACAGTCGGTCCCTCCGAGGTGGAAGGCGGTCAAAGTTCATGACAGATTTTCACACGTCGTCGCAAATGTCAGGGATAAAGTTTGTTTTGCTGTGAATTAGCCAACCGTGGGGGAGCCTCGAGATTTGGTTTGTTTGGGGGCCAGAGCAAGACAGAGCAACTCTTTCAATTTTGGTCTGTTGTTAAAAAGAAAATTGTTTTAACGTTTATTTACTTTTGAGAGACAGAGTGTGAGCGGGAGAGGGGCAGAGAGAGAGAGGGAGACGCAGAATCCGAAGCAGGTTCCAGGCTCTGAGCTGTCAGCCCAGAGCCCGACGTGGGGCTCGAACTCACAGGCCGTGAGATCATGACCTGAGCCAAAGTCGGACGCTTAACCGACCGAGCCACCCAGGCGCCCCTGGAAGCAAGGGGTTTTATTGCTGGTGATGAGGAAGCGGACAGAGAAACTGAGGTCCCGAGCGCTGTCTCCACAACAGCGGGGTGAGCTGGGTTACGGCGAGCTGCTTCAGGCGGCCGGAGGCTCTGTCGTCTCCCGTGTCTCTGAGCGTTTCTGCGTCTGCTCTTCCCGGGAATCTCTGTTAGCAGAACTGAACACGTGAGGTTAAGGCCGGGTTCAAAATCTTCTCCCGCGGCACTCAGGACGGCCGCTGCCCTCAAGGAGGCCGTGCTCTTGCTAACGTAACTCCTACATTGGCACACAAAGACGCGGTGCCCCGGAGGGGAGACTGTCCCGTGCGCAAGGCCGTGGTGGCCTTTCTGCTTCCTGCAGAGAGAGAGGGCCTCCGCTCGGGTCCCGGACAGGGTCTCTGGGTCCTACGTTGACCCAGACTTTCATTTGGCCGTAGGGCTGACGCACCCACTGCCCTGGCTGGCTCAGCACCCCACAGGTAGGGCTTTGGAGCCCCGCATCAGGTTCAGCCCCAGCCCAGACCTGGCAGGCAGGGGTGAGGCCGTGCTGGTGTCGGTCCAAGGACCCCACGGCGAGTCTTCCGGTCGCCGTCTGGTCCTGCCCTCATGTGCTCACGTGACACACGGTAACACAACACTCACTGCAGGCCACAGCTGACGTTTGTACACAGCATTACGTTAGTTTTCTCCGACAGCCACGAAAGGTAGGTTTTATTTCCATTTAATGGATGAGTAAACTGAGGAACAGAGGGGCTAAGGGACTCGCCCGAGGTCCTCAAACGAGTGGGTGTTTACAGAGCCAGGAGTCGGAGTCCGAAACTTGTGCTCTGAAGCGGGCGCCCCGTTCGCTGAGCTCCTTGGCCGGCGTGGCCCCACCCTGAGCTCCGTCTGGGGTGGGGTGTGGGGCGGAGGGCGGCCCCCGGGCCCCGTCACCAGCGGGCGTCACTCGTCACAGTCCTGACGGCCTCAGCCTCCGAACATCCCCTTCCCTGGCGCCAGGATCGGGCGCCCGGAGCTTGCCCATCTCGGGACGGATGGTGCCTGTTGAAATCCTTGGCCCCCCCGGGCCGCGCCGGCGCTGACCTTCTGCTGCCGGGGTTCCGAGCGGCGGACCGCCTGGCCGGGGACGGGGTTCGCCGGAAGCTGGCGGGAGAGTCTGCGCGGAGCCCGCCGAGAGCCGTACGTCCCCAGGAAGGAAAACGTCTCTTGTTTCTTCCGGTGAGTCGAGGCCGGGAGGCGCGTTTGATGGGCTCCGTCTACAGCTGATCCAATCTGGCGAGCGACGTGGAGGGAGGCGCCGGCCCCACACTTCCGGCCGGACTCGCGGGGAGGGGCTGAGGCAGCGATCCGCGGGAGGCTGCGAGCCGGGGACCCGCCTGGGGCCGGTTTCTGGTCCTTCCGCGGCGACACACGCAAACACACCCCTGCGAGGTGCCCACGTGTGTAGACAGTGCACGTGTGCTGCAAACACACACGCATGGAGACGCACGGTCCATACCCCTGGCAGTGTGCACACGCATGTAGACACACGTGCACACACGCGTGCACACACACACGCATGCATGTGTGTGAAACACACACGGAGACACACGTGCACATGTGTGTGCACACGGACATACATGGAGACGCATGGTCTATACCCCTGCAATGTGCACACACATGTAGACACACGTGCACACACGTGTGCAAACACACACGCATGCACATGTGTGTGCAAACACACACGCATGGAGACACATGTCCATACCCGTGCAATGTGCACACACATGTAGACACACGTGCACACACGCGTGCAAACACACGCATGGAGACACACGTGCACGTATGTGTGCAAACACACACGCATGGGGACGCACGGTCCGCACCCCTGGCAATGTGCACACGCATGTAGACACACGTGCACACATGCGTGCAAACACACGCATGCACACGTGTGTGCAAACACACGGAGACACGCGTGCACATGTGTGTGCAAACACACATGCATGGAGACACATGGTCCATACCGTGCAATGTGCACACACGTAGACACACGTGCACACATGCGTGCAAACACACGCATGCACACATGTGTGCAAACACATGGAGACACACGTGCACACACACATGCAAACACACACGCATGGAGACACACGTACACACACATATGTGCAGACACACGATCACACCCACCCCCACACGCAAGTCATGTAGACACGTGCACGCAAACACACACATGTAGACACATGCGCACACGTGCACGCAAACACACACATGTAGACACATGCGCACACGTGCGTGCAAACACACACAGGAGACACCCGGGCACACGTGCGTGCAAACAGACACACATGGAGACACATGGTCCATACCCCTGCAATGTGCACATGCATGTAGACACACGTGCACACGTGCGTGCAAACAGACATCCATGGAGACACGCATGCACACATGCATACGTGCAGACACACGATCACAGCCACCCACCCACCTGCAAATGCATGTAGACACACGCACTTAACGTGTCTGTCCTGTGCTACGTTTCCTTTCTGCCTCTTGGTCTGAATTTCTGCCGTGTCCTTCTGCGTGCAGACCCCCCCTCCAGCCGGCCGGTAAGGAGGGCGCGGGGCCGGGGCGCAGCATTCTGACTGAGGGGTGAGGAGTGTGTGGGCGGCATCAGGGTCCGCAAGGATGTGCACGCTGATGCCGGGGCCTGTGACTATGTCCCCGTACGTGGCAAAAGAGACTTTCCCGACGGGATGAGGTTAAGGCTTTCAAGCTGAGGTTGCCCTGGATTATCCAGATGGGCCGGACGCAGCCTCGGGGTCGCTGTGTCAGAAAGGAGATGGCGTGTGGGCGGCAGGGGGCCGAGGGACGTGGGGCGAAGACGGCTCGAGGGGCCCTGACCCCAGGTGGAAAAGTCAAGGGAGCGGATCTCCTCCAGAACGTTCTCAGATTTTCTAGCTGTAAACTGCCCGTGACTTCTTTTTTTTTTAAATTTTTTTTTTAACGTTTATTTATTTTTGAGACAGAGAGAGACAGAGCATGAACGGGGGAGGGGCAGAGAGAGAGGGAGACACAGAATCCGAAACAGGCTCCAGGCTCTGAGCTGTCAGCACAGAGCCCGACTCGGGGCTCGAACTCACGGACCGTGAGATCGTGACCTGAGCCGAAGTCGGACGCTTAACCGACTGAGCCACCCAGGAGCCCCCTGCCTGTGACTTCTGACTCCCAGAACCGTGAGGCAAAGTACTTGTGTGGGTTTAAGCGGATACAAAGATCCGGAAGACCTCTTCTCTTTCCTTCGCTCCCCAGCATCACCGAGAGACGTGTGCGGGCCGTGGAACGGGGAGACGGACCCGGCAGCGGCGGGAAAGGGCGTCCGCGTGGGGCTGGGGCCAGGGCCCGGCCGCCTTGGAGGACAGCTCAGCGGTGTGTCAGGGTGCTGGGGTCCTGGGCGCAAAGGCAGGGGCTCAGGTGTTAGGGGTCAAGACAGACACGTGGGGGCTGCACACAAGGTGTGCCTGGGGGACAAGGAACGGCGCTCCGCGGAGGCCGCTGGGCGCGGAGCCTCAGTGTCCCCATCTGTAAAATGGAAGTCTCCCCGGTCAGGGCACTCTGGACAAGCAGAGTGATGTGACGGGCCTGTGGGGACGTGTGGGTGTTTAATCACTGAATTGCTCACGGACCACGAGGAGCTGGCTTGTGCAATCATGGGGGCTGAGCAGGCCCACTGCCCCCCACCCCCGTCTGCAAGCTGGAGGCCCAGGGGACCCGGGGGTGTGTCCAGGTCCAGGGCGAAGGCCTGAGAGGTCGGGGGCCCCGGTGTCAATCCCAGCCCAAGGGGTGAGACAGCAGTGCGGAGCATTCTTCGTTCTCTGCCTTCTGTTCTGTTCAGGCCTCTCCGCGGGTTGGGGGGGGGTGCCCATCCGACTCGGATGCTCCCCTCGCCCGGAAACAGCCTGGAGGCACCCAGGCACCCCCCTGCCCTGCCCAGGTGACACAGGAGGTTAGCCATCGTGGAGCTCCTCGATAGGAAGTCGCGGAGGGGGGACGGATGGGGACGGAGGCCGCAGGCTTGATCCAGTCCTCAGACGCACCTGACTTACGCTGGGTGTTTTACAACGTGTGGAGCGACATTTCGAAATCACTAGACTTCACGTACGAGTCTGGCCACGGGGGACCCGCGCCCCGGCCCGTGTCAGAGCCTCCTGGCCGATTCTGGGACACCCTCAGGGGCGGCAGACCCTACGGTCCCTGAGGTGGGGCCACCGTCGCCCCAAAGGGGGAGTGCAGGCTTTTGGGATCTCGCTCCGGGGAGCCCCAGGGAAGCGTTCGAGCCGTGGCCTGCTCGCCGTGGCTGGGCTGCAGACGCAGCTTGACAAGTGCTGAGTGCAGCAGGGACTCTTAAGCACATTGATCCGGACGCTAAAGTCCCATTAATGTAGTCACAGATGGCAGCTGTCTTCTCAGCAGCCACTGGCGGCTGGTGCTCACACAGGCGGGGGCGGCTCGCTCCGGGAGCGGCCGCGAACCTGACTTCCTGGCCGGGGCGGGGGTGGGGTGGGGTGGGGGGGGTGGGGTTGGGGTCAGACCCTCCAGCGGAAGCCACGGACCCCAGTCATGCTGTCTGTATGTCCAGTGCCCTCCGGGGCCTCCCCCGTGGCAGGGGGTGCTGAGAGTGAGCTCCCCCACTCCGGGCCCCTCCAAGCTCCTTCCCTGCACATCCGGGCCCCCACCCGCCGGGGGGGGGGCGGCTTGCACGGCTTCCTGTTCCCCCTCCCTGGTTCTCTGGGCCCAGCCTCACCTCCTCCCACGCGGACTGTTACCTGGGCCTCCCACCTGCGCTCTCTGCCTCCAGGCTCCGCTCTTTCAGCCCATTTTCCAGCAGCAACCGGAGAACTCTCCTTACCCCTGACCCTTCAGCGTCCCTCAGCGGCTCCTCCTTGATGTTACGCTGAGGTGTGGGTCTCGGACGCCTCACGACCTGTCCTCCCTTCTCTCCTCCAGTCCCCTGCTCGGCAGACAGCACCACCTCCCGGTCCGTTTGCAGGACCCCTGTTCTCTCTGCAGCTTGGGCTTCCGTGCGAGTTGTTCCCTACGGCCAGCACCGGCTCCTGTCCCGCCCCGGCCCCCGGATGCGACTCCTGCCCCCCCACACCCAGGCCGGGCTCCCCGGCTCTGTCGTTCCTATGAGCCGATGCCTTCCGGTCACTCCCGGTGTTACTGTTTTCCGAGCCGTCTCCCGCACCGGGCTGTGAACCCGTCAGGTTGCGGCCATGTCCGTTCTGCTCTCTGTGACCTCCCGGCCGCCTGGTGTAGGCCCGGGACCCAGCAGGTGCTCGATGCGTTCGTGAATAAACCGTGAATGAATGATAATGAGGACAAAGCCAACAGCAGTGACCCCACGTGGGTAGATAGAGACCTTCCCCAGGTTGATCCAAATCGTCTTAGAAATTTTTTCAATGTTTATTTTTGAGAGAGAGAGAGACAGAGCGTGAGCGGGGGAGGGTCAGAGAGAGGGAGACACAGAATCCGAAGCAGGCTCCAGGCTTCGAGCTGTCAACACAGAGCCCGAGGCGGGGCTCGAACCCAGATGCCCCCTAATCATCTTTAACTGACACTCTCTGGGAGCCCGCTGGTATTAAATACATCTCCGATCCACCAAGATCTCCGAGTGCCCCTTGGTTTTTCCACCAGGGGTCCAGCCTGTTTCCGTAACATACATGGTTCCCTGGCCGGGAAACCCAGCTGTGCTGGCCCATCGTTGTCACCGGTTTGGGAGAATGGCGAGGCAGTGACAGAGCAAGGGATCCCAAGGGAGAAGGCGCGCCCTGCCCTGCCTGAATTTCGGTGGTCTCCCGCCTGGTCGCCTCGGGCCAGCCCCGCTCTGCCGTTCCCGCTGGACTTAAGGAGACTTGGCAGGTGAGGACCGGGTAAGGCTGGGCCCAGTCTAGTCAGGCCCACTTGCGAGAGTGGAAGGGGGACCTGATCGCTCCCCGGAGACTTCAGAGGTCGCACAGGTAGGAATTCTGTGGGAGGGAACGTAACAGCCTCTGGGGTGTACGTGAGCGTGAATGTGTGGCTCGGTCTGGCTCACCTGCCGAGTTCGATGCTGTGGCTCCACGGGCGGGCACCCTTAAGGCTCCCAAAAGCCCCCGGAGTCTGAGTGGCTCGCCTGCGATTCCGTGGTCAACAACAGTCTATGGCGGCATCGGGATGGGGAAGGTCCAACCGCCAAAAGGAGGGAAGCCCAGAGCCCCCTTAGCGAAAGACCAACGTGCCCACTGCGAGGAAAAGGGACAGTGGGAGAATGCGCGCCCGAATCGGAAGGGGCTGCCCCCAAGCCCAGCCGATATCGGGAGGAGCCTCGAGAAGGCGGGCTTATTGGTCTGGCCGAGATGGAACCAGACTAAAAGGGGACACTGACTCCCTTTCTCTCTGTCCCTCTGCCTAAGATGTGAGGGCTTCTCCCTCGTTCATTTCCTGGGTTAACAGCTATAATTGCAGCCAACTGTGGTCCGTCTACCTGGGGACAAGGGACTTTAAGGAATATTCCCAAGCAGGTGCTGCTTCTGCCTTCCCCTCCCCCTCAGGCTTCTGCACCTGCTTGGGTGTGGTCCTCTACCCTCCTCAGTGCCTCGGGCACCATGGCTCCTCCTCCCACCCTCCAGGTCAAGGAGCGAGGTGCACCCCCTTGGACCACCCACTTCAGAAACCTCCACCAGGGGCGCCTGGGTGGCGCAGTCGGTTAAGCGTCCGACTTCAGCCAGGTCACGATCTCGCGGTCTGCGAGTTTGAGCCCCGCGTCAGGCTCTGGGCTGATGGCTCGGAGCCTGGAGCCTGTTTCCGATTCTGTGTCTCCCTCTCTCTCTGCCCCTCCCCCGTTCATGCTCTGTCTCTCTCTGTCCCAAAAATAAATAAACGTTGAAAAAAAAATTAAAAAAAAAAAAAAGAAACCTCCACTGGTGCCCCAGGTGAAAACTGACAACGGGGACAAATTGGGGACAAATTGACTGACGTCTAAGTGGATGCAGGCGAAACAGATTTGGTGTTTAAACAAATCGGAGTTGGTCGGACCTGTCTTTAAAGTTACTAGCAAAGGTCCAATTAGCTCACCTTATCTCTGTTGCAATTTGTTATAGCAAAGAGACGACGTAACATGAGAGTTAATTTTGTCTGCCTCAAAGTTTTCATGGGTGATTGTTAAGGCAGCTTTCAAGGTCTTGGGTAACCTGAAACTTTCCAAGGAGAATGAATTGCTGGAGCTTTGGTTACTGGACATAGGTTTGTGTTTAATTTCTTGTTGCAGAGAAACTGAGGCTGTTTGGACCTATTGGAAAACCTGCCTTGTGCTTACTTGGTTTGTGAATTTACCGTCTACAAAAATTCCATTGTAAACACCTGTCAGTCAGTTACTAAGTCCTCAGTTGGAGACTAAGGTTTCCCGAGAGTTAAACTTCTGCTAAGTGTACTTAAGAGTGATGGAAATAAGGAAAGCAACCCTGTACGTAGGAGAGTAGGAGGTGTGTACGAAAGATAGAAGGAATGGAAATACGTTTTTGTCGAGGGTAGAAGAAAGTAATTTTGTCCTAAGTGAGAGTGGTTGTTTGGAGAGAAATGGCTTTGGGACGAAGTTTGAAGGCAAAGGAGAGCTGTAGAAGGTGCACGAAGGGAAATCCCAAGGAATTTTATGTGTGCTCAGGACAGACTAAGGATGAGATGAGTGGGATTTTAAGAGTACATTGGGATTAGGTTGAAATTCTGCTTTTCTCTCTGCTCAGAGGACAACGTTTTCTTGGGCTCTTGATCTGCTCTTGATAAGACAACGCAAACAAGGTTTATCCTCCGGGACAATCAAAGTCTTAGGTCTCATCTGTATCAGGTCTTTGATGGCTTAGTTAAAACTTCTCAATGTTGGGGCGCCTGGGTGGCGCAGTCGGTTAAGCGTCCGACTTCAGCCAGGTCACCATCTCGCGGTCCGTGAGTTCGAGCCCCGCGTTGGCTCTGGGCTGATGGCTCAGAGCCTGGAGCCCGTTTCAAATTCTGTGTCTCCCTCTCTCTCTGCCTCTCCCCCGTTCATGCTCTGTCTCTCTCTCTGTCCCAAAAATTAAAAAAAAAAAAAAAAAAAAAAAAAAAAGTGAGGAATGGTGAATCTTAGTTGGTATAGTGTTGGTCTTGACCTCTGTGAAACCTATACATTGTTACCAGTAAACCACATTTTTAAAATGTTGAATTGCGGAGTGCCTGGGTGGCTCAGTCGGTTAAGCGTCCGACTTCGGCTCAGGTCACGATCTCGCGGTCCGTGAGTTCAAGCCCCGCGTCCGGCTCTGTGCTGACTGCTCAGAGCCTGGACCCTGTTTCAGATTCTGTCTCCCTCTCTCTCTGCCCCTCCCCCGTTCATGCTCTGTCTCTCTCTGTCCCAAAAAATAAATAAACGTTGAAAAAAAAAAAAACTTCTCAATGTTAAAGAGCTAGGTTTTGCTAACAGCTACATAATGCGATACATTCGCCTTTCGGGTCTTTTATGGCCACCTTGGTTGAATAAATCAAGTTTTACGATTTGTAATGATCTGTAATCCTATGTAGGATGTACTTATAACTTCCTAAGGTTTTAACAAACTTCCCGGGGTTTAAATGGTAAATGAAGTCGTTTTGACTAATTAGGCCCTTTTATCTGGGATGCTAAGTTACCTGGAAAAGCGCTCTTCTGAGCGGGGTGGGGCGAGGGCAGGTCGTAGGAGCCTTCCAGCCGTCACAACATCCTGTCCCCACCTCTCTGTCCTGTCCGTACGGAGGGCACGGGGGACGGTGCCCGCCTTGCCGATCCAAGTGACACTTGTGTTCACCAACGGGGCAAATGAGCTGGGTTGGGGTAACCAGTGTCGGGAAGAACCGAGAATTCCAGAGCTCATCTGGATTCGTCCCTCCCTCCCTCCCGTCATCCATATGTCCTTCTTCCCACCTTCCTTCCTTCCTTCCTTCGTCCATCCATCCACCCATCTATACATCTATCCATCCATCCGTTTATCCATCGGGGCACAACATCACGATTCAATATTTGTGTGTCTTGTGAAATGATCAGCAGAGTAAGCCCCCCCCCCCCCCCCCACCCGGAGGCCACCAGTCAGTTCCCTGCGTCTCCTCAGAGCTCAGCTTTCTCAACCACTGTGCCGTCCCACCTGCAAGGTGAGCGGGGATCAGGCTGAACTCACGTCCACGGGCGGGACCGAGCCGTGGCGAAAAAGGCAGAGATCTGAGCCCCAGCCTTCATCTGTGCCGTGCAGCTGTGTGACGTGGGGCCAATGTCTTACCCTCTCTGGGCTCTCCGTTTTGCTACCCGATCCTCAGATCTGCGGGAAGGACTCACCTTTCGTTGCTTCGGGGCACGTAAGGGGCAGGGACCGGGCTTCTCCACGTGGGGCTGCCCGTGGCACAGCACGTGGCCTGGCCCATCGGCGACGGCCTCGGAAGCGTGAGGCTGAATTGAAAAGCTCCTCGCAGACGTCCCGGATCCCACCTTTCACGAGGCAGGCGCAAGCCGGGCAGCGAAGTCCACTCCGCCCTCACTGCCTGGACAATTGCTTTGCGTCACTGGTGTGTGTCACTATTTCCTCTGCGAGAATGTGTCTTTTCGAAAGCAAATCAGGATCTTTCAGGCTCCGTCGCGCAATGAACCCGGCAGAGGAGCCCCCGCCGTCCGCCGTCCGCGCAGAGGCGGCCGTGGGCCGTGTGTGTCTGGGGCCCGGTCACCGCCGAGGCTGCAGAGGACAGAGGCGTCCCCTCTCAGGGGAGTGTCCTCCGAGCCCCCGGCGGTTCCCTGGGGGAGCGGAGCGGGAAGGCCCTGATACGGCTCGTGGCCCGAGGGGCGGAATCCGCTCCCGGAAGGGCTCAGAACCCGTGCCTGACCTGCGCTCGGACGCCAGCGCAGAGGACGGGGCCCCGAGAGCAGGCGGCGGCATGGTGGGGACACTCCTTCCAGCGGTCCCGTGTTTTGTGCCTGGCACGTCACCACGTCGTCGCTCGGGCTTTAGCAGGCAGGTCCCTTTTACAGATGAGGCAGCTGAGGCTTGCGGAGTCGGCCGGGGCCAGGTGACCCCGAGCCCCTGTTCTCAGCCCGTGCGCTGCTGAGGACCCGCGAGGTGTGGCTGCGGACGGCCAGCGGGGTGGGGGTGTTCGGGCTCTAGTGCACATTTGGGGGAGGCCAGCCTGGGGCTCCCGTGGGCTTGGCGGGTGCCCGCAGGAGTCATTCCTCCCGCGGCTCCTCCCTCCTGTGGAGGCCGAAGGGTGGCAGTTTGGGTGCTCTGTCCTCTGTGAACCTGCTTAAATGGCTGCGAGGCCCCACAGCCGCCTGCCCCCAGCGTGTTCCCGGCTGGGCCTGCCCCGTGCCCCCCTTCCTCTCCTCCCTCCTCCCCCCTCCCCCCTCCTCCTCGTCCTCATCCTCCCCCCTTCTCTTCCCCTTTCTCCTCCCCCTCCCTCCTTCTCCTCCCCCCTCCCTCCTGCCCCTCCTCTCCTCCTCTTCCCCCTCCTCCCCTCCTCTCCCCTCCCCTCCTCCTCCCCCTTCTCTTTCCCTCCTCCTCCCCTCCTCCCCTCCTCCCTCCCTCCTCCCCTCCTCCCCCTCCCCTCTCTCCCTCCTCCTCTCCCTCCTCATCCTCCTCCCCTTTCTCCTCCCCCTCCTCCTTCCCTCCCCCTTCCCTCCTCCCCCTCCTCCTTCCCTCCTCTTCCTCCTCCCTTCTCTTCCTTCCCTCTTCCCTTCTTCTGCCTCCTCCCCTCCTCCCCCCTCCTCCTCCTTTCCTTGTCCCTTCCTCCTCTTCCTCCTCGTCCCTTCCTCCCTCCTCCTCCCCTCCTCCCTCCTCCTTCCCTCCTCCTCCCCCTCCTCCTTCCCTCGTCCCCTCCTCCTCTTCCTCCTCCTCCCCTCCTCACTCCTCCTCCCCTCCTCCCTCCTCCTTCCCTCCACCTCCCCCTCCTCCTTCCCTCGTCCCTCCCTCCTCTTCCTCCTCCTCCCCTCCTCACTCCTCCTCCCCTCCTCCCTCCTCCTTCCCTCCACCTCCCCCTCCTCCTTCCCTCGTCCCTCCCTCCTCTTCCTCCTCCTCCCCTCCTCCCCCTCTCTCCCTCCTCCCTCTCTCCCTCCTCCTCATTCTCCTCCCCTTTCTCCTCCCCCTCCTCCCCCTCCTCCTCCTTCCCTCATCCCTCCCTTCTCTCCTCCTCCTCCCCCCTCCTCCTCCCCTCCTCCTCCCCTCCTCCTTCCCTCCTCCTTCCCTCCTCCTCCTCCTTCCCTCCTCCTCCTCCTTCCCTTGTTCCCCCCCTCCTCTTCCTCCTCCTCCCCTCCTCCCCCTCTCTCCCTCCTCCCTCTCTCCCTCCTCCTCATCCTTCTCCCCTTCTCCTCCCCCTCCTTCCCCTCCTCCTCCTTCCCTCGTCCCTCCCTCCTCTTCCTCCTCCTCCCCTCCTCCCTCCTCCTCCTCCTCCCCTCCTCCCTCCTCCTCCTCCGCCCTCTCTCCCTCCTCCCTCTCTCCCTCTTCCTCATCCTCCTCCCCTTCTCCTCCCCCTCCTCCCCCTCCTCCTCCTTCCCTCGTCCCTCCCTCCTCTTCCTCCTCCTCCCCTCCTCCCTCCTCCTCCTCCGCCCTCTCTCCCTCCTCCCTCTCTCTCTCCTCCTCATCCTCCTCCCCTTTCTCCTCACCCTCCTCATTCTCCTCCTCCTCCCTCCTCCTCTCCCTCCTCCTCCTCCTCCTCCTCCCCCTCCCCCCCAGCTGGCAGTGCCCACCAGCTGACACCCTGGACGGGGGACTAGGAGCCAGCCTCACATGTCATAGAATAAAAGCTGAGCTGTGACAATCCTGTCTGCCACAGAAAGAGAGGTTTTATGTAGTTTTTGGCATTTACAAATCCTTTGTGAAAAGGTCACCCTGTTCTTGGAATCTTTTATTATTGCTGAAGACTGGCCCCGGAAATGTCATGTCTTTTTACCATGATATTTACTCCAAAAAGTATGACTAAGCACCTGAAATTCTATCAGCGGCTCGACCTGGGCCGGGCTGGCGAACACGCAGGGGCAATCGGGCGCTGGTCTCCCCAGAGCGTCCCCTGAGCCCCGAGTGCCACCCGCCTGTGTCTGCTGCCTGCCGTCCCCAGCGTCCGGCCTCCTCAGCGCCTCCAGGCTGGAGCCCGCGTGTCCCCGCCGGAAGGGGTCTCGGGGTGTGTGCATCCAACCTCCCTTTTTGCAGGTGGGGAGACTGAGGCCCAGCGAGTCGGGGCCACTGTTCCTCTTACGCCCACCTGTCCAGACTTGTTCTCTTGCTGAGCCTGGGAGGCGGACGGGAGTGAGTCTCTCCCTGGACTCCAAGTTGCGGTCCCACGACCAGAGTCCGGGGCAGTTCACTGCAGGGGAGACGCGGGCACAGATGACTGTACCCAGTTGTCACCCGCCCACCTCCCCTTCCACCCGGGGAGTGCAGATCACATACAAGCCTCCCGCCTCCCTCCTCCCTCGGGTCCTCCCGGATGGTCCTGGCGAGGTTTGGGACAGGAAGGGGTTAAAGCCTGCCCCACTGTCTTAGACGGGGCGGCTGTGACAAACAGCACAGCTTCGACAGCAGACAATTCTTTTCTGACGGTTCTGGAGGCTGGAGGTCCCAGATCAGGTGCCAGCACGGTGGGGTCCCTGGGAGGATGTGCTTCCCAGCTTGCAGCCTCCTTGTGGTGTCCTCACGAGACTTTCCTCTGTGTGCGCATGTTGGGGATGTATGTGTGCATGTATGTGTGTGTGCATGAGTGTGTGAGCATGTCGGGAAGGTGTGTGTATGTGTGTGTGAGCGTGTGTGCACGTGCACACTGGGAAGGTGTGTATGCATGTGTGTGTGTGCACGCTGGGAAGGTATGTGTATGTGCACATGCGTGTGTGAGCACGTGCATGTGTGCGCACACATCAGGAACATGTGTGCACGTGTGTGCACGAGTGTGCATGTATGCATGCTGGGAAGGTGCGTGTATGCTCATGTGCATGTGTGCATACATGTGTGTGAACGTGTGTGCATATGCCGGGAACGTGTGTGTGCATACAAGTGTTCATGAGTGTGTGTGCATACTGGGAAGATGTGTATGTGCGTGTGTGTGCGTGCCTGCGTGTGTGTGCATGACGGGAACATGTGTGTACATGCATGAGGGTGTGTGTGTGTGTGTGTGTGTGTGCTTGTGTGTGCATGCATGCTGGGAACGTGCATGTGCATGCATGAGGGGTATGTGTGTGTGTGTGTGTGTGCGCGTGTGCGTGCACACTGGGAACGTGTGTGTGCATGTGTGAGGGTGTGCATGTGTGTGCGTGTGCCTGTGTGTGTGCATGCCGGGAACGTGTGTTGCATGCATGAGGGTGTGTGTGTGTGTGCGTGTGCATGTGTGAGGGTGTGCGTGTGTGTGCGTGTGCACGGGCGTGTAGGCAGCAGGCTCCCAGGTGTCTCCTACAAGGTCCCGCCCTCGAGACCTCACCTGCCCTCATTACCCGGAAGACCCCCTGCAGACCCTGGCACGTGGGGGGCTAGTGCTTCCACGTGAATTATGGGGGGACCCACCCATTCAGCCCGTGACCCCTCCCGTCTTCCAGGGGCCCCGAGGGGCCGGGCCGCACGCACACCGAGCTTGCCTCCCCAAGGAGGCGGAGGCAGTGCGCGGCAACTGGCGTGTGATCTGTGGGTGGTGAACTACTGTTTTGCCTTCGGGGGGAGGGCAGGGAGGAGGGGGACCGCGAGCCACTCGGCCTCTCCTCTCTGATGCGCCCGCTTGCATCTAGGGGAGGAAGCCCAGGCAGGGAGGCCCCAGGGAGACATTTGCCGCCGGCTCCCCGCCACCTGTTCCCCCCGGCCCGGCTGCAGCCCCTGCTCGTCCCCCCATTTCGGTGGCCCGCAAGGGGCCGTGGGACCGAGACCTGAGCCGAGCCCTTCGCACTCCCCCAGCCACTGTCACTGGCTCAGGAGTAGGAGCTTCACCCCCGGATGTCTGATCCGTGTTTCTAGGACTTGGCCGGCACTCACTCTCTCCTGATGGATTTGCACTTGGCTGCTGTTACAGCCGCTGTGGCTTTTAGGGGGTGCCTGACTCTCCGCACTCGGAGACGTGCATTCTCACGCAGTCTCCGTCCCCGCGGGAGCAGGGCTGTGCTCGTGTGCCGAGGACACTGCCTGGAGCAGGGACGTATCGGTAAGTCTTGGCCAAATGATGGATTTTGGAGCCCCTGTATCCAGCCACGCCTGCAGCCAGCTCTATTTCTGAACCCTGGTTATTAAAAGCCTGTCCGTCCCTTCTTTTGCTTGAGCCAGCTCGAGTCGATTATTTGATCTCTTGCAACAATGAGTCTTAAGCGTGATGTAAAAAGCAAGGGCCTGGAGAGGAATGGTGGGGGCGGGAGCGTGCTGAGGGGCTTGCACGGCCCAGGACAAGGGTCTTGGAAAGGCAACCTGACCAGGCCGCTCTCCAGGCCCAGCCTTGGATTCAGGGTGGGGTCTCTGTGCTGAGGCTCCTGCCCCAGCTCCCAGTGGATCGTGTCCGAGGCGCGGGGAGGCCTCTCGCCCTTTGAGGGAAGCGTGAGGCCCGGTGCCCCCACGCTGATGGCAGCCTGGCTGCGGGAGAGGCGCCAGCGAGGGACGTCAGCCTCGCCACGTGCCAGGCCTCGGACCCTGCCGTGGACAGACCCCTCTGCCACCGGGGTGCTGGGAGCACGTACTGTTCCGTGCGGCCTGTCTCCGCGACGGGGACGCAGCTCGAAAGGCAGGTCAGGCCGCTTTGGGGCTGCGGGCTCGCTCCCTGGAGCCCTCTGCTCAGGGTCCCCTCCCATCCCGTGGTCACTGCAAGCGATGATATCGCAACAGTGAGTCACCTCCGGGCTGGTGAGCGTTACTGTTACTCCCACAAAGCGCGAGGACGCCGAGATCCAGAGAGAGGCGGGACCCAGGTGCAGCCCACGTGGCGGCATCGGCTGGGGTCCCCCCGCCCGCACCTGCCGCCGACCGGTCAGCCCGCCTGGTCAGCCGCGTGGGGACGGAGGCCCCTGATGGACACTGAGCCGGACACCGGGTGCGGGGCCTCACCCGGCCCACACGCCACGGCTTTGGGAGCCTGAGAGGGACTCAGGGGCCGTGGACCGTCCCGGGGAAGCTGTGGGGCGTGGAGCCGGCACCTCGCGGGGCCCCCGTCCCTGCTCTCCTGGAGGCTCCCCACCCCCATCCCCCCACGGGCTGGGGGAGCCCAGGAGCCTCCTCTGCGTCCCGAGGCCCCGTGGACGGGGCACCGCACCCCTTCCCGATCGGGGCGGAAACGGGGACTCAGGCAGGGGTGCGGGGGGCACACAGAGGGCCGGTGAGCTAGAGAAGCGTCTGGGACGAGACCTTTCCACGGCTCCTCCCCGTGATGCAGGAGGACAGGACTCCAGGACCAGCGGCCCCCGCCCATCGCGGGCGCAGAAGCCCCGGGGCCTCCGAAGCCGTGGATGCCCGGAGCTGAGTCGGAGCTGACGCTCTGACTCAGTGGGCCTGGGGTCCCAGAACTGGCATCTCTAAGAGACCGGCCCGCATGACGGCACCCAGCGGGTGCTGGCCCCGTTCTGCAGTCACAGCCGTGTCCCCCGCCCCCGGGCCCACAGTGGGCTTGGTCCGGGAAGGCGACGCTGGGCGTCCGTGGGGCTGAGGGGTGGCGCCATCGACTGGGCAGTGGGCCCTCCGTGGGTGGCAGACGTGAGTGCCTCTCCGGCCCGATGGTCCCCCTGGTTCTCCCACACCCCCCGGGGTGGGTGGGGGAGGGACACCCCTTTCCAGGGCGGAGGCACCGAGGTGCCCAGGTTGCTGGGGGCGGTCCGGGTGAGAAGCGGACGGCGATGGGGCCGTCTTGTTCCGGGGCTCGGTACCAGAGCTCAGGTCCGCACCCTGCCCCACGTGTCCCCACCGTGCGGCCTTGGGGGGCCCCTAACCCAAGAAGCCCCGTCTTCCCCCGTCTGTGAACCGGAAATAAGGAAAACGCCTGGCCCCACTGCTCCCTGGGCTGCTCGGGTGTGACGTCTGCACAGGAACTGTAGGTTCTGGGCGCGTCTGAGTTCAGAGGACCGTTCCCACTCTGAGAGGAGGCCAGGGGACGAAGGGGACGTGGGGGAATCACCAAGAGGTCCCGCCTTCTGCGGGGCTGGGGGCTGGTTTCCTCTCGTTTCCTCTGTATGTTCAGAGAGAACTCAGATCAAAAAATGCAGACTTACTGCACCTTTATTCATTTGTCCGCAATTATTTCATTTCCCCCCCAGGTTCCTTGAGGCATATACGGCAAGTAAACGCCGCAGACATTTACGGCGCACGGCGCGAGGCTTTGGGCTCTACAGACAGCGTGGGCGTGACCGTAACCAAGCTGGCGAACTCATCTGTCGCCTCGTAGAGTTAACAGCACTGTTAACTGTACCGTGGCATCTCCGGAAGGCATTCATCCTGCACGTCTGACCCTCTGTGCCCGCTGACCAACGTCCCCAGTGCCCCCCGCCCCAGCCCCTGCTTTCCCCGCTCTGCCCTCTGCTCCTCCGAGTTGGGCTCTGCTGTATAACCCACACCTAAGGGAGACCACACTGTATTTGTCCGCCTTTGACTTCTCTCCCTCAGCATAACTCCCTCCGGGTCACCTGTCTCTGCTACCACAGATGACAAGATCTCCTTCTTGTTTTAAAAAATTTTTTAAATGTTTATTTATTTTTGAGAGAGAGAGAGAAAGAGAGAGAGAGAGAGCATGAACGGGGGAGGAGCAGAGAGAGAGGGAGGCACAGAACTGAAGCAGGCTCCACTTTGCGGACGGGCCACGGAGGCCGCGGGTGCTGTCCCTTGAGAGCAGCTTACTAGGTGGCGGAGTCCTTAGTCTTCCCCTCTCGTGTTCTCGCAAAGGCCAAGAACACACGCTGTACTCCACGCGGCATCGGGTGACTGTTAGGGACGTCGCTACCCTGTCTCTGCATCGATTTTTGGTGCTCGGAGGAATTTTCTCGAGGTTCCTATTTTCCTAGCTGAACAAATACGTGCCCACCCGTGCGCATCGACAGCAGCCGCGAGGCGCACGCGGCGGCCGTGATAGAGCCTCGGCGCCCCGTGACCACAGGTGACTTGGGGACAAAGAAAAGGGGGGTTCGCGAGCCTTCTCCATTTCTCCCCCCACTAGCCTGCTGCCTGGGACGATCCTGGGGTCCCCCCCGCCCGCCGCACCCCCCCAAGCCGATTTGTTGCACTGGTGTGATTTCTTACGCTAACATTAACATATCACAGGAGCTCATTACCGCCGGGGTGACGGTTCCCTATTGAACTGTGTCAGACTAATTACGTTACTTCCTTTTCACTCCTGCTTAGTGCTTCTCCAGAGAGCCGCAGTGCAGCTCCGGTAATAATGATTAAAGCCCTGTCTACGGCTCCACCGGACGTCCAGACCAAACAGGGACAGTTCCTTGCTGAAGACGTGACTCGCGGCTCGCTACCCGAGGCGACTGGTGGGGTTCTAGAAGCCGTCACCGGGCGGCGGGTGACTTCCACCGGACGATGGGGGCTGCAGGTGTTTCTTGGGGGGCGGCGCGGGGAGGAAACGGCTCAACAAGGCGACCCAGGTGCCGTCCCGTCCCCGGGGAGCCCTCGGGTCCCAGGAGCCGGGCGCTGGCCGGGGCGGGGGTCGCGGCAGAGGCCAGGTCACGAAGCACGCTGTGTGTGTGTCAGAGGAGGGAGCCCGGGGAAGATGAATGAGAGTGAGGTGGCTGTCACCTTCCCGGCCTCACACGGAGCTCTTGGCTGGAGCCGGAACCGAATGAGCCTTTGTCTCCTTGCATCAACGGGAGGGTGGGAATCTCACTCCCAACAAGAGCTCTGACGAGGCCGAGGCTCCTTATCGGCCTGATGGGCGGCTCCCCCGCTCCGAGCGCCCCTTCTCGTGGGTATTAACGACTCCAGCGATCGCAACCAGCAGCGGTGGGCCGACTGCGCCGTGTCAGGCAACGTGACCGGCTGTGGGGAGAGGAACGTGCCCTCGCTCGCGCACCGGAACCCCGTAGCTGACCCCCAAGCCCATTGGCGGACTCACCACCTCTGCACCCAGACAACCGCGGCCATCGGGGCCTCCCTGTCGCCCAGCCTCTGCCCTGCAGACAGATTTCCAGCGTCACGGGCGAGGCTGGCCTTCTTGGGGCTCAGAGCTCAGCCGCCAGCCTCAGGCCAGGGAGACCCGTTCCAGGAGGGTGGAGGCGGGGAGGGGGGCCGTGAGAACACCGTCACGCACTCAGTCTTTAATGTTGATTAAGCTCTTACGTGGGCCAAGCTCTGTGCTGAGTGCTGTGAAGTAGGTCGGTTGATGGAGCCTCAGAGCGAGCTGATCACCGTCAGGATGTGTAAATGAAGCCTCGGACTGTTTGCACTTGGCTCAAGGTCCTACCCGCCATGTTCAACGCGGGCAGGTCTGAGCTATTGCTGAGGAGCAGTGCACGGGGCATACTTACTTTTTCTCTCGGGGGCACCTTATTCCTAGAGGAATGGGCCATCCACTCTCTCAAGTCTGGTTGTTCTCATGGGAACTGTCAGCATGGGGCCAACTGGAACGTTCTATCCATTTTGGCCAAGCTGCCATATTGGCTGCGGGTGGATGCAGGACACAGAAGCTCTGGCCTGGCCACATGAGAGGACAATGGAGAAATGTGATATCTGCCCAGCATGGCTTTGGCTTGAGGAAGGGCATCCATGCCATGTCGTGTCCCAGCCGGCCACATGGCGTGCCACTGGGCTCGAGAAATACCAGCTGATGCTCATGGACCTTTGGGGGTCTGGGTGCCATGGGACGCTTGTGTGGCCTGCTCTGCCCCGGAGTGTGCACAGAACTTCCACAAAAATGGTCTCTTCTGGGGAGCCTGGGTGGCTCAGTTGATTGAGTGTCCAACTTCGGCTCAGGTCATGATCCCACAGTCTGTGGGTTCAAGCCCCACGTCGGGCTCTGTGCTGACAGCTCAGAGCCCGGAGCCTGCTTCGGATTCTGTGTCTCCCTCTCTCTCTGCCCCTCCCCTGCTCACACTTTGTCTCTCAAAAATAAATAAACATTAAAATTAAAAGAAAATGCTCTCTTTTGATCTTGACAATGGCCAGTGAGGAAGGCATTACCATAAATATTTTACAGATGAGGAAACTGAGGCTGGAGAAGTCAACAACTTGCCAAGAGCCACAATACCAGTAAGTGAAAGAGCGGGGATTTGACTTCGGATGTGACTCCCCCGGATTCCTCCCGCCATGCTTCCTCATGAATCCAAGCCCCCATCCTCTGTGCGTGCCCTTTCTGCGACTCAGTTTCCCTCCACCAGCCACCCCAGCCTTTCCATGCTTCAGATCCACCAATCATTCATTCCTATCCGCACAAGAGAAATGAAAACCCACGTCCACACAAAGATTTGTCTGCAAACGTTCATCGTGGTATTCTTCACAACGGCCAAGCATGTGGAAACAACCCACCGGTCCCACAGCGGGTCAGCGGAGGAGCGAAATGCACAATAGGGTGCCATAGAACAACAGAAAACACGAGATAGCTGATACGCGCCCCGGCGCGTGTGAACCCCGAACACAGTTTACCCAGCGAAGGAAGCCGCGTGGAAAAACCCACATACCCTACGATACTGTCGACATGCAACGTTCAGAACCTGCAAATCTACAGAGCTGGAAACTAGATCAGGGGCGCCTGGGGGGCTCAGTCGGTGAAGCATCTGACTCTTGATTTCAGTTCAGGTCATGATCTTGCAGTTCGTGGGTTCTAGCCCTGCATCGGGCTCTGTGCTGACAGCTCTCCCCTGCTCACTCTCTCTGTCTCTCTCTCAAAATAAATAAATAAACTAAAAAAAAACCAAAAAACAAAAACAAAAACATAGATCAGCGGTGGCCCAGCCCTGGAGGGCGACTGGGGAAATGCAGCTAGTGGCCACAGACGTTTCTCCCTGGAGTGAGGGAAATGTTCTAAAATCAGGTTTGGGGGCTGCAGAATTCTGTAAGTAAACTAAAAATCAGTGAGCGCACCCTGAGAAAGGTGAATTTTATGGCATGTAAATTATACCCCCATAAAGTCTGAAAAAACACAGGCGTCTTGAAACCTCTGGACCAGGTGAGCCGAGGGGTCCTTCCAGCTCTCTCCTGCCGAGACTGCGGCCACCAGCCCCTCTCCCTCCCGCCCCCCTGGTTCCTGCTCTTCCCACAAAGAGGCCCCAGACAGACCCTGAGTCGACCCGTTTTCCTTTTCTTACCTGATTCCAGCGAGCATTTCGCAGAGCTTCAATCTCCGGGGGCAAAGTCCAACTTCTCATCCACCATTAAAGGCGCAGAATCTGGGTCAGTGGAAAGCGTGCTCTTTGTCAAAGAGCAGGGTCAAGGAGAAGGTGTCGGGGCTACGAATTAGGAAGGAGGTTCGGGACGAGACACAGCATTTGACTCCGGGCTTGGGGGTGGGAAGGGGTTCCTGTGGAGGACACGGGCAGGGCGGGCAGGCGGGAACGTGCTGGGGGCGGGTGGCGTGGCTGAGCTGGCGGAGGGACTTTTGCAAACCTGGGGCCGTGGGGTAGCAGGTGGCGCGGGCTGTCTAGGGCAGGGGTGAGGCAGAACTCCGTCCCCGCAGGGCTGTGGGGAAGCAAAAGAGGGGAGAGCCACGGATTCTCCATTTGGCGGCTGAGGAGGTCTTTCAAGAGAAAGAATTCAGGGGCGCCTGGGTGGCTCAGTCGGTTGAGCGTCTGACTTTGGCTCAGGTCATGATCTCACGGTCTGTGAGTTCAAGCCCTGCGTCGGGCTCTGTGCTGACGGCTCAGAGCCTGGAGCCTGCTTCGGATTCTGTGTCTCCCTCTCTGTCTGCCCGTCCCCACTCACACTCTGTCTCTCTCGGTCTCTGAAAAATGAACAAACCTTAAAAAAAACAGTGAGGACACAGCAAGGCAGGAAGCAGACCCTCCCCGGGCAACTGGCTGGCCAGTGCCTGTGTCTCCAGCTTCCCGCTGCTTCCCAGGGAGAAACAAACGTGTGTTGTTGAAGCCCCTGAATCTGTGGTCTTTTGCTGGGGCGGCCCTGAGGCTGACCAAGGCCACACTGCAGCGGCCGCCCCGCTCCAGTTTGCAGAACCTCACGGACACGCGCAGTGCACATCCTGACCTCCTGGACACGTGCCGCGCACGCCCTCAGAAAGACCCACTTGTCGGCAGGCATGACTTCCGGGCTGGGCTGCGTGACAGGCCCCTGCGGGGCGGGTGTGGAGAACCGGGGTCTCCTCTTCCGGGTGTGCCGTGTCCGGGACTGGGGGCCGCGGGTGTCCTGGAGGCCCGGGGGCGGGAAGGGAAGGGGAGCGGACCGGAGAGGCTTCTTCCGCTTTGTGGAGACGCTCAGAGAGGCGGGTTTGCTGTTACCCCTGTTTTGCAGCCTCAAGTTCAGACACCTGCCTCAAGTCCTTCACTGGTAAGTTGCTCTGCAGACACAGCTCCCGGGGACCCGGGGCCTGGTGGCTTCCACGGTGACACCACCATTACCTGCCCCCGTGCTCTGAATCCAGGCTGACGGAGGCCACGGCCCCGAGTTTGCTGGGGCCCTGGAGGCCCCCACCCACATGTGACCTTCTTCACTTCCGCTCAGAGGCACCGGCCGGGGTCCGCCGACGACAAGGGGACCGTGGGCGGGGGTGGTGGTGGTGGAGCTCATTGTCTGCAGGCCGCGAAGACAGAGCAGAAGCATCGGCGGCCTCTGCACCCACCCGGGAATGGATGTGCGCACGACAGTGATGGCCTGTCCCCGCGTGTGCCCGGAGGCGGCTGACAACGCAGGGGGGTCCCCGCCCCGTTCGTTTGCAGCCCCCCCCACGCCTACACGGCCTCTCTTTCTCCAAACCTCTTGGTCACTTGCTGCAGCCACGGGCCCACCTGCCCGCACAGGCCCCGCGTTCTGGGGGCGATGGGTCACCGCTGGATACCGCAGGGGGGCTCACGAAGGAATCTCTACCCTTCGCCTGAGCCTCTGGCAGCCGTGAACGCAGGGTTTTCTCATGAGGGACTTGGCCTGGCGTCTTTCTGGGGCTCCCGAGCACGGCCCAGACAGGCTCTGCAAGATGAAAAATAAAGCGTTGTTTTTACGACGCTGTGAAAAGCCTGCCTTCTCCTCCTAGGAAAAAAGCTTATTTATGTCCGCGTGCGCAGGGGTTTGCAGTAAGTGTGGAAGGATTAAGCCTTGGAAACTGTCCATTTACATCCGTGAGTGATGCTTGGCCTCTGCCTGGGAGGGGAGGGAGGCCCCCCGGGGCGGGGCAGAGTCAGTCCCCCGTCACTCAGTCACCCCGGGGGGAGGGGTCATTCGTGGAGGGTTCCCGGAGCCCCCACTGCCCGCGGGGCCTAGGTCAGGGGCTGGGGGCCAGCGCCGAGCACAGGGGGCAGGGGTGAGGTGGGTGAGAGGGGATGGAGGGTAGAGGCTTCATGGAGGGGGGAGGGTGGAATGGACCAGGGGAGGGGTGGCCCTGGTGGCACCGTGGGAGGGGAGGAGGCGGGCTGGGGGAGCCGGTTCGAAGCCCAGCCTTGCCCATCCGAGCTGTGGGACGAGGCTGTGATTCTCCAACTGGGTGTCGGAGATTTAGGGCGCTGGGACAGGTCGGTGCCTGGCGTGGGGGAAATGACCTGTTAATACTAGTTAACGAGGTGCTAGAAAGGCAGTCGAGGGCCTGAACGTCCGGGGAGGAGCTGATGCTCCGATCCTCACTTTCAGAGTCCGGGGGTGCAGCGATGTGGGGTTTTCCAGGGCCTGGTCTGACCCTGAGAAGGGAGTCCGGCTGTGGGGTCCTGAGACAGGCCCTCCTGGCAGGGCAGGGTGTTGGGGCCTGAGCCGGGGGCCTGCAGGGGTGAGGTCTGCAGAGAAGGGCCGGGCTTTCCCAGGAACCCGCCTCTGCGCGCACCTGCTGACGGTCCAGTGGGGGGCGAGCACGGCTTCCAGAAGGGCCTGGCTTGTGTCTGGTGGGGAGGCCGCGTGGGAAGGGGTGCGGGCCCTCGTGGGCTCGGAAGTAAGTCCCAAAGGCCAGCTCAGGCTGTGCAGACCGGGAAGGTGAGCCTGTGTGGGTGGGGTGGTGACACCCGTCCCTCCCTCGGGGGCTCTGTGAGTTAGACGATGTGTCCCAGTGGGCAAGGAGCTTAGAACACGGGGTGCAGCCCAGGAAGAGCGATGATTGCACAAACTTTGACAGGGACGCGGGCTGTGCGCCTCCGGTCTGGCCACTCCCCGGGACCTCTATCCGCTGTTTCTGCAACGGAGTCCTGTCCCTGGAGGGCCACTTGGCTGGGTGACGGCAAGTTCCTGCCGGGACGGCGGCCGGGACGGTCCAGAGCGGAGACACTTTGCCAGAGAGCCTGGCTCAGGAGGAAGGGAGAAGAGGTGGTCTCCACACGGGCTGGGCGGACGTGCGTCCCCGGAGGTGCTTGTTCAGAATCGGGTCCCAGGCGAAACCCGGCCCTGCCTGGCGAGCCCTGTGATTTGGGGGGGGGAGTCTAGCCCCCCCCCCCCCCCCCCCCAGTTTACGGCTGAGAAGGGGGAGAGCGGGTGTGGGATTGATTCACTGGGACCGCACGGGCAACGCTAGCCTCTCCCTGTTCTGGCCAATCGCTACCGATCCTTGTATTTTCAGCTCGACTCTCGCCTCCTTGGGGGGCACCTTTCCAGATCCGTCAGGGACAACGGGTGCTTGCTTGGAACTGTGTCCTCTGTGAAGTTACCATAGTGGGAGTCGTGGGCTCACTCCCGTGACTCAGTGGCTGCCTCTCAGGACAGAAGGAAGAAGCTTTGAGGAACTGGGAACTCACCCCTGAGTCTGCAGCTCACGGCCTGACACGTGGTCGGTGACGAGAAACGGCCGTGGGTGGAATGAAAGTCTTTTCTCACTGGCCTGGCTGCACCCGGCTGCCTTTGGGGGCCTTGGGAAGCCGTCCCCGGAGATGTCCAACGCTGGGGACAAAAGGGGTGCAAAGGCACCGAGGTAAGCTGAAGCCTCCTCGCTTCCTCCAGGGAGGACTCATGGCCTTGTGATGTGAAATAGCCACCAACTTTCCAGCTGCAAAATTTGCAAGACCCCAGCTGAGACTGACGGGGGCGGGGGGAGGGGGAGAGTTTTTATTTCTGCAGGGAGGGGTGTCAGCGCCAGGTGAGGAGAGAGGGGGCCGGACCCACTGAGTGGGTGGGGTTAGATTCAAGACAAGGAAGAAAGGGGCGCCTGGGTGGCGCAGTCGGTTAAGCGTCCGACTTCAGCCAGGTCACGATCTCGCGGTCCGGGAGTTCGAGCCCCACGTCGGGCTCTGGACTGATGGCTCAGAGCCTGGAGCCTGTTTCCGATTCTGTGTCTCCCTCTCTCTCTCTGCCCCTCCCCCATTCATGCTCTGTCTCTCTCTGTCCCAAAAATAAATAAAAAACGTTGAAGAAAAAAAAAATTAAAAAAAAAAAAAAAAGACAAGGAAGAAGGAGGGGTCCTTTGGGACCAGCACAGAGGCCTGACTTAGCAGCTGCTGGGGGGACAGCAGCTGGGGGTCAGCTGAGGGCTGGGGGTCCTCCCTCCACCCCTCTCTTGTAAGCCTGGAGAACAATGGCCCCCAACCCCCACAGCAAAACATTCCTCGGGGTTCAGTGTCAGAAGAGGCCGTGTGGGGTCGGGACGCATCTCCCGTGGGCGCAAGGGCGGGGGGAGGGGGGTCTGTGTGGCAGGTGCAGGGGGGTCACCGCTCGGGCCAAATCCCCCAAGGCGGTGCCTACGGCTAACGTTCCAGCCCCGGGGACTGTCCGCACGGTCGGCACTCACTTATTTCTGTGCGTCCCTTGCGCAGCGGCTCGGTGACCAGGACACCGGGCCTCGGCTGCCCGCGCCTGTGAGATCTGCCCTCCCCCCGCCGCCGGGGGCAGGAATCACACACAGGACCTGCCGCGTCCTTCCCCACCGACAGCCAGCTCTCGGAAGACCACACGGTTCTTTCTGAGTCTTCTGCGCACTACCTCGTCCCTCGTTCCCCCAAGAACCGCGTCGGCTCCAAGGTTCTCGCAAGTAGCAATTGACTAGCACAAAACCAGTTCCCTAGTCAGACTCAGAAAGCAATGGAATCGAAAAAAAAAAAAAAAAAAGAAAGAAAGCAAGAAAGCAACGAAATCAACAGAATTGCGTGTTTCGTCCCGAGTCAGGACGGCGGACACGGGCACGCGCTCAGAAGAGCCTCCTTTGCGGTCCTTTTAAAGCGACGCCGCTGATCAATCCGTCCGCGCTTTCATTTAAACCCGGGGCACAGGGGGAGAGACAGAACAAAAGCTTCTTTTCTCCTCGCGGGAGCCTTTGCAACCAGCTGCTCCCATTTCTTAAATCTGCAGACCCCCCCATCCTTGGGAAACACTCAGCAGGAAAGGAACATCCGGAAACACAGGTTTCCATGGAAAAGACAGCAGGCCGGGTTTTGTTCTCAGCACCAGCTGATGGAGACAGTCTCTCTGATGGCAGCCGGGAGCCACCGTTGGGGTCACCGTAGTGCTGGGAGCCGCCTCTGTCTTTAGTGTTCTCCCCTCGTGCTGCTTGGATCCACCTGCCGCTCTCCCCCCGCCCCCCACCCCGGCCCGGCTTTATCTCCGCAGGACGAGGAGAGCTGGTCTCCGAGCTTCTCTGATTGTTGCCCGACTGTCCCGGGTCTCCAGCCTCGGTCCTTCCCTATGCCAGCCTCTGCTGACCAGGAACTGTGTTTCAGCTCTGTTCACTTACGGCTCTGGGGCGGCCGGCCAGGCGGTGGCCAAGCAGGACCGACATGGCCATTTTCCCCTTTGCGGCCCTGAGAGAGAGAGAGAGAGAGAGAGAGAGAGGCGTGGACCTTGGCGATGGGAGAGTCTGGCTCCCTCCTTTAGAGATGAAGACCCAAGGCCCAGAGACACGCAGTGACTGGCCCGGGGTTGCACAGCGAGGTCGACCCTGGGCCTTGCCTGCTGGCTCCAGTTTGGCGCTCTGTCCAGGGCTCCACGGAGCCTGAGCCGTGAGCCGGCCCTCTGAGCCGCGTCCTTGGAAGGAGGAGTGAAATGAGACGTCTGGCTGAGCCGGGCTCTGTGGCAGGATGACAGATGGCCCCCTCGCCTTGCTAGGAAGCGTGTTCTGGGAACAAGAGGCCAAGCGGAGACATTTATCGGCCTCCCGGTCGGCGGCTGGGCTCGGCCGGCACGGGGGGGGGGGGGGGGGGGGAAGGGAGGGAGGGCGGGTGTGAAGGCCACAGGCTCTCCAGCTCCTTCCTAACACTCTCGGGGCGGACCCACGCCTCGGGCCCGGGGCCCATTCGTCGCAAAGGCCAGGGCAAGGGGGGAAGACACCCTTTTAATTTAGCCCGCGTTTAAAATCGGAGCATTTCAGTTTATTCTGATTGCATCCCTGAGCCTTGCAATTTCGTGTGTGTGCACGTGTGTGCGTGCACGCGTGCATACTTAATTTCTAAGGCTGTAACATACAGGATGCGGTGGGACAAGAGTTCTCAAACATAGAGGACAGAATCATTTTTACAGGACATTTGGCAAGTGTCTATGAAAGTCTTGAAATGTTTATCCCCTTTGTCTTAGGAATTGCATTTCCAAGACCCTGTTCTAAGAAAACGATCAGAGAGGCGCCTGAGTGGCTCGGTGGGTTAAGCGTCTGACCCTAGATTTCGGCTCAGGTCACGATCTCGCAGTTTGTGAGTCTGAGCCCCACATCGGGCTCTGCTGACAGTGAAGAGCCTGCTTGGGATTCTGTGTCCCGCCCCCCCCTCCCCCCTCGCTCTCTGCCCCTCCTCCACTCTTTCTCGCTCTCGAGAATAAATAAACATTAAATAAAAGAAGTTTAAAATTAAAAAAAAATGATCAGAGACAGACACAAAGGTGTTTATGGCAGCACTAAATTAGATGCAATCTTCGTATCCTGCCCGTCAAGATACAATGGCGAACTATGGTCCATCCGCTTGGTAAATTTTTACGAATCATTTGAAAATGGTATATGAGCTCGGATGATATGAGAAACGCTCCTCACACGGTGTCGGGTGGAAACACGGGGCCCGCGGCCGTCGGTACGTATCTTTCGACTGATTTATCTGTCTCTCTCTCTCTCTCCCACTTTTTAGAATCCTTATACCATTTTAGAAAAAACATGGGAAGAAGGAGCCACGTTCAATGTTTACGGCGATTTTCTCCGGGAGAAGGGGGATTCGGGGTGGTTTTGACCCCCTTCCCGTTTCTGTGCTGGCTTCGCGCTGTGTTTTATGCTCGCACACGTGGCTGAGGTGGTGGCCCCGCCGGAGGCGAGATTTGGCGTCTGTGGTGGGTGGAGGTGAGTGACGGCCTCTCCCTCTGTCCCGGGTATCAGTTTCCCCTCCACGGGTCTCCAGGAGGCCTGCGCATGTGGGTGTGGGTGTGTCTGGTGGCCCCCGTGAACCTCCCCTTCCCCGGCGGGCAGGGGCCCCTGGCAGACAAAACTGGCCGTTCCTTTCTGGAAACAGCTGTTACTTGGAAGTCCCCATCCCCCCTTGACCCGGTCACCATGGCAACCTGTGTGCACCCAGCGGGGTCTGAGGACCTGCTACAAACGCGGCGGTGGAGGGCACCCAGCTGGCCACGCCCGGGCTTTGTGACAGTCTTGACGTTCTGTAGTGAGAGCATCCCCATAGGGCGGGAGTCACAAGCTCGCAGGCAGGTGCGCAGACGTATTTCATGGGGTCGACACAAGGGGATGACTCCAGGCAGGTCCCAGCCTCTAGCGGCCTCCCCACTGTGGCCCCTGCACCTGCAGCCCCGAGGACCTGCCCCGAGGACCTTCCCAGCCTCTGCCGCCTGTGCTCACTCTCCCTCCCTCCCTTCCCCGCCTTGCCTTTGCTCAGTCCGCCCCACCTACATCGGTCCTGACTCCCCACCACATGGTCCCAACCCTCCTGCTGTGTGTCCCTCCTCAGACCCAGCGCTGGCTTTGTCCGTGGCTCTGTCCTTGCCAGCCCCGGGGGGCGCAGAGCTTGGCCTGTGTCAGCGCTCAGTGCCCGCTGAGCAAAGGTGTTCTGCCCCCTCACACTGCTGAGAAATCGCAGGCTCAGAGAGGCTCAGGGTCACACAGCTCTCGGGAGAAACACCGGAACTCAGGTCTTGGTCCTTCAAACACCCGCTGGTCTTTCTTTGTACGCGTTATTACAACGTGCGGGGAACCCGGACGCTCTAGTCACTTGGGGGGCCCAGGGCTAGAGAAGGCAGACAGTGGGTGTGGCTGATGCGAACTTTGTCCTCGGAGGTGACTGAGCGGTGCTGTCCAGAAAACGCATCGGGGTTGGTCCTTGTCCGGAAGGCTGACTTCCTCCCTCGGGCAACCTCTTCTGTGCGGGGAAGAGTCCTGTGGGGCAAGGGCCCCCAGAGAGAGGGCCGAGCGCGTGGCCTTGTTCTGTGTCCGGTGGGCAGGCAGGACTCTGCACAACCCAGACTTCAGACTCTGCTCTGCTGTGTGACTTCAGACGTGCCACTTACCCACTCTGTGCCTCGCTCCCTAGGCTCCCCGGGACCCTTGAGACGCTGCGGAGCTGGTTCCTACGAGGCTCAGACTGGCCCCTGGTGCACGGAGAGCCTCCGCCTGCTCACGCCTGTGCCGGAGGTGGACGCGGACCAGGAATCAGGACCCCGAGGCCGCCCCTTCTCTCTCTGCACCTGGGCCCCCGGCGCAGGTGGGATCCACGCCGCTGGGCGCCTTCCGGTTTCCTGCCCTTGGTTCCCTGCTGCCTTGCGACTGCTTTTAGCCAAGGCTCCCGAGGCCACGGGGAGACTGGGGGGAGTTGAGAGCCCCCCAGCTCCGGAGGCCCCGGCCCCTTCCGTGTGGGCGCAGGACAGCCGGGCACCTGCCGGCCCCCAGGCGACCTCGTGTCCCGCGGGCAGGTGTTCCCGAGGGGGACTCCCAGGGGCGCTTGGGGGTGGACGGGCCGGAGCCCTGTGCTCGAGCGACACGATGTCCCTTCACACTTCAGGGCACTCAGTGCCGCGTGAGGGAGACGTGGTCTGAGCTGGGGGCGGGAGGGGTCGTGAAGCCGTGAGGGTGGGTTGGAGCAGTCCAGCTGGTGCAGACCCCGGGCCACCACCGCCTGGGCTGGGGGCTGGCCCTGCGGGAGGGGGAGGCCCCGGACCCTCGAGTCAGGCTGCGGTGAGGGCAGAGGGCCCCTCCGGTCCAGCCTGTCTTGGGAAATCAGATGACCCTGCCTCGGTGGCCCCTTGCTGGGGGTGGGTCTGGGGGGCCTGAGGCCCCCCCGTTTCTGGAGCCTTGGAGTCAGCTGGGGGGCTCCCTGCGGGGCTTCTCGGGGTTGCCCCCCTCTGCGCTGCACAAAGTAGGCTCTGTAAACCCACTGCAGAGCCAGGACGGGGGCGGGGGGGGCTGGGGCCCCCCGGGTGGGGGCGGGGGGCTGTCTCTGCAGATTCTGGGCTTCACAGGCTCCGTTCAGGGCTGGGGGGGGGGCGGACGCTGCCTCTCTGAGCCTTCAGATCTCCCACCACCTGCTCAGCGGGACCCCCTGTTTAAACCCTCCACGGGTCTTTCCTTCCAGGGGAATAACTCGCATCCATTTGTTTCTAGCGGCTCACTCGGGGACATCGGTCCTGTGGGAGCCCTTCGGGGCTCAGGAAGTTTCCATTTGAGGCAAAGTTGGAAATGGCTGGAGTGGGATCTTGGGGGGAGCTCGGGGGGGGGGCTACGTGTTGCTCACCAACATCTGGTGCCTCCACTGGCTCCCTCCCCAGCCCCGGTCCCCGCCTGTGTCTTACCTCCTGGGTGATGAGGACGGGGACGGGGGCACAGTGGTGAGAGGGGACCTGTCCTCCGGGGACACCATGGGGAGGGGACGCCCGCTGAGGGCCTGCTGGGCGGGAGGAGAGGAGAAGTGTCCTCCTGTGATGACCGAGCTTGGGGAAGGGGCTGCGGAGGGGCTCACGGAGGCCTAGGTCCCGCTCAGGCGTGAGGTCTGTCACGGACCTGTTCTTGGACCTGCTGCTTTGGGATGAGCTGTCTCTGTCTCTGTCTCTGTCTCTGTCTCTGTCTCGCTCTCAGAGCAGCCCGCTCCCCGGCCGCCTGAGGACTCAAAGCCCAGCGACTCCTCTTGAGAGCAGTCCCTTTAGCTCCAAGAACTCGGTCACTTGAGTGCAGGCTGGTTTAGATGTTCCCGGCCAGTCTCCTGGCTCTCCTGTGGCCGAGCGAGTCCACAAAATCACGCCTCACGCTCTCGTGGCTGCCAAACCCCCGCGTACACAGTCCTCTCTGATCCCCAAACACCCTGTCAGGTGGGCATTAAGGTCCCATCGGGACAGGGAAACAGAGGCACCTGCTTGTGATTCTGGGCCTCTCCTTGCCCATCTGTAAAATGGCCAGGCTGGACAAAGAGGTTCTTCGAGGTGCTGTCCACGCAGTCTCTCCCTTGTGTGTTGGGACTGAGGGGAGGACACTTCCCCGGATGGCGCGGGCGGGCACTGGCCGCGGCAGGCTGCACGGTGAGGTCGGAGGGTCAGAGGTGTGAGACTCATCTGGTCTCTTGGCTTGGCCCTAGTTTAGCTTCTGGCCTTGGGTGAGTCGCTTGAGCAGGCCAGACCTGTTTCCTTCTCATCCGCCAAGCGGGCTCACGATCCCGCTTCCGTCTGCCACAGCCTCGTGTGAATTTCAGATAAGAGAATTGGTGTGAAAATGCCCTGTGGCCCGTGGGTGTTAAGCTGGCGTTTGACTCTTGTGAAGTGGCATATGCGTGTCATATAGAATTCAGACTTTGTGGCAGGGGGTGGAGGAGAAGGTTCCCTCCCATCCTGATCCAGCCCCCTGTTCCGTTGCTGAGAGGCAACCCGTTATTAGCTTCTTGTGTGCTCTTCCTTTGAGAGTTCCTATACGTCAAATATACATAAACGCGACATAATCAGTGTGTATATGCATGTTGCTCGTATGCAGACGCCTTTGGGATCTTTAGGAATATTCACTCATCAGATAATCCCTCCCTCCGGGAGCATGCGTCCTGGCTCCCTCCGCGTGGGGCTTGGCGGTGGCTTGCTCAGGCGGAGGGGATGTGAGGAGGTGCGACCTAAGTAGAGAGCTGATGTCCACGCCCTTGCTGGAGCTCTCCACTTCCGCTTCTGCCACGACCACATGAGGAACGGGCCCCAGGTGGACGGCTGGTCCTGGGAGTGAGCTGTCCCGGGGCGTCTGCACTCTGCCTGTATGGAGAAGTACAGCTGACTGTACATTTTGGAGGCTGAGAGCAAATGCGTGCTGGTGTGCGTTGCTGAGTTTGGGACTGTTTGTTAAGCAGCACTAGCTGACTGATACTCACATACGTCCCCTTAAAGGAAACAAAAAAACCAAACCTCAAATGGATGGGGTGATGCCGTGTGGACGGCCCTCCCCTCTCGCTGCAAACCTTCTGACTTTCGTTCTGCACCCACAGTCTTCAGGCCTCGCCATGGGGTTTCCAAAAGGCAGTGTTTTCCCAACACGGTGTGTGATTTTAGGGGGTCCCGGAGACGATTTCAAAAGGTGCACAGACAAGGCACTAACATCATTGAATCACAGAGTGAGAACGTTATCCACTTTCCAAATATCCACTTCCCAAACCTCTCCTGCTCCTCTGGTGACATCAAGGGTGATGTCGAGCCCACGAACCGTGAGATCATGACCTGAGCTGATGTCGGACGCCCAACTGACTGAGCCATCCAGGTGTCCCTGGAAAGAATTTTAGACTTCCAGAAGGACTGGAAGGACAATACGGAGTGTCCCCTGCACCCATCCCCCAGCATCCCCCAAGGCCGACATCTTTCGTAACCATCGGTCCAGTCAGTGAAACCAGACGGTCCACAGTCACTTGGGCATCTTACCCTCTGCATCTGTGGAGATCTCGTCTCCGGTCCAGGACCCCACTTTGCACTGAGGCGTCCCACCTGTTTCACGTCCCCTCCGGCCTCTGACAGTTTCTTTATCTTGCATGATCTTCCTGCGTTTGAAGGGTGCTGGCCAGTCATTCAGGAGAATGTCACTCAGTCTGGGTTCTCCGGATGTTTCCTCGTGAGGACCACGGACGGGACGTTTTGCCTGCTCGCTGTGTCACGCGTCTGGAGGCGCCTGACGTCTTGGAGACCTTCGGACACGTTTGTGTGGCTGAGGTTTGGGAGCCGGCCACAGACAGAGGCAGTTACGTGGCCGTCCCCTGGTGGCCTCTGCGACGTGGGTTCCTGTCTGCGCGGCAGCCCCCATGACCCGGCTCCCGTGAGCATCTCCTGCCTGGGTCGTGACTCACGGCCCAGCTCTGTAGTGTCCCTTACAGGAACCAGGGACCGTGTCCCCATCCCCTGCCCCCCGCAGCTGGTCCTGAATGGTGACTGAGCTCAGACCCCACTTAGCTTTTATCATCGTGCTTTGTGAGATGCGCTCACGCCGGCTCAGGCGAACAGTGCGAGACAGCTCTTTGGATTTGATCTCCCCTTAGATGACGCTTTTTAGGCTGGAAAATAAAGACGTCCCAGGCAGGTGGGAGTCATGACACCCTCGGAGAGCCATCTCGGCCTTTTTCTGTTCAACCCCAGCAGAGGCTTTCCCAACAGATCTTGCCAAACTATTGCTTTGACTTCCTGTCCCTTCATGCTCAGGAAAATGTGCCGTGAAATCACAACGTCTCTTCCCTGTGCGATCGGAAGACACTCTCTCTTTTGGCCTCCTTCCCACGTGGACTCTCCCTGGGGCTCCGGAAAGAGGAGGGGGCTTGCGTCTGCTGCTGGCTCCGGGCAGCCGGGCGCTGGTTCAGGGCCCCGGGGTGCTGTCCTGAGGAGGAAAGCCAATTACCCGAAGTTGGGACAGATTAACCACCATGGAGGGCCGGATCTCAGAATAAAAGACCTCCCTCTCCCTGGCATCCATGTAACGAGGTGATGGGCCATGGGGAGGCCCCGGACAGTTCCCAGGAAGTGATGGGCCATGGGGAGGCCCCGGACGGCCCCCAAGAGGTGATGGGCTAGAGGGAGGCCCCGGACGGCCCCCTGGAGGTGATGGGCCACGGGGAGGCCCCGGACGGCCCCTAGGAGTTGATGGGCCACCGGGAGGTCCTGGGCGGTCCCCAGGAGGTGATGGGCTAGAGGGAGGCCCCGGATGGCCCCCAGGAAATGATGGGCCACGGGGAGGCTCTGGACGGCCTCCAGGCCTGCAGTGATCCCCTGGCTCGGCTTGTGTCAAATCTGGCTCCCAGCGTCCCCACCTCATGCCGACTGGCCTCCCGTGTCAAAGCTGACGGAGGGAGATGACAAATAGGTAGTTACGGTTCTTGGTCAACGTGAGTCACTCCCTTGTTTTTCTCGCTGGTGTGCGAAGTCACACGGGAGACGGCAGCTTCAGAGCAGAGAAGTCCGGGAGGTGGGCGGGTGCCGTGCGGGCAGGTGCGTGAGAACAGGGAGAAGGGGACCAGCTGAGGGCGGTCTCAGTGCCTCCCGGGGCCCCGGGAATGACAGGGGGGAAACGCCCTGGGTCGAGTCCGGGGAGGCCCCGTGCTCTCCTTCTGTCCAGTCGGCAGCCTTTCTCCGAGAAGTCCGAACCTCCTCTCGGGCCGGAACCGGTTGGTGTGGCCGTTCATCGCACCCTGAGTTGTGGCCAATGGAGTGTGGACAGGAGTGATGTGTGGTGCAGGACTGGGCTCAAACCACCTCGTACAATGACCTTCCAGTCCCCCGGGGATGGAAGGAGCCTGGGTCCCTGGGTCCCCACACGGAGAACAGCCCCCAAGGACAGCCTCCTCGCGTGCGGTGGCCATGACGCCGACAGGAAACCCACCTGAGTTTTGTGAGGTCACCGAGACCCTGACGCTGCTCCTTCCTGGCTGTAGGGGGGGCGCCGTGTTCTTCCCGCCTGGTCCGTGGCCTGGTCCGTGGTGCTGCAGTGGCCCCTGGCTCTCTGCATCCGGGGAGGGGTGCGGGGCCACGAACGGAGAGGCCTTGCCGCGTGTCCAGCAAGCCCAGGTGGGGTGCACACACACACAGGCGCGCGGGGCCCTATCAAATGAGATGCCTGCGTGGCCGGAAACCCATTGGTCCCAGTGGTAAAAACCGTAAAGCTGAAGTCTCCTTGGGGGTCAAGCGCTGTGCTAATGTGGCGTTAAACCCCGCAGCGGCCCTGCCAGACAGGTACCCTTACGATCCTTGTTTTCTTTTACAGATGAGCAAACGGGCCCAGAGAGGGCGAGCAACCTTCCTGAGGCCACACAGCATTCGAGCACCCGGACTCAGGAGTCTGTCCCCTCCGTCACCACACGGAGACCGGGACAACCACAGGGGGCTGGGGACACGCGCCCACACGGCAGGGACGGAGCCTGGACTGTCTCTGTCCCCAGCGTGAGCACCGTCCTGCCCACCGGAGAGAGACGGCAGGGTCACGGCAGAGACGACAACAGACCGTCGCTTCCGACGAGGACTTCAGTGAAATTCTCGGCAGGCTCTGGACGTGCTGCGTCTGTCTCCCTGGGTAACTTCCGGATGCTATCACGCCACACGCCCGTTTATTTCGCCGGGCTCCGTCTCTCCCCGGCCCCCCAAGGAGGTGCTGCTGCTCGGATACAAGCGGTCCCTCCCTCCCGTTCTCGCGCCTCCCCCAGAAGCCGCTTCCTCCCAGGCGACAGAAGAACATCCTGCCGACGGGCTGTCTGCTGAGCGCATGCCTGGTCTCTCAGGTCCCGAGCTTGGGGTGCCTTCAGACTTGCCCCGGAAATGCGGGGGGCGGGGAGCCCAGAGCAGGGGACAGCCCTGCCTTGATGTGATTCTGGGAGGGACTGCGTCTGGGTAGGACGCGCTCCTGGAGGTCGGCTGTTGCAAACACTCACCCGTTCCAGCCACCGTCTGATCAGGCTCACGGATTCTGTGGGGTCAGGCACGTGGGCAGGACCCAGCAGGGCTGGTGAATCTCTGCTCCGTGACGTCTGGGGCCCCACCCTGGGCAGGCTTGAAGGCTCGGGGGGGTGGTTGTCACTCTGTGGCTCTGGGCTGGCATCATCCAGACGCCGGGTCCCAAGGGTAAGCATCCCGGCAGAGGCAATGCAGTCGCCCACGCACGTTCACGATCCAACCTCGGAGGTCGCGACGCGTCTCTCCGCTCGTGCGCGGATGTCCGCCCTGGTCCGCGGGGAGGGAACATGGAGCCCACCGCTCGAGGGGGAGGCGGCCAGATTCCAGAGGATGGTGTGGGGGGAGGCAGACTTCCCTGCAGCCGCGTCTGGGAAACGCAATCTGTCACCCCATCTCACACGCGAACCCACTGGTGCGGCCTCCCCTCCCCTGACGAGGAGCTGACCACCACCAGCAGAAGCCCGGTCTGTACGACGTAAGCCCAGGGGATTCATTGGCATGAGGTGGGGGACACTGAAGGCTCGGAGTAAAAAAGGACCAGCGAGCCACCAGAGGCAGGAACGCGGGGCTGTCTTGTCTGGGCGCTGCCTGGGGCAGAAGTGAACCTCGGTCTATCCTTGAGCCTCTTCGTCATTCAAATGATGGGGAGGGCGGATCGGAATAGAGCAGAACCACTTTCCTACTTGCTCAGCTCTGAGCGAGCTGCTTACTTGCTTCGTGCCTCAGTTTCCGGGTCTGTAGAACGTGCACACTTAACGGCTACTTCCTAGCGTATGTGAACTGAAGTTAGGCGACGCTGATGGGTGCTCAGCACGGGGTGCCGTGCGGGGCCCCTTTGCAACAGAGGTTAGCCAACAGCAGCCACTGTGATTTTGGCTGGCTTGTTTCCGGCCTAGGCCAGGGCCCAGCACGGAGTCGACGTTCGGTGGGATCGCCCCCGAATGAATAAACCAGCGCGCGACAAAAGAAATGAATGGCTCGGACGTGTGGCAACCAGGTTCTTCGAGCCCATCTGTAGACACTTGTTTTTTTTTTTAATTAAAAAAAAAATTTTTTAATGTTTACTTACGTTTGAGAGAGAGAGGGAGAGAGAGAGAGCATGAACAGGGGAGGGGCAGAGAGAGAGAGGGAGACACAGAATCGGAAGCAAGCTCCAGGCTCCGAGCTGTCACCACAGAGCCTGACGTGGGGGTCAAACCAACAATGAGATCATGACCTGAGCCGGAGTCGGACGCTTAACCGCGAGTCCTTCACAAACTCGGCGAATAGTAAACAAAGGTGAATCGTACGCGGACGGGACGCCTTCCGCCTCGGCTCTTGTGTCCGATTGGATTAACTTTGGCTATGTTACCCGTCAGAGGTGTCCTTCAGCTGGGACGCTGGAGGAGGCAGACAGAGAGGGGGTACCGAACAGGGCACGGACTGATGCAGAGAGTTCGCGAGCGCCCACAGAAGTAGCCGCGGAGATTTACCACCTCAGGGCCTCAGAGCCGCAGGTGCTCGCGGAATGAGCTCACTGCTGGCCCGGGCTCGAGTCACGGAGCCCCAGCCACCGTGAGCTACTCACTTCCATGCCATTAATCATCGGAGTGGCCGGGAAGTGCTGACCCACTTAGCTGTGATGCCCAAGCAGGTGACGGCTACTGGCAGCCTCTGGCCCCCCTGGGCACACGTCTCCAGGCTCTGTGATCTCTATGTGGGTGACCGTGTGGCTCAAGGTGACGACTCCAGCCCCCTGGCCAAGAAGTTGCTTAAATAGGTCAGGGCAGGATTTAATTCTGTCTGCTGCACCTGAGCTCGGGGTCCTTCCTCATCAGGGTCAATGACACCCTTCTTCCCCTCCTCCACACGTCCCACCTCATCTTAGGAGTCCGAGGAATCATCCAGCCCTCACTTAATTCAATTTAATAATTAGTTTTTGAGTTGGGTAGCAGATACCTCAGGTGTTTGTTATGTCTGACCCACCGGTCCACTGCTGACTTCAGCTGTGGCTGAGAGGTGTGACTAGGGATGGATACTGAGCCCTGATCGTGGTCACAGACTGAGCCCTGGTTGGAGTCACAGACTGAGCCCTGATCGTGGTCACAGACTGAGCTCTGATTGTGGTCAGAGACTGAGCCCTGTTCATGGTCAGAGACTGAGCCCTGGTCATGGTCACAGACTGAGCCCTGATTGTGGCCAGAGACTGAGCCCTGGTCGTGGTCACAGACTGAGCCCTGATCACGGTCAGAGACTGAGCCCTGGTGGTGGTCACAGACTGAGCCCTCGTTGGAGTCACAGACTGAGTCCTGATCATGGTCACAGACTGAGCCCTCGTTGGAGTCACAGACTGAGCCCTGGTCGTGGTCACAGACTGAGCCCTGGTCATGGTCAGAGACTGAGCCCTGATTGTGGTCAGAGACTGAGACCTGGTCGTGGTCAGAGACTGAGCCCTGGTTGGGGGTCACAGACTGAGCCCTGATAATGGTCACAGACTGAGCCCTGATTGTGGTCAGAGACTGAGCCCTGGTCGTGGTCACAGGCTGAGCCCTGGTTGGAGTCACAGACTGAGCCCTGATCATGGTCACAGACTGAGCTCTGATTATGGTCAGAGACTGAGCCCTGGTCGTGGTCAGAGGCTGAGCCCTGGTTGGGGTCACAGACTGAGCCCTGATCATGGTCACAGACTGAGCTCTCATTGTGGTCAGAGCCTGAGCCCTGGTCATGGTCAGAGACTGAGCCCTGGTCGTGGTCAGAGACTGAGCCCTGATTGTGGTCAGAGACTGAGCCCTGGTCGTGGTCACAGGCTGAGCCCTGGTTGGGGTCACAGACTGAGCCCTGATCATGGTCAGAGACTGAGCCCTGGTTGGGGGTCACAGACTGAGCCCTGATCATGGTCACAGACTGAGCCCTGATTGTGGTCAGAGACTGAGCCCTGGTCGTGGTCACAGGCTGAGCCCTGGTTGGAGTCACAGACTGAGCCCTGATCATGGTCACAGACTGAGCTCTGATTATGGTCAGAGACTGAGCCCTGGTCGTGGTCAGAGGCTGAGCCCTGGTTGGGGTCACAGACTGAGCCCTGATCATGGTCAGAGACTGAGCCCTGATTGTGGTCAGAGACTGAGCCCTGATCATGGTCAGAGACTGAGCCCTGGTCATGGTCACAGACTGAGCCCTGATCATGGTCTGAGACTGAGCCCTGGTCACAGTCACAGACTGAACTTGGCTATGGTCATGGACTGAACCCCAGTCCTGGTCACGGAAGGAGCTCCAGTCACGGCCACAGACAAAACCCCGGTCCTGGTCACAGACTGACCCCTAATCGTGGTCAGAGACTGAGCCTGGCTATGGTCATGGACTGAGCCCCAGTCCTGGTTACAGACTAAGCCCTAATTGCAATCATAGACTGAGCTCCAGTCCTGGTCACAGACTGAGCCCAGTAGTTACAGACTGAGCCCTGATCATGGTCACAGAATGAGCTCCAGCCATGGCCACAGACAAAACCCCAGTCCTGGCCACAGACTGAGCCTGGTCGTGGTCATATACTGAGCCTTGATTGTGGTCACAGGCTGAGCCCTGATCATGGTCACATACTGAGCCCCGATCACTATCACAGACTCAGCTCTGATCAAACGAGAACACAGCGAGAGAAGGACTGGCAGTGGCTCAGCTCAGGTCACCCCCACTTCTGCAGTCACAGGTGGGAGATACGTGTCCTCTCATGGGGACACGAGAGGCAGAAGGATCAGGGTAGACACATCTTGCTCATAACCAAAGATGTGACAATCGCGGCACCCTGCGTCCTCGGGTCGCTGACTCAGAGAAAGCTGCTTCGGTTTCAGGCAGAGCCGGACGAGGGTTCCAGAACTCACGGAGGTTGTGGTGTTTTGCAGGAAAATTAACTGGCAATTAAGTTTCTGAAAAAGCGTTGGAAGCTCCTACAAGCCATGCCTCACTGTTTTGCGGGACTGGGTGCATGATGCAATAATTCTACCCGCAAACTAATTTCCTCTCGCTCACAGCTCCTGACGTAACCGCACGGTTATTCATTCATCCCCCTTCTTGGTGCCCGTTTATCATGTACCTACTGTGGCCCGGACAGTCGGGGGGAGACGAGCTGGGTCAGACACAGTCTCTGTCCTCCAGACGCTCCCTGTCTAGCAGGAAGGCAGCGTTTTCTCGGAAATGAAGGTCACGGGAGGCAGAATGTGAGCATCTCATTAGAAGGAACATTCCAGACAGGGCACGGAAAAGCTCCTGACTTTGTTTCTGTGGACGAGAGACAGAGAGAAAGCTGGAGGTGCCAGGAACTGCATTTATGGAGCAAATGCCGGGTGCCAGACCGCGTCCTGGGCGTTTTGCATCTGGGACCTGTTCCCTCCTTGGAACAGCGCTGTGAGGTAGGACTATGACCCCTTTTACAGATGGGGAAACTGAGGCTCAGGCTGGTGGGTGATCTGCTTGAGGCTGTGCGGCCAGCGAGCGTCAGAGTCTGGACTGGAACCGAACGTGTCACTTCACTGAGGACCACCTCTCTGCCGCGTGGTCTGTGGCCTTCCTGTCCCCGTCGGCGCACGGGAAGGAGCTGCGAAAGGCCGAGAGGCCAGCGACTCCCGGCGGAAGTGACGTGAAGGTGCTCGAAGCACAGGCCGCTCCTTCTCGGACCGGAGAAGACATGGCTAACCCAGCGCTCCTGGCGCCTGCTGTGCGTTTGCCCGCCGTCCTCACTCTAGGAGGTGCGCTTTGTCCTTGGCGTTGTCTTTAAGGAAATGAAGGCCAGAGAAGTTAAAATCCTCTCCAAGGTCACACAGCTGGGAACGGGTGGGGCCACGGGTCCAGCCCAGGTCTGTCTGGGTCTGAGTCTGACTCCACATCTCAGCAGGCGGCCTCCCCCGGGGGTGGTTACGCCCGGCCGTCACAAGCTGTACGTAGCAAACTGTTCTTGGAAGTTTCTATAATTGGGATGGCTTCAATAGAAGGGCTGACTCAACCTGAGGCTGCAGCCCTGAGCCTGGTCCTGCGTCCCTGTCCCCACCTGGGTCCTCAGATGGAGCCCGTGGTCTTGTCTCCCTGTTCCTGAGGTCACGTGGCCACGGACGCCACTCTGATCCTGCTGGGACGCTCCCCCCACCCCTCGTCTGCCGGCTCGTCCCCTGGACGCCTCCTTCCACGGGACCCTGGCAATGCAAGCCTAGCACGCCCGACAAAATCACCATCCTTCCCTGCCCACGTCCCCGTCCCCGTGGATGGTGCCGTCGGACCGTCTTCCATATCGACCCTCGCCCTTTCGCTCCCACAAATAACACCCTGGTGACGGTCCTTCCCCCATGCGCCTCCCTCTCCCACCCTGCGCCCCCCCCACCCCCCGCCTTGGTTCAGGCCTCCTCCCTTCCCCAAGGTGTGGCTGTCTCCATATTGCGGCCAAGCTGTGTCTCGGGCCACGGGCTCGAACCGGCTGGGCGCGTGGCCCGCAGCCGGTTACCTAATCTCCCCGTGGCTCATTTCCCCGTGAGCGAAGTGCGGACAACAGAGCCAACCTGCCAGTGCTGTCGTGCGGACTCGTGAAGCAGACAGGGATGTTAGCTAACGCTATGACTGTGCAGGTAAACCGAGGAGGCTGCTCGTTTGCTGGCTTCCCGTGGCCCTGGATGAAATCCAGGCTCGGTGCCAGCCTGGCCAGCAGGCCTCTGACAGCCCACCCTCGCCCCTGCCTCCCAGCCTCCCTCACTTGTAATTTCGTCCCTACCGCTGGGAACCCGGGTTTCCAGGCTGCGGCGCAGGGAGGGAAACCAAGGCAAGCCCGGCAGGCGTCCTGAGCCCAGGAGCTGGAGCTGGGTGTCAGGAGATGTGGGCGGAGCTCCGGGCGGATTCATTGAGAACTGGCCACGCCTGCACGTGGGGAAACCACCGAGGCCGGGGGAAGTGCCGTCCGAGGGACCCGAGGTCACGACGCCCCATGTGAGCGCGGGGCTGAGAACAGTTCCCGGTCCCGCCAGCCAGGCCGGGAGCCCAGGTCCGAGGGGCGCCGCGTCGAGTCCCAAGAGGCTCCGCCCCGGGACGGGGAAACGCGAAGGCTGCTGCGGTCCTGCCTGGCAAGCCGGGAAGGCCTATCCGGAAGGAGCACTGCCCTCAAGTAACGGCTTCACCCGGAACGTAGAGCAAGGACGTTTATGGGAGCCCCCAGGACCCAGCACCCAACAGGGGGAAGTCCGGGATCCAGCACCAAACGATCAGGAGGACCCGGGGGCTGGCGGATCCACCCGGAAAGGAGACAGACTCTAGAACCATCAGAGGGACACGTCGAACCGTTACCGTGACAAGGTTGCAGCCTTGGAAAAGCTAAGTGGACACCAGGGAGCTGACGCCAGGGGAAGACGGGCACCCAACTTCCAGAGTTGAAACGGTGGCCACAGCTGCAAAAACACATCAGGGGGAGTTCACGCAGCCCAGGCTTCCCGGAGGACGAGACTCCAGGAGCGGGAGACAGAGAAACTGTTCAAGATGCAACACGGAGGGATGAAGAAGGTAACAAACGGGCAGAGGCACCTTGTCGCCTCCTTGAAGGGCCTTGTAACACCGGAGTCGGAGACGGGTGGGGCAGAGAACTCAGTTGAGATAATGGCTGAAAAGGTTCCAAATTTCACGAAGACCGTAAGCCCACCTCCAGCAGGCTCGGCAAATCTCAAGCACGAGAAGTGTGAAGGCATACCGTCACCCAGTTACTAAAAATCGTATCTGTATGACAGACCTGGTCATAAACTTTCTCGTCTCTCATTTGTTCCCCTAAAGAGCCCACTTGTTTTCCCTAAAGAGACCTATTTGCACTTCCCATGAGAGCCTCTTCCTTCTCTTCCTTCCCCCCCCCCCCAACATAAGCCCTAAATTTTACCCCCCTGTTTGAATTCCTCATCATTGAGCACGCCTGCGTGTATGGGCATTGCATACGTCAATAAACTCTGTGTAACTCTCTTGTTTCTCTGTTTCTCGTCACTTTAATTAGCAGGCCCTCGTGTATGAACCTAAGAGGGTGGAGGAAAAGTTTCTGCTCCCTCACACTCCTCACACTCAGCCCTCACCTCCAGAGCTCCAGCGTCTCTCCCAAGTGCAATCGTCCGGGAATCGTCCCCGCGAACGTGCGTTTCCTAAACCTGCCGGGAATTCTCGTCCTAGAATAACTTCTCCTTGTATCTGCATAGGTGTGTGAAACTCAGTGCTTGCTTGCTCCTTCGTGGAATGGGTTAAGATGAGCCCAAATTACTCAAAGGAATATTCACGTTTTTAGGCCAACCACCGTCGACAGGCTCTCTGGGTTTAAGAAAAGCTATCCCTTAGGGAGAGAACAAGAAGAAAGCTGCAGAGCTTTTGTCAAAGTAGTTGGCCACCGAATAGTTCTGATTTGTTTCATAGAACTGTCTGTGCCCTGTCTTGTGATCCTCCCCCAAATCAGAGCCTCTGCTGGTTTCCGCTGGCAATTTGAGAAGAAGCGGCTTTAAAAAGCAACTGGAAATCCAGTTCAAGGTGGCAGACGGGCCCCGGCAGCCTCGTCCTCCTGCCCTCAATTTCGAGCAGTGACTGAGTCATTATTTTAAGAAGGTCCCGTAACTGGGCTGGCGGGGAAGGAGGGGTTCTGCTCCTGGGCAGTGGTGACGAGAAGCCCCTTAGACTCAACAAGGAACCTGCAGTCCAACCAGACCGGAAGGGAACACCCACAGCAGACGGGCTACGTCCCGACGTGGGGAACCTGGAGACTGTGACACAGGCTGAGGGCACCCCCAGGACCCTGACCGGGTGATCGATGGGGACGCAGTCCTCTTGTCAGGGGACAGTGGTACGTCCCGGGTCTTGTCTCAAGGGGAGCAGAGAGGCAGGGCCAGGCGCTGGGGTGGCTGACGTCACCCAGAAAAGACAGATGGGCCCTCGGCCCAGATTAGGTAACGCCCTTCCCCCCCCTCACCCCCCCGACCAGGTCTCACTGGTGTCACAAGGGAGGCCCGGGAATCTGCCCGGGGAAGCACGTTCCGCTCCTTTCTATGTGATGCACGCTCTCCAGCCCGGCACACGGGGAGTCTACAGACGAACAGACACCAGAAACCAGCAAGACTTGAAGGAAGCCAGCCCCGCGGAGAGGCACCAACTTCGACAGGGGAGCTGTTGTCTGACGACAAAGACAAAAGGCAAACAGAGCAGGGACGCCGGGGGCGCTCAGTCGGTTGGGCGTCCGACTTCGGCTTGGGTCGTGATCTCGCGGTCCGTGAGTTCGAGTCCCGCGTCGGGCTCTGTGCTGACGGCTCAGAGTCTGGAGCCCGCTTCGGATTCTGTGTCTCCCTCTCTCTGTCCCTCGCCCACTCGTGCTCTGTCTCTCTCTCCCTCTCTGTCTTTCAAAAATAAAGAAATAAACATTTTTTTCAAAAAGGAAAAAAACCACAAATACAAATTAAAACTCCACTCCCCATCTTTAAAAAAGACTCTCCCCAAAGTACTTATAGAAGAACGCCTCCCTCACCTGATAACGGGCGTTTCCGCGGGACCTACTCAATATCGCGCTCGACATTTCTGGGATGCCTAGCGACTCAGAAACAGGGTGAGGATGTGGCTGCTCAGCCCTGTGGGGTCCCCAGGCCCCGTCCCCAGCCTCGTCCCCAGGCCCTCAGTCCAGACTGTCTATCAGGACCACGTGGGAGTCCCGGGGTGCAGGTGGCTTCTGGCCCCTCCCGGTCCAGTCTAGCTGCAGCACAGTGTCTGCAGGGGTGCGTGGGGCAGACGTAGGAGGGTCACCGAGCTCGCTGGGTGATGGGGTGAAAGCAACGAGACGAAGGAAAGCAGCGAAAGGCATGGCTGCCAGAGAGGAAGACGAAACTGTAGGATTATCCACCTGCAATATCGAAGGGAATTGACTGGAAAACCGGACAAATGAGGAAGAGAGTTCGGAAGGTCAGTGCAAACAAAGGTTCCTTACGTGGTATTAGCAATACATAAGGACATGTGACACAAAGTCTCAATGAGGAAAAACGTAACAAAAAAATGAAATAGGAACAAAACCCTGAAAAACGTAAAGACCTTTATGAAGGTAATTGTGTTTAACCAAAGACGACGTAAATAAATGGGGAGAAGATACCAGCTCTATAGAGAGGGGCACTCGATTGCCAAGAAGCTAATTTACTCTAAATTATCTATAATCCCGATACAATTTTCAACAGTGCCCAGCATGGAACAGATTCTAAAATTCATATGAAGGCGTCGATACGCAGGAGTGGCTGAGACAAATTTGTAAAAGGGTATCTGTGACGTCCAGTATCTCATAAACATATTATATGGCCGGGCATCTGGGTGGCTCAGTCGGTTGAGTGTCTGACTTCAGCCCAGGTCATGATCTCACGGTCGGTGGGTTCGAGCCCCGCGTCGGGCTCTGGGCTGACAGCTCGGAGCCTGGAGCTGCTTTGGATTCTGTGTCTCCCTCTCTCTCTGCCCCTCCCCTGCTTGCACTCTGTCTCTCAAAAATAAACATTAAAAAAAAATTAAAAAACATATTATATATATGGCATTAGTAATAAAACAGTGTGCTGTTGGTGCTGGAAAAAATCAATAAACCGATGAACCAGAATAGGCTAGAGAAAGTTAATACTTGGGAAGTTAGTATCTGATGCAGGTGGCGTTTGAAACGAGCGAGGAGGGGACAGATGCGTCCTCGTAGATCAGCTGTGGCTGCCCGGGACAGAAAGCCGAAGCAATCCAGGAAACCAGACGATGCCCGCTTATCTGCGCCTCACCTGGACGAGAGCCAGAGCGCGTGAACCCTGGACCAGCACGGGAGCCCCTGTGTCCACATCCACCCGTCGGCCCTGCCCTCCTCGGTGCGCTGATATGATCTTCAGGTCTGCGTGGGATTCAAGATGCTTCTGCAGCCCCAGCCATCACGTCTTCATCCCAGGCAGGAAGGAGTAGGGGGAGGGGGAGACGAAGGCCGTGAGTCTTAGCTGCATCACCCCTTTCAAGAACCTGCCTGCGAGCCTGAGCTGGTGACATGCATTCACGAGGTATCGGCCACCCCTGCCTGCATCGAGAGAGAGACCGAGAGAGAGAGAGCACGAGCAGGGGAGGGGAAGAGAGAGGGAGACACAGAATCCGAAGCAGGCTCCGGGCTCCGAGCCGTCCGCGCAGAGCCCGACGCGGGGCTCGAACTCACGACCTGAGCCGAAGTCGGACGTTCAACCGACTGAGCCACCTGGGTGCCCCCCAAGGAAGACAATGTTTTAGCTGGGCACCTCGCCACCCCGTTAGGAGACAGCATGGGTTCTGCTTGATAGCCAGCAGCCTCTCTCTGGTTGGGGTTACCTGCAGCTTCTTCCCCTGGTCCCGTGTTGCATTTAGACTCTACCCTCTTCCAGCGAACCCGGCCCACCGGGCGGGGAGGGACAAACCGGTGCCCAAAACGGTCCACCAGCAGAGGGGAGACGAGATCACACGGGGTCACTGACCCGCAGCCTCTGGCAGCAACGGCAAGGAACCCCTGTCGGGGGGGCGACTGAATGTCTTCGTTGCTCAGTCTGGCCGCCCCTGGTTCTGCTGTCGGGTTTAGCAAATGCAAATACGGAGCATCTAGTGAAATGTGCCTTTCTGAGACGTAACAAGTAATTTTTAAGTGTAAGCGTGTCCCAGGTATTGCGTCATCTACTGACCTGTTATCTGCTGCTTCTGTGAGATTCGCAGTTAACCGGGCGCCTGGGTTTCATCTCCTAACCCAGCGGGAGGCACCGTCCGTCTGTTCTCCCCACGGTGGCATCCCAGGTGGGTACCGGGGACTTGGCTCATGGAGGCTGCACGACTTTTAGAGCCCATTTTATGCAGAAATTGCTTTACAGATTAGAGTCGTAAGCTCTTGATAACCGGCCATGATTATATTTTATTTTAAACTATGCATAGGGGCGCCCGGGTGGCTCAGTCGGTTAAGCGTGTGACTTCGGCTCAGGTCATGATCTCGCGGTTTGTGAGTTTGAGCCCCGTGTCGGGCTCTGTGCTGACAGCTCGGAGCCTGGAGCTGCTTCGGATTCTGTGTCTCCCTCTCTCCCTGCCCCTCCCCTGCTTGCACTCTGTCTCTCTCTGTCAAGAATAAATAAACATTTAAAAAAAAATGAAAATATACACATTTCCTCCCCTTCCTTTCTTTTTCTGACTATCTGGAATAATTTCTGGAAAGCCTTGCAGCCTAGAGGTCTGTCCGTTTCCGGTCGATGTGGTGGGAATGTGCCTTTGCATAAAGACCTTGATCAGGCTGGGCTTTCGAGCCTATTTACGAGGCTATGCCCCACTCCCCTCACTCTCGAGGGGAGGGTGATTCTCCAGGCCCCGTACCCCACCTCCCCTGCCCCGACAGGCCCGCCGGCCTCGTTGGGGCGTCTTTAGTCTTTTGCGAAAGCTGCAATTATTGAATTATAGCTTCTAACTGCTTTGGTCTCAGCCTGCTTTGTTCGTCACGGGAGAGGACCGTCTTCCTTAGCAACACGGCATTTCTTTTCATTTCTGGAACTTTCCGTATCGTGTCCTTTAATGCTATAGTCTCCGATAACAAGGGGCGTGCTTTGAAGGTAAAAGCCTGGCCTATGTTCTTCCTTCTCGTGAAAAGGGGTCCCCGCTTTCCGGCCTGCGGCGTCTGGGTCCTTAATAGCCACTCTTTACTTCCTACCTTCAGCGGTCTCCATATTTTAGATTCTTCTATTTGGGCACCTTCTTTCTGATACCAGAAATCTGCATCATACATTAGCCGCATATACCAGAAAACCCAGAATGTGATTTGACCAGCGTTCAGCTGAATTAACCATTTCTCATAAAAATAGGAGCTCTGTCCAGGGCTGGCCCAGGTGCACCGTGGACATCGGGAACCCCGCCTCCCCTGGGCTTCTCGGCTTTATCGTCCTGGATGAGGGGTTTCCTTCCTCACGGTTTTCTCATGGCCCGAGACCCGGCCGTCAGACTGCTTTCCAGGCGGGAAGAAGGACGGGAGACCCCAGGGGACATGGGCACCATCTGGCAGAGTCCCCCGGAGCACCTGGTGGAAACTCGTGTTTGCCTCTAATTATCCACTCCTCTTTGACGTGGAGAGGGCTCCAGAACGTGATGCGTGAAAACGGTGCACACAGAGGCGCGCACACACGGACGAGAAGGATCTTGCGGCTTGATCCTAAGTACGCTTATTTGCGTCCGCTGGTCCACGCGTCTCTGTGTGCACCTGTACCCGCCTCTATACGTGCCCAGTTCTGGAGGCACCGTCACCAACCCAACAGTGGTAACTTCCCCCCAAAAGCGCTTGCGTCGAGGGTCACGATCGAGGGACGTTTGCCGTCTTTGTTCTGTAACAACTGGCATCTGTCTTTGTATGCCGATCATTTTCATTCACTTGCCTAACCGGAAAGATGTAAAGAGAACGTGAGAAGGGAACCGGGGTCTTGCTGGCGATGAGACCACAGCCCGGCGAATGCCAGTCAGCCCGGCCCTGGCTCCTGGCTCGGCGTGGGCAGACCTGGGTTCCCGTCCGTCCCCGGGGAAGACGCCCGCGTTCTCTGAGCTGCATGACGTCACCTCTGGAGAGCTGACACCAGCACGTGGGGGGATTTACGGACAGATGTGCGCTCAGATGGTGACACGTCGTTATGTCTGTTTATGTGACATTGGATAATCCACTGTGCAGTTTGTATCACGGTGTCTGGCCGTGTAATTACATTGCAACGTGTAACACTTTGGGGCATTTCTCGTGAAAATATGCGGCATTTAAAAGCTCACATTCGAGGGGACCGGCCGAGTTCACGGATCTCCCGCCTCTGAGCCCGGGACTTTGACCACGAGACTTCTTCCAAATCCTACCCACACCCCCGTCTCCATCTAACCATCGTGCCGTATGCCTTCGGTGGGCATTCTGCTTTCCCGTAGATCCATTTCCCCTTACCACCCACGCCACTATGTCAACGCTGGAATTCCTTAGGTCGCCAGAAAACCGCAATTCACTTACTACAACCCACAGCCAGCGACTGGTTGAGTGGGACCCAGGAGCAACCCCTCTGTCCTGAATTAGAAGGGCAGGTGGTTCCCGTACAGAGCTGTGAGAGTCCCCGGGAAAACATGAATGTGTATTTTAAAAAGTGTGATGGGGCGCCTGGGTGGCGCAGTCGGTTAACCGTCCGACTTCAGCCAGGTCACGGTCTCACGGTCCGGGAGTTCACGATCTCGCGAGATCTCGAGTGATCTCGCGTGAGTTCGAGCCCCCCGTCGGCTCTGGGCTGATGGCTCGGAGCCGGGAGCCTGTTTCCGATGCTGTGTCTCCCTCTCTCTCTGCCCCTCCCCCGTTCATGCTCTGTCTCTCTCTGTCCCCAAAATAAATAAACGTTGAAAAAAAAAACAGTGTGATACATCCTTCGTGTGGAAGATGATGACCAGTATTATTGCTAGGAAGTCGGCAGTTAAAAAATTATGGGGAGATAACACGGATTCCGCGGGCTTCCAGAATCTTGAAAGCAGGGTAGGGATCAGAGTCCGTGGTTGGTGCATGGGAACTGGCCCAGGGGATGACTGTAAACTCACGGGGAGCACGGAGGAGCTGGACCCAGACTCGGTCCCGCACGTGTGAGCTGACACCCGTGGACAGAGAATTAAACCATGTGCCTGGTAACATGGAGCTTCCGTGGTGAGAATTTATTACTATTTATTCGACTTCAAAAATCCCTATTGTTCCACTCTTAGTACTCACAACAGAGCAATACAGTAAATTAAATGCGTCTTCAATTATTCAGAGCTGCTCCTACAGAATTATTACCCCTAAATATTGTGTTTTAATGAACTGTACTTAATTTCCGCACAATCAAGAGACTGTCTGGGCCGTGTCTTCCTCCCAGGGGCCCGAGGCCGTCTGTCGGCACTGCAGGCGGCTCGTGGTTTCGAATGTTGTCCTTGAGATCCCTCTCCTGCTCAGTGACGCTTCTCCTGTTTACCGTGGAAGGTTCCAGAAGGCGAGTGGGGCAGGCGGTGTGTGTTGCACTGGCCACCGGGCTGGGAGGCGGCCGTCTGGAGACGGCGACCGCCTGTCTATGCTCTCAGGGAAGGGACAGCACAGTCACCATCTTTCTCCCAGGGGTTCCGGTCTGTGGACCTTGAAACCCGAACCCAGGAAAGGGGAGAAAGTCAGGAGGAAAGAACAGTTCAAAGTCAGCACATTTCCGGGCTCCCTTTTCTGTCCCAGGTGGCAGGCTGGGGGGCACGTCAGACACACAGGGACCCCGCTCAGCTCACATTCCCTGGGGCCCAGGTGTCCTCTCATCTGGTGGGGGGGGGGGGGTCCCTGGCAGCGAGGCCAGGATCTGAGCCCAGACCTGGGTTGGGGCCTAACCCCTAACGGCACACGGTTGTTAGTGGGGAATGCGGCCAACGCCTCTGATGCTTCCCTGTAACGCACGTCACCTTCTGACGCATGATTTAATTAGTTAATTTTGCTTCTTGTTTGTGTGGCTCCCGCTGGAATAGTAGCTCCACAGGACTAGCGTTTCAACTGTTTCTTTGTCACCAATGAACCCCCGGAACATGCCTCACAAAAATCTGCTGCATAAGTGGAACGAATGGACGAAGAGCTACCTAGAGTCGCTCGCACGCACGGACTTCTGCATTAGCCAGTTAGGGCAGGTCATGTCACAGAAACACGAAGTCTGAAGTCTCAGTGGTTTCACAATAACAAAACTAAGATTTATTTCTCATTCGTGCCCCTGTCCAGCCCGGGTTAGCAGGGCAGGTGGAGGTGGGGTGGGACTCACGTGGTCACACAGGGACCCAAAGCGAGGATGTTCCTCCCCCCGGAAGGCTGCTGGTTGCTGTGGAGTCAGGACATTGAGAGGGTCACGTACTGGCTCTCCCAAGCTTCGGCGAAGAAGGGACACAGCCCCTTCTGCCCCTGCCCCTGGGACAGTCACACGGGTCCAGCCTGGCTGCAAGGTGTGGCTGGAGGTGAGGGGTCCATGCGTCACTGTCGGCCCACTCTGGCCCTCTCATGCTCAGCACACGCACTCACCCACACCCGTTCACACGCACTTGTGCCCCCCGGTGCTCACTCTTACCAGAGCCCCTCCTGCCCCCGTAACTTCTCCCCCGCGTCCAACCACCGTATGCCCCGTGAAATTCCTGACGCCTCACCCGTTCCCTGCGCCCACCACGGCCACCCGTCTGTGTGTCCCCCGGCCTTCCATCTCCTGACCAGCTCACCCAGGGCCCGTCCAGCCACGTTTCCAGCTTGTGCAGAGTTCCTGGGCCGCACGCAGGGGGCGTGTTTCTAAACAGGCTTTTCTCCCGGTGACGAGAACTCGTGACCCCCCTTAAGGCCCTTCTCCCCTGTTGCCTGGGATGCTTTCGGGCGCAGGGTCACAGAAGGTTGGGCCGAGTGAGACCCGAGTCCATCTACTCCGTGGACCTAAGCGCCCCGCCTGCTGCCGGACCGTCAGACCCTGCCCGCACCCGTCCGGCCCCAGGGTCCGGCTCGTTTGCCCACACGGACAGTCCGGGCACCTTCCTGGGCTTCCACTCCCGAATCTGTGGAGGGGACCCCGGGATCCGCCTCCGGCACTGTCGCAGGGAAGGGACATGCGGCCGAGCCTGGGCAGCCCCCGCCCTCGGTTCACGGGCACCGTGGCCGTGCGTCCCGGGGGCGCATCTGATAGATACAGGAAGCCATGTTCACACAGGGGGCTGCTGTGTCCTTGAACCTGTCTGTTTTCAGCCAGTGCTGGGTATCTCCACGGTGCGGTACCCCCAGGAGGCGGGGAGGGACAGAGTGCTCCTTGACTTCTGCGGTGACAGTGCCTGAACTGGGCACGTCTGACTGCAAAGCTACAGAGGTTCTGGGAGACGGGAGGCAGGGGCGAGCAGGGCCCGGGCACGGCCCCGATGGGACAGGGAGGCGATGGGGGCCAGGAGGGGACTCCTCTGTCTTGCCCTTGGAGGACCAGCTCTGCCTGCCTCCGGCTGCCTCTCCTCTCTGGGGAAGCTCGGCGTCTCCCAGACCCCTTCCCACCCCCGGGGGCCCCGCCACCCACGGCTCCCAGGCTGGCGGATGGCACACGTCTGCTCGGGAGGGTCCCCGCTCCATCTGCCGCTCCCCCGGGACACCACCCATGTTCCCCAGAGGGGCTGTGAAGTTCCCAGATAATTCTCAAAATAAAATTAATTTTCATGCATTTTCACTTAAAAATAGTAAGTGCTAGACAGCGCCGTGTGGGAGAGGAGGGGTTGCGGGAGGAAGTCAGGGAGCGGAGATGGCCGCATGCTCCACCGAGCCCCGGGGTACGGGGGCAGGTCAGCGGGCCCCAGGTCCCGCCGTGGGGGCTCCACCAGACTGTCACCCGCTCCTGAAGCCCCCGCCTGTCCTGTCGCAGCGAGAAGCACTTACTGCTGAGCCCTAGGGAGCCCTAGGGACCCGGGGGACAAGCCCCCCGCCCCCCTGCTCCCAGCTCGGAGCTCAGGGCCGACCTCCCCTCTCCCCTGTCCTCCTGTCTCCTGTCCTCTGTCCTCCTCCAGGACAGCTCTGCCTCCCACTCCCAGCCCCTCCCTGCTCCCGTAACGATCTCCTTGCCCCTCCTTTCAAGTCAGGCACGAAGGGACTCGCTGGCCCCACAGAAACCGCGGCCCAAACTCACCCCTCACCGTGTCTCTCTGCTTCTCGCCACTGTGCGTCACTCCCTGTCCCTGCCTCTACTTCCTCCTGGTTCTGACCCACCACCGAGGCCACTGAGGCCAGGTCCCATCAAGCCCCCCCCTCCCCTTCCCCCAAGATTCTGTCCCCATACATGACCTGTCTTTGTCCCAGGTCTCAGGGTCTCTGCCCTTCCTCCTCCTCAGTCCACCCAGGTCTCTCTGCTCTCCCTGCCTCCTCTCTGTCTCTTTTCTAGATATTTGTCTCTCTCTGTGTCTCTCCTCTGTCCTTCTCTCTCCTCTCTCTGTTTCTCCATGTGTCTGTCTCTGTGTCTCTTCTATGTCTCTCCTGTCTCTTTCTTCTATGTCTGTCTCTCCTCCATGTCTGTCTCTCTGTGTCTTCTCTCTGTCTCTCCTCTCTCTCTGTGCCTGTCTCTGTCTCTGTCCCTCTCTGTGTCTCTTCTATCTTTGTCTCTTCTCTGTCTCTGTCTTTCTTCTATATCCCTGTCTCTCCTTTCTGTCTCTCTGTATCTCTGTCTCCTCCATGTCTGTCGGTCTCTGTATCTCTGCTGTCTTTGTCTCTCCTCTCTGTCTCTTTCTCTGTCTCTCCTCTCTGTCTCTCCTCTGTCTGTCTGTCTCTGTCTCTGTGTCTCTCTTCTCTGTCTCTGTCTCTCCCTGTCTTTGTGTCTCTCCTCTCTGTCTCTCCTGTCTCTGTCTCTCTTTTCTGTCTCTGTCTCTCCTGTCTCTGTGTCTCTCCTTTCTGTCTCTCTGCCTCTCCTCTCTGTCTCTGTCTCTGTGTCTCCTCTCTGTCTCTCCTGTCTGTCTCTGTCTCTCCTGTCTGTCTCTGTCTGTCTCTCCTGTCTGTCTCTGTCTCTGTGTCTCTCCTATCTGTCTCTGTCTGTGTGTCTGCCTCTTTCATGGGTCCCTTCCTGGCTCCTGTCCGTGGTTCCTAACCGTCTGGGAGAAGTTGAGGATTGAGGTGTCAAGGACATCGGACAGGCGAGGGCTCAGGGCCGCGGTCCCTCGGTCCTGGGACTTCGGCTTTGTGCTGCGGGGACCCTCAGCCCCACCGGCTGCCTCTTCCATGTTCTCCACATGCCCTCCCTTCCCGCACCCCCACCCCAGGGCGGCACCTGGGCCGAGCTGCGAGCTGGGGAGGGGGGGGCTTCCTCCGTCCCGAGGTCATCGGCTCTGAGGCTGGCATGAGCCGGTTTGGGGACTGTCCCTGGCCGCCAATTTCCGTGTGGATTATCTAGAGAGAGGCGACGGCTGTTTTCGCTCTGATCTGAGGGAGATTCTCAGCCCCGAGAATTCTGGTTTACGGGCTCCCGAAATCTCTCATCCGCTTCCGATCCAGAGCTGCACCCGGCGGAAGAGACGGGGAAGGAGACCCGGCATTTTCCAGGCGCGTGCGCAAGTGCGTATACGTGTGTGTGCGTGCGCGTGTGTGTGCATGTGTGCGTGCGCGTGCGTGTGTGTGCGCGTGTGGCCGCCTTCCTATTTCCTTCCAGCCGGGGATTATCTTCTTCAGCTTCACTTCCTTCCTGATCTCTCTCCCCCTCGGTGCTCCCGCCCTGCAGGACTCCTCCCTGCCCGGAATCCTGGGACGCACGGCTTCCCCCTCTGGCTTATGACCCGTCTCCTGCCGGTTTCCCGCCTCCCTCTCCGGCTCGGGGCTCCACGACCGACCGTTGGTTTCTTTTCCAGCACAGCAGGGGGTCCTGCCTGAATGGCCCAACTCAGCCCCTGGTCATGGGGACGACGGAGAGAGAGGGCCAGGCCTTCCCCCACCCGCGTCACTGACTCTTGCATTAATAATAGGTGTCACCACCCGAGCCTGCCCATTCTACACGCCTGTGGGCCAGTCTGTCCTTTATTGATAAAAAAAAAAAAAAAAAAAAGCTGGGGCGGGGGGGGGGGGCGGGTGGAGCGGGGTCCCCATCACAGGTGGGAAACCCGATGCCGTGCCCTCCGATCTCCAGGAATTTTTCAAACCCCTAATTTCTCCGGCTCCTGGCTGTCCACGTCACTCCCACGCCTGTTTGTCAGCCCAAACCTGGGTTCCCCGAGGGGCCAGCCGTTGGGCAGCAGGTGGCTGTCAGAGCATTTTGGTCAAGGTTGGGGAGCATTAATCGTAACCCCGAATCGCCAACAGCCTAAGTTCTAACGTTAGACATTCCTGATCTTTTCCGGGGGGGGGGGGGGGGGGTTCTTTTTAAATGTTACAAACCTTTCCGTGGGAACAATTCCAGACTTAGAAAATACTCTGCAAGAATAGCATCGACTATGTCCATGAACACTTCACCCAGATCCCCCTCGTGTTAACACGGTAGGCACCCACGGTACAGTTCTAGAAACCAGGTGATCAACACTGCCGTGGTGCTCTCATTTAAACCGTAGACCAGGGGCGCCTGGGTGGCTCAGAAGTCTGAGCATCCGACTTCGGCTCAGGTCACGATCTCACTGTGAGTTCGAGCCCCACGTCGGGCTCTGGGCCGACAGCTCGGAGCCTGGAGCCTGCTTCGGACTCTGTGTCTCCCCCTCTCTCTGCCCCTCCCCTGCTCGTGCTCTGTCTCTATCTCTCAAAAATAAATAAATGTTAAAAAAAAATTTTTTTTTTAAACTGTAGGCCTTATTCGAATTTTTCCAAGCATTCCTTAGTATTTTTTTCAGTCTTTGTCATCGATGAAGACTGTGGAGAGTTTGTAGAATGTCCCTCGATTCCGGTTTATCTGCTGGTTCCTCATGATTAATTCAGGTTATATGTTTTTGGAAGGAACAGTACAGAAGTGGTTCTGTGATCTCAGTGCTTCCTGTGAGGAGCGCGTGATGTGGAAACGTCCCATCACTTGGTGATGTCAACTTTGACCCCTCCTTGCTGTGGCATCTGGCGGGTTTCTTTGATCGAAACTTATCATTGGTCTCTTTTGACCTCTGTGACCCTCTCCAAGTTAGCGCCTATGTCCTCCGCATGGTTTTCTGCATTTCCTTTCTTTCTGGGGCCACAAGATGTCTCAGGGTCACTTTTACTTTCCCAGCTCAGCCTGGAGTCAGCAGTCTTCGAAGGGCCCTGAAGAACATTGTGCTGAGTGAGATAACCCAGACGCAGATAGACAAATCCTGTTTAATCTCACCACAGAGCCAGAGGATAGGGCGGTGGTTGCGGGGGGACTGGGGGTGGGGTGATGGGGAGAAGTCGATCAGGGGGCACAAACTTCCACTTACAAGGTGGATAAGTTCTGGGTGCTAAGGTTCAGCACGGTGACTACAGTTCATAATGAGAGAGAACATCTTTTTTTTTTTAATTTTTTTTTTCAACGTTTTTTTTTTTTTAATTTATTTTTGGGACAGAGAGAGACAGAACATGAACAGGCGAGGGGCAGAGAGAGAGGGAGACACAGAATTGGAAACAGGCTCCAGGCTCCGAGCCATCAGCCCAGAGCCCGACGCGGGGCTCAAACTCCCGGACCGCGAGATCGTGACCTGGCTGAAGTCGGACGCTTAACCGACTGTGCCACCCAGGCGCCCCGAGAGAGAACATCTTAAATCTTGTCTCAACCCCAAAAGTGACTATGTGAGGTGACAGAGGTGTTATTGACCTTGATTAGGGGACTAGCTCCCCATGAATATGTGTATTAAGTCATCACATTGCGTCTCTTAAAAAATTAAAACCTTTGGTGGTTTAAAAAGAGAGAGAGAAAGAAAGAAAGAAAGAAAGAAAGAAAGAAAGAAAGAAAGAAAGAAAAGAAGCCATGTCTCCACTGACTCTGTTGAATGGAGAAGGGTATTTAGAAGCCAAGATCTGGTTTCTGGGTGTGTTTATCGGTACCGGGCTGTTGTTTCTCTAGGCCCTTGGCAGACAGAGCTGGGAAACGTGTATGTGGGGACGTATTAAATGTCTGTTGTCTGCACCTGTCAAGTAACTTTTGGGGTAACTTTTTATGCAGGGATAAGTAACTGGTAAGGAAGTTTTAAAATTTTAGACGAAAAGTCCTTTTTGTGTCTTGATTCGGTTCTGATTTCTAGTTTTATTACACGGTGATCGGAGAGTGTTTTTAGTAACAGTTCTGCTTTAAGGAACTGACTGATGTTTTCCCTGTGGCTTGGTAACTGATCTGTTTTTGTAGATGCTTCACGTGTGCTCGGGGAGAAAATATATCTGCTCTCATCAGAGAATAAGGTTGGATATCCATATCCAGAAGTTCTACGTTATTGATTGTGTTAATTCAACACATTTGCCGAGTCCCTACTATGTGGCAGGCCCTGTGCTGGGCTCTAGGGACTCAGAGATGAAAAGCTCAGTCCGTGCTCTCACGGAACTGACAGGTTTATAGGAATCATTTATTCATGGAAGGTTCACCACCCCTCCTCGAAGAAACACCCCTACATCCAGACCCTCATAATCTTTCTCTGCCGAACCATTCCATAACCTGACATTAAAGGGATCTTGGCCCTATCACGTGGAGGGGGTGACCTCCCTGGAGCTTCCCGCAAATCTGAGATCATCTGCACCTGTCTGTCCTCACCGTGCCTCTCACTACGGGCAGCCCTCCTGGCCGACTGAGCCGACTCCATGTAAGAGTCCTATTTTCTTTTTAAAATTTTTTTTTCAACGCTTATTTATTTTTGGGACAGAGAGAGACAGAGAATGAATGGGGGAGAGGCAGAGAGAGAGGGAGACACAGAATCGGAAACAGGCTCCAGGCTCCGAGCCGTCAGCCCAGAGCCCGACGCGGGGCTCGAACTCACGGACCGCGAGATCGTGACCTGGCTGAAGTCGGACGCTTAACCGACTGCGCCACCCAGGCGCCCCAAGAGTCCTATTTTCCAACCTCCTGATCCCCTGACTCAAACAGAAGCTGGTAGCTCCCTCCCCAGCATTTCCTCCCTCTCTTACTGGCGGGTGAAATGGCCCCACGAAATGACCATGTCAGAGCACTGAGCGCAGCCTTAGTTCCAAGAGTTGATCCCGATTGTTTTTTTTTCACCCAATCAGGTTCCTAGTCTCATCCCCTTTGCTGCGGTGGCTGGTTCAGTTAACCCAGCCTTAAGCCCGTCAACGCAAGGCCTTCCCCTGGCCAAAGAGATTAGCTTAAGGATAGACATATGACCCAAACCGGGCCATCAAGATGGGAGAAGTTTTCAGCGGGTTGTGAGAAAGGAGGTTCCTCCCTGGCCTGCGAGACTGACTGGAAGCTAATCCTCCTCCATCCAGATGGTGGGATATAGAAGGGATACCTGGGACTGCTGCAGCCACTTTGGCACCGTGAGGGGAGCTGACACGACAGAAGGCAGAGGGGGGAAACAGAGCATACCGGGTCCTTGACGACATTGCTGAGCCACTGAACTCAACCAAATCTGAAGTGCACTTTCCCTCAGGAATTTTCTTTTCTTTTCTTTTTTTTTTCCCCTCAGAAATTTTCAAGTCACGAGCGAATCAATCCTCAGACTGTTTCGGCCAGTCTGTTGGTTCCTTGACTTGCGACGCAAGATCCCTGATGGAATCAAGGTCTGTAGAGCTTTCTGCTGACCGGCTCGCCTCTCTGTCCTGCATGACCCTTCTCTGTGCCATCCGGGGGGAGGGTGCTGACTCCGTGCCAGTGCTGACGCAGGGTGCCCCACATGCAGGGGCTTTAGATCAGGTGCGCACGGGCGTTCAGATCCCATCATCGACCCTTACGGCTGTGCTGCCTCCGCAGTCGCCTAACTTCTCCCGGTGGGAGTTTTCTTCTCTGTAAAATGCGACAGTCCCGCTCCTCTCGGGGCTGTCGGGAAGGAGATGACGATGGTGCGCACAGTGGGGCCACAGCTAACGTCGCCCGCACGTCCCTCTGCTGTCGCCTCTCGGTCACGGAGCCCGCTTTCCCGCGCATCGGGCCTCGGGGGAGACGCCGCCTTCCAGGTGTCCGCCTCCCCGACTCAGAGTCCCAGCCATTTCCTGAGAGGACGACAAAGCCCCAAGGCAGACAAGATGAACAGCTCAGCCATTTGCTAAAGCAAATATTGGCTCAGCGCTGTCCGGGGAGAGCAGGCGGCTCTAAGAACTGTTTGCGTTTGGATCTTTCAAGGAGCCGTGGGATCTGCGGCTGGGGACCGACGTCCTGGGGGCCGGGCGTGGGGGGCCCCGGTCTGGGCCCCCCCACCTCGCCTCCTGCGGGCCCCGTGTGCCTGGCATCGGGGCAATTATCCGTCTCTGCCCTCCCTGTGCGTCCGCAGCCGGGACTGCAGCCGGCCTCACTGCTCAGGCGGCCTGAGGGTCGCAGGGGCCCCGTGCCCCTGCCGTCCTGGGTCCGTGGCACCCACGCCGACCCGCGGCTCGTCTGCATCGGCACGGCTGACATCTCGGGCCTGGCCCAAGGTTGTGAGGCGGAGTGTCGCCGAGACGTGATGTCTGGCGGTCTCCCCGGGGCCCCCCGCCCCGCCCCCCAGTGCTGACAACCAAGAATGTGTCCCGACGTTGACGACCGTCCCGGCGGGAAGGGCTTGCCTCTGGCCGAGAGGCACAGGCACCGTCCGGTCGAAGGCAGGGGGGACTCCGGGCTTAGCTGCGTCTGCCTCACGTTCTGGCCCCTCACCCACCACCTGCGGACCTGGCTGATAATATCCCGGAACCTCAGCTTGCGTGCCTGTGAAATGGGAACCACCACGGTGCCCGCTTCACAGGACGGTTGCGAGACAGGGAGGGGAGGTCACGCGCCCGTGTCCCCGCCATGTGTGAGCGTGTAGCAGGTTGGGGGGGGGGACGGTGCTGTGTCGTCACCACGGCACCACAGCAGCACCAGGGTCCAGCAGGGGAGTGGTGCCCGGGGCCGCTCTGGACCTCAGCCCCCTCCCACCGGACCCCAACTTCACAGTCTGGGCAAACCCCTTCGGCTCCCAGCCTCTGTCGGGGAGGGCTTCCCCTCCTCCGGGTCTGCTGTACTCAGCCTCGCTCACCGTTGGCCCCAGTCCCCAGGACTCTCGGAAGGGGGGACGCCTGCTCTTTCCTGACCCCTTCCCACCGCCCTGGAGTCTCCTTGTCGGCTAGCAGCCCCCAGGAGCCCCCGTCTCCACATTCCTGGGGCTGCCTCCCAGGGCAGCCTCCAGATCACGACCTATTGGCAGAGCAGAGATGATCGACACGTCTTGGGTCCAATGAGTGAGGAAGCCCTTTCCTGCTCAAGTGACCTGTTCTGTCCACCCCACTGGCCAGGTTCCCTTGGATGACCCTTACTCACACGGGTACCCAGAGTGGCAGGCTTTCTATCATTTCTGTCATCTGAAGGCCGGTTTAAGAGGCGTAACTATGTCCCCAGCATTACTTCTCTTGAAGGAGGTCTGGACATGTCCAGACCGGTCCTAGACCTGACAGGGACTCTGGAGGACAAGACCGGCTTCTCCCTGAAGGGACAGACGGCTAAGTGGCCAAGTCAGGAGGGTGCGGGGACGGCGAAAGAGCACGACAGCTCTAAATTAGACACAAGAGGCTGTAAGGACGCAGAGCAGCCACTTGGGGTGTCCAGCCCTCTCTGCGAGCCCACTTCCCCACCTGCTTCGTCCGCACCACCGGCTGCTGGGTTCAGCCTCGTCAGCTGCCACACCCAGAATGTTCCCTGGGCTCCAGCTGGTCTCGGGGCTCCACAGAGCTGCCAGGGTATTTTTCTAAAATGCTATTATGATTATATCACCGCATGCCCAGAATCTCTTTCGAGTCTATCACGGCGTTTCTCTGTAATCAAGGGACACTGGACACGATTGGGGAACCATTGCATAAACGAGGCAATACTCCACAGCCGTTAAACCTCATGGTGTTAAATTCTTTAAATTTTTTAATCTTTATTTTTGAGAGAGTAAGAGCACGAACAGGGGAGGAGCAGAGAGAGGGAGACACAGAATCCGAAGCAGGCTCCAGGTTCCGAGCCGTCGGCACAGAGCCCGACGCGGGCACGAGCCCTGAGATCATGACCCGAGCTGAAGTCAGATGCTTAACCGACTGAGCCACCCAGGCGCCCCTAAAGCTCATGTTTTTAAAGATGAGATACGTAGAAAAATACTTGTAACTTTATGAGAAAAAAATCTGGATGCAAAAGTACGCAGCCGGGCATGAGGCACAGGCTCAGTGACCGTACGTGTATGTGTCTATGGAATTATTACCATAATAAAATAAGACCGGAATCCCACGCATCTGCAGAAAGGGAACAGTGGCTGTTTCTAGTAACTTGCACAGAAGACTTTTTATTTCTTCCAGACTGTCAACTTGATGAGGTCGGAGGTGGTCTCTCTGGCGGGGTACTTGGCACCCAGAAGGCACCTCAAAATATTTATCGGGTGTAACTGACAAATTCTTATGGCTTTTGTGCAAAAACACCGCCTTGGGTTGCGTCCCTCCAGAAGCAGACGCTGAGGTAAGGATTCGAGTGCCGGGAAATTGTTGGGCGGTGATCTCGGGTGGGGCGGTGGCTGGAGGGTGATGGGGGGCGAGGGGGGGAGGTCAGCGCGGCGGGCGGCTCCGGGAGGCCGCACGGCACGCTCTCACGTCAGGACCAGAGGAGCGAGGGAGCGGCCGTATGTGGCCAGTCTCTGTGTCCCTGTCTGCAGCTCGGGGTTGAGCGGATCGGGATGACCTTGGCTCCCAGACCAGACGAGCCAGCGTTCCCAGGAATCCGGGGTGACCGGCCATCCCGCTTTGCCTGAGGCTGTCCCAGTTTTGCACCGAGTCCCATGTCCCCGGAGCCCCTCTGACCCAGGCGCCCGCAGGGCTGGTCTTTCTAATGGGGGGCGCGGGGCCGGGATGCACACGGCGTCCCACTCACTTCCGGGCTGGCCACCCCAAGGCAGGACTCGTCACCAGCCGTGTGGACGATGCTGAGCCAGGTGTCAGCGCCTCCCTGGCACCCGTCTGCTTGGGAAGAGTCCCTGGAGCCTCCCAGGAAGACCACCGTGTGGGTGGTGTGGGACGAGCCCGTCACTTACATCTGAGCTGAGCTGACCCGCCTCTGGTGTGACAGCTGCTCTGGGCACAGATGTCACCTGTGCTTTGATGAGGCACACGGGGAGGCAGGGGGTGCTGCGGGGGGCCTGTGCTCAGGGCTGCAGGGCCTGGAAGGGGGCACCTCCAACCTGAGCGACACCAGCCACTCCCTGGAGATGACTGCAAGCAGTCTGAGCCTCTGCCTGGGGGTTGGAGAGGCCCCTCCTCAAAGGCCTCTTGCGTCTGGGGTCAGGGAAGATACAGCAAGAAATGAGAAACACCCAGGAGGGGGTACTTCCGGGGCACAGAGGGGGGCAGGTGCCGCGGTAAATGTGGGAGGAACAGGCCTGAGTCCCCCGCCCGGGCGGGTGGGGGATAACTCGGCCCCCCACTGTGGACGCAGACTCCCCTCCCACCGGCCCCCACTGGCGGCTGACCCTGACCACCCCCTGAGCTCTGGTTCCATCCAAGCCCAAGACCCGGGCTCCACACTGACCCCTGACCCTTGACCCCCAGGCAGCTACGGGGGCCGGGGGGGGGAGGTGTCCACGGCTCTTGTCCGTGAATCCCCCTGAACGTAGGACCATAAGCTGTCTTGTCTACTGTAATCGAGTTTCTACGTCTTTCTTCCTCCCCCGCGAGCCACCGTGTGGCGTTAACACGCGGGACCCGCCACCGTAAAGGGAAACACGCGTGCACAAAGCCGTCGGCTTCGCTAAAAAGCATGAACTAGCTGCTTAGGTCAGCGTCAGCTGCGTTTTAAGTGGAACATTTGTTTGGGGGGGGTAGAAAAAAAGAAGTGTCTACACCACAGCACAGCTCTGTCGGCCACACCTCTGCCGACAGCGGTGAAACGCAAGTGTGGCCTCGGAGCCAGCGGGTCGCTGGATGCCTGACGCCGGCCACCGGCGGGCTCACAGGTGAGCACAGGTGAAGCTGGGGGCCCCACGGTTGGGGCCCTGGGCCTCGGTCCCTGCCTCTGTCCTGAAGTGTCCCGACCTCTCAGCTGGCTCAGCGCTCCCCTCCCCCACCCGCAGGTTCAGCCCCTCTGGAGGCTGTGGGATCGATCCTGGGCCCAGCCAGAGGGGTCTGGAAACTTCCGTCGCCTCTAAGGGCAGACAGAGCGGCTCCGCGTTCCCCCCAGTGCCCCAGGGCCCTAATCAATTAGCAGCAAATCGCGAATGCGGAGCAGCTTTCTCTGCCTGTTAACCCGGCCAAGTGCACGCTCATCAGCTAGCCCGGCCCCCGCGTGCCCGCTCTGCAGAAGCAGGTAATTTCCTGGCTGGACCTCGGCGGGAAGTCAAAAAGCAACGTCAGCTTCTCCTGCTCTGGATCAGGGCCGCGCTCTCGCCGCTAAATCGCTGACCATTGTCAACGAGCTTGTAATTTTGTCCCCGAGTTAGAGGCTGGCGATTAAAGAAGAAAGGGGGGGGCGCTGCAGTGCGCGTCCAGACCCCACAGATCCGGGCGCGCTTTCGCCCTCCAGAATTTGTTCTGCCGCGACCTTCTCCTGCGGCTTTGCCCAGACTGTCGGGGGGCGCCACGTACCCTTCTTTTCTGGGGGGAAGGCTGTTTCCCCCGACGGCCGGCAGCGGTCAGCCCCCCCCCCCCCCCCCCCGGCTGTGGGGTCAGCGGGTGGCACGTCTGGTCTTTGTGCAAAGAGGCGGCACAGGGGCCGGCCCGGGAGCGCCTTCCTGTCTGCCTGGCACCCTCTTGGGCCGTCATACGCGGTACGGGTGAGCTCAGGGGCTCCGCCAAGCCCCTACGTGTCCCCGATGCTCCCTCGGGACCCTAATCGGGGCCGTCTGTGGGGTACGGCTGGCGGCTGGGCCCACGCACACATCCTCCCGTTCATCTGCTGCGGGACCTGACTCTGCCTCTGCTCCTCCCAGTCCGCTGGGGGGGGGGGGTGACATCCGTTCCCATTTGAGGAATGGTCCTGGGGCTCAGCCCCTCCACCCATGTGGCTCTCGGCCCTAAGCCTTCCTGGCACGGGGGCGGGGGGGAGGACCATCCCCTCCCAGCCCTGGGCTCCCGACCAGTCACCAGAGTCCCGCCTGCCCCCGGCAGGTGCAGGACGCGGTGGCCGGAGCAGTGAGCTTGCTGGTGGGAGGCCTCCGTGTCCGTGTGGCTCGGTCACCCACTAAATGACCCGGGCCTGTCGCATAACCAATGGCAGCTTCCTTTTCCGGCCACGGCTCTGCTTCCCTCCCTGGGCTGTGCTGACACCCAGGGAGCGAACACGGGGGTTGCCGGGGACCTGCCGCCTGGTGGGCCCCGCCCACTGAGCCCAAATCCTGCAGGTCAGATGCCCCACGCTTGTGCCTGGGTCTCCTTTCCGGATACTCGGGCAAGTGGCCGTGAGCTCTGATTTCGACCCGGCAAACCAGGAGCTCCGGAATTGCCCGTTCTCTGCTTACCACGTTCCTCCAGGGAGGACGTTTCCCCTTGGCTATCGAGGCCACCAGTGGATCAGCGGGGGCCTGCTGGGATCCTCCCTGGTTTCTGACTTGTTCAATCTTGAGCAAACGGAGGTCCACCCTGAGGCACAGCTCTGTTGGCCACGCCTCCGCCTTGGCCTCACCGGCGAAACACAGGGACGGCTTTGGAGCCAGCGGGTCCCTGGAACCCTGACGCTGGCCAGCGGCGGCCTCAGAGGTGAGCACAGGTGAAGCTGGGGGGGGGGCCCACAGCTTGGGCCCCTGGGCCTCTGTCCCTGCCTCTGTCCTGAAGTGTCCCAGCCTCTCAGCTGGCTCGGCGCTCCCCCACCCGCCACAGGCTCAGCCCCTCCGGAGGCTCCACGGCCCCTGGTTCTTGTCTGCATGCATTTCCATCTTCCAACACAGCCCTCGGCTGAGTGAAGGCACCGTCACCAGACAGAGTGGGTGAGTCATGGGTGGAAATGACTCCGTATAAGACCGAGTGACTGAGACGTGGGCGGGTGGACGTGTAGGAGGGTTCGCATGGGCAGCGACGAGCTCGCCCCGTAGCCCCGGGTCCTGTCTCTGTCCACCGCCTCCAGGGCCACCGCCAGCCTGCCCGTACCTCTGTCTGGCACCCCCACTCAGCTGCCCGGGGCGTGTGGGCAGGTCTGGCTGGTTTCTGATCCCTGAGACCCTCCACCGTGGCCTGCCCTTTGAGGGGCCTTCAGCAGCGTCCGATGGCTGGGATTGGGGGTGGGGGGGTTGCAGAGAAATGTCTTCAAAGGCTGCCGGACCCCCACCCTCCATTTCTGCCCTGAACTCTCTAGAAGCATGGGCTCCGTGCCTCTGACAGCTCGCTTTGCCTTTTCCTTTGTGAAAAAAACCTCGAAGTCCGTATGTGGCTGGCAGACTTTCTGGAAGTCAGTAAGACAGAAGCAAGGACAGCAGCGGCCGAGACGGAGAGAAAGTTCAGTGCTTCCGACGGAGGCAGCCAAATTAAAACCAATCTTTAAAGCGCAGGACCTGGAAGGTGGCCCCGGAGGGAATGGAAATCTTGGGGACAGACACCTGTCCTCAGGGGAGCCGCTAACGATGCAACGGGGCCCTGCACCCGCGGCCCCTTCCTTCCCCGGCTCCTCGCGGAGCGGCCTGGGCCTCGGGCCCCCGACCTCCTCTCCCTTGACCTGGAGTCAGAGCTCGGGGGTCCCGCCTTCCAGAGGCTCCTGAGGGTTTTCTGGGTCCAGCCCACATCCCCGTGGGACAGTCCGTCCTTCAGATGTGCCTCCCGCCTGCCCAGCCTCCTTCCGACGCTCCCGCTGGCCTCCTGCCGGCCCTTCCTGCCCGCGAGCCTGGGAGACAGTCCTAACGCGCACACGAGGTGATGCTAACGGTTCTGGAGCTGGGCCGGGCCTGGAGAGCCCCCCATTGCCCACGGGGCGCAGGCAGCATCACTCAAGGGCCCCCCGCGATCTGGTCCGCCCCCTCCCCCCAGCTCCCACGGGGGCTATACCTCGGCTCTGGCTTTCTTACTTTCCTTTGTATTTTACCTTATGATCTTTATTTCATGCAGGTAGAGACCGCATCGCCTTGGGGCGCCTGGGTGGCTCAGTCGGTTAAGCGTCCGACTTCGGCTCAGGTCACGATCTCGCGGTCCGTGAGTACGAGCCCCGCGTCGGGCTCTGGGCTGATGGCTCAGAGCCTGGAGCCTGTTTCCGATTCTGTGTCTCCCTCTCTCTCTGACCCTCCCCCGTTCATGCTCTGTCTCTCCCTGTCTCAAAAATAAATAAACGTTAAAAAAAAAAAAAGACTGCATCGCCTAAACTCAAGTACTAACCGCTTCAAAGGTGTACGAGTCGTTGCCACGGGGTGAGTTCACGCTGCTGTGCAACCTTCACCTCTACCGACGTCCAAGACTTTGTCGGTGCCCCGAAAGGAAGCCCCCCCGGCCACGGGCACCCGCCCACCCCGTTCCTCGTCCCCCCAGCGCCCGGCCAGCACGCCTCTGCTCTCCGCCTCTACGGATTTGCCTGTTCTGGACATCAGTGGCATCACTGACTATGTGATGTTTTGTGCGCGGTTTTGTGGGGGCTCGTCCACGTCCTACCGTGTGTTCCACGTTCGACTGTTGATGGACCTTTGGGTCGTTTTCCACCTCTTGGCCGCAACGAGCGATCGCGTACGAGGGTCCGTTTGTCCCTGTTTTCTGTTCTTCTGTGTCCGTCGTCCGGAGTGGAGGCCCTGGGTCGTACGGTGTAGCTTTCGGGGGGACCGCCTCGGCTGTGGAGCCTGGGCGTCCATGCGCCCTGCGTCTCTCACTGCTGGGTGACGTCCTCCTGCTCGTTCACCCCCCTCCCTTCCCTCCCGTACCCGCCCTTCATTCCCCTGGACGCTGCCCGCTCTCGTCACCTCCTCTGAAACGTGGCTCCGTGCAGCCTTCGGTACAGATGCTCTGGGCTCGCGGTGCCAGGCGCTGGAGGTCCCCATGGCAGAGCGCTGTCTACTCCCCCCTGCTGCCTGGGCGCCCAGGGATCCCATCTGGGTCACGTCCACCTGCATCACAGGTGCCCATGACAATGTTTCTATGGGGAACCGCTCAAGAGGGGTCCAGAGAGGGGCACAGGCTGGGATCTCCAGAATCCTCAATACGGGGGTTCTGGGGGCTGCGCCGGGGGTCCCCGAGTGGCCCCTCTTGGCTCCTGGGCGACACTAACATTTGTCCCCCTTCCTCTCCGCCCGCGGTGGCCGCTGTCACTGGCACCGTCTGGCTTCAGTAGGATCGCTTTTGTGGCCACCTGCGGAGGCTCCCAACTGTTGCTAGGTTGTCTTTTGTTTTGTTTATGTCTCCCCCTTCCTCCCTCCCCCGGAAGTAATCGGCACCCCGTTAATTCTGAATTCCTCCCTGTTTGCCTGCAAAGCTCCCTGCATGAGCCAAGAACGACTACTCAGTGTTTTCCCCATAATGACCTGTGAGGGGCTGCCGCTCACTCCTGGTTTCGAGGAGACAGAGACGGACACACAGAGGCAGAGACACACGGACAGACTGAGACTGAGACAGAGACAGAGGGAGAAAGAGAGGGGGACAGAGAGATACAGAGACGTGGAGGGAGGAAGCGACAAGACAGATACAGAGAAAGCAAGAGGCAAGAGACACAAACATGAAGACCAAATGATTTAGAAGCAGATACACATAGAAGGCAGAGAGAGAGAGAGAGAGAGAGAGAGAGAGAGGGAGGGAGAGACATCACCCAACACGCACAGACCCACAGAGAAAACACAGCAAGGTACACAGAGACGCGGAGACAGTGATGGAGAGACAGAGAGAAGGGAGCCGACGTGTCACCCTCCAGCAAGACAGTGACAAGAGCTGACTTTCCTGACACCCACATGCACGTGACCGTGTAACAGGCGTATGTCAGGCTTCACCTCCCTTATCACTCACACCCTCCCGGGTCCCAGGCTCCCCAGCACCACCCCGTTCTCCGGGCGAGGGAACCGAGGCTCAGAACCGCTGGATACATGTCCACACAGACGGCAAAAGGCGGGGTGAAGTGTGGGACCCGGGTTCTCCGCCTCCAAAGCCCGTGTTCTTAAGCCCCGTACTCCAGTGCCCCCCAGAAGACCCACACTTGGCATCAGTTGTGCTTCTCACGAGCTGTGCAGCCACAGGCAAGCCCCGTTGCCTCTCTGGGCCAGCTGGGCTCCTGGGTCCCTCCCTCTGGGTCCCAGCCCAGGCTCTCTCCCAGACGCTCGTCCTCAGATTCTGCTTCTGGGAACTTCCACGACTCCTACCTCCCCTTGGGCCAGTCCTCCCGTGTGATTAGGAAACCCGTCGGGGACCCTCTGTCTCATTTCTGTTGCAAGAGTCTCATTGTTACGTCTGGCTGCACGTTGCCTTGTACCGAGGCACTGGGTTCGGGCTCGTTCCCGGGAACAGGGGTGTGCTGGCCCCGGGGGGAGGGGCGGCTCAGAGGGAAGATATTCGGTGCACGAGCTGGGCGTCCTGCTCTCCACCGGGCAGCACGTCCCTTCCTGTCTGCCTCCCTGCTAGGGATGCGACACCCCTTCCTCCGTACCCTGGGCCCACGTCCCCGAGGGTCGGCTCCCACCGTCCAGAAATTGATGTCCTGCCTGTCACTAATTTATCGGATTCACCGCATCTCCCACTCTAGAGTACGAGCTCCACCGGGGGGCACGGGTTTCTGGCTGCCCTTTGTTGGTTTGTAAACACTGCCTCATCTCCAAGGTCTGGTGCAGCATAGCTACTTAATGAACGTTTGTGGAACGGCTGACTGCAGGTCTAGATGGCGATTCCCAGACCCTCGGTGTAGCCAGCGTCTGCTACCCTCCGCGGAGGCTGGTGGGGGGCCCCCAGAAGCTGAAGGACCCTCGTCGTCTCTTTCGGGAAAAACGCCAGAGGCCGCGGTGAGCTTTCTGGCAGGAATGTTGGATCTGTGCTCCAGAAACGTGGCCCCAGTGGCGGGGGCGGGGGTGGGGGCTGCAGGGGGAGGCTGGTGGCCCAAGATCCAGGGAGGAAGGGGTGCCGTTACTGACACCGGAGGCGTCAGGGCCTGCAAAAGTGCTGTGACACCGGGAAAATGCGGTGAACTTCAACAAAACTGTCAAGTTCACCAATTTTGTTTTTGTTTTTTTTCACTTAAAGATCTTGCTTGCTTGCCTGGCTTTTTCCAAACTCCCAGAGCTCCCCAGGAGTCGGTCAATATGACATTATTGTCATTTGGGGAACAGTAAACCTTTGAAGTATGGCTTTTGCGTTCTGGATTTACGGTAACCGTTTGACTGCGGTGAGTTTGAAGAGCACTTGGAAACACGGGGTTTTGATTTTCTCAATGATTTCTTGAGGAGACTGGAGATGAGAATTTGAGAGCCGGGATGGATCCCCCCCTCCCCCCTCCCCACCAGCCCCTGCCTGGCTGCAAGTTTGTCGAGGATCATGATTTATCCGGGGCCGTCGGTGAAGACGTGTGGAGCAGACGGAGGTTCAGGGTTCTGGGGGCAGCTCACCCCAAAGGGGACGGGCCGCCCAGACCCAAACGCCAGGCACACTCAGGGCGAGGGCCCATCTCAAAGTGGAGCACCCCGCTTGCCTCGGGGGGGGGGTCACCGGCCTTTTGCTCCCCAACTTGACTCCCTTGGCTGGGCTCCCGACCTCCAAGCGTCCCTCCAACCCCGTGAGATGGGGGAATGCCGGGGTCAGCTGCCGGCTCAGCATTTAAGAGCAGACCTCTCCAGTCCGGGCCTCGGATGCGGGCTCTGGGAGCCTGGACGCAGGTGGGGGTGGCCAGTGGCAGGGTGGGGAGGGGGTCCGGAAGCCCAGGGGCCTGGCGGGCGCTTGGGCACTGTCGCCCCTCGGAAGCCGGCTTGGCCTTTCATTCGAGGGCGGAAAGGACACGCTTCCTCCCAGGAGCCTCCTCCCGGGACCCGGGTCCACACCAGCTGTGCGTTTACACTCTGAGCTCCTGTACACGCGTGCCTTCCCCCACAAGGGCACGTGGCCCAGACCCAGCCGTACCCACGTCGGGATCCAGCTCAGGACACCCTCCTCCGTGACGGCCAGGGCCCGCCGCGGGTCCTGCCCCCGCTCTGTGCCCTCATTGTGCGCTGTGACTGTGCGCGTGTCAGCCCTCCTTAAACCCTCGGGGCTGCGGGGCGGCCCCGTTGGTTCCTGTGGCTCCAGCACCAGCACGGAGCAGGCGCGCAGGGAGCGGGCGCTGAATTATTCTGATCCATCCGGACTTGGAGTCTCGCAGGCCCGAGGAGACATGTTTCCTCCAGGGCTTGTCAGCTCTGCGACCTTGGAGAGTGTCACCTGGAAAGCCCCCGGGCAGCTTCCTCAGCCCCCATCGTGCCCTGGTGAAGGTCCGGGAGACAGTGTGAAAACACCCCCCAGGCAACACTCACCCAGCCGCCTGTGGGCTCCAGGCACTTTACGGACACCGACCTTATAAATTCTCCTTGTCCTCCCCATCACTCAGACGAGGAAACTGAGGCTCAGACATTAAGCCCTTTCCCCGAGATCCCACGGCTGGAAAATGGCACACATAGGATTTGAGCCCGGAAAGCGCGGCTCCAGCGTCCGTGCGCGAAGCCGTAATAAAGCCTCGGTATTTACTGCCAAACACCTTATCTCAGTCAATCCCAGCAGAAATCCAGCGCGGGCGTGTTTCCCTTCCACGAGAGGTGAGGAAATCCAGACTCGGAGAGGGTATGTCACCTGTTTAAGGTCACACAGCTACTTAAGCGGCCGAGCCGGGAGTCCGAGGGTTTTCGTACTGCTCTGCGCTCCTCGGCTCCTGGAATTTTACGGCAGGACACGAGAGGCCCGGAGAACGGAACGGCGTCCTGAAGCCACGGGGCAGGTTAGCGGCGGGGCCCCCAGCTTCGGTTACCGATGGCTCAGCGACAACCACCCTGCCACGCCTTAGCGACTGGACTACGGTGACTTTGTCCCTCATGACCCGCCGGGTTGGCCGGCAGACCCCCTGCTGCTTTGCTGGGGCGGGGCTCACGGGGGGCCGGGGCTCACACACGGGGCGGGGCTTGTATAGGGGGCGGGGCTCACGCAGGGGGCTCATGCGCAGGGTGAGGATCACGCAGGAGGCTCACTCACACGTGGGGCTGGACCCACGCACGGGGTGGGACTCACGCAGGGGGCGGGGCCCACACATGGGAGGGGCCCACGAATGGGGCGGGGCTCACGCCCAAGGCCCACGCACGGGGCGGAGCCCACGCACGGGGCGGAGCCCACGCACGGGGCGGAGCCCACGCACGGGGCGGAGCCCACGCACGGGGCGGAGCCCACGCACGGGGCGGAGCCCACGCACGGGGCGGAGCCCACGCACGGGGCGGAGCCCACGCACGGGGCGGAGCCCACGCACGGGGCGGAGCCCACGCACGGGGCGGAGCCCACGCACGGGGCGGAGCCCACGCACGGGGCGGAGCCCACGCACGGGGCGGAGCCCACGCACGGGGCGGAGCCCACGCACGGGGCGGAGCCCACGCACGGGGCGGAGCCCACGCACGGGGCCCACGCAGGGGGCGGGGCTCACGCACGGGGCGGGGCCCACGCACCAACGAAGCTCACGCACGGGGCTCATGCACAGGGCTGGGCTCGCACATGCGGCTCACGCAGTGGCTGGGATTACGCAGGGGGCGGGGCTCACGCAGGGGCTGGGATTACGCAGGGGGCAGGGCTCATGCACGGGGCGGGGCTCACGCAGGGGCGGGGCTCATGCAAGGAGAGGGGCTCACTAGAGAGGCTGGTGCCGGAGGGTCCTGGCTGCCTCGCCCCCAGGTCAGGCCCAGCTGTGGCTGTGGGCGGGGGGCTCCCCAGTTCTTCTTGTTGCCTCGCTCTTCCTGTCGGCAGGATGGGCTCCGTGGCGGTCTCGGGGCAGAGAACGGGTGTGGGCAGACAATCTGGCGTGGACATCTCTTGCACTGAATTCTATTGGTCAAAAGGCATCAAAGGACCCTGGGGACCGGGGGTTCGGGGGTGGGGCGTGTGGACTCTACCTCCTGAAGGAGTCACACAGGGGAGAGGGGCCGCCCCTCAAACAACCCTGGGCGCCCTCGGACACGAGCCGGCCACCTTCTCGGCGCACTGAGTTCCTCTTCAGCTGCCACTTGTGTCGGGCCTTTGTGCCAGATGACCCGGTTTAGCGTAGCAGAGATTTCTTCTCAACAAGTTCGCGAGGGCAGGACTCAGGGAACCTCCAGCCCCTTCCCTGCACCTGCCTCCCCCTTTCCAAGCTCCACTGCCACGTTCGGCCCCGGCTGTCCCTGTGGATTTGGGCCACCCTCGGTCTCCGCTTTCTGCACAGATGGCCTGGGAGGGCACTGCTGGCTGTGGGGCGACCCGGCTCCACCCCGTGGGCCTCTGCCCCGTTTTCCGGTCCTCGCAGCCCAGCCCTATGAGAAGGATGCTTTCTCCGCAAGCGAGGCTCCCTGGGAAACCGACTGGGGCCTGAGGGGACAGACTTTTGCCGGCCAAGTGGGAAAAACTGTACCCGGAAGTACCGGAGATGGGCTTATTTAGAGTAATTAAGAAAAAGGTGCAAACCTTGGTTTCCTTTCATTGTTAAGGCTGCGAGGAGACCCCAGCCCAAGAGGCTAACCCACAGACAGGTGCCAGGTGCACACCAAGTGAGAGAGGCTGTGCCTCACGACGGGTCTGTGCCACCAGTGGGGGGCTGGTTTGGGCGTGGAGGGCGAGCAGAGAAGGCGCGGAGCCCCTTAGCCGTGATGCATGACGAAGGGGGGAGCAGCTCCACTGCCGGGCCCCCCAGCATTGAAGGCGGCATCTCGGGGCGTATGTGCACACCCACGTTCATAACGGAATTAGTCACGAGCCTCAAGGTAGAAGCCACCGGAGGATGAGCGGACAAGAACAATGTGGCCCATCCACACGGTGGGGGGGGGGGGTGGTCATTCGGCCTCATAAAGGGAGAACGTTCCGACACCTGCTGCAACAGCACGGGTGCCCCTGCGGGACGCGACGCTGAGTGCAGTGAGCCGCCACGGAGGACAAGTACTGCGTGATCCCGCTCAGAGGAGGGACGCGGCCCAGCCACAGTCGTAGAGACACAGAAGGGACGCTGGGCGGGGGCCCGTGCTTCACGGGGACAGCGCTTCCGTGTGGGAAGGTGGAGAAGTCCTGGGGACGGACGGCCGTGGCGGTTTCGCTGGTGAATGAGCCCCATGCCCCTGAGCCGAACACCTAAAAGTGGTTCAGGTGGCACCTTTTACGTGATGTGTGTTTCCACCACAATTTATAAATAAAGTGACCCTCAGAAACCCGACACCAACAGCAAAGGTACTTGGGACTCAACAGGGGGCGCTGTGCTAATGGCCTCACCTGGCCCAGGCTGGCCCGCTCACCCTTCAAGCCACAGGGGGAGTAATCCTGGCCGAGGCCTCCGCCCCACAGCGCATGTCCCTCCTCTGGGCTGCCGGCCACGTGGCTGCGGCTTGTCACGTGACCTAGTCACGTGACCTTATGGTCCCGCGAGCGCTTGTCCGTGGCTCCTTCCAAGTCCGGCCTGGCTCTGGGGTTCCCCGAATGCACAGCGGAAGCCCCGCAAACGCCGGCTGCAGACATGGAGACAGGAGGTGAGGAAAGGAAACGCCTCCAGGGGCCCCCCCGCTCAGCTCGGTCTGGCGGGCGAGGCCAGCACGGCCCCGCTCCTGTGCGACGCCAGGCCGCTGGCCGTGCGGACACTGCGCTTCTCAGCCTGGGGCACCGCAGCCAAACTGTTCTACTCCCTCGGGAAGCACTTTCCCCGGCCGCCTGCCGTGCGCACCTGCCGAAGGAAGCGGAGTTCGGGTTCATGGGCGGTGGGTGTGTGTGATCAGAGGAAGACACGGAGGCTGGGACAGGTGCAGGGAATCCCTCCGGGGCCACACAGTCGGGGCGCAGGCGGCTTTCAGCCCCGCCGGTGCTGCCTCCCCAGGCCCTGCGCGGGCGCTCCGGCCACGCGTCCTGTGTTCGGCTGTGCGCGGCACAACTTTGCCCAGGGGCCCCCCCAAGGGAGAAGACGGTGAGCGCTCACCCACCCTCGCCAGCCCCCAGCACACTGCCTGGCACAGACTCACTTCCCGATTGGATGCACGGGGCAGGGGGCAGGACAGTGACCGAACCAGTGAGCTGAGATCCCCCCAGGAAAGCCGGTTAAGCATCAGGATCCAGCCCCCTCCCCGCAAGATTCTCACTCAGGAATCTGCCTTTTAAGCAAGTGCCCGCGGCCGTTCTGGTGCCCAGGACCCAGACCACCCTCTGAGAGGCCCAGAGACCAGAAGCGGGTCATGGGGCAGGGCACTCGACCCGCGTTCTGGGGGCAGCGGGGACAGCACTGAAGGTGTTGGAGCCTGGGCGGGAGCAGCCATCCAGAACGGCACTTGGCGAAGATTGCTTCCTTGCCTCGTGATGTCTTCCTCCTCTCTCTTTTTATTTTTTTATTTTTTTGTCACCGACACTGATGAACAAGACAGATTCGTGACAAACACCAGGCCGCAGCCTGGGGCTGCCGGTTCACTGCCCGGTGTTGCTGCCTCCCTGACAGCAGGCGGGCCGAAATGCCCTTCCGAAATGGCTTGTTAGCACAGTTAGCCCTTTGTCCGGGGCTCTCCTCTGCCGTAATTGGGCCTTGACTCTGCTGCACTTCCTGGCCACGGAACTGTGAGCTGTCAGGCAAGGCTGTGAATCCGCGGAATGGACAGCGGGGGTCGTTCTTCCCAGGCATCCCCGCCCCGCAGGCACCCGCGGGACCCCAGAAAGCAGGCAAGCAGGAGGGGGCCGCCCACGAGACAAGACGAGGTCTCCCCCCACCCCTCCCCGACCCAGGGGTTTGGGCAGAACCCTCTTCCTTCGCTCCGTGTTCCTGCTGTCGCGCCGGGCTCGCCACCAACCCTGTTACCACAAGGGGACAACGACAGCGGCTTCTAGCTTCGTGCCTCATCGCCCTGCATGGATTTTAGAAGAAGGCTCGTCTGGAGGCACGTGGAGAATAACCCGCCAGAGGGGGGTGAGTGGCTGCGCTGGGTTTAGAACCCGTAGAGAAAGGCCATGTTTCCATGCCCTGGCCCCGTGGCACAGGAGAGACTGTGAGGCCCTGGGCCCATCTGGGGCCCCTGGATCCTGGATTTGACCCCTCAAATCCCCTGTGCTTTGCTGGCATTACCAATTGGCTCCTGGCTCCGCGAAGTGGCCGGAGCCAGGACTTAGGTGGGAGGTGCACTGGACGGGATGGGAGGGACCTGTCAAGAGACAGGAAGGGAGTTTGCAAGACAAGGGAAGGAGATTCTGCGCTCTCGGGCTCACCGATGGCCTTGCGGGCTTGAGCGACGACAGACAGACTGAGCCTGTAGAAGCAGGACAGCACGGTGGCCGGGGGGGTGGGGGAGGGATGCTTGTTCCTCTGGCTCCCCCCCGCACCCTGCTGTGCCCGTGGGGGCTGACCCAGTTGGAGGACCCCAGCTGGGGCGGGGGGCGGGGGCAAGGGGGAGGTCCTGACTGACTAGTGAACTGTTGGATTTGGCAGCAAGCACCAAGAGAGGATTGGGGGGCCTGGGGTGTGTCCCTGGAAGTTGCTGGATCCTTCCATGCCCTGCCTGATGGGCTCCTGTTACTGTTTCCTCCTTCTGCCCCTTTGAGCCCACGGGTGGTGATGGCTTCCACGGTTGCAAAGCTTTGGGTCCCCTCGTTCTGGCCCATGGTGCCGGGAGAGGCCCCTTCTGTTGGGCCCCGTCCTTCCCCTGATCTCAGGTGGGTTCTCGGACCAGCTGGGTCCCTGCTGGCACCAGGCTCCTGTTCCCGGGGCCTTGTCACCCTGGCTGCGGCTTTGTTCCCCAGAGCGTGAGCGGGGTGCAGCTTGCTCTGACCTTGGAGGGTGGGGGCTGTGTGGGGCCCCCGCTTTTTGGAAGGCCCGGTTGTCATAACTGAAGATCTCTCTCGATGAAGGAAGGCCCCGAGCAAAGCCACCTTACTGGAGGGACACAGTCGGTATTTACAATGTCAGAGTGACATTTCTGATAAGAAAATCAGAAACCCGTTGAGTTTTGCTGTGCGAAACATTTCCCTCTAGGCCAGGAGCACAATGCCAGCAATTAAGGCGGAATCGGGGAGCTGGCAGGTCTGTGAGGCTATGGAGGGGGCGGCTGGGAAACGTCCGGGTGGGGAGGTCCCCGGGCCGCAAACCCTCCTGCACTGGACGCAAACTCTGGGAGACGCTCGTGAGGAGGCCGAAGGGGTCTAAGGGCCAGAAAGTCTTGGACACCTGTGAGGTGTGATCGTGTCTGCTTGCTTGTGCTATCGAGTTAGCAAATACTTGCTTGTTAGTTGCCTGGCCTGCCCCCCCCCCCCCCCGCCCCGTTGGGATTGAGGACAGCAAGGTCAGACAGCTGTTGCTTCATCGAGTGAGTTCTACCGAAGCCAGGTTGGTGGCAAAGAGAATTTCTGCAAAGCAAACCCTAGCTCCCCGTTATCCTCTGTTACTCGGGCAGAGATATGTCACCATGACTTTTTTTTTTTTTTAATGTTTTATTTGTTTTTGAGAGAGGGAGAGAGAGAATAAGTTGGGGACGGGCAGAGAGAGAGGGAGACAATCCAAAGCAGGCTCCAGGCTCCGAGCTGTCAGCACAGAGCCCAACACCGGGCTCGAACTCACGAACCGTTAGATCACCCCCCCCCCCCAGGCCAAAGTCGGATGCTTAACCGACTGAGCCACCCAGGTGCCCCTAACCGTGACAGTTTAATGGCCGTTCTCTGTGTGGACACGAGGAGAGGGGAACATACCACGTAGGGAACCGGCCTCTCTGCTTTTCTCTTACTCCCAACGGGAGCACAGGACATGCTCCCTCCACTGCGGACGTGGGGTCCCCTCCGGGTTCTGGGGCGCGCTTCACCGATGGGAGACCAGGATGGACCATGGCGGGACCCGGCGGTTGCCCTGACGGACTCCCGATTTCCGGGTGGTGGGCTCCTTTCCCACGGGATCCTTGCCAAGTCCCCGCCGAGAAATGTGTTCACAGCACAGTGCACACCAAGTCTGTTAGGGGGTGTGGGGATGTCCCTCAGTGGACTGCCACTAAGTCACGCCACGTTCCTTTCTCTCTAATAATTCAACACACGATGTTTGAGTGACTATCATGTCGTGTCCTACTAGGTGCTGGGGACGTAGCAGAGAACAGTGAAGACAGGCCCCCCCGGGGGATTCACATTCCCGAGACACGGAAGGAAAACATGACGAGATGTGCAATATAATGGCGGGTAGTCAGTGCAGTGGGAAGAGTGAGCTATTAAAGATGCAGTGGTCAGGGTGGTCTCCCCGGAGGAGGCGACACGTGAGTAGGGACCAAGAAGCAAGCAGGGGCAGCAGGCGGCAGGGATACCGGGGTGGGCGTGGGGTGGGGAGCGTGTGCGGTGCGTCCCCGATGCGCCGGAAGGCAGCAGGGCTGGGGTGGCTGTGAGCGAGGCAGGAGCGGGAGGCAGTCCTGTGGCTGTTTCCTCCCCTTGGCGCTGGACGACTTGAATCCTGACCGTTGGCACGTCCCCCTTCCGGGCGCCCCTCGATGCCCTGTTGGCAGGTGGCGGAAGCGCCCGCTTCCTCCGAGGGCTGGGGTGCAATACCGCCTCTCGCCAGCAGTGGCCACTAGCGACCCCCACAGCAGTGGCCACTAGCGACCCCCACGGCCCCCCCCGCCTCCCGCACCTGAGCCACCTCACAGGTGTCCCCGGGAGCAGGCGAGCAGGTGAGAGGAGTCTGGGGGCGCTGAGACTCCAGACGGGGGTCCTTGCGGTGACCATGAGACAGAGCCGGCTGGTCTGCCGCTGGGGACAACGAGGCTGTGTCCCTCGTCTCCCTTCTCCTGCAGCCTGAGACTCAGACCGCCTCCTCCTCCCGGCAAGGCCGCTGTCTGTGTCCGAGGTCGGGGTGCATCACCCGCCTGCATCCAGGCAGGAAATCAACGCCTGCTTGGGGTCACCCTCCAGGACAAAAGGGCCCACCCTCCTGGAGAAGCTCCCCTGTGGCTTTGCCGAGAGGCAGTGGAAAGGAACAAGCCTTCCCACCTTTGCATGGTAGCCCCCCACCCCCCTCACTGTCCCGGTCTGGTGCGGCCCTGAGAATCGGGCGTCACTGTCCTCATTTGACAGCTAAGGGTCGGAGAGGCCAAGTGACGTTGCCACAAGTATCTTCTGGTTTCTGAGCTCCCGCCTCTCACCTCCAGACCCGCCCCTTCTGACGCTCTGCTCTGCAAAGCTAGGCCGGGCTCCCCAAACCGCGTTCTCACCCGGCCAGTTGGTTGCCCCTCGGGTTTAGCCCGGAGGAGGCTCCAGAGGGAAACCAGAGGTGGGATTAGGGAGGAGAGACCCCCGCCTTCTGATTTTGCTTGTCGCTCCTGTGTGCGGCCAGGCCTGAGACCCCCCTGTCTCTTGGGTCCCCTTGCTGCTTTTGTGGCGTGGTCGCCTCTCGGGCCAGCTGTCACAGGTGCCAAATGTCCCCTAGGCTGGTCCTCCAGGCCCTGGGACCCTCTCCAGAGGTGGGTGGGTGGGTGGGGGCTGCCTGGAAAGTGCTGTAGATTCCCTCGTTCTCTTTGTCTGTGAAGCCTCCTCCGCTTGTCTGCGAAGAGCTGCTCAGAAAGCACCCTTCTCATTACGATGTTAAATTAAAATTTAGTAGACGAGGCGCAGAGCAGAATAAGCTTTCAATTAAAATGTACACACTGCGGTGGGAAGAGACCGGAGAGAAGGCACAGGCATCTCTGCCCCGAATGTGCTCGAGATTTAATTTTACTATGACGTCTCCTCGGAATTACCCCGCTAATTGATCACATTGTGTCTGTGTGTTATTTAAACTTTCAATAAAACGGAGACTTATGGGAGGTGCAATCCCCCCGGGCAGAACGAATATCCCCCTTGCTCCCGTCAGGTGCAGACACGGAAGGGCTCAGCCAACAGCGTTTTGCATTCAGCCTGCGCCCAGGAGGTTGATCGTGACAAATGAAGTGATGCTTTAATTGCTCGAATGAAATTTTTTTTCCTGCCCTGCCCCATTTCTCACCCAAAGTAGCCGCCCTCGTCAGAGCCTGGAGTGACGCGGCGGAGAGGCGGGGCCGGGCCGCGGGGGCCGGCGGGCCTGAGGAAGGAAGAACGGGACCCGGCGGCTGCGGGGGGCCGAGGGAATGGCGAGACTGTGTGTGGGGAAAGGGCTTGCCTGCCCCTGAGACCCCCGGATGGGGAGGAGCGGATACGGCGGTCTGGGAGGCCACATCGTCCTGGCTCACGTGGGGGGCGGGGATCACGTGTGCTCCAGCTGTGCCACCGGTTCCTAACCAGTGACCTTGGACGAGTAACTCAAATTCTCTGTGCCTCAGTTCCCCTCCCGTAGCCGGGCGCGGAGGCCGCAGTCTCCAAGAGCTGTGGCGGAATGCGCCGTGATAGCGCAAAACCCCCAGAATTGCGCCCGGCCCCTCCCACGCGCCACGCAGACCTTGGCTGCTGTCGTCCGTGGGCTCTCAGCTGGAGCTTCTGTCTTTCCACTTCGGTCACGTCTAGGCACATACCTTGGGGTCAGAGGGCGGGGTCTTTATTCCCGGATCTCCCACCCGCCCCAGCCTCGGTCTCCTTCCCTGTGAGCGGGGCCGTCGTGCCTGCCTCCCAGGGAACACGTGGGGCGCCAACTTCAGTACCCGGCCCGCAGACAGCACCCACCAGTGGTCCTTCTGTCCGGGCCCTGCAGGGTCCATCCAGCCCCGTCCCGCTGAGGCAGCGGCACACTCAGACGGGCCGTGACCCGTCTCTCCGTGTTTCCCACCCACTGGGGTTCTTTGGACTGGGTCTGGAGCACGGAGCCGCACAGCTGAAGCCCGTTGCGCTGACCCGTGACAGCCCTTCAGGCTGTCCTATTCCCCTCTGTCTTCCCTCCTCCAGGAGGAGCACTCCTACCCCCACCCGATGTTTTCCAACGCAGTGGATTCTGGTCCTTCATGTAGCTGAAGCCACACTCACTTGGTCAAGTCCAGTTCGCTCATGGACCTTGGAGAGTGTGGGAGCCTCGGTACCCCAGGTGAGTGTGGTGTCGCATACGGCCACCTCCCACATTCTGGACACTATGCTTCTATTGATGTGGCCCAGAAGGCATTCATTTCTTGCTAGCCTCATCACGCTGCTATTTCAGTGAAGTTGGTTAATTTTTTTTCCGAGTTTATTTTTCCCCCTATGTCTGTGGATGCAGAATTGGACTCTTTGCCTCCTGTGCCGACACAGCCAAATTTCTGGGCCCACACGGAGGGCTTTACTTTGCTCTTCGTAGATCTTTCTTTCTTCTTTCTTTCTCTCGAGGGACAGAGAGTACTAGAGAGTGGAGGAGGGGCAGAGAAAGAAGGAGAGAGAGAATCCCCAGCAGGCCCCGTGCTGTCAGTGCAGAGCCCCATGTGGGGCTCAAACTCAGGAACCGCGATATCATGACTTGAGCCGAGATCGCCCCGCTGACCGGGCCCCCAGGCGCCCCCCATCCGCCGTATTTCCCGTGCAAGGCTGGCCGCCCACCCCCTCTGGAACGAGCCCAATGGGAGAGCAACTCTCACTGTCAAAATGTCCCTTCTTGAGCTGAGCCTTGCGTGAGATGTGGGGGGAACCAGGGTCTTTCCAAATGTTTCTGTTGGGGCTTTTTGCTTGTGAGACACGGAGATCGACGCGGGTGAACCCCCGGAGAGGTGTTTTGGGGGAGGCTGTGGTCGGGCCCCGTTAGCGTCTGGGACCCCTTTGTGGAAGCAGGTGGGTGCCACCGAGGCGACCTCACCTTATTAAAAGATGAATAACCGGCCTGTGAACTTCCCAGACCTTCCAGACCTTTCTTTTCCTCCTTCAGCACAGCCCTCCCGCTGGTTCTCAGCAGCCCCAACTTTCTGTGGGTGTCTCCCCGGAGGAGAGATGTGTGTGTGTGTGTGTGTGTGTGTGTGTGTGTGTGTGTGTGTGGTGGGAAAGACAGTTGTGCGTCCTCTGCCTGGATTTTTTGGTCCAGAAACAACACTATTAGGACAGAAAGCTCTTTTGGACATTTAGACAGAAATGTTTAAGTCTGGAAGAGATTCTGCCATCTGGTCTATGGCACAGGAAAAGGCCCAGATGCTGGGGAAGGAAATCAGAAATCCCCAAACGGTGGGGAAAAGCCTGAGTGTGGTTGCAGTGTGACCCAGGTCGTGAGCCCCCCCGTCCCCGCCTGCCGGAAGAGCTCTGGGAGGCCCGTGGGGTCTGGAGCGGGGAGGACCCTCAGCCCATCCCCTGGTGGCCCCAGGGAAGCGTGGAGAAAGAAGGTTCCACGTCGGGAGGTCCCTGGTCCTGCCTTGCTCATGGCTGGGTGTCCAGAGGGAGCGCCAGACCCGGGCCGTTCGTGGGGGCTGTGGGGCGGGGTCTCTGAGCTGACCTTGGCGGTGAATAAACACACGTGGGGGCAGTTAGCCCTGTTTGTCCACTCGTCTGTGGGCGCCGGGCTCGGGGAGCCCTGGGGACGCGTGTCCGAAGCGGCTTGTCCTTGCCAGGCCTGGTGACCCACCTTCTAGCCCCTCCTCCGGGAGCCGCCTTCCTGGGTCTACACTCCATCTGGCTTACTCGTCGGTTGCGAGCTCCGCGGCCCCAGACCCCTCTGCTGACGGCATCCTGCCCCGGAGGGATTTTTCCAAAACAGCTTTGAGCAGGGCAGTGTCCCACTTAGAAGGCAGTGAATCGCTGGGTTCAGACAGAGACACCGTTGTCCCCGCCAACCCGCCCGCCACCCTGGCCGCCGTGAGATCCGCCTTGGTCATCGGCGACACCCCCACTTGTCAGTGGTCCTCGAGGTCTGTGGATGTCATTGAGTTCTTCGGAGAACCGGCTCTTCGTTTCACTGGTTTTCTCAGCCGAGTTTCTGTTTTCAGTTCCTGTTTCAATTCCAGTGTAGTCGACATAGAGCGTAGGACTCGTTTCAGCCGTACGATGTCGTGGCTCAACGATTCTCTGCGTCACCGGGTCTCTAGCTTGCTTTCCAGAGTTTTTTACTTACTTATTTTGAAAAATTTTTTCATGTTTATTTACTTTTTAGAGAGAGAGACAGAAAGAGAGAGAGAGAGAGAGAGAGCATGAGCAGGGGAGGGGCAGAGAAAGAGAGGGAGACACAGAATCTGAAACAGGCTCCAGGCTCTGAGCTGTCAGCACAGAGCCCGACGCGGGGCTTGAACCCACGGACCGCGAGATCATGACCTGAGCCGAAGTCGGACGCTTAACCGACTGAGCCATCCAGGCGCCCCTGCCCCTCAAGATTTTTTATTGGGGCACCTGGGTGGCTGAGTCGGTTAAGCATCTGACTCGTGATGTCAGCTCAGGTCATGATCTCACAGTTTGTGAGTTCGAGCCCCACGTCGGGCTCTGTGTTGACAGTGTGGAGCCTGCTTGGGATTCTCTCTCTCTCTCTCTCTCTCTCTCTCTCTCTCTCTCTCTCTGCCCCTCCCCTGCTCATGCTGCCCCTGTCTCTCTCAAAATAAATAAGTTTTTTCAAAAAAGATTCTTTTTTTGGGGCGCCTGGGTGGCGCAGTCAGTTAAGCGTCCGACTTCAGCCAGGTCACGATCTCGCGGTCCGTGAG